>NW_027181826.1:10915201-11537401 GCF_029961685.1 Aristolochia californica
CAAAATGAAAATTTTAGATTTCATGTATGAAAAAAAATTTGAACACTACAATAAATGTAAATGAAGAAAATTATTTCACGCACTAAAAATGAACTCCAAAGTTTTGTTATCCATGTTTGGGAAATTCCACTCGCATAACCCATTAAAATCTTGGTGGAATTTTATAGGAAAGAGACTTCTAACTGATCCTAACATGTTTTAAATGTGGTGGATATGCAAGCCAGAAACATGTTGAGGATGCAAGTGACCTAATGATCAAAAATTTCAAGGAGTAGTAAAAATTAAATTCTCAAGTTAACGTGTGGTTGGATATTTACATGAGCCAAATGATCCACTTTTTGCCTATCCTTAAAAATCACAGATACTTTTGGGAATAATCTCTCTCAGCATTTGTGCATTTCCATTTTGGATGTTCAAATTTTTTTTCACATCCAAACTTGAGTTTTCACTCTCCCATTTTTCTTGTAAACAAAAATGATATAAGGCAAATAGATCGCAACAAAATGAAAATTTTAGAGTTCACGTATGTAAAAAAAATAGAAAACTCTAATAAATGTAAGTGAAGAAAAATATTTCACGCACTAAAAATGAACTCCAAAGTTTTCTTATCCATGTTTGAGAAATTCCACTAGTACAACCCCGTAATAGCTTGGTGGAATTTTATAGGAAAGAGAATTATAACTGATCCTAACATGTTTTAAATGTGGTGGATATGCATGCCAGAAACATGTTGAGCATGCAAGTGACCTATTGATAAAAAAATTTCAAGGAGTAGAAAAAATTAAATTCTCAAGTTAACGTGTGGTAGGATATTTAACAGAGCCAAAAAACCCCCTTTTTGCCTATCCTTAAAAATAAAAGATACATTTTGAAATTATCTCTCTCAGCATTTGTGCATTTCCATTTTGGATGTTCAAATTTTTTTTCCGGTCTAAACTTGAGTTTTCACTCTCCCTTTTTTTCTCGTAAACAAAAAAGATACAACGCAAATAGATTGCAAAAAAATAAAAATTTTAGAGTTTATGTATGCAACAAAATTTGAAAATAATAATAAATGTAAATGAATAAAATTATTCACACAATAAAAATGAACTCCTAAGTTTGTTATCCATGTTTGGGAAATTCCACTAGTACAACCCCTAATAGCTTGGTGGAATTTTATAGGAAAGAGACTTCGAACTGATCCTAAGTTGTTTTAAAAAAGGTTTTGGATATGCATGCTCGAAACATGTTTAGGATGCAAGTGACCTAATGATCCAAAAATTTCAAGGAGTAGAAAAAATTAAATTCTGAAGTTAACGTGTGGTTGGATATTTACCAGAGCCAAACAACCTACTTTTTGTCTATCCTTAAAAATCACAAATACTTTTTGGAATTATGTCTCTCAGCATTTGTACATTTTCATTTTGGATGTTAAAATTTTTTTCAGATCCAAACTTCAGTAATCACTCTCCCTTTTTTCTAGTAAAAAAAAAGATATAAGGCAAATAGATCACAACAAAATGAAAATTTTAGAGTTCATGTATGCAAAAAAATTTGAAAACTATAATAAATATAAGTGAAGAAAATTATTTCACGCACTAAAAATGAACTCCAAAGTTTTGTTATTCATGATTGGGAAATTCCTCTAGTTCAACCCCCTAATAGCTTGGTGGAATTTTATAGCAAAGAGACTTCTAACTGATCCTAACATGTTTTAAATGTTGTGGATATAAATGCAAGAAACATGATGAGGATGCAAGTGACCTAATGATCCAAAAAATTCAAAGAGCAGAAAAAATTAAATTCTCAAGTTAACCTGTGTTTGGATATTTACCGGAACCAAACAACCCACTTTTTGCC
Organism: Aristolochia californica; assembly: GCF_029961685.1. NCBI lineage: Eukaryota > Viridiplantae > Streptophyta > Magnoliopsida > Piperales > Aristolochiaceae > Aristolochia > Aristolochia californica. The sequence continues at coordinate 10,917,044 of NW_027181826.1, forward strand.
TATCCTAAAAAATCACAGATACTTTTTGGAATTATCACTCTCAACATTTGTGCATTTCCATTTTGGATGTTCAGATTTTTTTTCGTATCCAAACTTGAGTTTTCAGTCTCCCAATTTTCTCGTAAATAAAAAAGATATAAGGCAAATAGATCGCAAGAAAATTAAATTTTTTGACTTCATGTACGCTTAAAAATTTGAAAACTATAATAAATGTAAGTGAAGAAAATTATTTCTCGAAATAAAAATGAACTTCAAAGTTTTTTTATCCATGTTTGGGAAATTCCATTAGTACAACCCCCTAATAGCTTTGTGGAATTTTATACGAAAGAGACTTCTAACTGATCCTAACATGCTTTGAATGAGGTGGATATGCATGCAAGAAACATGTTGAGGATGCAAGTGACCTAATGATCAAAAAAGTTCAAGGAGCAGAAAAAAATAAATTCTGAAGTTAACGTGTGGTTGGATATTTACCAGAGCCAAACAACCTACTTTTTGCCTATCCTTAAAAATCCCTGATACTTTTTGGAATTATCTCTCTCAGTATTTGTGCATTTACATTTTGGATGTTCAAATTTTTTTTCAGATCCAAACTTGAGGTGTCACACTCCCATTTTTCTCGTAAACAAAAAGGATATAAGGCAATTAGATCGCAACAAAATGAAAATTTTAGAGTTCACGTATGCAAAAAAAATTGAAAACTATAATAGATGTAAGTGCAGAAAATTATTTCAAACACAAAAAATGAACTCCAAAGTTTTGTTATCCATGTTTAGGAAATTCCACTAGTAACACCCCCTAATAGCTTTGTGGAATTTTATAGGAAAGAGACTTCTAACTGATACTAACATGTTTTAAATGTTGTGGATATGCAAGCCAGAAACATGTTGAGGATGCAAATGACCTAATGATCCCAAAATTTAAAGGAGTAGAAAAAATTAAATTCTCAAGTTAACGTGTGGTTGGATATTTACAAGAGCCAAACAACCCACTTTTTGCTTATCCTTAAAAATCACAGATACTTTTTGGAATTATCTCTCTCAGCATTTGTGCATTTCCATTTTTGATGTTCAAATTGTTTTTCAGATCCAAACTTGAGTTTTCACTCTCCCATTTTTCTTGTAAACAAAAAATCTATAAGGCAAATAAATTGCCACAAATTGAAAATTTTAGAGTTAATGTATGCAAAAAAAAATTAAAACTAAAATAAATGTAAGCGAAGAAAATTATTTCACGCACTAAAAATGAACTCCAAAGTTTTGTTATCCATGTTTGGGAAATTCCACTACTACAACCCCTCAATAGCTAGGTGGAACATTATAGGAAAGTGACTTCTAACTGATCCTTCCGTGTTTTAAATGTGGTGGATATGCATGCCAAATACATGATGAGGATGCAAGTGACCTAATGATCCACAAATTTCAAGAAGTTGAAAAATTAAATTCTCAAGACAACATGTGGTTGGATATTTACAAAAGCCAAACAACCCACTTTTTGCCTATCCTTAAAAATCACTAATACTTTTTGGAATTATCTCTCTTAGCATTTGTGCATTTCCATTTTGGATGTTCAGATTTTTTTTCAGATCCAAACTTGAGTTTTCACTCCCCATTTTTCTCGTAAGCAAAAAAGATATAAGGCAAATAGATCGCAACAAAATAAAAATTTTAGAGTTCATGAATGCAAAAAAATTTGAAAATTATAATAAATGTAAGTGAAGAAAATTATTTGATGCACTAAAAATGAACTCCAAAGTATTGTTATCCATGTTTGGGAAATTCTACTACTACAACCCCTAATAGCTTGGTGGAATTTTATAGGAAAGAGACTTCTAACTAATCCTAACCTGTTTTAAATGTGGTGGATATGCATGCCAGAAAAATGTTGAGGTTGCAAGTGACCTAAGAATCAAAAAATTTCAAGGTGTAGAAGAAATTAAATTCTCAAGTTAACATGTGGTTGGATCTGAGCCAAACAACCCATTTTTTTCCTATCCTTACAAATCACAGATACTTTTTGGAAATATCACTCTCAGCATTTGTGCATTTCCATTTTGGATGTTCAGATTTTTTTTCGGATCCAAACTTGAGTTTTCACTTTCCCATTTTTCTCGTAAACAAAAAATATATAAGGAAAATATATCGCAACAAAATGAAAATTTTAGAGTTAATGTATAGCAAATAAAATTTGAACACTACAATAAATGTAAGTGAAGAAAATTATTTCACGCACTAAAATTGAACTCCAAAGTTTTGATATCCATGTTTGGGAAATTCCACTAGCACAACCCCATATAGCTTGGTGGAATTTTATAGGAACAAAACTTCTAACTGAACCTAACAAGTTTTAAATGTGGTCGATATGCATGCTAGAACCATGTGTAGGATGCAAGTGACCTAATGATCCAAAAATTTATGGAGTAGAAAAAAATTAAATTCTCTAGTTAATGTGTGGTTGGATATTTACCAGAGCCAAACAACCTACTTTTTTCCTATCCTTAAAAATCACAGTTACTTTTTGGAATTATCTCTCTCAGCATTTGTGCATTTCCATTTTGGATGTTCAAATTTTTTTTTCAGATCCAAACTTGAGTTTTTACTCTCCCATTTTTCTCGTAAACAAAAAAGATACAAGGCAAATAGATCGCAAAAAATGAAAATTTTAGAGTTCATGTATGCAAAAAAATTGAAAATTATAATAAATGTAAGGGAAGAAAATTATTTCATGCACTAAAATGAACTCCAAAGTTTTGTTATCCATGTTTGGGAAATTCCACTAGTACAACCCCCTAATAGCTAGGTGGAATTTTATAGGAAAGAGACTTCTAACTGATCCTAACATGTTTTAAATGTGGTGGATATGTCTGCCAGAAACATGTTGAGGATGCAAATGACCTAATGATCCAAAAATTTCAAGGAGTAGAAAGAATTAAATTCTCAAGTTAACATGTGGTTGGATATTTACCAGGGCCAAACAACCCGCTTTTTGCCTATCCTTAAAAATCACAGATACTTTTTGGAATTATCACTCTCAGCAATTGTGCATTTCCATTTTGGATGTTCAAATTTTTTTTCGGATCCAAACTTGAGTTTTCACTCACCCATTTTTCTTGTAAACAAAAAAGATATAAGTCAAATAGATCGCGACAAAATAAAAATTTTAGAGTTCATGTATGCAAAAAAATTTGAAAACTAATTTAAATGAAATTTTTTTTTCACGCACTAAAAATGAACTCCAAATTTTTCTTATCCATGTTTTGGAAATTCCACTAGTACAACCCCAAATAGCTTGGTGGAATTTTATAGGAATGAGACTTCTAACTAATCCTAACATGTTTTAAATGTGGTGGATATGTATGCCAGAAAAATGTTGAGGATGCAAGTAACCTAAAGATCCAAAAATTTCAAGGAGTAGAAAAAATTAAATTCTCAAGTTAACGTGTGGTTGGATATTTTACAAGAGCCAAACAACCTACTTTTTGCCTATCCTTAAAAATCACAGAAACTTTTGGGAATTATCTCTCTCAGCATTTGTTCATTTCAATTTTGGATGTTCAAATTTTTTTTCAGATCCAAACTTTAAGTTTTCATTCTCCCATTTTTCTCGTAAACAAAAAAGATAGGCAAACATGGATAACAAAACTTTGGAGTACATTTTTAGTGCGTGAAATAATTTGCTTCACTTACATTCATTATAGTTTTCAATTTTTTTTGCACACTTGAACTCAAAAAATTTCATTTTGTTGCAATCTATTTGCCTTATATCTTTTTTATTTACGAGAAAAATGGAAGAGGGAAAACTCAAGTTTGGATCTGAAAAAAAATTTGAACATCCAAAATGGAAATGCACAAATGCTGAGAGATATAATTCAAAAAAGTATCTTTTAAGGATAGGCAAAAAGCTGGTTGTTTGGCTTCTGTAAAATATCCAACAACACGTAAACTTGAGAATTTAATTTTTTCTACTCAATATTTTAGGATCATTTGGTCACTTGCATCCTCAACATGTTTTTGGCATGCATATCCACCACACTTAAAACATGCTAGGATCAGTTAGAAGTCTCTTTCCTTTAAAATCCCACCAAGCTATTATTAGGGGGTTGTTCTAGCGGAATTTCCCAAACATGGATAACAAAACTTTGAAGTTCATTTTTAGTGCGTGAAATAATTTTCTTCACTTACATTTATTATAGTTTTCAAATTTTTTTGCACACATGAACTCTAAAATTTTCATTTTGTTGTGTTCTATTCACCTTATATCTTTTTTGTTTACGAGAAAAATAGGAGAGTGAAAACTCAAGTTTGGATCTGAAAAAAAAAATTTGAACATCCAAAATGGAAATGCATAAATGCTGAGAGAGATAATTCCAAAAGTATCTGTGATTTTTAAGGATAGGAAAAAAGTGGGTTGTTTGGTTTTGGTAAAATATCCAACCACAAGTTAACTTGAGAATTTTAATTTTTCTACTCCTTGAAAGTTTAGGATCATTAGGTCACTTGCATCCTCAACATGTTTGTGGCATGCATATTCCCCACACTTAAAACATGTTAGGATCAGTTAGAAGTCTCTTACCTATAAAATCCCACCAATCTATTATTTGGGGGTTGTTCTAGTGGAATTTCCCAAAAATGGATAACAAAACTTCCGAGTTCATTTTTAGTGCGTGAAATATTTTTCTTTGTTTATATTTATTATAGTTTTCAAATGTTTTTGCACACATGAACTCTAAAATTATCATTTTGTTGCGATCTATTTTGCCTTATATCTTTTTTGTTTACGAGAAATATGGGAGAGTGAAAACTCAAGTTTGGATCTGAAAAAAAATTTGAACATCCAAAAAGGAAATACAAAAATGCTAAGAGTGGTAATTCCAAAAATTATCTGTGACATTTAAGGATAGGGAAAAAGTGGGTTGTTTGGCTTTGATAAAATATCCAACCACACGTTAACTTGAGAATTTAATTTTTTCTACTCCTTAAAATTTTTGAATCATTAGGTCACTTGCATCCTCAACTTGTTTGTGGCATGCATATCCTCCACACTTAAAACATGTTAGGATCAGTTAGAAATCTCTTTCCAATAAAATCTGCCAAGCTATTATTAGGGGGTTGTACTAGTGGAATTTCCCAAACATGGATAACAAAACTTTGGAGTTCAATTTTAGTGTATGTGATAATTTTTTACACTTACATTTATTATAGTTTTCAAATTTTTTTGCACACATGAACTCTAAAATTTTCATTTTGTTGCGATCTATTTGCCTTATATCTTTTTTGTTTTTGAGAAAGATGGGAGAGTGAACATTCAAGTTTGGATCTGAAAAAAAATTTCAACATCCAAAATGGAAATACACAAATGCTGAGAGAGATAATTCCAAAAAGTATCTTTGATTTTTAAGGATTTGCAAAAAGTGGGTTGTTTGGCTCCTGTAAAATATCCAACCACACGTTAACTTGAGAATTTAACTTTTTCTACACCTTGAAATTTTTGGATCATTAGGTCACTTGCATCCTCAACAAGTTTGTGGCATGCATATCCACCACATTTAAAACATGTTAGGATCAGTTAGAAGTCTCTTTCCTATAAAATCCCACTAAGCTATTATTAGGGGGTCGTACTAGTGGAATTTCCCTAACATGGACAACAAAACTTCCGAGTTCATTTTTAGTGTGTGAAATAATTTCTTCACTTACTTTTATTATAGTTTTCAAATTGTTTTGCACACATAAGCGCAAAAATTTTCATTTTGTTGGTATCTATTTTCCTTATATCTTTTTTGTTTTCGAGAAAAATGGGAGAGTGAAAACTCAAGTTTGGATCTGAAAAAAAAAAATTTAACATCCAAAATGGAAATGCACAAATGCTAAGAGAGATAATTCTAAAATGTATCTGTGATTTTTATGGATAGGGAAAAAGTGGGTGGTTTGGCTCTGCTAAATATCCAATCACACGTTAACTTGAAAATTTAATTTTTTCTACTCCTTGAAAATTTTGGATCATTAGGTCACTTGCTTCCTCAACATGTTTGTGGCATGCATATCCACCACACTAAAAACATGTTAGGAGCAATTAGAAGTCTCTTTCCTACAAAATCCCACCAAGTTATTATTTGGGGGTTGTACTAGTAGAATTTCCCAAACATGGATAACAAAACTTTGGAGTTCATTTTCAGTGTGTGAAATAATTTTCTTCATGTACATTTATTATAGTTTTCAAATTTTTTTGCACTCATGAACTCTAAAATTTTCATTTTGTTGCGATCTATTTGCCTTATATCTTTTTTGTTTATGAGAAAAAAGGGAGAGTGAAAACTCAAGTTTGGATCTAAAAAAAAATTTTGAACATCCGAAATGGAAATGCACAAATGTTGTGAGAGATAATTTTAAAAAGTATCTGTGATTTTTAACGATAGGAAAAAAGTAGGTTGTTTGGCTGTGTTAAAATATCCAACCACACGATAACTTGAAAATTAAAATTTTTCTACTGCTGGAAATTTTTGGATCATTAGGTCACTTGCATCCTCACCATGTTTGGGGCATGCATATCCACCACACTTAAAACATGTTAGGATTAGTTAGAAGTCTCTTTCCTATAAAATCCCTCCGAGCTATTATTAGGGGGTTGAACTAGTGGAATTTCACTAACATGGATACCAAAACTTTAGAGTTCATTTTTAGTGCGTTAAATAATTTTCTTTACATACATTTATTATAGTTTTCAAATTTTTTTGCACACATGAACTCTAAAATTTTCATTTTCTTGCGATCTATTTGCCTTATATCTTTTTTATTTACGAGAAAAATGGGAGAGTGAAAATTCAAGTTTGGATCTAAAAAAAATTTTGAACATCCAAAATGGAAAAGCACAAATGCTGAGAGAGATAATTTCAAAAAATATCTGTGATTTTTAAGGATAGGAAAAAAGTAGGTAGTTTGGCTCTGGCAAAATATCCAACCACAAGATAACTTGAGAATTTAATTTTTTCTACTCCTTGAAATTTTTGGATCATTAGGTCACTTGCATCCTTAACATCTTTGTGGCATGCATATCCACCACACTTAAAACATGTTAGGATCAGTTAGAAGTCTCTTTCCTATAAAATCCCTCCAAGCTATTATTAGGGGGTTGTACTGGTGGAATTTCCCAACATGGATAACAAAAGTTTGGACTTCATTTGTAGTGTGTCAAATAATTTGCTTCACTTACATTTATTATAGTTTTCAATTTTTTTTTTGCAAAAATGAACTCTAAAATTTTCTTTTTTTTTGCGATCCATTTGCCGTATATCTTTTTTGTTTAAGAGAAAAATGGGAGATAGAAAACGCAAGTTTGGATCTGAAAAAAAATTTGAACATCCAAAATGGAAATGCACAAATGCTAAGAGAGATAATTCAAACAAGTATCTGTGATTTTTAAGGATAGGCAAAAAATGGGTAGTTTTGCTCTGGAAAATATCAGACCACACTTTAACTTGAGAATTTAATTTTTTCTACTCCTTGAAATTTTATGATCATGAGGTCACTTGCATCATCAACATGTTTGTAGGATGCATATCCACCTCACTTAAAACATGTTAGCATCAGTTAGAAGTCTCTTTCCTACAAAATTCAACCAAACTATTATTAGGGGATAGTACTAGTGGAATTTCCCAAACATGGATAATAAAACATTGGATTTCATTTTTAGTGCGTGAAAAAATTTTCTTCACTTACATTTATTATAGTTTTCAAATTTTTTTGCACACATGAACTCTAAAGTTTTCATTTTGTTGCAATCAAGTAGCCTTATATCTTTTTTGTTTACGAGAGAAATGGGAGAGCGAAAACTCAAGTTTGGATCTTAAAAAAAAATTGAACATCCAAAATGGAAATGCACAAATGCTGAGAGAGATAATTCCAAAAAGTATCTGCGATTTTTCAGGATAGGCAAAAAGCTGGTTGTTTGGCTCTGGTAAATATCGAACCACACGTTAACTTGAAAATTTAATTTTTTCTACTCCTTGAAATTTTTGTATCAATAGGTCACTTGCATCCTCAACATATTTGTGGCATGCATATCCACCACACTTAAAACATGTTAGGATCAGATAGAAGTCTCTTTCCTATAAAATCCCACCAAGCTATTATTAGGGGGCTATACTAGTGGAATTTTCCAAACATGGATAACCAAACTTTGGAGTTCATTTTTAGTTCGTGAAATAATTTGCTTCACTTACATTTATTATAGTTTTAGAATTTTTTTGCACACATGAACTCTAAAATTTTCATTTTGTTGCGATCTATTGTCCTTATATCTTTTTTGTTTACGAGAAAAATGGGAGAGGGAAAACTCAAGTTTGGATCTGAAAAAAAATTTGAACTTCCAAAATGGAAATGTACAAATGCTGAGAGAGATAATTCCAAAAAGTTTCTGTTATTTTTAAGCATAGGCAAAAAGTGGGGAGTTTGGCTCTGGTAAATATCAAACCACTCGTTAACTTGAGAATTTATATTTTTGTAGTCCTTGAAATTTTTGGATCATTAGGTCACTTGCATCCTCAACATGTTTATGGCATGCATATCCACCACACTTAAAACATTTTTTGATCAGTTAGAAGTCTCTTTCCTCTCAAATCCCACCAAGCTATTATTAGGGGGTTGTACTAGTGGAATTTCCCAAACATGAATAACAAAACTTTGGAGTTCATTTTCAGTGCGTGAAATAATTTTCTTCAGTTACATTTATTATAGTTTTCAAATTTTTTCGCACACATGAACTATTAAATTTTCATTTTCTTGCGATATATTTGCCTTATATCTTTTTTATTTACGAGAAAAATGGGAGAGTGAAAACTCAAGTTTGGATCTGAAAAAAAAAAATTGAACATCCAAAATGGAAATGCACAAACGCTGAGTGAGATAATTCCAAAAAGTATCTGTGATTTTTAAGGATAGGAAAAAGTAGGTTGTTTGGCTCTGGTAAAATATCCAACCACACAATAACTTGAGAATTTAATTTTTTCTACACCTTGAAATTTTTGGATCAATGGGTCACTTGCATCCTCAACATGTTTGTGGCATGCATATCCACCACACTTAAAACATGTTAGGATCAGTTAGAAGTTTCTTTCCTTTAAAATCCATCCAAGCTATTATTAGGTGGTTGTACTAGTGGAATTTCCCAAACTTGGAAACCAAAACTTTGGAGTTCATTTTTAGTGCGTGAAATAATTTTCTTCACTTCCATATATTAAAGTTTTCAAATTTTTTTGCACACATGAACTCTAAAATTTTCATTTTGTTGCGATGTATTTGCAGTATATCTTTTTTGTTTACGAGAAAAATGGGAGAGTGAAAACTCAAGTTTGGATTTGAAAAAAAATTTGAACATCCAAAATGGAAATGAAAAAATGTTAAGAGAGATAATTCCAAAAAGTTTCTGTGATTTTTAAGGATAGGCAAAAAGTGGGTTGTTTGGCTCTGGTAAATATCCAACCGCACGTTAACTTGAGAATTCAATTTTTTCTACTCGTTGAAATTTTTGAATCATTAGGTCACTTGCATCCTTAACATGTTTATGGCATGCATATCCACCACACTTAAAACATGTTAGGATACGTTAGAAGTCTCTTTCCTATAAAATCCCAAAGAGTTATTATTAGGGGGTTGTACTAGTGGAATTTCCCAAACATGGATAACAGAACTTTGGAGTTCATTTTAAGTGCGTGAAATAATTTTCTTCAGTTTCATTTATTATAGTTTTCAAATTTTCTTGCGATCTATTTGCCTTATATCTTTTTTGTATACGAGAAAAATGGGAGAGTGAAAACTCAAGTTTGGATCTGAAGAAAAAATTAAAAAAACAAAATGGAAATGCAAAAATGCTGAGAGAGATAATTCCAAAAAGTATCGGTGATTTTTAAGGATAGGAAAAAAGTAGGTTGTTTGGCTCTGGCAAAATATCCAACCACACGATAACTTGGGAATTTAATGTTTTCTACTCGAAATTTTTGGATCACGAAGTCACTTGCATCCTTAACATGTTTGTAGCATGCGTATCTACCACACTTAAAACATGTTAGGATCAGTTAGAAGTCTCTTTCCTATAAAATCCCAACAAGCTATTATTAGGGGGTTGTACTAGTGGAATTTCCCAAACATGGATAACAAAACTTTGGAGTTCATTTTTAGTGCGTGAAATAATATTCTTCACTTAAATTTATTATACTTTTCAAATTTTTTTTCACATATGAACTCTGAAATTTTTATTTTGTTGCGGTCTATTTGCCTTATATCTTTTTTGTTTACGACAAAAAATAGGAGAGTAAAAACTCAAGTTTGGATCTTAAAAAAAAATTGAACATCCAAAATGGAAATGAACAAATGCTCAGAGAGATAGTTCCAAAAAGAATCTATGATTTTTAAGGATAGGCAAAAAGTGGGTAGTTTGGCTCTGGTAAATCTTACCACACGTTAACTTGAGAATTTAATTTTTTCTACTCATTGAAATTTTTGGATCATGAAGTCACTTGCATCCTTAACATGTTTGTAGCATGCATATCCACCACACTTAAAACATGTTAGGATCAGTTAGAAGTCTCTTTCCTATAAAATCCCACAAAGCTATTATTAGGGGGTTGTACTCGTGGAATTTCCCAAACATGGATAACAAAACTTTGGAGTTCATTTTCAGTGCATGAAATAATTTTCTTCAGTTACATTTGTTAATTGTTTTAAAATATTTTTGCACACATGAACTCTAAAATTTTCATTTTCTTGCGATCTATTTGCCTTATATCTTTTTTGTTAACGAGAAAAATGGGAGAGTAAAAACTCAAGTTTGGATCTGAAAAAAAATTTGAACATCCAAAATGGAAATGGACAAATGCTGAGAGATATAATTCCAAAAAGTTTCTGTGATTTTTAAGGATAGGTAAAAAGTGTGTTGTTTGGCTCTCGTAAAATATCCAACCACACATGAACTTGAGAATTTAATTTTCTCTACTCCTTGAAATTTTTGGATCATTAGGTCACTTGCATCCTCAATATGTTTATGGCATGCATATCCACCACACTTAAAACATGTTAGGATCAGTTAGAAGTCTCTTTCCAATAAAATCCCACCAAGCTATTATTAGGGGGTTGTACTTGTGGAATTTTCCAAACATGGATAACAGAAATTTGGAGTTCATTTTCAGTGTGTGAAATAATTTTCTTCAGTTACATTTATTGTAGTTTTCAAATTTTTTTGCACACATGAACTCTAAAATTTTCATTTTATTGCGATCTATTTGCCTTATATCTTTTTTGTATACGAGAAAAATGGGAGAGTGAAAACTGAAGTTTGCATCTGAAAAAAAAATTAAACATCCAAAATGGAAATGCACAAATGCTAAAAGAGATAATTTCAAAAAGTATAACTGATGGATAGGCAAAAAGTGGGTAGTTTCACTCTGGTAAATATCCAACCACACATTAACTGTAGAATTTTATTTTTTCTACTCCTTGAAATTTTAGGATCATGAAGTCACTTGCATCATTAACATGTTTGTAGCATGCATATCCACCACACTTAAAACATGTTAGGATAAGTTAGAAGTATCTTTCCTATAAAATCCTACCAAGCTATTATTAGGGGGTTGTACTTGTGGAATTTCCCAAACATGGATAACAAAACTTTGGAGTTCATTTTTAGTGCGGGAGATAATTTTCTTCACTTATATTTATTATAGTTTTCAATTTTTTTCACACATGAACTCTAAAATTTTCATTTTGTTGCAATCTATTTGCCTTATATCTTTTTTGTTTACGAGAAAAATGGGAGAGTGAAAACTCAATTTTGGATCTGAAAAGAAATTTGAACAACCAAAATGGAATTGCACAAATCCTGAGAGAGATAATTCCAAAAAGTATCTGTGATTTTAAAGAAAGGCAAAAAGTGGGTTGTTTGGCTCTCGTAAATATCGAACCACACGTTAACTTGAGAATTTAATTTTTTCTACTCAAAATTTTTGGATCATTACGTCACTTGCATCCTCAACATATTTGTGGCATGCATATCCTCCACACTTAAAACATGTTGGGATAAGTTAGAAGTCTCTTTCCTATAAAATCCCACCAAGCTATTATTAGGGAGTAGTACTAGTGGAATTTCCCAAACATGGATAACAAAACTTCCGAGTTCATTTTTAGTGCGTGAAATAATTTTCTTCACTTATATTTATTATAGTTTTCAAATTTTTTTACACACATGAACTTCAAAATTTTCTTTTTGTTGCGATCTATTTGCATTATATCTTTTTTGTTTACCAGAAAAATGGGAGAAAGAAAAGTCAATTTTGGATCTGCAAAAAAAAATTAAACATCCAAAATGGAAATGCACAAATGCTGAGAGCTATAATTCCAAAACGTATCCCTGATTTTTTAGGAAAGGCAAAAAGTGGGTTGTTTGGCTCTGGGAAAATATCCAACCACACGTTGACTTGAAACTTTAATTTTTTCTACTCCTTGAAATTTTTGGATCATTAGGTCGCTTGCATCCTCAACATGTTTATGGCATGCATATCCACCACACTTAAAACATGTTAGGTTGAGTTAGAAGTCTCCTTCCTATAAAATCCCACCAAGCTATTATTAGGGGGTGTACTAGTGGAATTTCCCAAACATGGATAACAAAACGTTGGAGTTCATTTTTAGTGCATGAAATAATTTGCTTCACTTACATTCATTTTAGTTTTCAAGTTTTTTTGCACACATGACCTCTAAAATTTTGATTTCGTTGCGATCTATTTGCCTTATATCTTATTTGTTTACGAGAAAAATGGAAGAGTGAAAACTCAAGTTTGGATCTGAAAAAAAATTTGAACATCTAAAATGGAAATGCACAAATGCTGAGAGAGATAATTCCAAAAAGTATCTGTGATTTTTAAGGATAGGTAAAAAGTGGGTTGTTTGGCTCTGGTAAAATATCCTACAACAACTTAACTTGAGAATTTAATTTTTTCTACTTGAAATTTTAGGTTCATTAGGTCACTTGCATCCTCAACATGTTTGTGGCATGCATATCCACCACACTTAAAACATGTGAGGATCTGTTAGAAGTCTCTTTCCATTAAAAGGCCACCAAGCTATTATTAGGGGGTTGTACTAGTGGAATTTCCCAAACATGGATAACAAAACTTTGGACTTCATTTTTAGTGCGTGAAATAATTTTTTACACTTACATTTATTATAGTTTTAAATTTTTTTTGAACATATGAACTCTAAAATTTTCATTTTGTTGCGATCTACTTGCCTAATATCTTTTTTGTTTACGAGAAAAAACGGAGAGTGAAAATTCAAGTTTGGATCTGAAAAAAAAAATTCGAACAACCAAAATAGAAATACACAAATTCTGAGAGAAATAATTCCAAAAAAGTATCCGTGACTTTTAAGAACAGGCAAAAAGTGGGTTCTTTGGCATTGGTAAAATATCCAACCACACGTTAACTTGAGAATTTAAATTTTTCTACTCGAAATTTTTGGATCATTAGGTCACTCGCATCCTCAACATGTTTGTGGCATGCATATCCACCACACTTAAAGCATGTTACGATATGTTAGAAGTTTCTTTCCTATAAAATCCCACCAAGCTATTATTAGGGGGTTGTACTAGTGGAATTTCCCAAACATGGATAAAAAAACTTTGGAGTTCATTTTCAGTGCGTGAAAGAATTTTCTTCACTTACATTTATTATAGTTTTAAAATTTTTTTGCACACATGAACTCTAAAATTTTCATTTTTTTACGATCTAGTTTCCTTTTATCTCTTTTATTTACGATAAAAATGGGAGAGTGAAAACTCAAGTTTAGATCTGAAAAAAAATTTGAACATCCAAAATGGAAATGCACAAATGCTGAAAGAGATAATTCCAAAAAGTAACTGTTATTTTTAAGGATAGGCAAAAAGTGGGTTGTTTGGCTCTCGTAAAATATCCAGCCACACGTTAACTTGAGAATTTAATTTTTTCTACTCCTTGAAATTTTTGGATCATTAGGTCACTTGCATCCTCAACATGTTTGTGGCATGCATATCCACCACACTTAAAACATGTTAGGATCAGTTTGAAGTCTCTTTCCTATAAAATCCCACCAAGCAATTATTAGGGGGTTGTAGTAGTGGAATTGCCCAAACACTGATAAAAAAACTTCCGAATTCATTTTTAGTGGGTGAAATATTATTCTTCACTTACATTTATTATAGTTTTCAAATTTTTTTGCACACATGAACTCTAAAATTTTTATTTTATTTCTATCTATTTGCCTTATATCTTTTTTGTTGACGAGAAAAAATGGGGGAGTGAAAACTCAAATTTGGATCCGAAAAAAAATTTGAACATCCAAAATGGAAATGCACAAATGCTGAGAGAGATAATTTCAAAAATTATCTGTGATTTTTTAGGATTGGTCAAAAGAGGTTTGTTTGGCTCAAGTAAATATCCAACCACACGTTAACTTGAGAATTTAATTTTTTCTATACCTTGAAATTTTGAATCATTAGGTCACTTGCATCCTCAACATGTTTGTGGCATGCATATCCACCACACTTAAAACATGTTTGGATCAGTTAGAAGTCTCTTTCCTATAAAATCCCACCAAGCTATTATTTGGGGGTTGTACTAGTGGAATTTCCCAAACATGGATAACAAAACTTTGGAGTTCATTTTTAGTGCGATAAATAATTTTCTTCACTTACATTTATTATAGTTTTCAATTTTTTTTCCACACATGAACTCTAAAATTTTTATTTTGTTGCAATCTATTTGCCTAATATCTTTTTTGTTTACGAGAAAAATGGGAAAGTGAAAACTCATGTTTGGATCTGAAAAAAGATTTGAACATCCAAAATGGAATTGCACAAATGCTGAGAAAGATAATTCCAAAAAGTATTTGTGATTTTTAAGGATAGGAAAAAAGTGGGTTTTTTGGCTCTTATCCATCCACACGTTAACTTGAGAATTTAATTTTTTCTACTCCTTGAAATTTTTGGATCATTAGGTCACTTGCAACCTCGACATTTGTGACATGCATATCCACCACACTTAAAACATGTTACGATCAGTTAGAAGTCTCTTTCCCATAAAATCCTATCATGCTATTATTAGGGGGTTGTACTAGTGGAATTTCCCAAATATGGATAACAGAACTTTGGAGATCATTTTTAGTGCGCGAAATAATTTTCTTCACTTACATTTATTATGATTTTCTTTTTGTTTACTAGAATAATTGGAGAGTGAAAACACAAGTTTGGATCTGAAAAAAAATTTGAACATCCAATATGGAAATGCACAAATGCTGAGAGAGATAATTGCAAAAAGTATCTTTGATTTGTAAGGAAAGGCAAAAAGTGGGTTGTTTGGCTCTGGTAAATATCCAACCACACGTTAACTTGGAAATTTAGTTTTTTCTACTCCCTGAAATTTTTGGATCATTAGGTCACTTGCATCCTCAAAATTATTTTTGCTTGCATATCCACCACACTTAAAAGATGTTAGGATTTGTTAGAAGTCTCTTTCCTATAAAATCCCACCAAGCTATTATTACGAGTTTGTACTAGTGGAATTTCCAAAACATGGATAACAAAACTTCCGAGACCATTTTTAGTGCGTGAAATAATTTTATACACTTACATTTATTATAGTTTTCAAAATTTTTTGCACACACGAACTCTCAAATTTTCATTTTCTTCCGATCTATTTGCCTGATATCTTTTTTGTTTACGAGAAAAATGGGAGAGTGAAAACTAAAAATTGGATCTGAAAAAAAACTTGAACATCCAAAATTGAAATGCACAAATACTGAGAGAGATAATTCCAAAAAGTATCTGTGATTTTTAAGGATAGGCAAAAAGTGGGTTATTTGGCTCTGGTAAATATCCAACCACACGTTAACTTGGGAATTTAATTTTTTCTACTCCTAGAAATTTTTGGATCATTAGGTCACTTGCATCCTCAAAATGTTTGTGGCTTGCATATCCACCACACTTAAAACATGTTAGGATCAGTTAGAAGTCTCTTTCCTTTAAAATGCCACCAAGCTATTATAAGGGGGTTGTACTAGTGGAATTTCCCAAACATGGATAACAGAACTTTGGAGTTCATTTTTATTGCATGAAATAATTTTTTTCACTTACATTTATTATAGTTTTCAATTTTTTTTTTCACACATGAACTCTTAAATTTTCTTTTTGTTCCGATCTATCTGCCTTATATCTTTTTTGTTTATTAGAAAAATGGGAGAGTGAAAACACAATTTTGGATCTGAAAGAAAATTTGAACATCCAATATGGAAATGCACAAATGCTGAGAGACATAATTCCAAAAAGTATCTTTCATTTGTAAGGAAAGGCAAAAAGTGGGTTGTTTGGCTCTGGTAAATATCCAACCACACGTTTACTTGGGTATTTAATTTTTTCTACTCCCTGAAAATTTTGGATCATTAGGTCACTTGCATCCTCAAAATGTTTGTGGCATGTATATCCACCACACTTAAAACATGTTAGGATTTATTAGAAGTCTCTTTCCTACAAAATCCCACCAAGCTATTATTACGATTTTGTACTAGTGGATTTTCCCAAACATGGATAACAAAACTTCCGAGTTCATTTTTAGTGCGTGAAATAATTTTCTACACCTACATTTATTATAGTTTTCAAATTTTTTTGCACACATAAACTCTAAAATTTTCATTTTGTTGTTATCTATTTGCCTTATATCTTTTTTGTTTGCGAGAAAAATGGGAGAGTGAAAACTCAAGTTTGGATCTGAAAGAAAATTTGAACATCCAATATGGAAATGCACAAATGCTGAGAGAGATAATTCCAAAAAGTATCTTTCATTTGTAAGGAAAGGCAAAAAGTGGGTTGTTTGGCTCTGGTAAATATCCAACCACACGTTTACTTGGGTATTTAATTTTTTCTACTCCCTGAAAATTTTGGATCATTAGGTCACTTGCATCCTCAAAATGTTTGTGGCATGTATATCCACCACACTTAAAACATGTTAGGATTTATTAGAAGTCTCTTTCCTACAAAATCCCACCAAGCTATTATTACGAGTTTGTACTAGTGGATTTTCCCAAACATGGATAACAAAACTTCCGAGTTCATTTTTAGTGCGTGAAATAATTTTCTACACCTACATTTATTATAGTTTTCAAATTTTTTTGCACACATAAACTCTAAAATTTTTATTTTGTTGTTATCTATTTGCCTTATATCTTTTTTGTTTGCGAGAAAAATGGGAGAGTGAACACTCAAGTTTGGATCTGAAAAAAAATTTGATCATCCAAAATGGAAATGCAGAAATGCTGAAAGAGATAATTCCCAAAAGTGTCGGTGATTTTTAAGGATAGGCAAAAAGTGGGTTGTTTGGCTCTGGTAAAATATACAACCAAACATAAACTTGAGAATTTAAATTTTTCTACTCCATAAAATTTTTGGATCATTAGGTCACTTGCATCCTTAACATGTTTGTGGCATGCATATCCACCACACTTAAAACATGTTCAGGTCAGTTAGAAGTCACTTTCCTGTAAAATTCCACCAAGCTATATTATTAAGGGGTTGTACTAGTGGAATGTCCCAAACATGGATAACAAAACTTTGGAGTTCATTTTTAGTGCATGAAATAATTTTCTTCACTTAAATTTATCATAGTTATCAATTTTTTTTGCACACATGAACTCTAAATGTTTTATTTTGTTGCGATCTATTTGCTTTATAACTTTTTTGTTTACGAGAAAAATGGGAGAGTGAAAACTCATTTCTGGATTTGAAAAAAAATTTGAACATTCAAAATGGAAATGTACAAATGCTGAGATAGATAATTCCAAAAAGTATCTGTGATTTTTAACGATAGGCAAAAAGCCAGTTGTTTGGCTCTGGTAAAATATCCAACCACACGTTAACTTGAGAATTTAATTTTTTCTACTCCTAGAAATATTTGGATCATTAGGTCATTTGCATCCTCAACATGTTTGTGACATGCATATCCACCACACTTAAAACATGTTAGGATTAGTTAGAAGTCTCTTTCCTATAAAATCCCACCATGCTATTATTAGGGGGTTGTACTAGTGGAATTTCCCAAACATGGATAACAAAACTTTGGAGTTCATTTTTAGTGCGTGAAATTACTTTCTTCACTTACATTTATTATAGTTTTCAATTTTTTTTGCGCACATGACCTCTAAAATTTTCATTTTGTTCCAATCTATTTGCTTTATATCTTTTTTGTTTACGAGAAAAATGGGAGAGTGAAAACTCAAGTTTGGATCTGAAAAGAAATTTGAACATCCAAAATGGAAATGCACAAATGCTGAGAAATAATTCCAAAAAGTATCTGTGATTCTTAAAGATAGGCAAAAAGTGGGTTGTTTGGCTCTGGTAAAATATACAACCAAACATTAACTTTAGAATTTAATTTTTTGTTCTCGTTGAAAATTTTGGATCCTTAGGTCACTTGCATCCTCAACATGTTTGTGGCATGCATATCCACCACACTTAAAACATGTTAGGATCAGTTAGAAGCACTTTCCGATAAAATTCCACCAAGGAATATTTTTAGGGGGTTGTACTAGTGGAATTTCCCAAATATGGATAACAAAACTTTGGAGTTCATTTTTAGTGCCTGAAATAATTTTCTTCACTTACATTTATTATAGTTTTCAATTTTTTTTGCACACATGAACTCTAAAATTTTTATTTTGTTGCGATCTATTTCCCTTATATCTTTTTTGTTTATGAGAAAAATGGGAGAGTGAAAACTCAAGTTTGGATCTGAAAAAAAAATTTGAACATTCAAAAAGGAAATGCACAAATGCTTAGATAGATAATTCGAAAAAGTATCTGTGATTTTTAAGGATAGGCAAAAAGTGGGTTGTTTGGCTCTGGTAAATTATCCAACCACACGTTAACTTGAGAATTTAATTTTTTCTACTCCTTGAAATTTTTGGATCATTAGGTCACTTGCATCCTAAACATGTTTGTGACATGCATATCCACCACACTTAAAACATGTTAGGATCAGTTAGAAGTCTCTTTCCTATAAAATCCCACCATGCTATTATTAGGGGGTTGTACTAATGGAATTTCCCAAACAAGGATAGCAGAACTTTGGAATTCATTTTTAGTGAGGGAAATAATTTTCTTCACTTACATTTATTATAGTTTTCAAACTTTTTTCCACAAATGAACTCTAAAATTTTCATTTTGTTGCGATTCATTTGCCTGATATCTTTTTTCATTACGAGACAAATGGGAGAGTGAAAACTCAAGTTGGGATCTGAAAAGAAATTGGAACATCCAAAATGGAAATGGAAAAATGCCAAGAGAGATAATTTCAAAAAGTATCTGTGATTTTTAAGGAAAGGCAAAAAGTGGGTTTTTTGGCTCTTGTAAATATCCAACCACACGGTAACTTGGGAATTTAATTTTTTCTACTCCTAGAAATTCTTGGATCATTAGGTCACTTGCATCCTGAAAATGTTTTTGGCATGCATATCCACCACACTTAAAACATGTTCGGATCAGTTAGAAGTCTCTTTCCTACAAAATCCCACCTAGCTATTATTAGGGGGTTGTACTAGTGGAATTTCCCGAACATGGATAACTAAACTTTGGAGTTCATTTTTCGTGCGTAAAATAATTTTCTACACTAACATTTATTATAGTTTTCAAATTTTTTTCCAGACATGAACTCTAAAATTTTCATTTTGTTGCGATCTATTTGCCTTTTATATTTTTTGTTTACGAGCAAAATGGGAGAGTGAAAACTCAAGTTTGGATCTGAAAAAAATTTTGGGCGTCTAAAATGGAATTGCAAAAATGCTGAGAGAGATAATTCCAAAAAGTATCTGTGATTTTTAAGGATAGGCAAAAAGTGGGTTGTTTGGCTCAGGTAAATATCCAACCACACGTTAACTTGAGAATTTAATGATTTCTACTCCTTGATATTTTTGGACCATTAGGTAACTTGCAACCTCAACATGTTTGTGGCATGCATATCCACCACACTTAAAATATGTTACGATCAGTTAGAAGTCTCTTTCCTATAAAATCCCACCAAGGTGTTATTAGTGGGTTGTACTAGTGGAATTTCCCAAACATGGATAACAAAACTTTGGAGTTCATTTTTAGTGTTTGAATTAATTTTCTACACTTACATTTATTATAGTTTTCAATTTTTTTTGCACACATAAACTCTAAAATTTTCATTTTGTTGCGATCTATTTGCCTTATATCTTTTTTGTTTACGTGAAAAATGGGAGAGTGAAAACTCAAGTTTGGATCTGAAGAAATATTTGATTGTCCAAAATGGAAATGCACAAATGCTGAGAGAGATAATTCCAAGTTGTATTTGTGATTTTTAAGGATAGGAAAAAATTGGGTCGTTTGGTTCTAGTAAAATATCCAATCACACGTTAACTTCAGAATTTAATTTTTTCTACTCAAAAATTTTGGATCATTAGGTCACTTGCATCCTCAAAATATTTGTGGCATGCATATCCACCACACTTAAAACATTTTAGGATCAGTTAGAAGCTTCTTTCCAATAAAATTCCACCAAGCTATATTATTAGGGGATTGCGCTAGTGGAATTTCCCAAACATGGATAGGATGCAAGTGACCTAATGATCCAAAACATATAGGTGTGGTGGATATGCATGCCACTAATATGTTGAGGATGCAAGTGACCTAATGATCCAAAAATTTCAAGGAGTGGAAAAAATTAAATTCTCAAGTTAACTTGTGGTTGGATATTTTCCCAGAGCCAAACAACCCACTTTTTGCCAATCCTTAAAAATCACAGATACTTTTTGGAATTATCTATCTCAGCATTTGTTCATTTCCATTTTGGATGTTCAATTTTGTTTTTAGATCCAAACTTGAGTTTTCACTCTCCCATTTTTTTTCGTAAACAAAAAGGATATAAGGCTAGCAGATCGCAATAGAATAAAAATTTTAGACTTCATGTGTGCAAAAAAAATTGAAAACTATAATAAATGTAAGTGAGGAAAATTATTTCATGCACTAAAATGAACTCCAAATTTTTGTTATCCATGTTTGGGAAATTCAACTAGCACAATCCTCTAATAATATAGCTTGGTGGAATTTTATAGGAAAGAGACTTCTAACTGATCCTAACATGTTTTGAGTGTGGTGGATATGTATGCCACAAACATTTTGAGGATGCAAGTGACCTAATGATCCAAAAATTTCAAGGAGTAGAAAAAATTAAATTTTCAAGTTAACGTGTGATTGGATATTTTACTAGTGCCAAACGACCCACTTTTTGCCTATCCTTAAAAATCACAGATACTATTTGGAATTATCTCTGTTAGCATTTGTGCATTTCCATTTTGGATGTTCAAATTTTTTTTCAGATCCAAACTTGAGTTTTCACTCTCCCATTTTTCACGTAAACAAAAAAGATATAAGGCAAATAGATCGCAACAAAATGAAAATTTTAGAGTTCATGTGTGCAAAAAAATTTGAAAACTATAATAAATGTAAGTGAAGAAAATTATTTCACCCACTAAAAATGAACTCCAAAGTTTTGTTATCCATGTTTGGGAAATTCCACTTGTACAACCCCCTTATAATATAGCTTGTGGGATTTTGTAGGAAAGAGACTTCTAACTGATCCTAACATGTTTTAAGTGTGGTGGATATTCATGCCACAAACATGTTGAGGATGCAAGTGACCTAATGATCCAAAAATTTCAAGGAGTGGAAAAAATTAAATTCTCAAGTTAACATGTGGTTGGATATTTTACCAGACCCAAACAACCCACTTTTTGCCTATCCTTAAAAATCACAGATACTTTTTGGAATTATCTATCTCAGCATTTTTGCATTTCCATTTTTGATGTTCAAATTTTTTTTCAGATCCAAACTTGAGTTTTCTCTCTCCCATTTTTCTCATAAACAAAAAAGATATAAGGCAAATAGATCGCAACAAAATGAAAATTTTAGAGTTCATGTGTGAAAAAAAAATTGAAAACTATAGTAAATGTAAGTGAAGAAAATTATTTCACGCACTAAAAATGATCTCCAAAGTTTTGTTATCCATGTTTGGGAAATTCCACTAGTACAACCCCCTAATAATATAGCTTGGTGGAATTTTATAGGAAAGAGACTTCTAAGTGATCCTAACATGTTTTAAGTGGTGGATATGCTTGCCACAAACATTTTGAGGATGCAAGTGACCTAATAATCTAAAAATTTCATGGAGTAGAAAAAATTAAATTCTTAAGTGAACGTGTGGTTGTATATTTTACCAGAGCTAAACAACCCAATTTCTGCCTATCCTTAAAAATCACATTTAATTTTTGGAATTATCTCTCTCAGCATGTGTAAATTTCCATTTTGGATGTTCAAAAATTTTTTCAGATCGAAACTTGAGTTTTTACTCTCCCATTTTTCTCGTAAACAAAACAGATATAAGGCAAAAAGATTGCAACAAAATGAAAATTTTAGAGTTCATTTGTGCAAAAAAATTTTAAAAATATAATAAATGTAAGTGAAGAAAATAATTCACGCACTAAAAATGAACTCCAAAGTTTTGTTATCCATGTTTGGGAAATTCCACTAGTACAACCCCCTAATAATAGCTTGGTGGGATTTAATAGGAAAGTGACTTCAAACTGATCCTAACATATTTTAAGTGTGGTGGATATGCATGCCACAAACATGTTGAGGTTGGAAGTTACCTAATGATCCAAAAATATCAAGGAGTAGAAATCAATAAATTCTTAAGTTTACGTGTGGTTGGATATTTACCAGAGCAAAACAACCCACTTTTTGTGTATCCCTAAAAATCACAGATAATTTTTTGAATTATCTCTCTCATCATTTTTGCATTTCCATTTTGGATGTTCAAATATTTTTTCAGATCCAAACTTGAGTTTTCACTCTCCCATTTTTCTCGTAAACAAAAAAATATAAGGCAAATAGATCCAACAACATGAAATTTTAGAGTTCATGTGTGGAAAAAAATTTGAAAACTATAATAAATGTAAGAGAAGAAAATTATTTCACGCACTAATAATTAACTACAAAGTTCTATTATCCATGTTTGGGAAATTCCACTAGTACAACCCCCTCATAATAGCTTGGAGGGATTTTATAGGAAAGAGACTTCTAACTGATCCTAACATGTTTTAAGTGTGGTGGATATGCATGCCACAAACATGTTGACGATGCAAGTGACCTAATGATGGAAAAATTTCAAGGAGTAGAAAAAATTAAATTCTCAAGTTAACGTGTTGTTGGATATTTACCAGAGCCAAATAACCCACTTTTTGCCTGTCCTTAAAAATCACAGATACTTTTTGGAATTATCTCTCTCAGCATTGGTGTATTTCCCGTTTGGATGTTCAAATTTTTTTCAGAGCCAAACTTGAGTTTTCACTCTTCCATTTTTCTCGTAAACAAAAAAGATATAAGGCAAATAGATCGCAACAAAATAAAAATTTTAGAGTTCATGTGTGCAAAAAAATTTGAAAACCATCATAAATGTAAGTGAAGAAAATTATTTCACGCACTAAAAATGAACTCGGAAGTTTTTTTATCCATGTTTGGGAAATTCCACTAGGACAAGACCTTAATAATAGCTTGGTTGAATTTTATAGGAAAGAGACTTCTAACTAATTCTAACATGTTTTAAGTGTGGTATCTGTGCATGCCACACACATGTTGAGGATGCAAGTGGCCTAATGATCCAAAAATTTCTATGAGTAGAAAAAATTAAATTCTCAAGTTAACGAGTGGTTGAATAATTACCAGAGCCAAACAACCCACTTTTTGCCTACCCTTAAAAATCACAGATACTTTTTGGAATTATCTCTTTCAATATTTGTGCACTTCTATTTTGGATGTTCAAATTTTTTTCAGAACCAAACGTGAGTTTTCACTCTCCCATTTTTATTGTAAACAAAAAAGATTTAAGGCAAATTAGATCGCCACAAAATGAAAATTTTAGAGTTCATGTGTGCAAAAATTTTGGAAAAATATAATAAAATTATGTGAAGAAAGTTGTTTTAGGCACTAAAAATGAACTCCAAAGTTTTGTTATCCTTGTTTGGGAAATTTCACTAGTACAACCCCCTAATAATAGCTTGGTGGAATTTTATAGGAAAGAGACTTCTAACTGATCCTAACATGTTTTAAGTGTGGTGGATATGCAAGCCATAAACATGTTGAGGAGGCAAGTGGGCTAAAGATCAAAAAATTTCAAGGAGAAGAAAAAATTAATTTCACAAGTTAACGAGTGGTTGGATATTTACCAGAGCCAACCTGTCCACTTTTTGCCTACCCTAAAATATCACATATACTTTTTGGAATTATCTCACTCTCTGCATTTTTGCATTTCCATTTTGTATGTTCGAATTTTTTTTAGATCCAAACTTCAGTTTTCACTCTACCATTTTTCTCATAAACAAAAAAGATATAAGGCAAATAGATCACAACAAAATGAAAATTTTAGAGTTCATATGTTCAAAAAAATTTGAAAACTATAATAAATGTAAACGAAGAAATTTATTTCACGCACGAAAAATGAACTCCGAAGTTTTGTCATCCATGTTTGGGAAATTGCACTAGTACAACCCCCTAATAATAGCTTGGTGGAATTTTATAGGAAAGAGACTTCTAACTGATCCTAACATGTTTTAAGTGTGGTATCCGTGCATGCCACAAACATGTTGAGGATGCAAGTGGCCTTACGATCCAAAAATTTCAAGGAGTAGAAAAAATTAAATTCTCAAGTTAACGTGTGGTTCGATATTTACCCGAGCCGAACAACTCAAATTTTTCCTATCCTTAAAAATCCCAGATACTTTTTGGAATTATCTCTCTAGGCATTTGTGCATTTCCATTTTGGATGTTCAAATTTTTTTTCAGATCCAAACTTGAGTTTTCACTCTCCCATTTTTCTCGTAAACAAAAAAGATATAAGGCCAATAGATCGGAACAAAATGAAAATTTTAGAGTTCAAGAGTGCAAAAAAATTTGAAAACTATAATAAATGTAAGCGAAGAAAATTATTTTACACACTAAAAATGAACTTCAAAGATTTTTTATCCATGTTTGGGAAATTCCACTAATACCACCCCATAATAATATAGCTTGGTGGAATTTTATAGGAAAGAGACTTGTTACTGATCCTAACATGTTTTAAGTGTGCTGGATATGCATGCCACAAACATGTTGAGGATGCAAGTGACCTAATGATCCAAAAATTTCAAGGAGTAGAAAAAATTAAATTCTCAAGTTAACGTGTGATTGGATATTTTACCAGACCCAAATGACCCACTTTTTGCCTTTCCTTAAAAATCAGATATACTTTTTGGAATTATCTCTCTCAGCATTTGTGCATTTCCATTTTGGATGTTCAAATTTTTTTTCAGATCCAAACTTGAGTTTTCACTCTCCCATTTTTCTTGTAAAAAAAAAAATATATAAGGCAAATTCATCGCAACAAAATGAAAATTTTAGAGTTCATGTGTGCAAAAAAAATTAAAAACTACAATAAATGTAAGTGACGAAAATTATTTAACCCACTAAAAATGAACTCCAAAGTTTTGTTATCCATGTTTGGGTAATTCCACTAGTACAACCCCCTAATAATATAGCTTGGAGGGATTTTATGGGAAAAAGACTTCTGACTGATCTTAACATGTTTGAAGTGTGGTGGATATGTATGCCACTAACATGTTGAGGATGCAAGTGACCTAATGATCCAAAAATTTCAAGGAGTGGAAAAAATTAAATTCTCAAGTTAACGTGTGGTTGGATATTTTCCCAGAGCCAAACAACCCACTTTTTGCCTATCCTTACAAATCATAGATACTTTTTGGAATTATCTATCTCAGCATTTTGGCATTTCCATTTTGGATGTTCAAATTTTTTTGCAGATTCAAACTAAAGTTTTCACTCTCCCATTTTTCTCGTAAACAAAAAAGATATAAGGCTAACAGATCGCAACAAAATAAAAATTTTGGAGTTCATGTATGCAAAAAAAATTGAAAACTATAATAAAAGTAAGTGAAGAAAATTATTTCATGCCCTAAAAATAAACTCCAAAGTTTTGATGGGTGAAATAATTTAATTCACTTACATTTATTATAGTTTTCAATTTTTTTTGCACACATGAACTCTAAAATTTTCATTTTGTTGCGATCAATTTGCCTTATATCTTTTATTTTTACGAGAAAAATGGGAGAATGAAAGCTCAAGTTTGGAACTGAAAAAAAATTTGAACATCCAAAATGGAAATGCACAAATGCTGAGAGAGATAATTCCAAAAAGTATATGTGATTTTTAAGGATAGGCAATAAGTGGGTCGTTTGGCTCTGCTAAAATAACCAAACACACGTTAACTTGAGAATTAAATTTTTTCTACACCTTGAAATTTTTGGATCATTAGGTCACTTGCATCCTCAACATGTTTGAGGCATGCATATCCAGCACACTTAAAACATGTTAGGATCAGTTACAAGTCTCTTTTCTATAAAATTCCACCAACCTATTTTATTATGGGGTGGTACTAGTGGAATTTCCAGAACATGGATAAAAAATCTTTGGAGTTCTTTTTTAGTGCGTGAAATAATTTTCTTCACTTACATTTATTATAGTTTTCAAATTTTTTTGCACACATGAACTCTAAAATTTCATTTTGTTCTGATCTATTTGCCTTATATCTTTTTTGTTTACGAGAAAAATGGGAGAGTGAAAACTCAAGTTTGGATCTGAAAAAAAATTTTGAAATCCAAAATGGAAATGCACAAATGCTTAGAGAAATAATTCCAAAAAGTATCTGTGATTTTTAAGGATAGGAAAAAATTGAGTTGTTTGGCTCTGGTAAATATCCAACCGCACGTTAACTTGAGAATTTAATTTTTTCTACTCCTTGAAATTTTTGGATCGTTAGGCCACTTGCATCATCAACATGTTTGTGGCATGCACGGATACCACACTTAAAACATGTTAGGATTAGTTAGAAGTCTATTTCCTATAAAATTTCACCAAGCTATTATTAGGGGGTTGTACTAGTGGAATTTCCCAAACATGGATGACAAAACTTTGGAGTTCATTTTCAGTGCGTGAAATAATTTTCTTCATTTACATTTATTATAGTTTTCAAAAATTTTTGCACACATGAACTCTAAAATTTTCATTTTGTTGTGATCTATTTGCGTTATATCTTTTTTGTTTATGAGAAAAATGGGAGAGTGAATACTGAAGTTTGGTTCAGAAAAAAATTTGAACATCCAAAATGGAAATTTACAAATGATGAGAGAGATAATTGCAAAAAGTATCTATGATTTTTAAGGATAGGGAAAAAGTGGGTTGTTTGGCTCTGGTAAAATATCCACCCACACGTTGACTTGAGAATTTAATTTTTTCTTCTCCCTTAAATTTTAGGATTTTTAGGTAACTTGCATCATCAACATGTTTGTGGCATGCATATCCACCACACTTAAAACATGTTAGGATCAGTTAGAAGTCTCTTTCCTATAAAATTCCACCAAGCTATTATTACGGTGTATTACTAGTGGAATTTCCCAAACATGGATAACAAAACTTCCGAGTTCATTTTTAGTGCGTGAAATAATTTTCTTCACTTATATTTATTATAGTTTTCAAATTTTTTTGCACACATGTACTATAAAATTTTCATTTTGTTGCGATCTATTTGCCTAATATCTTTTTTGTTTACGAGAAAAATAGGAGAGTGAAAACTCAAGTTTGGATCTAAAAAAAAATTTGGACGTCCAAAATGGAAATGCACAAATGCTTAGAGAGATAATTTCAAAAAGTATCTATGATTTTTAAAGATAGGCAACAAGTGAGTTGTTTGGCTCTGGTAAAATATCCAACCACACGTTGACTTGAGAATTTAATTTTTTCTACTCCTTGAAATTTTTGGATTGTTAGGTCACTTGCATCCTCAACATGTTTGTGGCATGCATATCCACCACACTTAAAACATGTTAAGATCAGTTAGAAGTCCCTTTCCTATAAAATTTCACCAAACTATTAATAGGGGGTTGTTCTCGTGGAATTTCCCAACCGTGGATAACAAAACTTCCGAGTTCATTTTTAGTGCTTGAAATAATTTTCTTTGCTTACATTTATTATACTTTTCAAATTTTTTTGCACACATCAACTCTACAACTTTTATTTTGTAGCGATCTATTTGCCTTATATCTTTTTTGTTTACGAGAAAAATGGGAGAGTGAAAACTAATGTTTGGATCTGAAAAAAAATTTTGAACATCCAAAATGGAAATGCACAAATTCTGAGAGAGATAATTCAAAAAAGTATCTGTGATTTTAGAGGATAGGCAAAAAGTGGGCTGTTTGGCACTAGTAAAATATCCAACCACACGTTAACTTGAGAATTTTATTTTTTCTACTCCATAAAATTTTTTGATCATTAGGTCACTTGCATCCTCAACATGTTTGTGGCATGCATATCCACCACACTTAAAACATGTTAGGATCAGTTAGAAGTCTCTTTCTTATAAAATTGCACCAAGCTATTATTAGGGGGTTGTACCAACGGAATTTTCCAAACATGGATAACAAAAGTTCCGAGTTCATTTTTAGTGCCTGAAATTATTTTCTTCCCTTCAATTTATTATAGTTTTCAATTTTTTTTCACACATGTACTCTAAAATTTTCATTTTTTTGCGATCTATTTGACTAATATCTTTTTTGTTTACGAGAAAAATAGGAGAGTGAAAACACAAGTTTGGATCTGAAAAAAAATTTGGACATCCAAAATGGAAATGCACAAATGCTGAGAGAGATAATTCCAAAAGGTATCTGTGATTTTTAAAGATAGGCAACAAGTGTGTTATTTGGCTCTGGTAAAATATCCAACCACATGTTAACTTGAGAATTTAATTTTTTCTACTCCTTGAGATTTTTGGATCATTAGATCATTTGCATCCTCAACATGTTTGTGGCATGCATATCCACCACACTTAAAACATGTTAGGATAAGTTAGAAGTCTCTTTCCTATAAAATTACACCAAGCTATTATTAGGGGGTTGTACTAGTGGAATTTCCCAAACATGGATAACAAAACTTCCGAGTTCATTTTTAGTGCGTGAAATAATTTTCTTCGCTTACATTTATTATAGTTTTCATATTTTTTTGCACATATGAACTATAAAATTTTCATTTGGTTGCAACCTATTTACTTCATATCTTTTTTGTTTACGAGAAAAATTGGAGAGTGAAACTCAAGTTCGGATCTGAAAAAAAATTTGAACATCCAAAATGGAAAAGCACAAATGCTGAGAGAGATAATTCCAAAAAGTATCTATGATTTTTAAGGATAGGCAAAAAGTGGGTTGGTTGGCTCTCGTAAAATATCCAACCACACGTTAAATTGAGAATTTAATTTTTTCTACTCCTTGAAATTTTTGGATTATTAGGTCACTTGCACCCTCAACATGTTTGTGGCATGCATATCCACCACACTTAAAACATGTTAGGATCAGTTGGTAGTCTCTTTCCTATACAATTCCACCAAGCTATTATTAGGGGGTTGTACTAGTGGAATTTCCCAAACATGGATAACAAAACTTCCAAGTTCATTTTGAGTGTGTGAAATAATTTTCTTCACATACATTTATTATAGTTTTCAAATTTTTTATCACACATGAACTCTAAAATTTTCATTTTGTTGCGATCTATTTGCCTTATATCTTTTTTGTTTACGAGAAAATTGGGAGAGTGAAAACCCAAGTTTGGATTTGAAAAAAAATTTGAACATTCAAAATGGAAATGAACAAATGTTGAGAGAGAAAATTCATAAAAGTCTCTGAGATTTTTAAGGATAGGCAAAAAGTGGGTAGTTTGGCTTTGCTAAAACATCCAACCACACGTTAACTTGAGAATTAAATTTTTTCTTCTGCATGAAAATTTTGGATTATTAGGTCACTTGCATCCTCAACATGTTTGTGGCATACATTTCCACCACACTTAAAACATTTTAGGTTCAGTTAGAAGTCTCTTTCCTATAAAATTTCACCAAGCTATTTTTAGGGGATTGAACTGGTGGATTTTCTTTAACATGGATAACAAAACGTCCGAGTTCATTTTTAGTCCATGAAATAGTTTTCTTCACTTACATTTATTAAGGTTTTCAAATTTTTTTGCACAGATGCACTCTAAAATTTTTATTTTGTTGCGATCTATTTGCCTTATATCTTTTTTGTTTATGAGAAAAATGGGAGATTGAAAACTCAAGTTTGGATCTGAAAAAAAATTTGAACATCCAAAATGGAAATACACAAATTCTGAGAGAGATAATTCCAAAAAATTTCTATGATATTTAAGGATAGGCAAAAAGTGGGTTGTTTGGCACTTGTAAAATATCCAACCACACGTTAACTTGAGAATTTAATTTTTTCTACTCCTTGAAATTTTTGGATGCTTAGGTCACTTGCATCCTCAACATGTTTGTGGCATGCATATCCACCACACTTAAAACATGTTAGGATCAGTTAGAAGTATCTTTCCTATAAAATTCCACCATGCTATTATTAGGGGGTTGTACTAGTGGAATTTTCCAAACATGGATAACAAATCTTCCAAGTTCATTTTTATTGCGTGAAACAATTTTCTTCACTAATATTTATTATAGTTTTCATAATTTTTTGCACAGATGAACTCTAAAATTTTAATTTTATTGCGATATATTTGCCTTATATATTTTTTGTTTACGAGAAAAATGGGAGAGTGAAAACTCAAGTTTGGATCTGAAAACAAATTTGTACATCCAAAAATGGAAATGCACAAATGCTGAGAGAGATGATTCCAAAAAGTATCTGTGATTTTGAAGGATAGGGAAAAAGTGGGTTGTTTTGCTCTGGGAAAATATCCAACCACATGTTAACTTGAGAATTTAATTTTATCTACTCCTTCAAATTTTTGGATAATTAGGTCACTTGCATCCTCAACATGTTTGTGGCATGGTTATCCACCAATCTTAAAACATTTCAGGATCAGTTAGAACTCTCTTTCCTATAAAATTCCACCAAGCTATTATTAAGGACTTGTCCTAGTGGAATTTCCCAAACATGGATAACAAAACTTCCGAGTTCATTTTTAGTGCATGAAATAATTTTCTTCACTTACATTTATTATAGTTTTCAAATTCTTTTGCACACATGAACTCTAAAATTTTCATTTTGTTGCGATCTATTTGCCTTATATCTTTTTTGTTTACGAGAAAAATGGGAGAGTAAAAACTCAAGTTTGGATCTGAAAAAAAATTTGAACATCCAAAATGGAATTGCACAAATGTTGAGATAGATAATTCCAAAAAGTATCTAGGATTTTTAAGGATAGGCAAAGAGTGGGTGTTTTGCTCTGGTAAAATATCGAACCACATGTTAACTTGAGAATTTATTTTTTTCTACTCCTTGAAATTTTAGGATCATTAGGTCACTTGCATCCTCAACATGTTTGTGGCATGCAAATCCACCACACATAAAACATGTTAGGATCAGTTAGATGTTTCTTTCCTATAAAATTCCACCAAACTATTATTAGGGG
The DNA here is from genome assembly GCF_029961685.1 of Aristolochia californica. Classification (NCBI taxonomy): domain Eukaryota; kingdom Viridiplantae; phylum Streptophyta; class Magnoliopsida; order Piperales; family Aristolochiaceae; genus Aristolochia; species Aristolochia californica. The sequence goes on from NW_027181826.1 coordinate 10,948,640, forward strand.
GTTGTACTAGTGGAATTTTCCAAACATGGCTAACAAAACTTCTGAGTTCATTTTTAGTGCGTGAAATAATTTTCTTCACATACATTGATTATAGTTTTCAAATTTTTTTGCACAGATGAACTCTAAAATTTTCATTTTGTTGCGATCTATTTGCCTTATATCTTTTTTGTTTAAGAGAAAAATTGGAGAGTGAAAATTCAAGTTTGGATCTGAAAAAAAATTTGAACTTCCAAATGGAAATGCACAATAGCTGAGAGAGATAATTCCAAAAAGTATCTTTGATTTTTAAGGATAGACAACAAGTGGGTTGTTTGACTCTGGTAAAATATCCAACCACACGTTAACTTGAGAATTAAACTTTTTCTACTCCTTGAAATTTTCTGATCATTAGGTCACTTGCATCCTCAACATGTTTGTGGCATACATTTCCACCACACCTAAAACATTTTAGGTTAAGTTAGAAGTCTCTTTCCTATAAAATTCCGCCAAGCTATTTTTAGGGGATTGAACTGGTGGATTTTCCCTAACATGGATAACAAAACTTCCGAGTTCATTTTTAGTCCATGAAATAATTTTTTTCACTTACATTTATTATGGTTTTCAATTTTTTTTTCACATATGCACTCTAAAATTTTTATTTTGTTGCGATCTATTTGCCTTATATCTTTTTGTTTATGAGAAAAATGGGAGATTGAAAACTCAAGTTTGGATCTGAAAAAAAATTTGAACATCCAAAATGGAAATGCACAAATTCTGAGAGAGATAATTCCAAAAAGTATCTGTAATATATAAGGATAGGCGAAAAGTGGGTTGTTTGGCAATGGTAAAATATCCAACCACACGTTAACTTGAGAATTTAATTTTTCTACTCCTTGAAATTTTTGGATCCTTAGGTCACTTGCATCCTCAACATGTTTGTGGCATGCATATCCACCACACTTAAAACATGTTAGGATCAGTTAGAAGTCTCTTTCCTATAAAATTCCACCATGCTATTATTAGGGGGTTGTACTAGTGGAATTTCCCAAACATGGATAACAAATCTTCCAAGTTCATTTTTATTGCGTGAAACAATTTTCTTCACTAATATTTATTATAGTTTTCAAATTTTTTTGCACAGATGAACTCTAAAATTTGAATTTTATTGCGATATATTTGCCTTCTATCTTTTTTGTTCACGAGAAAAATGGGAGATTGAAAACTCAAGTTGGCATATGAAAAAAAATTTGAACATCCAAAATGGAAATGCACAAATTCTGAGAGAGATAATTCCAAATAGTATCTGTGATATTTAAGGATAGGCAAAAAGTGGGTTGTTTGGCACTGGTAAAATATCCAACCACACGTTAACTTGAGAATTTAATTTTTCTACTCCTTGAAATTTTTGGATCCTTAGGTCACTTGCATCCTCAACATGTTTGTGGCATGCATATCCACCACACTTAAAACATGTTAGGATCAGTTAGAAATCTCTTTCCTATAAAATTCCACCATGCTATTATTAGGGGGTTGTACTAGTGGAATTTCCCAAACATGGATAACAAATCTTCCAAGTTCATTTTTATTGCGTGAAACAATTTTCTTCACTAATATTTATTATAGTTTTCAAATTTTTTTGCACAGATGAACTCTAAAATTTGAATTTTATTGCGATATATTTGCCTTATATCTTTTTTGTTCACGAGAAAAATGGGAGATTGAAAACTCAAGTTGGGATATGAAAAAAAATTTGAACATCCAGAATGGAAATGCACAAATTCTGAGAGAGATAATTCCAAATAGTATCTGTGATATTTAAGGATAGGCAAAAAGTGGGTTGTTTGGCACTGGTAAAATATCCAACCACACGTTAACTTGAGAATTTAATTTTTTCTACTCCTTGAAATTTTTGGATCCTTAGGTCACTTGCATCCTTAACATGTTTGTGGAATGCATATCCACCACACTTAAAACATGTTAGGATCATTTAGAAGTCTCTTTCCTATAAAATTCCACCATGCTATTATTAGGCGGTTGTACTAGTGGAATTTCCCAAACATGGATAACAAATCTTCCAAGTTCATTTTTATTGTATAAAACAATTTTCTTCACTAATATTTATTATAGTTTTCAAATTTTTTTGCACAGATGAACTCTAAAATTTTATTTTATTGCGATATATTTGCCTTATATCTTTTTTGTTTACGAGAAAAATGGGAGAGTGAAAACTCAAGTTTGGATCTGAAAATAAATTTGTACATCCAAAATGGAAATGCACCAATGCTGAGAGAGATGATTCCAAAAAGTATCTGTGATTTTGAAGGATAGGGAAAAAGTGGGTTGTTTTGCTCTGGGAAAATATCCAACCACATGTTAACTTGAGAATTTAATTTTATCTACTCCTTGAAATTTTTGGATAATTAGGTCACTTGCATCCTCAACATGTTTGTGGCATGCATATCCACCAGACTTGAAAACATTTCAGGATCAGTTAGAACTCTCTTTCCTATAAAATTCCACCAAGCTATTATTAAGGTGTTGTCCTAGTGGAATTTCCCAAACATGGATAACAAAACTTCCGAGTTCATTTTTAGTGCGTGAAATAATTTTCTTCACTTACATTTATTATAGTTTTCAAAATTTTTTGCACACATGAACTCTAAAATTTTCATTTTGTTGCGATCTATTTGCCTTATATCTTTTTTGTTTACGAGAAAAATGGGAGAGTAAAAACTCAAGTTTGGATCTGAAAAAAAATTTGAACATCCAAAATGGAATTGCACAAATGTTGAGATAGATAATTCCAAAAAGTATCTGGGATTTTTAAGGATAGGCAAAAAGTGGGTGCTTTGGCTCTGGTAAAATATCGAACAACATGTTAACTTGAGAATTTATTTTTTTCTACTCTTTGAATTTTTTGGATCATTAGGTCTCTTGCTTCCTCAACATGTTTGTGGCATGCAAATCCACCACACATAAAACATGTTAGGATCAGTTAGATGTTTCTTTCCTATAAAATTCCACCAAACTATTATTAGGGGGTTGTACTAGTGGAATTTTCCAAACATGGCTAACAAAACTTCTGAGTTCATTTTTAGTGCGTGAAATAATTTTATTCACATACATTGATTATAGTTTTCAAATTTTTTTGCACAGATGAACTCTAAAATTTTCATTTTGTTGCGATCTATTTGCCTTATATCTTTTTTGTTTAAGAGAAAAATTGGAGAGTGAAAATTCAAGTTTGGATCTGAAAAAAAATTTGAACTTCCAAATAGAAATGTACAATAGCTGAGAGAGATAATTCCAAAAAGTATCTTTGATTTTTAAGGATAGGCAACAAGTGGGTTGTTTGACTCTGGTAAAATATCCAGCCACACGTTAACTTGAGAATTAAATTTTTTCTACTCCTTGAAATTTTCTGATCATTAGGTCACTTGCATCCTCAACATGTTTGTGGCATACATTTTCACCACACTTAAAACATTTTAGGTTCAGTTAGAAGTCTCTTTCGTATAAAATTCCACCAAGCTATTTTTAGGGGATTGAACTGATGAATTTTCCCTAACAAAAACTTCCGAGTTCATTTTTAGTCCATGAAATAATTTTCTTCACTTACATTTATTATGGTTTTCAAATTTTTTTGCACAGATGCACTCTAAAATTTTTAATTTGTTGCGTTCTATTTGCCTTATATCTTTTTTGTTTATGAGAAAAATGGGAGATTGAAAACTCAAGTTTGGATCTGAAAAAAAAATTGAACATCCAAAATGGAAATGCACAAATTCTGAGAGAGATAATTCCAAAAAGTATCTGTGATATTTAAGGATAGGCAAAAAGTGGGTTGTTTGGCACTGGTAAAATATCCAACCACACGTTAACTTGAGAATTTAATTTTTTCTAATCCTTGAAATTTTTGGATCCTTAGGTCACTTGCATCCTCAACATGTTTGTGGCATGCATATCCACCACACTTAAAACATGTTAGGATCAGTTAGAAGTCTCTTTCCTATAAAATTCCACCATGCTATTATTAGGGGGTTGTACTAGTGGAATTTCCCAAACATGGATAACAAATCTTCCAAGTTCTTTTTTATTGGGTGAAACAATTTTCTTCACTAATATTTATTATAGTTTTCAAATTTTTTTGCACAGATGAACTCTAAAATTTTAATTTTATTGCGATATATTTGCCTTATATCTTTTTTGTTTACGAGAAAAATGGGAGAGTGAAAACTCAAGTTTGGATCTGAAAACAAATTTGTACATCCAAAATGGAAATGCACAAATGCTGAGAGAGATGATTCCAAAAAGTATCTGTGATTTTTAAGGATAGGGAAAAAGTGGGTTGTTTTGCTCTGGGAAAATATCCAACCACATGTTAACTTGAGAATTTAATTTTATCTACTCCTTGAAATTTTTGGATAATTAGGTCACTTGCATCCTCAACATGTTTGTGGAATGCATATCCACCAGACTTAAAACATTTCTGGATCAGTTAGAACTCTCTTTCCTATAAAATTCCACCAAGCTATTATTAAGGTGTTGTCCTAGTGGAATTTCCCAAACATGGATAACAAAACTTTCGAGTTCATTTTTAGTGCGTGAAATAATTTTCTTCACTTTCATTTATTATAGTTTTCAATTTTTTTTGCACACATGAACTCTAAAATTTTCAATTTGTTGCGATCTATTTGCCTTATATCTTTTTTGTTTACGAGAAAAATGGGAGAGTAAAAACTCAAGTTTGGATCTGAAAAAAAATTTGAACATCCAAAATGGAATTGCACAAATGTTGAGATAGATAATTCCAAAAAGTATCTGGGATTTTTCAGGATAGGCAAAAAGTGGGTGTTTTGGCTCTGGTAAAAATATCCAACCACATGTTAACTTGAGAATTTACTTTTTTCTACTCCTTGAAATTTTTGGATCATTAGGTCACTTGCATCCTCAACATGTTTGTGGCATGCATATCCACCTCACTTAAAACATGTTAGGATAAGTTTGAAGTCTCTTTCCTATAAAATTCCACCAAGCTATTATTAGGGGGTTGTACTAGTGGAATTTCCCAAACATGGATAACAAAACTTTTGAGTTCATTTTTAGTGCGTGAAATAATTTTCTTCGCTTACATTTATTATAGTTTTCAAATTTTTTTGCACATATGAACTCTAAAATTTTCATTTTGATGCGATCTATTTGCTTCATATCTTTTTTGTTTACGAGAAAAATTGGAGATTGAAAACTCAAGTTTTGATCTGAAAAAAAATTTGAACATCCAAAATGGAAATGCACAAATGCTGAGAGAGATAATTCCAAAAAGTATCTATGATTTTTAAGGATAGGCAAAAAGTGGGTTGGTTGGCTCTCGTAAAATATCCAACCACACGTTAACTTGAGAATTTAATTTTTTCTACTCCTTGAAAGTTTTGGATCATTAGGTCACTTGCATCCTCAACATGTCTGTGGCATGCATATCAACCACACTTAAAACATGTTAGGATCAGTTGGTAGTCTCTTTCCTATACAATTCCACCAAGCTATTATTTGGGGGTTGTACTAGTGGAATTTCCCAAACATGGATAACAAAACTTCCAAGTTCATTTTGAGTGTGGAAATAATTTTCTTCACATACATTTATTATAGTTTTCAAATTTTTTATCACACATGAACTCTAAAATTTTCATTTTGTTGCGATCTATTTGCCTTATATCTTGTTTGTTTACGAGAAAAATGGGAGAGTGAAAACTCAAGTTTGGATATGAAAAAAAATTTGAACATTCAAAATGGAAATGAACAAATTTTGAGAGAGAAAATTCATAAAAGTCTTGGTGATTTTTAAGGATAGGCAAAAAGTGGGTAGTTTGGCTTTGGTAAAATATCCAACCACACGTTAACTTGAGAATTAAATTTTTTCTTCTGCATGAAATTTTTGGATCATTAGGTCACTTGCATCCGCAACAGGTTTGTGGCATTAATTTCCACCACACCTAAAACATTTTAGGTTCAGTTAGAAGTCTCTTTCCTATAAAATTGCACCAAGCTATTTTTAGGGGATTGAACTGGTGGATTTTCCCTAACATGGATAATTTTCCGAATTCATTTTTAGTCCATGAAATAATTTTCTTCACTTACATTTATTAAGGTTTTCAAATTTTTTTTGCATAGATGCACTCTAAAATTTTCATTTTGTTGCGATCTATTTGCCTTATATCTTTTTTGTTTCCGAGAAAAATGGGAGAGTGAAAACTCTGGTTCGGATCTAAAAGAAAAATTTGAACATCCAGAATGGATATGCACAAATGCTGAGCGAGATAAATCCAAAAAGTATCTGTGATTTTTAAGGAAAGGGAAAATGTGGGTTGTTTGGCTTTGGTAAAATATTCAACCACACGTTTACTCTAGAATTTAATTTTTTATACTCCTTGAATGTTTTGGATCATTAGGTCACTTGTATCCTCAACATGTTTGTGGCATGCATATCCACCACACTTAAAACATGTTAGGATCAGTTAGAAGTCTCCTTCCTATAAAATTCCACCAAACTATTATTAGGGGGTTGTATTAGTGGAATTTCCCAAACATGGATAACAAAACTTCTGAGTTCATTTTTAGTGCATGAAATAATTTTCTTCACTTTCATTTATTATAGTTTTTAAATTTTTTTGCACAGATGAACTCTAATATTTTCTTTTTGTTGCGATCTATTTGCCTTATATCTTTCTTGTTTACGAGAAAAATGGGAGAGTCAAAACTCAAGTTTAGATCTGAAAAAAAATTTGAACATCCAAAATGGAAATGCACAAATGCTGAGAGAGATAATTCCAAAAAGTATCTGTGATTTTTAAGGATAGGCAAAAAGTGGGTTGGTTGGCTCTGGTAAAATATCCAACCACATGTTAACTTGAGAATTTAATTTTTTCTACTCCTTGAAATTTTAGGATCATTAGGTCACTTGCATCCTCAGCATGTTTGTGGCATGCATATCCACCATACTTAAAACATGTTAGGATCAGTTAGAAGTCTCTTTCCTATAAAATTCCACAAAGCAATATTATTAGGCGGTTGTACTAGTGGAATTTCCCTACCATTGATAACAAAGCTTCCGAGTTCACTTACATTTATTATAGTTTTCAAATTTTTTTGCAGACATGAACTCTAAAATTTTCATTTTGTTGCGATCTATTTGCCTTATATCTTTTTTGTTCACGAGAGAAATGGGAGTGTGAAAACTCAAGTTTGGATCTGAAAAAAAAATTATAACATCCTAAATGGAAATTCACAAATGCTGAAAGAGATAATTAAAAAAAGTATTTGCGATTTCGAAGGATAGGCAAAAAGTGGGTTGTTTGGCTCACGTAAAATATCCGACCACATGTTAACTTGAGAATTTTTTTTTTCTACCCCTTGAAATTTTTGGATAAATAGGTCACTTGCATGCTCAACATGTTTGTGGCATACATATCCACCACACTTAAAACATATTAGGATCAGTTAGAAGTCTCTTTCCTATAAAATTCCACCAAGCAATATTATTAGGCAGTTGTACTAGTGGAATTTCCCTACCATTGATAACAAAGCTTCAGAGTTCATTTTTAGTGCATGATATAATTTTCTTCACTTGCATTTATTATAGATTTCAATTTTTTTTGTACGCATGAATTGTAAAAATTTCATTTTGCTGTGATCTATTTGCCTTATATCTTTTTTGTTTACGAGAAAAGGGGGAGAGTGAAAACTCAAGTTTGGATCTGAAAAAAATTTGAACATCCAAAATGGAAATGCACAAATTCTGAGAGAGATAATTCCAAAAAGTAACTCTGATTTTGAAGGATAGGCAAAAAATGGGTCCTTTGGATCTAGTAAAATATCCAACCACAAGTTAACTTTAGAATTTAATTTTTTCTACTCCTTAAAATTTTTGGTTCATTAGGTCACTTGCATCCTCAACATGTTTGTGGCATGCATATCCACCACACTTAAAACATGTTAGGATCAGTTAGAACTCTCTTTCCTATAAAATTCCACCAAGCTATATTATTAAAGGGTTGTACTAGTGGAATTTGCCAAACATGGATAACTAAACTTCCGAGTTCATTTTTAGTGTGTGAAATAATTTTCTTCACTTACATTTATTATAGATTTCAAATTTTTTTGCACACATGAACTCTAAAATTTTCACTTTTTTGCGATCTATTTGCCAAATATCTTTTTTGTTTACGAGAAAATTGGGAGAGTGAAAACTCAAGTTTGGATCTGAAAAAAAATTTTAACATCCAAAATGGAAATGCAGAAATGCTGAGAGGGATAATTCCAAAAAGTATCTGTGATTTTTAAGGATAGGGAAAAAGTGGGTTGTTTGGCTCTGGTAAAATATCCAACCACACATTAACTTGAGAATTTAATTTTTTCTACTCCTTGAAATTTTTGGATAATTAGGTCACTTGCATCCTCAAAATGTTTGTGCCATGCATATCACCACACTTAAAACATGTGAGGATAAGTTAGAAGTTTCTTTCCTATAAAATTCCACCAAGCTATTATTAAGGGGTTGTGTTAGTGGAATTTCCGAAACATGGATAACAAAACTTCAGGTTCATTTTTAGTGCGTAAAATAATTTTCTACACTTATATTTATTATAGTTTTCAAATTTTTTTGCACACATGAACTCTAAAATTTTCATTTTGTTACAATCTATTTGCCTTATACCTTTTTTTGTTTACGAGAAAAATAGGAGAGTGAAAACTCAAGTTTGGATCTGAAAAAAAATTTGAACATCCAAAATGGAAATGCACAAATGCTGAGAGAGATAATTCCAAAAAGTATCTGGGATTTTTAAGGATAGGCAAAAAGTGGGTGGTTTGGCTCTGGTAAAATATCCAACCACATGTTAATTTGAGAATTTAATTTTTTCTACTCCTTGAAATTTTTGGATCATTAGGTCACTTGCATCCTCGACATGTTTGTGGCATGCATATCCACCACACTTATAACATGTTAGGATCAGTTAGAAGTCTCTTTCCTATAAAATTCCACCTTGTACTAGTGGAATTTCCCGAACATGGATAGCAAAACTTCTGAGTTCATTTTTAGTGCATGAAATAATTTTCTTCACTTACATTTATCATAGTTTTCAAATTTTTTTGCGCAGATGAACTCTAAAATTTTCATTTTGTTGCGATCTATTCGCCTTATATCTTTTTTGTTTACTAGAAAAAAGGGAGATCGAAAACTCAAGTTTGGATCTGAAAACAAATTTGAACATCCAAAATGGAAATGCACAAATGCTGAGAGAGATAATTCCAAAAAGTATCTGTGATTTTTAAGGATAGGTAAAATGTGGGTTGTTTGGCTCTCGTAAAATATCCAATCACACGTTAACTTGAGAATTTAATTTTTTTAACTATTTGAAATTTTTGAATCATTAGGTCACTTGAATCCTCAACATGTTTGTGGCATGCATATCCACCGTACTTAAAATATGTTAGGATCAGTTAGAAGTCTCCTTCCTATAAAATTCCACCAACCTATATTATTAGGGGGTTGTACTAGTGGAATTTCCCGACCATTGATAACAAAACTTCCAAGTTCCGTTTTAGTGCATGAAATAAATTTCTTCACTTACATTTGTTATAGTTTTCAAATTTTTTTGTAGACAAGAACTCTAAAATTTTCATTTTGTTGCGATCTATTTGCCTTATATCTTTTTTGTTTACGAGAAAAATGGGAGAGTTAAAACTCAAGTTTGGATCTGAAAAAAAATTTAAACATCCAAAATGGAAATGCACAAATGCTGAGAGAGATTATTAAAAAAAACTACCTGTATTTTGAAGGATAGGCAAAAAGAGGGATGTTTGGCGCTCGTAAAATATCCTACCACACGTTAACCTGAGAATTTTATTTTTTCTACTCCTTGAAATTTTTAGATAATTTGGTCACTTCCATCCTCAACATGTTTGTGCAATGCATATCACCACACATAAAAACATGTTAGGATCAGTCAGAAGTCTCTTTCCTATAAATTTCCACCAAGCTATTATAAAGGGGTTGTCCTGGTGGAATTTCCGAAACATGGATAACAAAACTTCTGGGTTCATTTTCAGGGCGTAAAATAAATTTCTACACTTACATTTATTATATTTTTCATTTTTTTTGCACACATGAACTCTAAAATTTTCATTATGTTGCAATCTATTTGCCTTATATCTCTTTTGTTTACGAGAAAAATGGAGATTGAAAACTAAAGTTTGGATCTAAAAAAAAATTTGAACATCCAAAATGGAAATGCACAAATTCTGAGAGAGATAATTCCAAAAAGTAACTGTGATTTTGAAGGATAGGAAAAAAGTGGGTTGTTTGGCTCTTGTAAAATATCCAACCACAAGTTAACTTCTGAATTTAATTTTTTCTACTCCTTGAAATTTTTGGTTCATTTGGTCACTTGCATCCTCAACATGTTTGTGGCATGCATATCCACCACACTTAAAACATGTTAGGATCAATTGGTAGTCTCTTTCCTATACAATTCCACCAAGCTATTATTAGGGGGTTGTACTAGTTGAATTTCCCAAACATAATAACAAAACTTCCGAGTTCATTTGTAGTTTCTGAAATAATTTTCTTCACTTATATTTATTATAGTTTTCAAATTTTTTTGCACACAAGAACTCTAAAAATTTTATTTTGTTGCGATCTATTTGCCATATATCTTTTTTGTTTTCGAGAAAAATGGGAGAGTGAAAACTCAAGATTGGATCTGAAAAAAAGTTGAACATCCAAAATAGTAATGCACAAATGCTGAGAGAGATAATTCCAAAAAGTATCTATGATTTTTATGGATAGGCAAAAAATGGGTTGTTTGGCTCTGGTAAAATATCCAACCACACGTTAACTTGAGAATTTAATTTTTTCTACTCCTTGAAATTTTTGGATCATTAGGTCACTCTCATCCTCAACATGTTTGTGGCATGCATATCCACCACACTTAAAACGTGTTAGGATCAGTTAGAAGTCTCTTTCCTATAAAATTCCACAAAGCTACTATTAGGGGGTTGTACTTGTGGAATTTCCCAAACATGGATAACAAAACTTTGGAGTTCATTTTTAGTGTGTGAAATAATTTTCTTCACTTACATTTAGTATAGATTTCAAATTTTTTTTCGCACATGAACTGTAAAATTTTCATGTTGTTGCGATCTATTTTCCTTATATCTCGTTTGTTTACGAGAAAAATGGGAGAATGAAAATTTATGTTTGGATCTGAAAAAAATTTTAACATCCAAATTGGAAGTGTACAAATGCTGATAGAGATAATTCCAAAAATTATCTGTGATTTTTAACGATAGGCAAAAAGTGGGTTGTTTGGGTCTGGAAAAGTATCCAACCACACGTTAACTTGAGAATTTAATTTTTTCTACTCCTTGAAATTTTTAGATCATTAGATCACTTGCATCCTCAAAATGTTTGTGGCATGCATATCCACCACACTCAATACATGTTCGGATCAGTAAGAAGTGTCTTTCCTATAAAAATTCCACAAAGTTATATTATTAGGGTGTTGTACTAGTGGAATTTCCCAAACATGGATAACAAAACTTTTGAGTATATTTTTAGTGCGTGAAATAATTTTCTTCACTTACATTTATTATAGTTTTCAATTTTTTTTACACACATTAAGTCTAAAATTTTCATTTTTTTTGCGATCTATTTGCCTTTTATCTTTTATGTTTACGAGAAAAATGGGACAGTGAAAACTCAAGTTTGGATCTGAAAAAAAATTTTAACATCCAAAATGGAAATGCACAAATGCTGATTGAGAAAAATCCAAAAAGTATCTGTGATTTTTAAGGATAGGCAAAAAGTGGGTTGTTTGGCTCTGGTAAAATATCCAACCACACGTTAACTTGGGAATTTAATTTTTTCTACTCCAAATTTTTGGATCAATAGGTCACTAGCATCCTCAACATGTTTTTGGCAGGCATAACCACCACACTTAAAACATGTTAAGATCAGTTAGAAGTCTCTGTCCTATAAAAATTCCACCAAGCTATATTATTAGGGGGTTGTACTAGTGGAATTTCCCAAACTTGCATAACAAAACTTTGGAGTTCATTTTTAATGCGTGAAATAATTTTCTTCACTTACATTTACAATAGTTTGCAAATTTTTTTGCACACTTGAACTCTAAAATTATCATTTTCTTGCGATCTATTTGGCTTATATCTTTTTTTTTTACGAGAAAAATGGGAGAGTGAAAACTCAAGTTTGGATCTGAAAAAAAAATTGAACATCCAAAATGGAAATGCACAAATGATGAGAGAGATAATTCCAAAAAGTAACTGTGATTTTTAAGGATAGCAAAAAGAGAGTTGTTTGGCTCTGGTAAAATATTCAACCACACATTCACTTGAGAATTTAGTTTTTTTCTACTCCTTGAAATTTTTGGAATGTTAGGTCACTTGCATCCTCAACATGTTTGTGGCATGCATATGCACCACACTAAAAACATGTTAGGAACAGTTACAAGTCTCTTTCCTATAAAAACTCCACCAAGCTATATTATTAGGGGGTTGTACTAGTGGAATTTCCCAAACATGGATAACAAAACTTTGGAGTTCATTTTTAGTGCGTGAAATAATTTTCTTCACTTACATTTATTATAGTTTTCAAATTTTTTTGCACACATGAACTCTAAAATTTTCAATTTGTTGCGATCTATTTGCCTTATATCTTTTTTTTTTTTTACGAGAGAAATGGGAGAGTGAAAACTAGTGTTTGGATATGATAAGAAATTTGAACATCCAAAATAGAAATGCACAAATGCTGAGAGAGATCATTCCAAAAAGTATATGTGATTTTAAAGGATAGGCAAAAAGTGGGTTGTTTGGCTCTGGTAAAATATCCAACCACACGTTAATTTGAAATTTTAATTTTTTCTACTCCCTGAAAATTTTGGATCGTTAGGTCACTTGCATCCTCAACATGTTTGTGGCATGCATATTCACCACACTTAAAACATGTTAGGATCATTTTGAAGTCTCTTTCCTATAAAATTCCACCCAGCTATTATTAGGGGGTTGTACTAGTGGAATTTCTCCCAAACATGGATAACAAAACTTCCGAGTTCATTTTTAGTGCATGAAATAATTTTCTTCACTTACATTTATTATAGTTTTCAAATTTTTTGCACACATGAACTCTAAAATTTTCATTTTGTTGCGATCTTTTTGCTGTATATCTTTTTTGTTTACGAGAAAATAGGGAGAGTGAAAACTTAAGTTTGGATCTGAAAAAAAATTTGAACATCCAAATTGGAAGTGTACAAATGCTGAGAGAGATAATTCCAAAAACTATCTGTAATTTTTAACGATAGGGAAAAAGTGGGTTGTTTGGCTCTGGAAAAATATCCAACCACACGTTATCTTGAGAATTTAATTTTTTCTACTCCTTGAAATTTTTGGATCATTAGGTCACTTGCATCCTCAACATGTTTGTGGCATGCATATCCACCACACTTAATACATGTTCGGATCAGTTAGAAGTCTCTTTCCTATAACAATTCCACAAAGTTATATTATTAGGGGGTTGTACTAGTGGAATTTCCCAAACATGGATAACAAAACTTCCGAGTTCATTTTTAGTGCATGAAATAATTTGCTTCACTTACATTTATTATAGTTTTCAAATTTTTTTGCACACATGAACTCTAAAATTTTCATTTTGTTGCGATCTATTTGCCTTATATCTTTTTTGTTTACGAGAAAAATGGGAGAGTGAAAACCCAAGTTTGGATCTGAAAAAAAATTTTAACATCAAAAATGGAAATGAACAAATACTAAGAGAGGTAATTACAAAAAGTATCTGTGATTTTTAAGGATAGGCAAAAAGTGGGATTTTGGCTCTGGTAAAATATCCAACCACACGTTAACTTGAGAATTTAATTTTTTCTACTCCTTGAATTTTTCTGATCAATAGGTCACTAACATCGTCAACATGTTTGTGGCATGCATAACCACCATACTTAAAACATGTTAGGATCAGTTAGAAATCTCTGTCCTATAAAAATTCCACCAAGCTATATTATTAGGGGGTTGTACTAGTGGAATTTACCAAACAAGCATAACAAAACTTTGGAGTTCTAAATTAGTGCTTGAAATAATTTTCTTCACTTACATTTACAATAGTTTTAAAAAATTTTCGCACTCATGAACTCTAAAATTTTCATTTTGATGCGATCTATTTGCCTTATATCTTTTTTGTTTACAAGAAAATTGGGAGAGTGAAAACTCAAGTTTGGATCTGAAAAAAAAATTGAACATCCAAAATGGAAATGCACAAATGCTGAGAGAGATAATTCCAAAAAGTATCTGTGATTTTTAAGGATAGGAAAAAAGTGGGTTGTTTGGCTCTAGTAAAATATTCAACCACACGTTAACTTCAAAATTTAATTTTTTCTACTCCTTGAAATTTTTGGATCATTAGGCCACTTCCTTCCTCAACATGTTTGTGCCATGCATATCCACCACACATAAAAGATGTTAGGATCAGTTAGAAGTCTCTTTCCTATAAAATTCCACCAAGCTATTATTAGGGGGTTGTACAAGTGGAATTTCTCCCAAACATGGATAACAAAATTTACGAGTTCATTTTTATTGCGTGAAATAATTTTCTTCACTTACATTTATTATAGATTTCAATTTTTTTTGCACACATGAACTCTAAAATTTTCATTCTGTTGCGATCTATTTTCCTTATTTCTTTTTTGTTTACGAGAAAAATGGAAGAGTGAAAACTCAAGTTTGATTCTGAAAAAAAATTAGAACATCCAAAATGGAAATGCAAGAATGCTGAGAGAGATAATTCCCAAAAGTATCCGTGATTTTTAAGGATAGGCAAAAAGTGGGTTTTAGGCTCTAGTAAAATATTCAACCACACGTTAACTTGGGAATTTAATGTTTTCTACTCCTTGAAATTTTTGGATCATTAGGTCCTTTGCATCCTCAACATGTTTGTGGCATGCATATCCACCACACTTAAAACATGTTAGGTCAGTTAGAAGTCTCTTTCCTATAAAATCCCACCAAGCTATTATTAGGGGGTTGTACTAGTGGAATTTCCCAAACATGGATAACAAAACTTCTTAGTTCATTTTTAGTGCGTAAAATAATTTTCTTCACTTACTTTTATTTTAGTTTTCAAATTTTTTTGCACATATGAACTCTAAAATTTTCATTTTTTGCGATCTATTTGCTTTATATCTTTTTTTTTTACGAGAAAAATGGGAGAGTAAAAACTCAAGTTTGGATATGAAAAAAAATTTGTACATCCCAAATGGAAATGCAAAAATGCTGAGAGAGATAATTCCAAAAAGTATCAGTGATTTTTAAGGATAGGCAAAAAGTGGGTTGTTTGGCTCTGGTAAAATATCCAACCGCACGTTAACTTGAGAATTTAATTTTTTCCACTCCTTGAAATTTTTGCATCATTAGGGCACTTCCATCCTCAACATGTTTGTGGCATGCATATCCACCATAGTTAAAACATATTAGGATCATTTAGAAGTCTCTTTCCTATAAAATTCCACCAAGCTATTATTGGGGGGGCATACTAGTGGAATTTCACCCAAACATGGATAACAAAACTTCCGAGTTCATTTTTAGTGCATGAAATAATTTTTTTCACTTTCATTTATTATAGTTTTCAAATTTTTTTGCACACATAAACTCTAAAATTTTCATTTTTTTGCAATGTATTTGCCGTATATCTTTTTTGTTTACGAGAAAAATGGGAGAGTGAAAACTCAAGTTTGGATCTGAAATAAATTTGAACATCCAAATTGGAAGTGTATAAATGCAGAGAGTGATAATTCCAAAAAGTATCTGTGATTTTTAACGATTGGAAAAAAGCGGGTTGTTTGGCTCTGGAAAAATATCCAACCACACGTTAACTTGAGAATTTAATTTTTTCTACTCCTTGAAATTTTTGGATCATTAGGTCACTTGCATCCTCAATATGTGTGTGGCATGCATATCCACCACACTTAATACATGTTCGGATCAGTTAGAAGTCTCTTTCCAATAAAAATTCCACAAAGTTATTGTATTAAGGAGTTGAACTAGGGGAATTTCCCAAACATGGATAACAAAACTTTTGAGTTCATTTTTAGTGCTTGAAATAATTTTCTTTACTTACATTTATTATAGTTTTCAATTTTTTTTGCACACATGAACCCTAAAATTTTCATTTTTTTGCAATCTATTTTCCTTATATCTTTTTTGTTTACGATAAAAAAAAGAGAGTGAAAACTCAAGTTTGGATCTGAAAAAAAATTTGAATATCCAAAATGGAAATGCACAAATACTGAGAGAGATAATTACAAAAATTATCTATGATTTTTAAGGATAGGCAAAAACGGGGTTGTTTGGCTCTGGTAAAATATCCAACCACACGTTAACTTGAGAATATAATTTGTTCCACTCCCTGAAATTTTTGTATCAATAGGTCACTTGCATCCTCAACATGTCTGTAGCATGCATATCCACCACACTTAAAACATGTCAGGATCAGTTAGAAGTCTCTTTCCCATTAAATTCCACCAAACTATTATTTGGGGGTTGTACAAGTGGAATTTCCCAAACATGGATAACAAAACTTTCGAGTTCATTTTAAGTGTGTGAAATAATTTTCTTCGGTTACTTTTATTATAGTTTTCAAAATTTTAAGCACACAGGAACTCTAAAATTTTCATTTTGTTGCGGTCTATTTGCCTTATATGTTTTTTGTTTACGAGAAAAATTTCAAAGTGAAAACTCTAGTTTGGATCTGAAAAGAAATTTGAACATCCAAAATGGAAATGCACAAATGCAGAGAGAGATAATTGCGAAAAGTGTCTATGATTTTTAAGGATAGGCAAAAAGTGGGTTGTTCTGCTCTTGTAAATATCCAACCGCACGTTAACTCTAGAATTTATTTTTTTCGAGTCTAAATTTTTGGATCATTAGGCAACTTGCATCCTTAACGTGTTTGTGGCATGCAAGGATTCCACACATAAAACATGTTAGGATCAATTTGTAGTCTCTTTCCTATAAAATTCCACCAAGCTATTATTAGGGGTTTGTACTAGTGGAATTTCCCAAACATGGATAACAAAACTTTGGAGTTCATTTTTAGTGCGTGAAATAATTTTCTTCACTTACATTTATTATAGTTTTCAAATTTTTTTGGACATGAACTTTAAAATTTTCATTTTGTTGCGATCTATTTGCCTTATATCTTTTTTGTTTATGAGAAAAATGGGAGAGTGAAAACTCAAATTTGGATCTGAAAAAAAATTTGATCATCCAAAATGGAAATGCATAAATGCTGAGAGAGATAATTCCAAAAAGTTTCTGTGATTTTTAAGGATAGGCAAAAAGTGGGTTGTTTGGCTCTGGTAAATATCCAACCACACGTTAACTTGAGAATTAAATTTTTTCTGCTCCTTGAAATTTTTGGTTCATTAGACCACTCGCATCCTCAACATGTTTGTGGCATGCATGGATACCACACTTAAAACATGTTAAGATCAGTTAGAAGTCTCTTTCCTATAAAATTCCACCAAGCTATTATTAGGGGGTTGTAGTAGTGGAATTTCCCAAACATGGATAACAAAACTTTGGAGTTCATTTTTAGTGCGTGAAATAATTTTCTTCACTTACATTTATTATAGTTTTCAAATTTTTTTGCACACATGAAATCTAAAATTTTCATTTTGTTGCATCTATTTGCCTTATATCTTTTTTGTTTCCGAGAAAAATGGGAGAGTGAAAACTCAAGTTTGGATATGAAAAAAAATTTGGACATCCTAAATGGAAATGCACAAATGCTGAGAGAGATAATTCCAAAAAGTATCTGTGATTTTTAAGGATAGGCAAAAAGTAGGTTGTTTGGCTCTGGTAAATATCCAACCACACGTTAACTTGAGAATTTAATTTTTTCTACTCCTTGAAATTTTTGGATCGTTAGGCCACTTGCATCCTCAACATGTTTGCGGCTTGCATGGGTACCTCACTTAAAACATGTCAGGATCAGCTAGAAGTCTCTTTCCTATTAAATTCCACCAAGCTATTATTTGGGGTTTGTACAAGTGGAATTTCCCAAACATGGATAACAAAATTTTGGAGTTCATTTTTAGTGTGTGAAATAATTTTTTTCGGTTACTTTTATTATAGTTTTTCAAAATTTTAAGCACACATGAACTCTAAAATTTTCATTTTGTTGCGGTCTATTTGCCTTATATCTTTTTTGTTTACGAGAAAAATTGGAGAGTCAAAACTCTAGTTTGGATCTGAAAAGAAATTTGAACATCCAAAATGGAAATGCACAAATGCTGAGAGAGATAATTGCAAAAAGTATCTATGATTTTTAAGCATAGGCAAAAAGTGATTGTTTGGCTCTTGTAAATATCCAACCGCACGTTAACTCTAGAATTTAATTTTTTTGACTCAAAATTTTTGGATCATTAGGCCACTTGCATCCTTAACATGTTGGTGGCATGCAAGGATTCCACACATAAAACATGTTAGGATCAATTTGAAGTCTCTTTCCTATAAAATTCCACCAAGCTATTATTAGGGGTTTGTACTAGTGGAATTTCCCAAATATGGATAACAAAACTTTGGGGTTCATTTTTAGTGCGTGAAATAATTTTCTTCACTTACATTTATTATAGTTTTCAAATTTTTTTGCACATGAACTCTAAAATTTTCATTTTGTTGCGATCTATTTGCCTTATATCTTTTTTGTTTATGACAAAAATGGGAGAGTGAAAACTCAAATTTGGATCTGAAAAAAAATTTGATCATCCAAAATGGAAATGCACAAATGCTGAGAGAGATAATTCCGAAAAGTTTCTGTGATTTTTAAGGATAGGCAAAAAGTGGGTTGTTTGGCTCTGGTAAATATCCAACCACACGTTAACTTGAGCATTTAATTTTTTCTGCTCCTTCAAATTTTTGGTTCATTAGGCCACTTGCATCCTCAACATGTTTGTGGCATGCATGGATTCCACATTTAAAACATGTTCAGATTAGTTAGAAGTCACTTTCCTACAAAATTCCACCAAGCTATTATTAGGGGTTGTACTAGTGGAATTTCCCAAACATGGATAACAAAACTTTGGAGTTCATTTTTTGTGCATGAAATAATTTTCCTCACTTACATTTAATATAGTTTTCATACTTTTATGCACACATGAACTCTAAAATTTTCATTTTGTTGCGATCTATTTGCCTTATATCTTTTTTGTTTACGAGAAAAATTGGAGAGTAGAAACTATAGTTTGGATCTGAAAAAAGATTTTAACATCCAAAATGGAAATGCACAAATACTGAGAGAGATAATTCCAAAAAGTATTTGTGATTTTTAAGGATAGGCAAAAAGTGGGTTGTGTGGCTCTTGTAAATATCCAACCACAAGTTAACTTGAGAATTTAATTTTTTCTACTCGAAAGTTTTGGATCATTAGGCCACTTGCATCCTCAACTTGTTTGTGGCATGGATGGATACCACACATAAGACCTGTTAGGATCATTAGAAGTCTCTTTGCTATAAAATTCCACCAAGCTATTATTAGGGGGTTGTACTAGTGGAATTTCCCAAAAATGGATAACAAAACTTTGGAGTTCATTTTTTGTGCCTGAAATAATTTTCTTCACTTACATTTAGTATAGTTTTCATATTTTTTTGCACACATGAACTCTAAAATTTTCATTTTGTTGCGATCTATTTGCCTTATATCTTTTTTGTTTACGAGAAAAATGGGAGAGTGAAAACTCAAGTTTGGATCTGGAAAAAAATTTGAACATCGAAAATGGAAATGCACAAATGCTGAGAGAGATAATTCAAAAAAGTATCTGTAATTTTTTAAGATAGGCAAAAAGTGGGTTGTATGGCTCTAGTAAATATCCAACCACACGTTAACTTGAGCATTTAATTTTATCTACTCCTTGAAATTTTTGGATCATTAGGCCACTTGCATCCTCAACATGTTTGTGGCATGCATGGATACCACACTTAAAACATGTTAGGATCAGGTAGAAGTCTCTTTCCTATAAAATTCCAACAAGCTATGATTAGGGGGTTGTACTAGTGGAATTTCCCAAACATGGAAAACAAAACTTTGGAGTTCATTTTTAGTGCGTGAAATAATTTTCTTCACTTACATTTATTATAGTTTTCAAATTTTTTTGCACACATGAACTCTAAAATTTTCATTTTGTTGCGATCTTTTTGCCTTATATCTTTTTTGTTTACCAGAAAAATTGGAGAGAGAAAACTCAAGTATGGATCTGAAAAAAATTTGAACATCCAAAATGGAAATGCACAAATGCTGAGAGAGAAAATTCCAAAAAGTATCTGTGATTTTTAAGGATAGGCAAAAAGTGTGTTATTTGGCTCTGGTAATTATCCAACCACACGTTAACTTGAGAATTTATTTTTTTCTACTCCTTGAAATTTTTGGATCTTTAGGCCACTTGCATCCTCAACATGTTTGTGGCATGCATGGATACCACACTAAAAGCATGTTAGGATAAGTTAGAAGTCTCTTTGCTATAAAATTCCACCGAGCTATTATTAAGGGGTTGTACTAGTGGAATTTCCCAAACATGGATGACAAAACTTTGGAGTTCATTTTTAGTGCATGAAATAATTTTCTTCACTTATATTTGTTATAGTTTGCAAATTTTTTTGCACATATGAACTCTAAAATTTTCATTTCGTTGCGATCTATTTGCCTTATATCTTTTTTGTTTACGAGAAAAATTGGAGACTGAAAACTCAAATTTGGTTCTGAAAAAAAAATTGAACATCCAAAATGGTAATGCACAAATGCTGAGAGAGATAATTCCAAAAAGTATCTGTGATTTTTAAGGATAGGCAGAAAGTGGGTTGTTTGGCTCTGGTAATTATCCAACCACACGTTAACTTGAGAATTTAATTTTTTCTACTCCTTGAAATTTTTGGATCATTAGGCCACTTGCATCCACAACATGTTTGTGGAATGCATGGATACCACACTTAAAACATGTTAGGATCAATTAGAAGTCTCTTTTCTATAAAATTCCACCAAGCTATTATTAGGGGGTTGTATTTGTGGAATTTCCCAAACATGGATAACAAAACTTTGGAGTTTTAGTGCGTGAAATAATTTTCTTCACTTACATTTGTTATAGTTTTCAAATTTTTTTGCACACATGAACTCTAAAATTTTCACTTTGCTGCGATCTATTTGCCTTATATCTTTTTTGTTTACGAGAAAAATGGGAGAGTGAAAACTCAAGTTTGGATATAAAAAAAAATTTGAACATCGAAAATGGAAATGCACAAATGCTGAGAGAGATAATTCCAAAAAGTATCTATGATTTTTAAGGATAGGCAAAAAGTGGGTTGTTTGGCTCTCGTAAATATCCAACCACACATTAACTTGAGAATTTATTTTTTTCTACACTTTGAAATTTTTGGATCATTAGGCCACTTGCATCCACAACATGTTTGTGGCATGCATAGATACCACACTTAAAGCATGTTAGGATCAGTTAGAAGTCTCTTTCCTATAAAATTCCACAAATCTATTATTAGGGGTTTGTACTAGTGGAATTTCCCAAACATGGATAATAAAACTTCTGAGTTCATTTTTAGTGTGTGACATAATTTTCTTCACTTACATTTATTATAGTTTTCAAATTTTTTTGCACACATGAACTCTAATATTGTCATTTTGTTGCGATCTATTTGCCTTAAATATTTTTTGTTTACGAGAAAAATGGGAGAGTGAAAACTCATGTTTGGATCTGAAAAAAAATTGAACATCCAAAATGGAAATGCACAAATGCTAAGAGAGATAATTCCAAAAAGTATCTGTAATTTTTAAGGATAGGCAAAAAGTGGGTTCTTTTGCTCTGGTTAATATCCAACCACATGTTAACTTGAGAATTAAATTTTTTCTACTCCTTGAAATTTTTGGATCATTAGGCCACTTGCATCCTCAACATGTTTGTGGCATGCATGGACACCACACTTAAAACATGTTAGGATCAGTTAGAAGTCTCTTTCCTATAAAATTCCACCAAGCTATTATTAGGAGGTTGTACAAGTGGAATTTCCCAAACATGGAAAACAAAACTTTCGAGTTCATTTTTAGTGCGTGAAATAATTTTCTTCACTTATATTTACTATAGTTTTCAACTTATTTTGCACATATGAACTCTAAAATTTTCACTTTGTTGCAATCTATTTGACTTATATCTTTTTTTTACGAGAAAATTGGGAGAGCGAAAATTCAAGTTTGGATCTGAAATAAAATTGGAACTTCCAAAATGGAAATGCACGAATGCTGAGAGAGATAATTCCAAAAAGTATCTGTGATTTTTAATGATGGGCAAAAACTGGGTTGTTTGGCTCGGGTAAATATCCAACCACACGTTAACTTGAGAATTTAATTTTTTCTACTCCTTGAATCTTTTGGATCATTAGGCCACTTGCATCCTCAACATGTTTCTCGCATGCATGGATACCACACTTAAAACATGTTAAGATCAGTTAGAAGTCTCCTTCCTTTAAAATTCCACCAAGCTATTATATGGGGGTTGTACTAGTGGAATTTACAAAACATGGATAACCAAACTTCCGAGTTCATTTTTAGTGCGTGAAATAATTTTCTTCACTTAAATTTACTATAGTTTTCAATTTTTTTTGCACACATGAACTCTAAAATTTTCATTTTGTTGCGATCTATTTGCCTTATATCTTTTTTGTTTATGAGAAAATTGGGAGAGTGAAAACTCAAGTTGGGATCTGAAAAAAAATTTGAACATCCAAAATGGAAATGCACAAATGCTGAGAGAGATAATTCCAAAAAGTTTTTTTGATATTTAAGGATGGGCAAAAAGTGGGTTGTTTGTCTCTGGTAAATATCCAACCACACGTTAACTTGAGAATTTAATTTTTTCTACTCCTTGAAAATTTTGAATGATTTGGCCACTTGCATCCTCAACATGTTTGTGACATGTATGGATACCACACTTAAAACATGTTTGGATCTGTTAGAAGTCTCTTTCCTATAAAATTCCACCAAGTTAGTGTTAGGGGGTAGTACTACTGGAATTTCCCAAACAAGTATAAGAAAACTTTGGAGTTCATTTTTAGTGCATGAAATAATTTTCTTCACTTACATTTAATGTAGTTTTCAAATTTTTTTGCACACATGAACTCAAAAATTTTCATTTTGATGTGGTTTATTTGCCTTATATCTTTTTTGTTTACAAGAAAAATGGGAGAGTGAAAACTCAAGTTTCGATCTGAAAAAAAATTTGAACATAAAAAATGGAAATCCAAAAATGCTGAGAGAGATAATTTCAAAAAGTATATGTGATTTTTAAGGATAGGCTAAAAGTTGGTTTTTTGGCTCTGGTAAATATCCAACCACATGTTAACTTGAGAATTTAATTTTTTCCACACCTTGTTTGGATCAGTAAGCCCCTTGCATCCTCAACATGTTTCTGGCATGCATGGATACCACATTTAAAACATGTTAGGATTAGTTAGAAGTTCCCAAACATGTATAAAAAACTTTGGAGTTCATTTTCAGTGCGTGAAATAATTTTCTTCACTTACATTTATTTTAGTTTTCAAATTTTTTTGCACACATGAACTCTATAATTTTTATTTTGTTGCGAACTATTTGCCTTATATATTTTTTGTTTACGAGAAAAAAGGGTGAGTGAAAACTCAAGCTTGCATCAGAAAAAACATTTGAACATCCAAAATGGAAATGCAAAAATGCTGGGAGAGATAATTCCAAAAAGTATCTGTGATTTTTAAGGATAGGTAAAAAGTGGGTTCTTTTGCTCTGGTTAATATCCAACCACACGTTAACTTGAGAATTTAATTTTTTCTACTCCTTGAAATTTTTGTATCATTAGGGCACTTGCATCCTCAACATGTTAGGATCAGATAGAAGTCTCTTTCCTATTAAATTCCACCAAGCTATTAGTAGGGGCTTCTACAAGTGGAATTTCCCAAACATGGATAACAAAGCTTTCGAGTTCATTTTTAGTGCGTGAAATAAATTTTTTCACTTTTTTTGCACACATGAACTCTAAAATTTTCACTTTTATGCAATCTATTTTCCTTATATCTTTTATGTTTATGAGAAAAATGGGTGGGTGGAAACGAAAGTTTGGATCTGAAAAAAAATTTTAACATCTAAAATGGAAAAGCACGAATGCTGAGAGAGAGAATTTTAAAAAGTATCTGTGATTTTTAAGGATAGGCAAAAATTGGGTTGTTTGGCTCTTCTAAATATCCAACCACAGGTTAACTTGAGAATTTAATTTTTTCTACTACATGAAAATTTTGGATCATTTGGCCACTTGCATCCTCAACATATTTGTGGCATGCATGGATACCACACTTTAAACATGTTAGGATCACTTAGAAGTCACTTTCCTATAAAATTCCACCAAGCTATTATTAGGGGGTTGTACTAGTGGAATTTCCCAAAATGGATTATAAGACTTCCGAGTTCATTTTTAGTGCGGGAAATAATTTTTTTACTTACATTTATTATAGTTTTCAAATTTTTAAGCACACATGAACTCTAAAATTTTCATTTTGTTGCTATCTATCTGCCTTATATCTTTTTTGTTTATGAGAAAAATGGGAGAGTGAAAACTCAAGTTTGGATCTGAAAAAAAATTTGAACATCCAAAATGGAAATGCACAAATGCTGAGAGAGATTATTCCAAAAAGTTTCTGTGATTTTTAAGGATAGGCAAAAAGTGCGTTGTTTGGCTCTTGTAAATATCCAACCACACATTAACTTGAGAATTTAATTTTATCTACTCCCCCTAATTTTTGGATCATTAGGCCAGTTGCATCCTCAACATGTTTGTGGCATACATATCCACCACACTTAAAACATGTTATGATCAGTTAGAAGTCGCTTTCCTATGAAATTCCACCAAGCTATTATTAGGGGGTTGTAGTAGTGGAATTTCCCAAACATGGATTTTGGGGTTCATTTTTAATGCGTGAAATAATTTTCTATTTATTATAGTTTTCAAATTTTTTTGCATACATGAACTGAAAATTTTTCATTATGTTGTGATCTATTTGCCTTATATCTTTTTTGTTTACGAGGAAAAATGGGAGAGTGATAACTCAAGTTTTGATCTGAAAAAAAAAATTTGAACATAAAAAATGGAAATGCACAAATGCTGAGAGTGATAATGCCAAAAAGTATCAGTGATTTTTAAGGATAGGCAAAAAGTGGGTTGTTTGGCTCTAGTAAATATCCAACCACACGTTAACTTGAGAATTTAATTTTTTCTACTCCCCCTAATTTTTGGATCATTAGCCCACTTGCATCCGCAACATGTTTGTGGCATGCATATCCACCACATTTAAAACATGTTAGGACCAGTTAGAAGTCTCTTTCCTATAAAATTCTACCAAGCTCTTATTAGGGCGTGAAAGTATCTGTGATTTTTAAGGATAGGAAAAAAGTGGGTTGTTGTGCTCTGGTAAATAACCAACCACACGTTAACTTGAGAATTTAATTTTTTCTACTCATAGACATTTTAGGATCATTAGGCCACTTTCATCCTCAACATGTTTGTGGCATGCATGGATACCACACTTAAAACATGATAGGATTAGTTAGAAGTCTCTTTCCTATAAAATTCCACCAAGCTATTATTAGGGGGTTGTACAAGTGAAATTTCCCAAACATGGATAACAAAACTTTGGAGTTCATTTTTAGTGGGTGAAATAATTTTCTTCACTTTCATTTATTATAGTTTTCAAATTTGTTTTCACACATGAACTCTAAAATTTTCATTTTATTGCGATCTATTTACCTTATATCTTTTTTGTTTACGAAAAAAATGGGGGAGTGAAAACTCAATTTTGGATCTGAAAAAAAATTTGAACATCCAAAACGGAAATGCACAAATGCTGAGAGAGATAATTCCAAAGAGTAACTATGATTTTTAAGGATATGAAAAAATTGAGTTGTTTGGCTCTGGTAAATATCAAACCAGACGTTCATTTGAGAATTTAATTTTTTCTACTCCTTGAAATTTTTGGATCATTAGGCCACTTGCATCCTCAACATGTTTGTGGCATGCATGGATACCACACTTAAACTATGTTTGGATCAGTTAGAAGTCTTTTTCCAATAAAATTCCACCAAGCTATTATTAGGGGGTTGTACTAGTGGAATTTCCCAAACATGGATGACAAAACTTTAGAGTTCATTTGTAGTGCGTGAAATAATTTTTTTCACTTACATTTATTATAGTTTTCAAATTTTTTTGCACACATGAACTCTAAAATTTTCATTTTGTTGCGATCTATTTGCCTTATATCGTTTTTGTTCACGAGAAAAATGGGAGAGTGAAAACTCAAGTTTGGATTTAAAAAAAATTTGAACATCCAAAGTGGAAATGCACAAATACTGAGAGAGAGATAATTCAGAAAAGTATTTGTGATTTTTAAGGATAGGCAGAAAGTGTATTGTTTGGCTCTGGTAAATATCCAACCACTCGACAACTTGAGAATTTAATTTTTTCTTCTCCTTGAAATTTTTGGATCTTTAGGCCACTTGCCTCCAGAACATGTTTGTGGCATGCATATTCACCACTCTTAAAACATGTTAGGATCAGTTAGAAGTCTCTTTCCTATAAAATTCCACCAAGCTATTATTTGGGGGTTGTACAAGTGAAATTTCATAAATAGGGATAACAAAACATTGGAGTTCATTTTTAGCGCCAGAAACAATTTTCTTCACTTAATTTTATTATTTTTTTCAAATTTTTTTGCATACTTGAACTCTAAAATTTTCATTTTGTTGTGATCTAATTTTCCTTATATATTTTTTATTTACGATAAAAATAGGAGAGTGAAAACGCAAGTTTGGATTTGAAAAAAAATTTGAACATCCAAAATAGTAGTGCACAAATATTGATAGATATAATTCCAAAAAGTATCTACGATTTTTAAGGATAGGAAAGAAGTGGGTTGTTTGGCTCTTGTAAATATCCAACCACATGTTAACTTGAGAATTTAATTTTTTCTACTCCTTGAAATTTTTTTACCATTAGGCCACTTGCATCCTCAACATGTTTGTCGCATGCATGGATACCACACTTAAAACATGAAAGGATCAGTTAGAAGTCTTTTTCCTATAAAATTCCACCAAGCTATTATTAGGGGTTGTACTAGTGGAATTTTCCAAAAATGGATAACAAAACTTTTGAGTTCATTTTTAGTGCGTGAAATAATTTTCTTCACTTACATTTATTATACTTTTCAATTTTTTTTCCACACATGAACTCTTAAATTTTCATTTTGTTGCGATCTGCTTGCCTTAAATCTTTTTTGTTCACGAGAAAAATGGGAGAGTGAAAACTCAGGTTTGGATCTGAAAAAAAATTTGAACATCCAAAATGGAAATGCACAAATGCTGAGAGAGATAATTCCAAAAAGTATCTGTGATTTTCAAGGATAGGCAAAAAGTGGGTTGTTTGGCTCTTGTAAATATCCAACCACACGTTAACTTGAGAATTTAATTTTTTCTACTCCTTGAAATTTTTTTACCATTAGGCCACTTGCATCCTCAACATGTTTGTCGCATGCATGGATACCACACTTAAAACATGTTAGGATCAGTTAGAAGTCTCTTTCCTATAAAATTCCACCAGGCTATTATTAGGGGATTGTACTAGTGGAATTTCCCAAACATGGATAACAAAACTTTGGAGTTCATTTTTAGTGCGTGAAATAATTTTCTTCACTTACATTTATTATAGTTTTTATATTTTTTTGAACAAATGAACTCTAAAATTTTCACTTTGTTGCAATCAATTTGCCTTTTATCTTTTTTGTTTACTAGAAAAATGGGAGAGTGAAATCTCAAGTTTGGATCTGAAAAAAATTTGAACATCCAAAATGGAAATGCACAAATGCTGAGAAAGAGATAATTCCAAAAAGTATCTGTGATTTTTAAGGATAGGCAAAAAGTGGGTTGTTTGGCACCGGTAAATATCCAACCACACATTAACTTGAGAATTTAATTTTTTCTACACCTTGAAATTTTTGGATCATTAGGCCATTTGCATCCTCAACATGTTTGTGGCATGCATGGATACTACATTTAAAAATGTTAGGATCAGTTAAAAGTCTCTTTCCTATAAAATTCCACAAAGCTATTATTAGGGGGTTTTACTAGTGGAATTTCCCAAACAAGGATAACAAAACTTTGGTGTTCATTTTTAGTGCGTGAAATAATTTTCTTCACTTACATTTATTGTAGTTTTCAAATTTTTTGGCACACATGAACTCTAATATTTTCATTTTGTTTCGATCTGTTTGCCTTATATCTTTTTTGTTTACGAGAAAAATGGGAGAGTCAAAACTCAAGTTTGGATCTGAAAAAAAATTTGAACATCCAAAATGGAAATGCAAAAATGCTGAGAGAGATTATTCCAATAAATATCTGTGATTTTTAAGGATAGGCAAAAAGTGGGTTCTTTTGCTCTGGTTAATATCCAACCACACTTCAACTTGAGAATTTAATTTTTTCTACACCTTGAAATTTTTGGATCATAATGCCACTTGCATCCTCAAAATGTTTGTGCCATGCATGGATACCACACTTAAAACATGTTAGGATCAGTTAGAAGTCTATTTCCTATAAAATTCCACAAAGCTATTATTAGGGGGTTGTACAAGTGGAATTTCCCAAACATGGATAACAAAACTTCCGAGTTCATTTTTAGTGTATGAAATAATTTTCTTCACTAACATTTATTATAGTTTTCAATTTTTTTTGCACACATGAACTCTAAAATTTTCATTTTGTTGCGATCTATTTTCCTTATATCTTTTTTGTTTACGAGAAAAATGGGAGAGTGAAAACTCAAGTTTGGATCTGAAAAAAAATTTGAACATCGAAAATGGAAATGCAAAATTGCTGAGAGAGATAATTCCAAAAAGTATTTGTGATTTTTAAGGATAGGCAAAAAGTAGGTTCTTTTGCTCTGGTTAATATCCAACAACACGTTAACTTGAGAATTTATTTTTTTCTACTCCTTGAAATTTTTGGATCAATAGGCAACTTGCATCCTCAACATTTTTTTGGCATGCATGGATACCACACTTAAAAAATTTTAGGATCAGTTAGAAGTCTCTTTCCCATAAAATTCCACCAAGCTATTTTTAAGGGGTTGTACTAGTGCAATTTCCCGAACAAGGATAAGAAAACTTTGGAGTTCATTTTTAGTGCGTGAAATAATTTTCTTCACTTACATTGATTATAGTTTTCAAATTTTTTTGCACACTTGAACTCTAAAATTTTCATTTTGATGTGATCTATTTGCCTTATATCTTTTTTGTTTACGAGAAAAATGGGAGAGTGAAAACTCATGTTTGGATCTGAAAAAAAATTTGAACATCCAAAATTGAAATGCACAAATGCTTAGTGAGATAATTCCAAAAAGTATATTTAATTTTTAAGTATAGGTAAAAAGTGGGTTGTTTGGCTCTTGTAAATATCCAACCACACGTTAACTTGAGAATTTAATTTTTTCTACACCTAGAAATTTTTGCATCATTAGGCCACTAGCATCCTCAACATGTTTATGGCTTGCATGGAAACCGGACTTAAAGCATGTTAGGATTAGTTAGAAGTCTCTTTCCTATAAAATTCCACCAAGCTATAATTAGGGGGTTGTACTAGTGGAATTTCCCAAACATGGATAACAAAACTTTGGTGTTCATTTTTAGTGCATGAAATAATTTTCTTCACTTACATTTATTATAGTTTTCAATTTTATTTTCAACATTAACTCCTAAATTTTCAATTTGTTGCGATCTATTTGTCTTATATCTTTTTTGTTTATGAGAAAAATGGGAGAGTGAACACTCCAGTTTGGATCTGAAAAAAAAATTGAACATCCAAAATGGAAATGCACAAATGCTAAGAGAGATAATTCCTAAAAGTGTCTGTGATTTTTAAGGATTGGAAAAAACTGAGTGGTTTGGCTCTGGTAAATATCCAACCACACGTTAACTTGAGAATTTAATTTTTTCTACTCCTTGAAATTTTTGGATCATTAGGCCACTTGCATCCTCAACATGTTTATGGCTTGCATGGAAACCGGACTTAAAGCATGTTAGGATTAGTTAGAAGTCTCTTTCCTATAAAATTCCACCAAGCTATTATTAGGGGGTTGTACTAGTGGAATTTCCCAAACATGGATGACAAAACTTTAGAGTTCATTTACAGTGCGTGAAATAATTTTCTTCACTTACATTTATTATAGTTTTCAATTTTGTTTGCACATATGAACTCTAAAATTTTTATTTTGTAGCGATCTATTAGCCTTATATCTTTTTTGTTTACGAGAAAAAAGGGAGAGTGAAAACTGAAGTTTGGATCAGAAAAAAATTTGAACATCCAAAATGGAAATGCACAAATGCTAACAGAGAGATAATTCCAAAAAGTATTGTGTTTTTAAAGGATAGGCAAAAAGTGGGTTGTTTGACTCTGGTAAATATCCAACCACACGTTAATTTGAGAATTTCATTTTTTCTACTCCATGAAATTTTTGGATCATTAGGCCACTTGCATCCTCAACATGTTTGTGACATGCATGGATACCACACTTAAAACATGGTTGGATCAGTTAGAAGTCTCTTTCCTATAAATTCCACCAGGCTATTATTAGGGGATTATACTAGTGGAATTTCCCAAACATGGATAACAAAACTTTGGAGTTCATTTTCAGTGTGTGAAATAATTTTGTTCACTTATATTTATTATAGTTTTAAATGTTTTTGCATACGTGAACTCTAAAATTTTCATTTTGTTGTAATCTATTTGCCATATATCTTTTTTGTTAACGAGAAAAGTGGGAGTGTGAAAACCCAAGTTTGGATCTGAAAAAAAATTAAAACATCCGAAATGGAAATGCACAAATGCTGAGAGAGATAATTCCAAAAAGTATATGTGATTTTCAAGGATAGGCAAAAAGTGGGTTGTTTGGCTCTGATAAATATCCAACCACAAGTTAACTTGAGAATTTAATTTTTTCTACTCCACGAAATTTTTGGATCATTAGGCCACTTGCATCCTCAACATGTTTGTGACATCAATGGATACCCCACTTAAAACATGTTTGGATAAGTTAGAAGTCTCTTTCCTATAAAATTCCACCAAGCTATTATTAGGGGGTTGTACTAGTGGAATTTCCAAACATGGATAACAAAACTTTGGAGTTCATTTTTAGTGCATGAAATAATTTTCTTCTCTTACATTTATTGTAGTTTCTAAGTTTTTTGCACACATGAACTCTAAAATTTTCATTTTTTTGCGATGTATTTGCCTTATATGATTTGTGTTTACTAGAAAAGTGGGAGAGTGAAAACTTAAGTTTGGATCTGAAAAAAATTAGAACATCCAAAATGGAAATGCACAAATGCTGAGAGAGATAATTCCAAAAAGTATCTGTGATTTTCAAGGATAGGCAAAAGGTTGGTTGTTTGGCTCTGGTAAATATCCAACCACAAGTTAATTTGGGAATTTAATTTTTTTCTACTCCTTGAAATTTTAGGATCATTAGGCCACTTGCATCCCCAACGTGTTTGTGGCATGCATGGATGCGACACATAAAACATCTTAGGATAAGTTAGAAGTCTCTTTCCTATAAAATTCCACCAAGCTATTATTAGGCGGTTGTACTAGTGGAATTTCCCAAACATAGATAACAAACCTTGGGGGTTCATTTTTAGTGCTTGAAACAACTTTCTTCACTTACATTTATTATAGTTTTCAAATTTTTTTGCACACATGAACTCTAAAATTTTCACTTTGTTGCGATCTATTTGCCTTATATCTTTTTTGTTTACGAGAAAAAAGGGAGAGTGAAAACTCAAGTTTGGATCTGAAAAAAAATTTGAACATCCAAAATGGAAATGCACGAATGCTGAGAGTGATAATTCCAAAAAGTATCTGTGATTTTTAAGGATAGGGAAATATTGGGTGTTTTTGCTCTAGTAAATATCCAACCACGCGTTAACTTGAGAATTTAATTTTTTCTACACCTTGAAATTTTTGGATCATTAGGCCACTTGCATCCTCAACATGTTTGTGGCATGCATGGATACCACACTTAAAACATGTTAGGATCAGTTAGAAGTCTCTTTCCTATAAAATTCCACCAAGCTATTATTTGGGGGTTGTACTAGTGGAATTTCCCAAACATGGATAAGAAAACTTTGGAGTTCATTTTTAGGGCATGAAATAATTTTTTTCATTTAGATTTATTATAGTTTTCAAATTTTTTTGCACACATGAACACTAAAATTTTCATTTTGTTGTGATCTATTTGTCTTTTATCTCTTTTTTTTTACGAGAAAAAAGGGAGAGTGAAAGCCCATGTTTGGATCTGTAAAAAAATTTGAACATCCAAAATGGAAAAGCACAAAAGCTGAGAGAGATAATTCAAAAAAGTATGTGTTTTTTAACGATAGGCAAAAAGTGGGTTCTTATGCTCTGGTTAATATCCAACCACACGTTAACTTGAGAATTTAATTTTTTCTTCTCCTTGAAAATTTTTGATCATTAGGCCACTTGCATCCTCAACATGTTTTTGGCATGCATGGATACCACACTTAAAACATGTTAGGATCAGTTAGAAGTCTCTTTCCTATAAAATTCCACCAAGCTATTATGAAGGGGTTGTACTAGTGGAATTTCCTGAACATGGATAAGTAAACTTCCGAGTTCCTTTTTGGTGGGTGAAAAAATTTTCTTCACTTAAAATTAATATAGTTTTCAATTTTTTTTGCACACAAGAACTCTAAAATTTTGATTTTGTTCCGATATGTTTTCCTTATATCTTTTTTCTTTACGAGAAAAATGGCAGAGTGAAAACTCAAGTTTTCATCTGAAAAAAATTTGAACATCCAAAATAGAAATGCACAAATGCTGAGAGAGATAATTCCAAAAATTATCTATGATTTTTAAGCAAAGATAAAAAGTGGGTTGTTTGGCTCTGGTAAATATCCAACCACAGGTTAACTTGAGAATTTAATTTTTTCTACTCCATGAAATTTTTGGATCATTAGGCCACTTGCTTCCTCAACATGTTTGTGACATCCATGGATACCACACTTAAAACATGTTTGGATCAGTTAGAAGTCTCTTTCCTATAAAATTCCACCAAGGTATTATTAGGGGGGTGTACTAGTAGAATTTCCCAAACATGGATAACAAAAGTTTGGAGTTCATTTTTAGTGCGTGAAATAATTTTCTTCACTTACATTTATTATAGTTTCAAAGTTTTTTGCACACATGAACTCTAAAATTTTCATTTTGTTGCGATCTATTTGCCTTATATCTTTTGTGTTTACGAGAAAAGTGGGAGAGTGAAAACTTAAGTTTGGATCTGAAAAAAAATTAGACCATCCAAAATGGAAATGCACAAATGCTGAGAGAGATAATTTTAAAAAGTATCTGTGATTTTCAAGGATAGGCAAAAAGTGGGTTGCTTGGCTCTGGTAAATATCCAACAACAAGTTAACTTGAGAATTTAATTTTTTCTACTCCATGAAATTTTTGGATCATTAGGCCACTTGCATCCTCAACATGTTTGTGACATGCATGGATTGCACACTTAAAACATGTTTGGACCAGTTAGAAGTCTCTTTCCTATAAAATTCCACCAAGCTATTATTAGGGGGTTGTACTAGTGGAATTTCCAAACATGGATAACAAAACTTTGGAGTTCATTTTTAGTGCGTGAAATAATTTTCTTCTCTTACATTTATTATAGTTTCTAAGTTTTTCGCACACATGAACTCTAAAATTTTCATTTTGTTGCGATCTATTTGCCTTATATCTTTTGTTTACAAGAAAAGTGGGAGAGTGAAAGCTTAAGTTTGGATCTGAAAAAAATTAGAACATCCAAAATGGAAATGCACAAATGCTGAGAGAGATAATTCCAAAAGGTATCTGTGATTTTCAAGGATAGGCAAAAAGTTGGTTGTTTGGCTCTGGTAAATATCCAACCACAAGTTAATTTCAGAATTTAATTTTTTCTACTCCTTGAAATTTTAGGATCGTTAGGCCACTTGCATCCTCAAAGTGTTTGTGTCATGCATGGATACGTCACTTAAAACATGTTAAGATAAGTTAGAAGTCTCTTTCCTATAAAAATCCACCAAGCTATTATTAGGCGGTTGTACTAGTAAAATTTCCCAAAACATAGATAACAATCCTTGGGAGTTCATTTTTAGTGCGGGAAAAAAATTTCTTCACTTACATTTATTATAGTTTTCAATTTTGTTTGCACACATGAACTCTTAAATTTTCATTTTGTTGCGATCTATTTGTCTTATATGTTTTTTTTTACGAGAAAAAAGGGAGAGTGAAAGCCCATGTTTGGATCTGAAAAAAAATTTGAACATCCAAAATTGAAATACACAAATGCTGAGAGAGATAATTCAAAAAAGTATGTGTTTTTTAACGGTAGGCAAAAAGTGGGTTCTTTTGCTCTGGTTAATATCCAACCACACGTTAACCTGAGAGTTTAATTTTTTCTTCTCCTTAAATTTTTGGATCATTAGGCCACTTGCATCCTCAACATGTTTTTGGCATGCATGGATGCCACACTTAAAACATGTTAGGATCAGTTAGAAGTCTCTTTCCTATAAAATTCCACCAAGCTATTATAAGGGGGTTGTACTAGTGGAATTTCCCAAACAAGGATAAGTAAACTTCCGAGTTCCGTTTTAGTGCGTGAAAAAATTCTCTTAACTTACAATTAATATAGTTTTCAATTTTCTATGCACACAAGAACTCTAAAATTTTGATTTTGTTACGATATGTTTTCCTTATATCTTTTTTGTTTACGAGAAAAATGGAAGAGTGAAAACTCAAGTTTTCATCTGAAAAAAATTTGAACATCCAAAATGGAAATGCACAAATGCTGAGAGAGATAATTCCAAAAAGTATCTGTGATTTTTAAGCAAAGCTAAAAAGTGTGTTGTTTGGCTCCGGTAAATATCCAACCACAGGTTAACTTGAGAATTTAATTTTTTCTACTCCTTGAAATTTTTGGATCATTAGGCCACTTGCTTCCTCAACATGTTTGTGAGATGCATGGATACCACACTTAAAACATGTTTGGATAAGTTAGAAGTCTATTTCCTATAAAATTCCACCAAGGTATTATTAGGGGGGTGTACTAGTGGAATTTCCCAAACATGGATAACAAAAGTTTGGAGTTCATTTTTAGTGCGTGAAATAATTTTCTTCACTTACATTTATTATAGTTTCAAAGTTTTTTGCACACATGAACTCTAAAATTTTCATTTTGTTGCAATCTATTTGCCTTATATCTTTTGTGTTTACGAGAAAAGTGGGTGAGTGAAAACTTAAGTTTGGATCTGAAAAAAAATTAGACCATCCAAAATGGAAATGTACAAATGCTGAGAGAGATAATTCCAAAAAGTATCTGTGATTTTCAAGGATAGGCAAAAAGTTGGTTGTTTGGCTCTGGTAAATATCCAACCACAAGTTAATTTGAGAATTTAATTTTTTCTACTCCTTGAAATTTTAGGATGATTAGGCCACTTGCATCCTCAACGTGTTTGTGACATGCATGGATACGACACTTAAAACATGTTAGGATAAGTTAGAAGTCTCTTTCCTATAAAATTCCACCAAGCTATTATTAGGCGGTTGTACTAGTGGAATTTCCCAAACATAGATAACAATCCTTGGGAGTTCATTTTTAGTGCGTGAAAATTTTTTCTTCACTTACATTTATTATAGTTTTCAAATTTTTTTCACACATAAACTCTAAAATTTTCATTTTATTGCGATCTAATTTGCCTCATTTCTTTTTTGTTTACGAGATAAATGGGAGAGTGATAACTCAAGTTTGGATCTAAAAAAAAATATGTACATCCAAAATGGAAATGCAAAAATGCTGAGAGTGATAATTCCAAAAAGTATTAGTGATTTTTAAGGATAGGTAAAAAGTGGGTTCTTTTGCACTGGTTAATATCCAACCACACGTTAACTTGAGAATTTAATTTTTTCTACTCCTTGAAATTTTTGGATCATTAGGCCACTTGCATCCTCAACATGTTTGTGGCATGCATGGATGCCACACTTAAAACATGTTAGGATCAGTTAGAAGTCTCTTTCCTATAAAATTCCCCCAAGCTATTAGTAGGGGGTTGTACATGTGGAATTTCCCAAACAAGGATAACAAAAATTCCGAGTTCATTTTTAGTGCGTGAAATAATTTTCTACACTTACATTTATTATAATTTTGAACTTTTTTTGCAAACGTAAACTCTAAAATTTTCACTTTGTTGCGATCTATTTGCCTTATATCTTTTTTGTTTACGAGAAAAATGGGAGAGTGAAAACTCAAGTTTGGATCTAAAAAAAAATTGAACATCCAAAATGGAAATGCATGAATGCTGATAGTGATAATTCCAAAAAGTATCTGTGATTTTTAAGGATAGGCAAAAATTGGGTTGTTTGGCTCTGGTAAATATGCAACCACACGTTAACTTGAGAATTTAATTTTTTCTACTCCTTGAAATGTTTGGATCATTAGGCCACTTGCATCCTCAACATGTTTGTGGCATGCATGGATACCACATTTAAAACATGTTAGGATCAGTTAAAAGTCTCTTTCCTATAAAATTCCACCAAGCTATTATTAGGGGGTTGTACTAGTGGAATTTCCCAAACATGGATAACAAAACTTTGGAGTTCATTTTTAGGGTGTGAAATAATTTTCTTCAGTTAGATTTATTATAGTTTCCAAATGTTTTTGCACACATGAACTCTAAAATTTTCATTTTGTTGCGATCTATTTGCCTTAAGTTTGGATCTGAAAAAAAATTTGAACATCCAAAATGGAAATGCACAAATGCAGAGAAACATAATTCAAAAAAGTATCTGTGTTTTTTAATGATAGGCAAAAAGTGGGTTCTTTTGCTCTGGTTAATATCCAACCACACATTAACTTGAGAATTTAATTTTTTCTACTCCTTGAAATTTTTTGATCATTAGGCCACTTGCATCCTCAACTTGTTTCTGGCATTCATGGATACCACACTTAAAACAAGTTAGGATCAGTTACAAGTTTCTTTCCTATACAATTCCACCTAGCTATTATAAGGGGGTTGTACTAGTTGACTTTCCCAAACATGGATAACAAAACTTCCGAGTTCCTTTTTAGTGCGTGAAACAATTTTCTTCACTTACAATTATCATAGTTTTCAATTGTTTTTGCACACAAGAACTCTAAAAATTTCATTTTCTTGCGATATGTTTGCCTTATAACTTTTTTGTTTACAAGAAAAATGGGAGAGTAAAAACTCAAGTTTTGATCTAAAAAAAATTTGAACATCCAAAATGGAAACGTACAAATGCTGAGAGAGATAATTCATAAAAGTATCTGTGATTTTTAAGCAAAGGCAAAAAGTGGGTTGTTTGGCTCTGGTAAATATCCAACCACAAGTTAACTTGAGAATTTAATTTTTTCTACTCCTTGAAATTTTTGGATCATTAGGCCACTTGCATCCTCAACATGTTTGTCACATGCATGGATACCACACTTAAAACATGTTTGGATCAGTTACAAGTCTCTTTCCTATAAAATTCCACCAAGCTATTATTAGGGGGTTGTACTAGTGGAATTTCCCGAACATGGATAACAAAAGTTTGGAGTCCATTTTTAGTGCGTGAAATAATTTTCTTCACTTACATTTATTATAGTTTCAAAGTTTTTTGCACACATGAACTCTAAAATTTTCATTTTGTTGCGATCTATTCGCCTTCTATCTTTTTCGTTTACGAGAAAAGTGGGATAGAGAAAACTTAAGCTTGGATCTGAAAAAAAACTAGAACATCCAAAATAGAAATGCACAAAAGCTGAGAGAGATAATTCCAAAAAGTATTTGTCATTTTCAAGGATAGGCAAAAAGTGGGTTGTTGGCTCTAGTAAATATCCAATCACACGTTAATTTGAGAATTTAATTTGTTCTACTCCTTGAAATTTTAGGATCATTAGGCCACTTGCATCCTCAACATGTTTGTGGCATGCATGGATACGACACTTAAAACATGTTAGGATCAGTTAGAAGTCTCTTTCCTATAAAATTCCACCTAGCTATTATTAGGCGGTTGTACTAGTGGAATTTCCCAAACATGGATAAGAAAACTTTGGAGTTCATTTTTAGGGCGTGAAATAATTTTCTTCATTTAGATTTCTTATAGTTTTCCAATTTTTTTGCAGACATGAACTCTAAAATTTTCATTTTGTTGCGATCTATTTGCCTTATATCTTTTTTTTTTGCGAGAAAAAAAGGAGAGTGAAAGCCCAAGTTTGGATCTGAAAAAAAAATTGAACATCCAAAATAGAAATGCACTAATGATGAGAGAGATAATTCAAAAAAGTATCTGTGTTTTTTAACGATAGGAAAAAAGTGGGTTCTTTTGCTCTGGTTAATATCCAACCACACGTTTAACTTGAGAATTGAATTTTTTCTTCTCC
Organism: Aristolochia californica; assembly: GCF_029961685.1. NCBI lineage: Eukaryota > Viridiplantae > Streptophyta > Magnoliopsida > Piperales > Aristolochiaceae > Aristolochia > Aristolochia californica. The sequence goes on from NW_027181826.1 coordinate 10,987,246, forward strand.
TTGAAATTTTCGGATCATTAGGCCAATTGTTTCCTCAACATGTTTTTGGCATGCATATCCACCACACTTAAAACATGTTAGGATCAGTTAGAAGTCTCTTTCCTATAAAATTCCACCAAGCTATTATTATGGGGTTGTACTAGTGGAATTTCCCAAACATGGATTCTGGAGATCATTTTTAGTGCAAGAAATAATTTTCTTCACTTACATTTATTATAGATTTCAATTATTTTTGTACACATGAACTCTAAAATTTTCATTTTGTTGCGATCTATTTGCCTTATATGTTTTTTGTTTACGAGAAAAATGGGAGAGTGAAAGCTCAAGTTTGGATCCAAAAACAAATTTGAACATCCAAAATGGAAATGCACAAATGCTGAGAGAGATAATTCAAAAAAGTATCAGTGATTTTTAAGGACAGGCAAAAAGTGGGTTGTTTGGCTCAGGTAATTATCCAACCACACGTTAGCTTGAGAATTTAAAATTTTCTACTCTTTGAAAATTTTGGATCATTAGGCCACTTGCATCCGCAACATGTTTGTGGCATGCATATCCACCACACTTAAAACATGTTAGGATCAGTTAGAAGTCTCTTTCCTGTAAAATTCCCCCAAGCTATTATTAGGGGGTTGTACTACTGGAATTTCCCAAACATGGATTTTGGAGTTCATTTTTTGTGCGATAAATAATTTTCTTCACAAACATTTATTATATAGTTTTCAAATTTTTTTGCACACATGAACTCTAAAATTTTCATTTTGTTCCGATCTATTTGCCTTATAATTTTTTTGTTTAGGAGAAAAATGGGAGAGTGAAAATTCAAGTTTGGATCTGAACAAAAATTTGAACATCCAAAATGGAAATGCAAAAATGCTGAGAGAGATAATTCCAAAAAGTATATGAGATTTTTATGGATAAGCAAAACGTGTGTTGTTTGGCTCTGGTAAATATCCAACCACACGTTAACTTGAGAATTTAATTTTTTCTACTCCTTGAAATTTTGGATCAATAGGCCACTTGCATCCTCAACTTGTTTCTGGCATGCATATCCACCACACTTAAAACATGTTAGGATCAGTTAGAAGTCTCGTTCCTATAAAATTCCACCAAGCTATTATTTGGGGCTTGTACTTGTGGAATTTCCCAAACATGGATAACAAGACTTTGGAGTTCATTTTTAGTGCGTGAAATAATTTTCTTCACTTACATTTATTAAAGTTTTCAAATTTTTTTGCACACATGAACTTTACAATTTTCATTTTTTTTGATCTATTTTCCTTTTATCTTTTTTGTTTACGATAAGAATGGGAGAGTGAAAACTCAAGTTTGGATCTGAAAAAAATTTTGAACTTCCAAAATGGAAATGCACAAATGCTGAGAGAGATAATTCCAAAAAGTAGCAGTGATTTTTAAGGATAGGCAAAAAGTGGGTTGTTTGGCTCTGGTAAATATCCAACCACACGTTAATTTGAGAATTTAATTTTTTCTACTCCTCGAAATTTTTTGATCATTAGGCTAATTGCATCGTCAACATGTTTGTGGCATGCATATCCACCACACTTAAAACATGTTAGGATCAGTTAGAAGTCTTTTTCCTATAAAATTCCAACATGCTATTATTAGGGGGTTGTACTAGTGGAATTTCCCAAATATGGATAACAAAACTTTGGAGTTCTTTTTTAGTGAGTGATATAATTTTCTTCAATTACATTAATTACAGTTTTCAAATTTTTTGCACACATGAACTCTACAATTTTCATTTTGTTCCGATCTATTGTCCTTATATCTTTTTTGTTTACAAGAAAAATGAGAGAGTAAAAACTAAAGTTGGGATCTGAAAAAAAAATTTGAACATCCAAAATGGAAATGCACCAATGCTAATAGAGATAATTCCAAAAAATAGCTGTGATTTTTAAGGATAGGCATAAAGTGGGTTGTTTGGTTCTGGTAAATATCCAACCACACGTTAACTTGAGAATTTAATTTTTTTCTACTCCTTGAAATTTTTGGACCATTAGGCCACTTGCATCCTCAACATGTTTGTGACATGCATATCCACTACACTTAAAACTTGTTAGGATCAATTAGAAGTCTTTTTCCTATAAAATTCCACCAAGCTATTATTAGGGGGTTGTACTAGTGGAATTTCCCAAACATGGATTTTGAAGTTCATTTTTAGAGCGTAAAATAATTTTCTTCACTTACATTTATTAAAGATTTCAATTTTTTTTGCACAAATGAACTTTAAAATTTTCATTTTGTTGCGATCTATTTGCCTTATATATTTTTTGTTTACGAGAAAAGTGGGAGAGTGAAAACTCATGTTTGGATCTGAAAAAAAATTTGAACATCCAAAATGGAAAAGCACAAATGCTGACAAAGATAATTCCAAACAGTATCTGTGATTTTTAAGGATATGCAAAAAGTGGGTTATTTGGCTCTGGTAAATATCCAACCACACGTTAACTTGTGAATTTAATTTTTTCTACTCCTAAAAATTTTTGGATCATTAGGCCACTTGCATCCTCAACGTGTTTGTGGCATGCATATCTACCACACATGAAACATGTTTGGATCAGTTAGAAGTCTCTTTCCTATAAAATTCCACCAAGCATGGATTAGGGGGTTGTAGTAATGGAATTTCCTAAACATGGATTTTGGAGATCATTTTTAGTGCGTGAAATAATTTTCTTCACTTACATTTGTTATAGTTTTCAATTTTTTTTGCACACATGAACTCTAAAATTTTAATATTGTTCCGATCTATTTGCCTTATATCTTTTTTGTTTACGAGAAAAATGGGAGAGTGAAAACTCAAATTTGGATCTGAAAAAAAATTTCAGCATCCAAAATGGAAATGCACAAATGCTGAGTGAGATAATTCCAAAAAGTATCTGTGATTTTTAAGGATAGGCAAAAAGTAGCTTGTTTGGCTCTGGTAAATATCCAACCACACGTTAACTTGAGAATTTAATTTTTTCTACTCGAAATTTTTGGATCATTAGGCCACTTGCATCCTCAACATGTTTGTCGCTTGCATATCCACTACACTCAAAACATGTTAGGATCAATTAGAAGTCGCTTTCTTATAAAATTCCACCAAGCTATTATTAGGGGGTTGTACAAGTGGAATTTCCCAAACATGGATGTTGGAGTTCATTTTTAGTGCGATAAAAATTTTCTACACTTAAATTTATTATAGTTTTCAATTTTTTTTGCACACATGAACTTCAAAATTTTCATTTTGTTGCAATCTATTTTCTTTATATATTTTTTGTTTGTGAGAAAAATGGGAGAGTGAAAACTCATGTTTGGATCTGAAAAAAAATTTGAAGATCTAATATGGAAATGCACAAGTGCTGTGAGAAATAATTCCAAAAAGTATCTGTGATTTTCAAGGATAGGCAAAAAGTTGGTAGTTTTGCTTTGGTAAATATCCAACCACATGTTAACTTGAGAATTGAATGTTTTCTTCTCCTTGAAATTTTTGGATCAGAAGGCCACTTATATCCTCAACATGTTTGTGGCATGCATATCCACCACACTTAAAACATGTTAGGATCAGTTAGAAGTCTCTTTCCTATAAAATTCCACCAAGTTATTATTAGGGGGTTGTACTAGTGGAATTTCCCAAACATGGATTCTGGAGATCATTTTTTGTGCAAGAAATAATTTTCTTCACTTACATTTATTACAGATTTCAATTTTTTTGCCCACATGAACTCTAAAATTTTAATTTTGTTGCGATCTATTTGCCTTATATGTTTTTTGTTTACGAGAAAAATGGGAGAGTGAAAGCTCAAGTTTGGATCCAAAAATAAATTTGAACATCCAAAATTGAAATGCACAAATGCTGAGAGAGATAATTCCAAAAAGTATCAGTGATTTTTAAGGATAGGCAAAAAGTGGGTTGCTTGGCTCAGGTAAATATCCAACCACACATTAGCTTGAGAACTAAAAATTTTCTACTCCTTGAAAATTTTGGATCATTAAGCCACTTGCATCCGCAACATATTTGTGGCATGCATATCCACCACACATAAAACATGTTAGGATCAGTTAGAAGTCCCTTTCAAATAAAATTCCACCAAGCTATTATTAGAGGGATTTACTAGAGGAATTTCCCAAACATGGATTTTGGAGTTCAATTTTAGTGCGATAAATAATTTTCTTCACTTACATTTATTATAGTTTTCAAATTTTTTTGCACACATGAACTCTAAAATTTTCATTTTGTTGCGATCTATTTGCCTTATATCTTTTTTGTTTACGAGGAAAATGGGAGAGTGAAAGCACAAGTTTGGATCTGAAAAAAAATTTGAACATCCAAAATGGAAATGCACAAATGCTGAGAGAGATATTTCCAAAAAGTATCAGTGATTTTTAAGGATAGGCAAAAAGTGGGTTGTTTGGCTCTGGTAAATATCGAACCACACGTTAACTAGAGAATTAAAATTTTTCTACTCCTTGAAATTTTTTGATCATTAGGCCACTTGCATCCTCAACGTGTTTGTGGCATGCATATCTACCACACTTGAAACATGTTTGGATCAGTTAGAAGTCTCTTTCCTATAAAATTCCACCAAGCATGGATTAGGGGGTTGTAGTAGTGGAATTTCCTAAACATGGATTTTGGAGATCATTTTTAGTGCGTGAAATAATTTTCTTCACTTACATTTATTATAGTTTTCAATTTTTTTTGCACACATGAACTCTAAAATTTTAATATTGTTCCGATCTATTTGCCCTATATCTTTTTTGTTTACGAGAAAAATGGGAGAGTGAAAACTCAAATTTGGATCTGAAAAAAAATTTCAGCATCCAAAATGGAAATGCACAAATGCTGAGTGAGATAATTCCAAAAAGTATCTGTGATTTTTAAGGATAGGCAAAAAGTAGCTTGTTTGGCTCTGGTAAATATCCAACCACACGTTAACTTGAGAATTTAATTTTTTCTACTCCTTGAAATTTTTGGATCATTAGGCCACTTGCATCCTCAACATGTTTGTCGCATGCATATCCACTACACTCAAAACATGTTAGGATCAATTAGAAGTCGCTTTCTTATAAAATTCCACCTAGCTATTATTAGGGGGTTGTACAAGTGGAATTTCCCAAACATGGATTTTGGAGTTCATTTTTAGTGCGATAAAAATTTTCTACACTTAAATTTATTATAGTTTTCAATTTTTTTTGCACACATGAACTTTAAAATTTTCATTTTGTTGCAATCTATTTTCCTTATATATTTTTTGTTTATGAGAAAAATGGGAGAGTGAAACCTCATGTTTGGATCTGAAAAAAAATTTGAAGATCTAATATGGAAATGCACAAGTGCTGTGAGAAATAATTCCAAAAAGTATCTATGATTTTCAAGGATAGGCAAAAAGTTGGTAGTTTTGCTTTGGCAAATATCCAATCACATGTTAACTTGAGAATTGAATGTTTTCTTCTCCTTGAAATTTTTGGATCAGAAGGCCACTTATATCCTCAACATGTTTGTGGCATGCATATCCACCACACTTAAAACATGTTAGGATCAGTTAGAAGTCTCTTTCCTATAAAATTCCACCAAGTTATTATTAGGGGGTTGTACTAGTGGAATTTCCCAAACATGGATTCTGGAGATCATTTTTTGTGCAAGAAATAATTTTCTTCACTTACATTTATTACAGATTTCAATTTTTTTGCCCACATGAACTCTAAAATTTTCATTTTGTTGCGATCTATTTGCCTTATATCTTTTTTGTTTACGAGGAAAATGGGAGAGTGAAAGCACAAGTTTGGATCTGAAAAAAAATTTGAACATCCAAAATGGAAATGCACAAATGCTGAGAGAGATATTTCCAAAAAGTATCAGTGATTTTTAAGGATAGGCAAAAAGTGGGTTGCTTGGCTGAGGTAAATATCCAACCACACATTAGCTTGAGAATAAAAATTTTTCTACTCCTTGAAAATTTTGGATCATTAGGCCACTTGCATCCGCAACATGTTTGTGGCACGCATATCCACCACACTTAAAACATGTTAGGATAAGTTAGAAGTCCCTTTCCTGTAAAATTCTACCAAGCTATTATTAGGGGGTTGTACTAGTGGAATTTTCCAAACATGGATTTTGGAGTTCATTTTTACTGCGATAAATAACTTTCTTCACTTACATTTATTATATAGTTTTCAATTTTTTTTGAACACAGGAACTCCAAAATTTTCATTTTGTTCCGATCTATTTGCCTTATATCTTTTTTGTTTTGGAGAAAAATGGGAGAGTGAAAACTCAAGTTTGGATCTGAAAAAAAATTTGAACATCCAAAATGGAAATGCAAAAATGCTGAGAGAGATAATTCCAAAAAGTATCTGTGATTTTTAAGGATAGGAAAAAAGGTGGTAGTTTTGCTTTGGCAAATATCCTACCACATGTTAACTTCAGAATTGAATTTTTTCTTCTCCTTGAAATTTTTGGATCATTAGGCCACTAGCATCCTCGACATGTTTGTGGCATGCATATCCACCACACTAAAAACATGTTTGGATCACTTAGAAGTCTCTTTCCAATAAAATTCCACCAAGCTATTTTTAGAGGGTTGTACTTGTGGAATTTCCCAAACATGGATTTTGGAGATCATTTTTAGTGCAAGAAATAATTTTCTTCACTTACATTTATTATAGATTTCAATTTATTTTGCACACATGAACTCTAAAATTTTAATTTTGTTGCGATCTATTTGCCTTATATGTTTTTTGTTTACGAGAAAAATGGGAGAGTGAAAGCTCAAGTTTGGATCCAAAAAAAATTTGAACATCCAAAATTGAAATGCCCAAATGATGAGAGAGATAATTCCAAAAAATATCAGTGATTTTTAAGGATAGGCAAAAAGTGGGTTGTTTCGCTCAGGTAAATATCCAACCACACGTTAGCTTGAGAATTTAAATTTTTCTACTCGAAAATTTTGGATCATTAGGCCACATGCATCCGCAACATGTTTGTGGCATGCATATCCACCACACTTAAAACATGTTAGGATAAGTTAGAAGTCTCTTTCATATAAAATTCCACCAAGCTATTATTAGAGGGATTTGCTAGAGGAATTTCCCAAACATGGATTTTGGAGTTCAATTTTAGTGCGATAAATAATTTTCTTCACTTACATTTATTAAATCGTTTTCAAATTTATTTGCACACATGAACTCTAAAATTTTCATTTTGTTGCGATCTATTTGCCTTATATCTTTTTTGTTTACGAGAAAAATTGGAGAGTGAAAACTCAAGTTTGGATCTCAAAAAAAATTTGAACATCCAAAATGGAAATGCACAAATGCAGAGAGAGATAATTCCAAAAAGTATCTGTGATTTTTAAGGATAGGCAAAAAGTGGGTTCTTTGGCTCTGGTAAATATCCAACCACACGTTAACTTGAGAATTTAATTTTTTTTACTCCATGAAAATTTTTGATCATTAGGCCACTTGCATCCACAACATGTTTGTGGCATGCATATCCACCACACTTAAAACATGTTAGGATCAGTTAGAAGTCTGTTTCCTATAAAATTCCACCAAGATATTATTTGGGCGTTGTACTAGTGGAATTTCCCTAACATGGATTTTGGAGTTCATTTTTAGTAAGTTAAATAATTTTATTCACTAAAATTTATTATATTTGTCAATTTTTTTTGCAAACATGAACTCTAAAATTTTATTTTGTTGCGATCTATTTGCCTTATATCTTTTTTGTTTACGAGAAAAAGGGGAGAGTGAAAGCTCAAGTTTGGATCTGAAAAAAAATTTGAACATCCAAAATGGAAATGCACAAATGCCGAGAGTGATAATTCAAAAAAGTATCAGTGATTTTTAAGGATAGGAGAAAAGTGGGTTGTTTTGCTCTGTTAAATATCCAACCGCACGTTAACTTGAGAATTAAAGTTTTCCAACTGCTTGAAAATTTTGGATCATTAGGCCACTTGCATCCGCAACATGTTTTTGGCATGCATATCCACCACACTTAAAACATGTTTGGATCAGTTAGAAGACTCTTTCCTATAAAATTCCCACCAAGAAATTATTATGGGGTTGTACTAGTGGAATTTTCCAAACTTGGATTTTAGAGTTCATTTTTAGTGAGTGAAATAATTTTTTTCGATTACATTTATTATAGTTTTCAAATATTTTCGCACACATGAATTCTAAAATATTCATTTTGTTGCGATCTATTTGCCTTATATCTTTTTTGTTTACGAGAAAAATGGGAGAGTGAAAACTCAAGTTTGGATTTGAAAAACATTTGAACATCCAAAAATGGATATGCACAAATGCTAAGAGAGATAATTTCGAAAAGTATCTGTGATTTTAAGGATATGCAAAAAGAGGGTTGTTTGGCTCTCCTAAATATCCAACCACATGTTAACTTCAGAATCTAATTTTTTCTTCTCTTTGAAATTTTTTGATCATTAGGCCACTTGCATCCTCAACATGTTTGTGGCATGAATATCCACCATACTTAAAACATGTTAGGATCTGTTAGAAGTCTCTTTCTTGTAAAATTCCACCAAGCTATTATTAGGGGGTTGTACTAGTGTAATTTCCCAAACATGGATTTTGGAATTCATTTTTAGTGCGATAAATAATTTTCTTCACTTACATTTATTATATAGTTTTCAAATTTTTTTGCACACATGAAGTCTAAAATTTTCATTTTGTTCCGATCTATTTACCTTATATCTTTTTTGTTTAGGAGAAAAATGGGAGAGTGAAAACTCAAGTTTGGATCTGAAAAAAAATTTGAACATCCAAAATGGAAATGCACAAATTCTGAGTGAGATAATTCCAAAAAGTATCTTTGATTTTTAAGGATAGGTAAAAAGTGTGTTGTTTGGCTCTGGTAAATATCCAACTACACGTTAACTTGAGAATTTAATTTTTTCTACTCGTTGAAATTTTTGATCAATAGGCCACTTGCATCCTCAAATTGTTTGTTCCATGCATATCCACCACACTTAAAACATGTTAGGATCAGTTAGAAGTCTCTTTCCTATAAAATTCCACCATGCATGCATTAGGGGGTTGTACTAGTGGAATTTCCCAAACATGGATTTTGGAGTTTATTCTTTGTGCGTGAAATAATTTTCTTCACTTACATTTATTATAGTTTTCAAATTTTTTTGCACACATTAACTCTAAAATTTTCAGTTTGTTGCGATCTATTTGCTTTATATCTTTTTTGTTTACGAGAAAAATGGGAGAGTGAAAACTCATGTTTGGATCTGAAAAAAAATTTGAACATCCAAAATGGAAATGCACAAATGCTGAGAGAGATAATTCCAAAAAGTTTCTGTGATTTTTAAGGATAGGGACAAGTGGATTGTTTGGCTCCTGTAAATATCCAACCACACGTTAACTTCAGAATTTAATTTTTTCTACTTCTCGAAATTTTTGGATCATTAGGCCACTTGCATCCTCTCCATGTTTGTGGCATGCATATCCACCACAATTAAAAGATATTAGGATCAGTTAGAAGTCTCTTTCCTCTAAAATTCCACTAAGCTATTATTAGGGGGTTGTACTAGTGGAATTTCCCAAACATGGATTTTGGAGTTCATTTTTAGCGTGTGAAATAATTTTCTACACTTACATTTATTCTAGTTTTCAATTTTTTTTGCAAACATGAACTCTAAAATTTTCATTTTGTTGCGATCTATTTGCCTTATATCTTTTTTTTTTTACGAGAAAATTGGGAGAGTGAAAATTCAAGTTTGGATCTGAAAAACATTTGAACATCCAAAATGGAAATGCACAAATGCTAAGAGAGATAATTCCAAAGAGTATCTGTGATTTTTAAGGATAGGCAAAAAGTGGGTTGTTTGGCTCTGGTAAATATCCAACCACACGTTATCTTGAGAATTAAATTTTTTCTACTCCTTGAAATTTTGGGATCATTAGGCCACTTGCATCCTCAACATGTTCGTGGCATGCATATCCACCACACTTAAAACATGTTAGGATCAGTTAGAAGTCTCTTTCCTATAAAATTCCACCAAGCATGCATTAGGGGGTTGTACTAATGGAATTTCCCAAACATGGATTTTGGAGTTCATTTTGTGTGCATGAAATAATTTTCTTCACTTACATTTATTATAGTTTTCAAATTTTTTTGCACACATGAACTCTAAAATTTTTATTTTGTAGCAATCAATTTGCCTTGTATCTTTTTTTCTTTACGAGAAAAATAGGAGAGTGAAAACTCAAGTTTGGATTTGAAAAAAAAAATTGAACATCCAAAATGGAAAAGCACAAATGCTGAGAGAAATAATTCCAAAAAGTATTTGTGATTTTTATGGTTAGGCAAAAAGTGGGTATTTTGGCTCTGGTAAATATCCAACCACACGTTTACTTGAGAATTTAATTTTTTCTACTCCTTGAAATTTTGGATCATTAGGCCACTTGCATCCTCAACCTGTTTGTTGCAGGTAAATGCACCACACTTAAAACATGTTAGAATCAGTTAGAAGTCTCTTTCCTATAAAATTCTGCCAAGCATGGATTAGGGGGTTGTACTAATTTAATTTCCCAAACTTGGATTTTGGAGTTCATTTTTAGTGTGTGAAATAATTTTCTACTCTTACATTTTTTATAGTTTTCTAATTTTTTTGCACACATGAACTCTTAAAATTTTCATTTTGTTGCGATCTATTTGGCTTATATCTTTTTTCTTTACGAGGAAAATGGGAGAGTGAAAACTCAAGTTTGGATCAATAAAAAAATTTGAACATCCAAAATGGGAATGCAGAAATGCTTAGAGAGATAATTCCAAAAAGTGTCTGTGATTTTTATGGTTAGGCAAAAAGTGGGTTGTTTGGCTCTGGTAAATATCCAACCTCACAATAACTTGAGAATTTAATTTTTTCTACTCCTTGAAATTTTTGGATCATTAGGCCACTTGCATCCTCAACATGTTTGTAGCATTCATATCCACCACACTTAAAACATGTTAGGACCAGTTAGAATTCCGTTTCCTATAAAATTCCACCACGTAATTATTAGGGGGTTGTACTAGTGGAATTTCCCTAACATGGATTTTGAAATTCATTTTTAGTTCTTGAAATAATTTTTTTCACTTACATCTATTATATAGTTTTCTAATTTTTTTGCACACATGAACTCTAAAATTTTAATTTTGTTGCGATCTATTTGCCTTATATCTTTTTTGTTTACGAGAAAAAATGGGAGAGTAAAAACTCAGGTTTGGATTTGAAAAAAAAATTGAACATCCAAAACGGAAATGCACAAATGCTGAGAGAGATAATTCCAATAAGGATCTGAGATTTTTAAGGATAGGCCAAAAATTGGGTATTTTGGCTCTGGTAAATATCCAACCACACATTAACTTGATAATTTAATTTTTTCTACTCCTTGAAATTTTGGATCATTAGACCATTTGCATCGAAAACATGTTTGTGGCATGCATATCCACCACACTTAAAACATGTTAGGATCAGTTAGAAGTCGCTTTCCAATAAAATTCCACCAAGCATTGATTAGGGGGTTCTACTAGTGGAATTTCCCGAACATCGATTTTGGAGTTCATTTTTAGTGCATGAAATAATTTTCTTCACTTACATTTATTATAGTTTTCAAATTTTTTTGCACACATGAACTCTAAAATTTTCATTTTCGTGAGATCTATTTGGCTTATATCTTTTTTGTTTACAAAGAAAAATGGGAGAGTGAAAACTCAAGTTTGGATCTGAAAAAAAATTTGAACATCCAAAATGGAAATGCACAAATGCTGAGAGAGATAATTCCAAAAAGTATATGTGATTTTTAAGGATATGCAAAAAGTGGGTTGTTTGGCTCTAGTAAATATCCAACCACATGTTAACTTGAGAATTTAATTTTTTCTACTCCTGGAAATTTTTGGATCATTAGGCCACTTGCATCCTCTACAAGTTTGTGGCATGCATATCCACCACACTTAAAACATGTTACGATCAGTTAGAAGTCTCTTTCCTATAAAATTCCACCAAGCTATTATTAGGAGGTTGTACTAGTGGAATTTCCCAAACATGGTGTCTGGAGATCATTTTTAGTGCAAGAAATAATTTTCTTCACTTACATTTATTATAGATTTCAATTTTTTTTGCTGACATGAACTCTAAAATTTTAATTTTGTTGCGATCTATTTTCCTTATATTGTTTTTGTTTACGAGAAAAATGGGAGAGTGAAAGCTCAAGTTTGGATCCAAAAAAATTTTTGAACATCCAAAATGGAAATGCACAAATGCTGAGAGAGATAATTCCAAAAAGTATCAGTGATTTTTAAGGATAGGCAAAAAGTGGGTTGTTTGGCTCAGGTAAATATATCCAACCACACGTTAGCTTGAGAATTTAAATTTTTCTACTCCTGAAAATTTTGGATCATTAGGCCACTTGCATCTGCAACATGTTTGTGGCATGCATATCCACCACACTTAAAACATGTTAGGATCAATTAGAAGTCTCTTTCATATAAAATTTTACCAAGCTATTATTAGACGGATTTACAAGAGGAATTTCCCAAGCATGGATTTTGGAGTTCAATTTTAGTGCGATAAATAATTTTCTGCACTAACATTTATTTTATCGTTTTCTAATTTTTTTGCACACATGAACTCTAAAATTTTCCTTTTTTTGCTATCTATTTGCCTTATATCCTTTTTGTTTACGAGAAAAATTGGAGAGTTAAAACTCAAGTTTGGATCTGAAAAAAAATTTGAACATCCAAAATGGAAATGCACAAATGCTGAGAGAGATAATTCCCAAAAGTATCTCTGATTTTTAAGGATAGGCAAAAAGTGGGTTATTTGGCTCTACTAAATATCCAACAACACGTTAACTTGAGAATTTAATTTTTTCTACTACTTGAAATTTTGGATCAATAGGCCACTTGCATCCTCAACTTGTTTGTGGCATGCATATCCACTACACTTAAAACAAGTTAGGATCAGTTAGAAGTCTCTTTCCTATAAAATTCCACCAAGCTATTATTAGGGGGTTGTACTAGTGGAATTTCCCAAACATGGATAACAAAACTTTGGAGTTCATTTTTAGTGCATGAAATAATTTTCTTCACTTACATTTATTAAAGTTTTCAAATTTTTTTACACACATGAACTCTACAATTTTCATTTTGTTGCGATCTATTTGCGTTTTATCTTTTTTGTTTACGAGAAAATTGGGAGAGTGAAAACTCAAGTTTGGATTTGGAAAAAAATTTGAACATCCAAAATGGAAATGCACAAATGCTGAGAGAGATAATTCAAAAAAGTATCAGTGATTTTTAAGGATAGGCAAATAGTGGGTTGTTTGGCTCTGGTAAATATCCAACCACACGTTAACTTGAGAATTGAAATTTTTCTACTCCTTGAAAATTTTGGATCATTAGGCCACTTGCATCCGCAACATGTTTGTGGGATGCATATCCACCACACTTAAAACATGTTAGGATCAGTTAGAAGTCTCTTTCCTATAAAATTCCCACCAAGCAATTATTAGGGGGTTGTACTAGTGGAATTTCCTAAACTTGGATTTTGGAGTTCATTTTTAGTGAGTGAAATAATTTTCTTCACTTACATTTATTATAGTTTTCAAATTTTTTTGCACACATGAACTCTAAAATTTTCCATTTTGTTGCGATCTATTTGCCTTATATCTTTTTTGTTTACGAGAAAAATAGGAGAGTGAAAACTCAAGTTTGGATCTGAAAAAAATTTGAAGATCAAAAAAAGGAAATGCACAAATGCTGAGAGAGATAATTCTGAAAAGTATCTGGATATGCAAAAAGTGGGTTGTTTGGCTCTGCTAAATATCCAACCACACGTTAACTTGAGAATTTAATTTTTTCTACTCCTTGAAATTTTTGGATAATTAGGCCACTTGCATCCTCAACATGTTTGTGGCATGAATATCCACCACACATAAAACCAATTAGGATCAGTTAGAAGTCTCTTTCCTGTAAAATTCCCCCAAGCTATTATTAAGGGGTTGTACTAGTGGAATTTCCCAAACATGGATTTTGGAGTTCATTTTTAGTGCGATAAATAATTTTCTACATGTACATTTATTGAATAGTTTTCAAATTTTTTTGCACACATGAACTCTAAAATTTTCATTTTGTTCCGATCTATTTGCCTTATAAGTTTTTTGCTTAGGAAAAAATGGGAGAGTGAAAACTCAAGTTTGGATCTGAAAAAAAATTTGAATTTCCAAAAAGGAAATGCACAAATGCTAAGAGAGATAATTCCTAAGAGTATATGTGAATTTTAAGGATAGGCAAAAAGTGTGTTGTTTGGCTCTGGTAAATATCCAACCACACGTTAACTTGAGAATTTAATTTTTTCTACTCCTTGAAATTTTGGATCCATAGGCCACTTGCATCCTCAACTTGTTTGTGGCATGCATATCCACCACACTTTAAACATGTTAGGATAAGTTAGAAGTCTCATTCCTATAAAATTCCACCAAGCTATTATTAAGGGGTTGTACTTGTGGAATATCCCAAACAGGGATAACAAAACTTTGGAGTTGATTTTGAGTGCGTGAAATAATTTTCTTCACTTACATTTATTAAAGTTTCCTAATTTTTTTGCACACATGAACTCTACAATTTTCATTTTGTTACGATCTATTTGCCTTATATCTTTTTTGTTTACGAGTAAAAATGGGAGTGAACATGCAAGTTTGGATCTGAAAAAAAATTTGAACTTCCAAAATGGAAATACATATATACTGAGAGAGATAATTCCAAAAAGTATCAGTGATTTTTAAGGATAGGCAAAAAGTGGGTTGTTTGGCTCTAGTAAATATCCAACCACACGTTAATTTGAGAATTTAATTTTTTCTACTCCTTGAAATTTTTTGATACTTAGGCTAATTGCATCGTCAACATGTTTTTGGCATGCATATCCACCTCACTGAAAACATGTTAGGATCAGTTAGAAGTCTCTTTCCTATAAAATTCGAACAAGCTATTATTAGGGGGTTGTACTAGTGGAATTTCCCAAACATGGATTACAAAACTTTGGAGTTTTTTTTTAGTGAGTGATCTAATTTTATTAAATTAAATTAATTATAGTTTTCAAATTTTTTTGCACACATGAACTCTACAATTTTCATTTAGTTCCGATCTATTGTCCTTATATCTTTTTTATTTACGAGAAAAGTGGGAGAGTGAAAACTCATGTTTGGATCTGAAAAATTTTTTGAACATCCAATATGGAAAAGCACAAATGCTGACAGAGATAATTCCAAAAAGTATCTATGATTTTTAAGGATAGGCAAAAAGTGGGTAGTTTGGCTCTGGTAAATATCCAACCACACGTTAACTTGAGAATTTAATTTTTTCTTCCCCTTGAAATTTTTGGATCATTAGGCCAATTGCATCCTCAACTGGTTTGTGGCATGCATATCCACCACACTTAAAACATGTTAGGATCAGTTAGAAGTCTCTTTCCTATAAAATTCCACCAAGCTATTATTAGGGGGTTGTACTAGTGGAATTTGCCAAACATGGATTTTGGAGAACATTTTTAGTGCGTGAAATAATTTTCTTCACTTACATTTATTATAGATTTCAAAGTTTTTTCCACACATGAACTCTAAAATTTTCATTTTGTTGCGATCTATTTCCCTTACATCTTTTATGTTTACGAGAAAAATTGGAGAGTGAAAGCTCAAGTTTGGATCTAAAAAAAAATTGAACTTCCAAAATGGAAATGCACAAATGCTGAGAGAGATAATTCCAAAAAGTATCAGTGATTTTTAAGGATTGGCAAAATGTGGGTTGTTTGGCTCAGGTTAATATCCAACCACATGTTAGCTTGAGAATTTAAAATTTTCTACTCCTAGAAAATTTTGGATCATTAGGCCACTTGCAACCGCAACATGTTTGGGGCATGCATATCCACCACACTTAAAACATGTTAGGATCAGTTAGAAGTCTCTTTCATATAAAATTCCACCAAGCTATTATTAGAGGGATGTACTAGTGGAATTTCCCAAACATGGATTTTGGAGTTCAATTTTAGTGTGATAAATAATTTTCTTCACTTACACTTATTAAATCGTTTTCAAATTTTTTTGCACACATGAACTCTAAAATTTTCATTTTGCTGCAATATATTTTCCTTATATCTTTTTGTTTACAAGAAAAATTGGAGAGTGAAAACTTTAGTTTGGATCTCAAAAAAAATTTCAACATCCAAAATGGAAATGCACAAATGCAGAGAGAGATAATTCAAAAAAGTATCTATGATTTTTATGGTTAGGCAAAAAGTGGGTATTTTGGCTCTGGTAAATATCCAACCACACGTTAACTTGAGAATTTAATTTTTTCTACTCCTTGAAATTTTGGATCATTGGGCCACTTGCATCCTAAACATGTTTGTTGGAGGCATATGCACCACACTTAAAACAAGTTAGGATCAATTAGAAGTCTCTTTCCTATAAAATTCTGCCAAGCATGGATTAGGGGGTTGTACTAATTTAATTTCCCAAACATGGATTTTGGAGTTCATTTTTAGTGCGTGAAATAATTTTCTTCACTTACATTTCTTATAGTTTTCGAATTTATATTTCTTATAGTTTTCAAATTTTTTTGCACACATGAACTCTAAAATTTCCATTTTGTTGCGATCTGTTTGCCTTATATCTTTTTTCTTTACGAGAAAAATGGGAGAGTGAAAACTCATGTTTGGATTAAAAAAAAAATTTGAACATCCAAAATGGAAATGCAGAAATGGTTAAAGAGATAATTCGAAAAAGTGTCTCTGATTTTTATGGTTAGGCAAAAAGTGTGTTGTTTGGCTCTGGTAAATATCCAACCTCACAATAACTTGAGAATTTAATTTTTTCTACTCCTTGAAATTTTTGGATCATTAGGCCACTTGCATCCTCAACATGTTTGTAGCATGCATATACACCACACTTAAAACATGTTAGGATCACTTAGAATTCCGTTTCCTATAAAATTCCACCAAGTAATTATTAGGGGGTTGTGCTAGTGGAATTTCCCGAACATGGAATTTGGAGTTCATTTTTACTTCGTGAAATAATTTTTATCGCTTATATTTATTAAATTGTTTTCAAATTTTTTGGCACGCATGAACTCTAAAATTTTCATTTTGTTGCGATCTATTTGCCTTATATCTTTTTTGTTTATGAGAAAAAATGGGAGAGTAAAAACTCAAGTTTGGATTTGAAAAAAAAATTGAACATCCACAATGGAAATGGACAAATGCTGAGAGAGAATTCCAAAAAGTATCTGTGATTTTTAAGGATAGGCAAAAAGTGGGTATTTTGGCTCTGGTAAATATCCAACCACACTTTAACTTGATAATTTAATTTTTTCTTCTCCTTGAAATTTTTGGATCATTAGGCCATTTGCATCCAAAACATGTTTGTGGCATGCATATCAACCACACTTAAAACATGTTAGGATCAGTTAGAAGTCTCTTTCCTATAAAATTCCACCAAGCATGGATTAGGGGGTTCTACTAGTGGAATTTCCCGAACATGGATTTTGGAGTTCATTTTTAGTGCGTGAAATAATTTTCTTCACTTACATTTATTATAGTTTTCAAATTTTTTTGCACACATGAACTCTTAAATTTTCATTTTGTTAAGATCTATTTGGGTTATATCTTTTTTGTTTACAAAGAAAAATGGGAGAGTGGAAACTCAAGTTTGGATCTGAAAAAAAATTATAACATCCAAAATGGAAATGCACAAATGCTGAGAGAGATAATTCCAAAAAGTATATGTGATTTTTAAGGATAGGCAAAAAGTGGGTTGTTTGGCTCTGGTAAATATCCAACCACACGTTAACTTGAGAATATAATTTTTTCTACTCCTTGAAATTTTTGGATCATTAGGCCACTTGCATCCTCTACATGTTTGTGGCATGCATATCTACCATACTTAAAACATGTTAGGATCAGTTAGCAGACTCTTTCCTATAAAATTCCACCAAACTATTATTAGGGGATTGTACTAGTCGAATTTCCCAAACATGGATTTTGGAGTTCATTTTTAGTGCGTGAAATAATTTTCTTCACTTACATTTACTATAGTTTTCAAATTTTTTTGCACACATGAACTCTAAAATTTTCATTTTATTGCGATCTATTTGCCTTATATCTCTTTTGTTTATTAGAAAAATGGGAGAGTTAAACCTCATGTTTGGATCTGAAAAAGATATTAAACATCCAAAATGGAAATGCACAAATGCTGAGAGAGATAATTCCAAAAAGTATCTGTGTTTTTTAAGGATAGGCAAAAAGTGGGTTGTTTGGCTCTGGTAAATATCCAACCACACGTTAACTTGACAATTTAATTTTTTCTACTCCTAGAAATTTTTGGATCATTAGGCCAGTTGCATCCTCAACATGTATGTGGCATGCATATCCACCAAACTTAAAACATATAAGTCTCTTTCCTATAAAATTCCACCAAGCATGCATTAGGGGGTTGTACTAGTGGAACTTCCCCAACATGGATTTTGGAGTTTATTTTTTGTGCGTGAAATAATTTTCTTCACTTACATTTATTATAGTTTTCAAAAAATTTCGCACACATGAACTCTAAAATTTTCATTTAGTTGCGATCTATTTTCCTTGAATCTTTTTTTTTACGAGAAAAATGGGAGAGTAAAAACTCAAGTTTGGATCTGAAAATAATTTGAACATCCAAAATGGAAATGCACAAATGCTGAGAGAAATAATTCCAAAAAGTATCTGTGATTTTTAAGGATAGGAAACAAATTGGGTATTTTTGCTCTGGTAAATATCCAACCACACGTTAACTATAGAATTTAATTTTTTCTACTCCTTGAAATTTTGGATCATTAGGCCACTTGCATCCTCAACATGTTTGTGGCATGCATATGCACCACACTTAAAACATGTTAGGTTCAATTACAAGTCTTTTTCCTATAAAATTCCACCAAGCATTGATTAAGGGGTTGTACTAATGAAATTTCCCAATCACGAATTTTGGAGTTCATTTTTAGTGCGTGAAATAATTTTCTTCACTTACATTTTTTTTAGCCTTCCAATTTTTTTGCACACAAGAACTCTAAAATTTTCATTTTGTTGCGATCTATTTGCTGTATATCTTTTTTGTTTACGAGAAAAATGGGATAGTGAAAACTCAAGTTTGGATCTAAAAAAAAAATTGAACATCCAAAATGGAAATGCAGAAATGTTGAGAGAGATAATTCCAAAAAGTATCTGTGACTTTTAAGGATAGGCAAAAATTGGGTTGTTTGGCTCTGGTAAATATCCAACCTCACAATAACTTGAGAATTTAATTTTTTCTACTCCTTGAAAATTTTGGATCATTAGGCCACTTGCATCCTCAACATGTTTGTGGCATGCATATCCACCACACTTAAAACATGTAAGGATCAGTTAGAAGTCTGTTTCCTATAAAATTCCACCAAGCTATTATTAGGGGATTGTACTAGTGGAATTTCCTAAACATGGATTTTGGAGTTCATTTTTAGTCTGTGAAATAATTTTCTTCACTTACATTTATTATATAGTTTTCAAACTTTTTTGCACACATGAACTCTAAAATTTTCATTTTTTTGTGATCTATTTGCCTTATATCTTTTTTGTTTACGAGAAAAATGGGAGAGTGAAAACTCAAGTTTGGATCTGAAAAAAAATTTGAACATCCAAAATGGAAATGCAAAAATGCTGAAACAGATAATTCAAAAAAGTATCTGTGATTTTTAAGGATAGGCAAAAAGTGGGTTGTTTGGCTCTGGTAAATATCCAACCACACATTAACTTGAGAATTTAATTTTTTCTACTCGAAATTTTTGGATCATTAGGCCACTTGCATCCTAAACATGTTTTTGGCATACAAATCCACCATACTTAAAACATTTTAGGATCAATTAGAGGTCTCTTTCCTATAAAATTCCACCAAGCATTGATTAGGGGGTGGTACAAGTGGAATTTCCATAACATGGATTTTGGATTTCATTCTTAGTGCGTGAAACAATTTTCTTCACTTACATTTATTATAGTTTTCAAATTTTTTTGCACACATTAACTCTAAATTTTTTATTTTGTTGCGATCTATTTGCCTTATATCTCTTTTGTTTACAAGAAAAAATGGGAGAGTGAAAACTCAAGTTTGGATATGATAAAAATTTGAACACCCAAAATGGAAATGCACAAATGCTGAGAGAGATAATTCCAAAAAGTATCTGTGATTTTTAAGGGTAGGCAAAAACTGGGTATTTTGGCTCTGGTAAATATCCAACCACACATTGAGAATTTAATTTTTTCTACTCCTTGAAATTTTTGGATCATTAGGCCATTTTCATCCTCAACTTGTTTGTGGCATGCATATCCACCACACTTAAAACATGTTAGGATCAGTTAGATGTCTCTTTCCTGTAAAATACCACCAAGCATGGATTTGGGGGTTGTACTAGTGGAAGTTCCCAAACATGAATTTTGGAGTTCATTTTTAGTGCGTGAAATAATTTTCTTCACTTAAATTTTTTATAGTTTCCACAATTTTTTGCACACATGAAATCTAAAATTTTCATTTTTTTGCGATCAATTTGCCTTATATTTTTTTTTGTTCACGAGAAAAATGGGAGACTGAAAACTCAAGTTTGGATATGAAAAAAAATTTGAACATCCAAAATGGAAATGCACAAATGCTGAGAGAGATAATTCCAATCTATGATTTTTAAGGATAGGCAAAAAGTGGGTATTTTTGCTCTGGTAAATATCCAACCACATGTCAACTTGAGAATATAATTTTTTCTACTCGATGAAATTTTGGATCATTAGGCCACTTGCATCCAGAATATGTTTGGGGCATGCATATCCACCACACTTAAAACATGTTAGGATCAGTTAGAAGTCTCTTTCCTATGAAATTCCACCAAGCATGGATTAGGGGGTTGTACTAGTGGAATTTCCCAAACATGGATTTTGGAGTTCATTTTTAGTGCGTGAAATAATTTTCTTCACTTACTTTTATTATACTTTTCAAATTTTTTTGCACACATGAACTCTAAAATTTTCATTTTGTTGCGATCTATTTGCCTTATATCTTTTTTGTTTATGAAGGAAAATGGGAGAGTGAAAACTCAAGTTTGGATCTGAAAAAAAATTTGACCATCCAGAATGGAAATGCACAATTGCTGAGAGAGATAATTCCAAAAAGTATATGTGATTTTTGAGGATAGGCAAAAAGTGGGTTGTTTGGCGCTGGTAAATATCCTTCCACACGTTAACTTGAGAATTTAATTTTTTCTACTCCTTGAAATTTTAGGATCGTTAGGCCACTTGCATTCTCTACAAGTTTGTGGCATGCATATCCACCACACTTAAAACATGTTAGGATCAATTAGAAGTCTCATTCCTATAAAATTCCACCAAGCTATTATTAGGGGGTTGTACTAGTGGAATTTCCAAGACATGGATTTTGGAGTTCATTCTTAGTGCGTGAAATAATTTTCTTCACTTACATTTATTATAGTTTTCAAAAAATTTTGCACACTTTAATTCTAAAATTTACATTTTGCTGCGATCTATTTTCCTTATATCTTTTTTGTTTATGAGAAAAAATGGGAGAGTGAAAACTCAAGTTTGGATCTGAGAAAAAATTTGAACATCCAAAATGGAAATGAACAAATGCTGAGAGAGATAATTCCAAAAAGTATCTGTGATTTTTAACGATAGGCAAAAAGTGGACATTTTGCCTCCGGTAAATATCGTACCACACATTAACTTGAGATTTTAATTTTTTCTACTTCTTGAAATTTTGGATCATTAGGCCATTTGCATCCACAACATGTTTTTGGCATGGATATCTACCACACTTAAAACAAGTTAGGATCAGTTAGAAGTCTCTTTCCTATAAAATTCCACCAAACATGGATTAGGGGGTTGTACTAGAGGAATTTCCCAAACATGGATTTTGGAGTTCATTTTTAGTGTGTGAAATAATTTTCTTCACTTACATTTATTGTTGTTTTGAAATTTTTTTGCACACATGAACTCTAAAATTTTCATTTTGTTGTGATCTATTTGCCTTATATCTTTTTTGTTTACGAAGAAAAATGGGAGAGTGAAAACTCAAGTTTGGATCCAGAAAAAAATTTGAACATCCAAAATGGAAATGCACAAATGCTGAGGGAGATAATTCCAAAAAGTATATGTGATTTTTAAGGATAGTAAAAAAGTGGGTTGTTTGGCTCTGGTAAATATCCAACCACACGTTAACTAGAGAATTTAATTTTTTCTACTCCATGAAATATTTGCATCATTAGGCCACTTGCATCCTCTACATGTTTCTGGCATGCATATCCACCATACTTAAAACATGTTTGGATCTGTTAGAAGTCACTTTCCTATAAAATTCCACCAAGCTATTATTAGGGGCTTGTACTAGTGGAATTTCCCAAACATGGATTTTGGAGTTCATTTTTAGTGCATGAAATAATTTTCTTCACTTGCATTTACTATAATTTTCAAATTTTTTTGCACACAAGAACTCTGAAATTTTCATTTTGTTGCGATCTATTTGCCTTCTATCTTTTTTGTTTACGAGAAAAATGGATGAGTGAAAAATCATGTTTGGATCTGAAAAAAAATTTGAAGATCCAAAATGGAAATGCACAAATGCTGGGAGAGATAATTCCAAAAAGTATCTGTGATTTTTAAGGATAGGCAAAAAGTAGATTGTTTGGCTCTGGTAAGTATCCAACCACACGTTAACTTGAAAATTTAAAATTTTCTACTCCTTGAAATATTTGGATCTTTAGGCCACTTGCATCCTCAACATGTTTCTGGCATGCATATCCACCACACTTAAAACATGTTAGGTTCAGTTAGAAGTCTCTTTCCGGTAAAATTCCACCAACCTATTATTAGGGGGTTGTACTAGTGGAATTTCCCAAACATGGATTTTGGAGTTCATTTTTAGAGCGATAAATAATTTTCTGCACTTACATTTTTTATATAGTTTTCAAATTTTTTTGCACATATGAACTCTAAAATTTTCATTTTGTTGCGATCTATTTCCCTTATTTCTTTTTGGTTTACGAGAAAAATGGGAGAGTGAAAACTCAAGTTTGGATCTGAAAACAAAATTTGAACATCCAAAATGGAAATGCACAAAAGCAGAGAGAGATAATTCCAAAAATTATCTGTGATTTTTAAGGATAGGTAAAAAGTGTGTTGTTTGGCTCTGGTAAATATCCAACCACACGTTAACTTGAGAATTTAATTTTTTCTACTCGAAATTTTTGATCATTAGGCCACTTGCATACTCAAATTGTTTGTGGCATGCATATCCATCACACTTAAAACATGTTAGGATCAGTTAGAAATCTCTTTCCTATAAAATTCCACCAAGCATGGATTAGGGGGTTGTACTAGTGGAATTTCCCAAACATGGATTTTGGAGTTCATTTTTAGCGCGTGAACTAATTTTCTTCACTTACATTTATTATAGTATTCAAATTTTTTTGCAAACATGAACTCTATAATTTTCATTTTGTTGGGATCTATTTGCCTTATATCTTTTTTGTTTACGATAAATATCGAACCTCACAATAACTTGAGAATTTAATTGTTTCTACTCGAAAGTTTTGGATCATTAGGCCACTTGCATCCTCAACATGTTTGTGGCATGCATATCCACGACACTTAAAACATGTTAGGATCAGTTAGAAGTTTGATTCCTATAAAATTCCACCAAGCTATTATTAGGGGGTTGTACTAGTGGAATTTCACAGACATGGATTTTGGAGTTCATTTTTAGTGCGTGAAATAATTTTCTTCACCTACATTTATTATAGTTTTCAATTTTTTTTGCACACATGAACTCTAAAATTTTCATTTTGTTGCGATCTATTTGCCTTATATCTATTTTGTTTACGAAGAAAAATGGGAGAGTGATAACATAAGTTTGGATCTGAAAAAAAATTTGAACATCCAAAATGGAAATGCACAAATGCTGAGAGAGATAATTCTAAAAAGTCTATGTGATTTTTAAGGATAGGCAAAAAGTGGGTTGTTGGCTCTGGTAAATATCCAACCACACGTTAACTTGAGAATTTAATTTTTTCCACTTCTTGAAATTTTGGATCGTTAGGCCACTTGCATCCTCAACATGTTTGTAGCATGCATATCCACCACACTTAAAACATGTTATGATCAGTTAGAAGTTACTTTCCTATGAAATTCCACCAAGCATGGAATAGGGGGTTGTACTAGTGGATTTTCCCAAACATGGATTTTGGAGTTCATTTTTAATGTGTGAAATAATTTTCTTCACATATATTTATTATTGTTTTCAAATTTCTTTGTAGACAAGAACTCTAAAATTTTCATTTTGTTGCGATATATTTGCCTTATATCTTTTTTGTTTACGAGATAAATGGGAGAGTGAAAACACAAGTTTGGATCTGAAAAAAAATTTGAGCATCCAAAATGAAAATGCACTAATGCTGAGAGAGATAATTCCAAAAAGTATATGTGATTTTTAAGGATAGGCAGAAGTGGATTGTTTGGCTCTTGTAAATATCCAACCACACGTTAACTTGAGAATTTAATTTTTTCTACTCCTCGAAATTTTTGGATTATTAGGCCACTTGCATCCTCAACATGTTTGTGGCATGCATATCCACCAGACTTAAAACATGTTAGGATCAGTTAGAAGTCTCTTTCCTATAAAATTCCACCACGCTATTATTAGGGGGTTGTACTAGTGGAATTTCCCAAAACATGGATTTTGGAGTTCATTTTTAGTGCGTGAAATAATTTTCTTCACTTACATTTATTATAGTTTTCAAATTTTTTTGCACACATGAACTCTAAAATTTTCATTTTGTTATGATCTATTTGCCTTATATCTTTTTTGTTCACGAGAAAAATGGGAGAGTGAAACTCAAGTTTTGATCTGAAAAAAAATTTGAACATCCAAAATGGAAATG
Source organism: Aristolochia californica (assembly GCF_029961685.1). NCBI lineage: Eukaryota > Viridiplantae > Streptophyta > Magnoliopsida > Piperales > Aristolochiaceae > Aristolochia > Aristolochia californica. Next base: position 11,012,243 of record NW_027181826.1, read on the forward strand.
CACAAATGTTGAGAGAGATAATTCCAAAAATTATCTTTGATTTTTAACGATAGGCAAAAAGTACCCTTGTTTGGCTCTGGTAAATATCCAACCTCACATTAACTTGAGAATTTAATTTTTTCTACTCCTTCAAATTTTTGGATCATTAGGTCACTTCCATCCTCAACATGTTTGTGGCATGGATATCCACCTCACTTAAAACATGTTAGGATCACTTAGAAGTCCCTTTCCTATAAAATTCCACCAAGCATGGATTAGGGGGTTGTACTAGTGGAATTTCCAAAAAACATGGATTTAGGAGTTTATTTGTAGTGCGTGAGATAATTTTCTTCACTTACATTTACTATAGTTTTCAAATTTTTTTGCACACATCAACTCTAAAATTTTGATTTTGTTGCAATCTATTTGCCTTATTTCTTTTTTGTTCACGAGAAAAAGGGGAGAGTGAAAACTTAAGTTTGGATATGAAAAAAAATTTGAACATCCAAAATGGAAATGCACAAATGCTAAGAGAGATAATTCCAAAAAGTATCTGTGATTTTTAAGGATAGGCAAATGTGGATTGTTTGGCTATGATAAATATCCAACCACAAGTTAACTTGAGAATTTAATTTTTTCTACTCCTTGAAATTTTTGCATCATTAGACCTCTTGCATCCTCAACATGTTTGTGGCATGCATATCCACCAAATTAAAACTTGTTAGGATCAATTAGAGGTTTCTTTCCTATAAAATTCCACCAAGCTATTATTAAGGGGTTCTACTAGTGGAATTTCCCAAACATGGATTTTGGAGTTCATTTTTAGTGCGTGAAATAATTTTCTTCACTTACATTGATTATTGTTTTCAAATTTTTTTGCACACATGAATTCTAAAATTTTCCTGTTGTGGCGATTTATTTTCCTTATATCTTTTTTATTTACGAGAAAAATGGGAGAGTGAAAACTCAAGTTTGGATGTGAAAAAAAATTTGAACATCCAAAATGGAAATGCACAAATGCTGAGAGAGATAATTCCAAAAAGTATATGCGATTCTTAAGGATATGCAAAAATTGGGTTGTTTGGATCCAACCACATGTTAACTTCAGAATTTAATTTTTTCTACTCCTAGAAATTTTTTGATCATTAGGCCACTTGCATTCTCAACATGTTTGTGGCATGCATATCCACCACACTTGAAACATGTTTGGATCAGTTAGAAGTCTCTTTCCTATAAAATTCCACATAGCATGGATTAGGGGGTTGTACTAGTGGAATTTCCCAAACATGGATTTTGGTGTTCATTTTTTGTGTGTGAAATAATTTTCTTCACTTACATTTATTATAGTTTTCAAATTCTTTTGCACACATGAACTCTAAAATTTTCATTTTGTTGCGATCTATTTGCCATTAATTTTTTTTTATGAGAAAAATGGGAGAGTGAAAACTCAAGTTTGGATCTGAAAAAAATTTCAACCTCCAAAATGGAAATCCACAAATGTTGAGAGAGATAATTCGAAAAAGTATCCGTGATTTTTAAGGTTAGGCAAAAAGTGAGTTTTTTGGCTCTGGTAAATTTCCAACCACACGTTAACTTAAAAATTTATTTTTTTCTACTCGAAATTTTTGGAGCTATAGGCCACTTGCATCCTCAACATGTTTGTGGCTTGCATATCCACCACACTTAAAACCAGTTAGGATCAATTAGAAGTCTCTTTCCTATAAAATTCCACCAAGCATGGATTAGGGGGTTGTACTTGTGGAATTTCCCAAACAATTTTGGTGTTCATTTTTAGTGCGTGAAATAATTTCCTTCACTTAACTTTATTATTGATTTCAAAATTTTTTGCACACATTAACTCCAAAATTTTAATTTTGTTGCGATCTATTTACCTTATGTCTTTTTTGTTTATGAGAAAAATGGGAGAATGAAAACTCAAGTTTGGATCTGAAAAAAAATTTTAACATCCAAAATGGAAATGTACAAATGCTGAGAGAGATAATTCCAAAACGTATGAGTGATTTTTAAGGATAGGCAAAAAGTGGGTTCTTTGGCTCTCGTAAATATCCAACCACACGTTAACTTGAGAATTTAATTTTTTCTACTCCTCCAAATTTTTGGATCATTAGGCCACTTGCATCGTCAACAAGTTAGTGGCATGCATATCCACCACACTTAAAACATGTTAGGATCAGTTAGCAGTCCCTTTCCAATAAAATTCCACCAAGCTATTACTAGGGGGTTGTACTAGTGGAATTTCCAAAACATGGATTTTGGAGTTCATTTTTAGTTTTTGAAATAATTTTCTTCACTTACAATTATTATAGTTTTCAAATTCTTTTGCACGCGTGAACTCTAAAATTTCCATTTTGATGCGATCTATTTGCCTTATATCTTTTTTGTTTACGAGAAAAATGGGAAAGTGAAAACTCAAGTTTGGATCTGATAAAAAATTTGAATTTCCAAAATAGAAATGCACAAATGCTGAGAGAGATAATTCCAAAACGTATCAGTGATTTTTAAGGATAGGCATAAAGTGGGTTCTTTGGCTCTTGTAAATATCCAACCACACGTTAACTTGAGAATTTAATTTTTTCTACTCCTCAAAATTTTTGGATCATTAGGTCACTTGCATCGTCAACAAGTTAGTGGCATGCATAACCCCCACACTTAAAACATGTTAGGTTCAGTTAGAAGTCTCTTTCCAATAAAATTCCACCAAGCTATTATTAGGGGGTTGTACTACTAGAATTTCCCAAACATGGATTTTGGAGTTCATTTTTAAGTGCGTGAAATAATTTTCTTCAATTACAGTTATTATAAAGTTTCAAATTTTTTTGCACACATGAACTCTAAAATTTTCATTTTGTTGCGATCAATTTGCCTTATATCTTTTTTGTTCACGAGAAAAATGGGAGAGTGAAAACTCAAGTTTGGATGTCATAAAAAAATTTGAACATCCAAAATGGAAATGAACAAATGCTGAGAGAGATAATTCCAAAAAGTATATGTGATTTTTAAGGATAAGCAAAAAGTGGGTTGTTTGGCTCTGGTAAATATCCAACCACACGTTAACTTGAGAATTTAATTTTTTCTACTCCTTGAAATTTTTGGATCTTTAGGCCACTTGCATCCTCAACATGTTTGTGGCATGCATATCCACCACATGTAAAACTTGTTAGGCTCAGTTAGAAGTCTCTTTCAAATAAAATTCAACCAAGATATTATTAGGGGTTTGTACTAGTGGAATTTTCCAAACATGGATTTTTGAGTTCATTTTTAAATGCATGAAATAATTTTCTACCCTTACATTGATTATATAGTTTTCAAATTTTTTTGCACACGTGAACTATAGAATTTTCTTTTTGTTGCGATCAATTTGTCTTATATCTTTTTTGTTTACGTGAAAAATGGGAGAGTGAAAACTCAAGTTTGGATCTGAAAAAAAATTTGAACATCCAAAATGGAAATGCGCAAATGTAGAGAGAGATATTTATTGTTTGGCTCTAGTAAAAATCCAACCACATGTTAACTAAAGAATTTAATTTTTTCTACTCCTTGAAATTTTTTGATCATTAGGCCACTTGCATCCTCAACATGTTGGTGGCATGCATATCCACCACACTTAAAACATGTTAGGATCAGTTAAAAGTCTCTCTACTATAAAATTCCACCAAGCTATTATTAGGGAGTTGTACTAGTGGAATTTCCCAAAAATGGATCTTTGAGTTCATTTTTAAGTGCGTGATATAATTTTCTTCACTTACATTTATTATATAGTTTTCAATTTTTTTTCCACACATGAACTCTAAAATTTTCTTTTTGTTGCGATCTCTTTGCCTTATATCTTTTTTGTTTACGAGAAAAATGGGAAAGTGAAAACTCAAGTTTGGATCTAATAAAAAAATTGAATATCCAAAATGGAAATGCACAAATGCTGAGAGAGATAATTCCAAAAAGTATCTGTGATTTTTAAGGATAGGCAAAAAGTGGGTTCTTTGGCTCTGGTAAATATCCAACCACACGTTAACTTGAGAATTTAATTTTTTCTACTCCTCAAAATTTTTGCATCATTAGGCCACTTGCAACGTCAACTTGTTTGTGGCATGCATATCCACCACACTTAAAACATGTTCGGATCAGTTAGCAGTCTCTTTGCTATAAAATTCCACCAAGCTATTATTAGGGGTTGTACTAGTGCAATTTCCCAAACATGGATTTTGGAGTTCATTTTTAATTGCGTGAAATAATTTTCTTCACTTGCATTTGTTATATAGTTTTCATATTTTTTTGCACACATGGAAACTAAAATTTTCATTTTGTTGCGATCTATTTGCCTTATATCTCTTTTGTTTACGAGAAAAATGGGGGAGTGAAAGCTCAAGTTTGGATCTGAAAAAAAATTTGAACATCCAAAATGGAAATGCACAAATGCTGAGAGAGATAATTCTGAAAAGTATCTGTGATTTTTAAGGATAGGCAAAAAGTGGGTTGTTTGGTTCTGGTAAATATCCAACCACATGTTAACATGAGAATTTAATTTTTTCTACTCTTTGAAAATTTTGGATCATTAGGCCACTTGCATCCTCAACATGTTTGTGGCATGAATATCCACCACACTTAAAACATGTTAGGATCCGTTAGAAGTCTCTTTCCTATAAAATTCCACCAAGCTGTTATTAGGGGGTTGTACTAGTGGAATTTCCCAAACAGAGATTTTGGAAATCATTTATAAGTGCGTGAAATAATTTTCTTCAATTACAGTTATTAGAATGTTTTCGAAATTTTTTGCACACATGAATTCTAAAATTTTCATTTTGTTGCGATCTATTTGCCTTTATCTTTTTTTATTACAAGAAAAATGGGAGAGTTAAAACTCAAGTTTGGATGTGAAAAAAATTTCAACATCCAAAATGGAATTGCACAAATGCTGAGAGAGATAATTCCAAAAAGTATATGTGATTTTTAAGTATAGGCAAAAAGTGGGTTGTTTGGCTTTGGTAAATATCAAACTACATGTAAAATTGAGAATTTAATTTTTTCTACTCCTCGAAAGTTTTGGATCATTAGGCCACTTGCATCCTCAACATGTTTCTGGCATGCATATCCACCACACTTAAAACATGTTAGGATCAGTTAGAAGTCTCGTTCCTATAAAATGTCACCAACCTATTATTAGGGGGTTGTACTAGTGGAATTTCCAAAACATGGATTTTGGAGTTCATTTTTAGTGTGTGAATTAATTTTCTATTTATTATAGTTTTCAAATTTTTTTTCACACATGAACTCTAAACTTTTCATTTTGTTGCGATCTTATATCTTTCTTGTTTACGAGGAAAAATGGGAGAGTGAAAACTGAAGTTTGGATCTGAACAAAAAAATTGAACATCCAAAAAGAAAATGCACAAATGCTGAGAGACATAATTCCAAAAAGTATCTAAGATTTTTAAGGATAGGCAAAAAGTGGGTTGTTTGGCTCTGGTAAATATCACACCACACGTTAACTTGAGAATTTAATTTTTTCTACTCCCCCTTATTTTTGGGTCTTTAGGCCACTTGCATCCTCAACATGTTTGTGGCATGCTTATCCACCACACTTAAAACATGTTAGGATCAGTTAGAAGTCTCTTTCCTATAAAATTCCACCAAACTATTATTAGGGGGTTGTACTAGTGGAATTTCCCAATCATGGATTTTGGAGTTCATTTTAAAGTGCGTGAAAAAATTTTCTTCACTTACATTTATTACATTTATTATATTGTTTTAAAATTTTTTTGCACACATGAACTCTAAAATTTTCTTTTTGTTGCGATCTATTTGCCTTATATCATTTTTGTTTACAAGAAAAATGGGAGAGTGAAAACTCAAGTTTGGATCTGAAAAAAAATTTGAACATCCAAAATAGAAATGGACAAATGTGGAGAGAGATAATTCTAAAAAGTATATGTGATTATTAAGTATAGGCAAAAAGTGGGTTGTTTGGTTCTGGTAAATTCCCAACCACATGTTAACATGAGAATTTAATTTTTTCTACTCCTTGAATTTTTGGATCATTAGGCCACTTGCATACTCAACATGTTTGTGGCATGCATATCCACCACACTTAAAACTTGTTAGGATCAGTTAGAAGTCACTTTCCTATAAAATTCCACTTAGCTGTTATTAGGGAGTTGTACTAGTGGAATTTTACAAAAAGAGATTTTGGAGTTCATTTTTAAGTGCCTAAAATAATTTTCTTCACTTATATTTATTATATAGTTTTCAAATTTTATTGCACATATTGCACACATGAACTCTAAAATTTTCATTTTCTTTCGATCTTTTTGCCTTATATCTTTTTTGTTTAGGAGAAAAATGGGAGAGTGAAAACTCAAGTTTGGATCTGAAAAAAATTTGAACATCCAAAATGGAAATGCACAAATGCTGAGAGAGATAATTCCAAAAAGTATTTGTGGTTTTTAAGGATAGGCAAAAAGTGGGTTGTTTGGCTCTGGTAAATATTCGACCACATGTTAACTTGAGAGTTTAATTTTTGCAACTGCTCGAAATTTTTGGATCATTAGGCCACTTGGATCCTCAAAATGTTTGTGGCACGCATATCCACCACACTTAAAACATATTAGGATCAGTTAGAAGTCTCTTTCCTATAAAATTCCACCAAGCTATTTTTAGGGTGTTGTACAAGTGGAATTTCCCAAACATGGATTTTGAAGTTCATTTTTAGTGCCTGAATTAATTTTCTTCACTTACATTTATTATAGTTTTCAAATTTTTTTGCACACATGAACTCTAAAATTTTCATTTTTTTGCGATCTATTTACATTTTATCTTTTTTGTTTACGAGAAAAATGGGAGAACGAAAACACAAGTTTGGATCTAATAAAAAATTTGAACATCCAAAATGGAAATGCACAAATGCTGAGAGAGATAAATCCAAAAAGTATCTGTGATTTTTAAGGATAGGCAAAAAGAGGGTTGTTTGGTTTTGGTAAATAACCAACCACACGTTAACATGAGAATTTAATGTTTTCTTCTCCTCGAAATTTTTGGATCATTAGGTCACTTGCATCGTCAACATGTTTCTGGCATGCATATCAACAACACTTAAAACATGTTTGGATCAGTTAGAAGTCTCTTTCCGATAAAATTCCACCAAGCATGGAATAGGGGGTTGTACAAGTGGAATTTCCCAAACATGGATTTTGGAGTTCATTTTTAGTGCGTGAAATAATTTTCATCACTTAAATTTATTTTTCGTTTTCAATTTTTTTTGCACACATGATCACTAAAATTTTCATTTTGTTGCGATCTATTTGCCTTACATCTTTTTTGTTGACGAAAAAAATGGGAGAGTGAAAACTCAAGTTTGGATCTGAAAAAAAAATTTTGAAATCCAAAATGGAAATGCACAAATGCTGAGAGAGATAATTCCAAAAAGTATCTGTGATTTTTAAGGGATGATAAAAAGTGGGTTGTTTGGCTCTAGTAAATATACAACCACACTTTAACCATAGAATTTAATTTTTTCTACTCCTCGAAATTTTTGGATCATTAGACCACTTGCATCCTCAACATGTTTGTGGCATGGATATTCACCACTCTTAAAACATGTTAGAATCAGTTAGAAGTCTCTTTCCTATAAAATTCCACCAAGCTATTATTAGGGGGTTGTACTAGTGGAATTTCCCAAACATGGATTTTGGATATCATTTTTAGTGCGTGAAATAATTTTCTTCACTTACATTTATTATAGTTTTCAAATTCTTTTTCACACATGAACTCTAAAATTTTCATTTTCTTGCGATCTATTTGCCTTATATCTTCTTTGTTTACGAGAAAAATGGGAGAGTGAAAGCTCAAGTTTGGATTTGAAAAAAAATTTGAACTTCCAAAATGGAAATGCACAAAAGCTGAGAGAGATAATTCTAAAAAGTATCTGTGAATTTTAAGGATGGGCAAAAAGTGGGTTGTCTGGCTTTTGTAAATATCCAACCACACGTTAACTTGAGAATTTAAATTTTTCTACTCAATTTTTTTCGATCATTAGGCCACTTCCATCGTCAACATGTTTGTGGCATGCATATCCACTACACTTAGAACATGTTAGGATCAGTTTGAAGTCACTTTCCTATAAAATTCCACCAAGCTTTTATTAGGGGGTTGTACTAGTGAAATTTCCCACACTTGGATTTTGGAGTTCATTTTTAGTTCTTGAAATAATTTTCTTCTCTTAAATTTATTATAGTTTTCAAATTTTTTTGCACGCATGAAATCTAAAATTTTCTTTTTTTTGCGATCTATTTGCCTTATATCTTTTTTGTTTACAAGAAAAATGGGAGAGTTAAACTAAAGTTTGGATCTGAAAAAAAATTTTAACATCCAAAATGGAAATGCACAAATGCTGAGAGAGATAATTCCAAAAAGTATCTGTGCTTTTTAAGGATAGGCAAAAAGTGGGTTGTTTGACTTTGGTAAATATCCAAGCACACGTTAACTTGAGAATCTAATTTTTTCTACCTCTCAAAATTTTTGGATCATTCGGCCACTTGCATCCTCAACATGTTTGTGGCATGGATATCCACCACACTTAAAACATGTTAGGATCAGTTAGAAGTCTCTTTCCTATAATATTCCACCAAGCTGTTATTTGGGGGTTGTACTAGTGGAATTTCCCAAACATAGTTTTGGAGTTCATTTATAAGTGCGTGAAATAATTTTCTTCAATTACATTTATTATATAGTTTTCAAATTTTTTTGCACACATGAACTCTTAAATTTTCTTTTTGTTGCAATCCAATTGCCTTATATCGTTTTTGTTTACGAGAACAATGGGAAAGTGAAAACTCAAGTTTGGATGCGAAAAAAATTAGAACATCCAAAATGGAAATACACAAATGCTGAGAGAGATAATTCCAAAAAGTATCTGTGATTTTTAAGGATTGGCAGAAAGTGGGTTGTTAGGCACTGGTAAAAATATCCAACCACACGTAAATATGAGAATTTAATTTTTTCTTCTCCTAGAAAGTTTTGGATCATTAGGCCACTTGCATCCTCAACATTTTTGTGGCATGCATATCCACCACCACACTTAAAAAATGTTAGGATCAGTTAGAAGTCTCTTCCCTATAAAATTCCACCAAGCTATTACTAGGGGGTTGTACTAGTGGAATTTTCTAAACATGTATTTTGGAGTTCATTTTTAAGTGCATGAAATAATTTTCTGCCCTTACATTTATTATATAATTTTCAATTTTTTCTGCACACATGAACACTAAAATTTTCATTTTGTTGCGATCTATTTACCTTATATCTTTTTTGTTTACGAGAAAAAGGGGAGAGTGAAAACTCAAGTCTAGATCTGAAAAAAAATTTGAACATCCAAAATGGAAATGCGCAAATGTAGAGAGAGATATTTCCCAAAAGTATCTGTGATTTTTAAAGTAAGGCAAAAAGTGGGTTGTTTGGCTCTAGTAAAAATCCAACCACACGTTAACTAGAGAATTTAATTTTTTCTACTCCTTGAAATTTTTGGATCATTAGGCCACACTCATCCTCAACATGTTGGTGGCGTGCATATCCACCACACTTAAAACATGTTAGGATCAGTTAGAAGTCTCTTTCCTGTAAAATTCCACCCGGCAATTATTAGGGAGTTGTACTAGTGGAATTTCCCAAAAATAGATTTTGGACTTTATTTTTAAGTACGTGAAATAATTTTCTTCACTTACAATTATTATATAGTTTTCTAATTTTTTTGCACACATAAGCTCTATAATTTTCATTTCATTGTGATCTATTTGTCGTATATCTATTTTGTTTAGGAGAAAAATGGGAGTGTGAAAACTCAAGTTTGGATCTGAAAAAAAAAATTGAACATCCAAAATGGAAATGGAAAAATGCTGAGAGAGATAATTCCAAAAAGTATTTGTAATTTTTAAGGATAGGTAAAACATGGGTTGTTTGCTCAGGTAAATATCCAACCACACGTTAACTTGAGAATTTAATTTTTCTACTCCTTGAAATTTTTGGATCATTAGGCCACTTGCATCCTCATCATGTTTGTGGCATGCTTATCCACCACACTTAAAACATGTTAGGATCAGTTAGAAGTCTCTTTCCTATAAAATTTCACCAAGTTATTATTAGGGGGTTGTACTAGTGGAATTTTCCAAACATGGATTTTGGAGTTCATTTTTAAGTGTGTGAAATAATTTTCTACCCTTACATTTAATATATAGTTTTCAAATTTTTTTACACACATGAACTCTACAATTTTCATTTTTTTGCGATCCATTTGCCTAATATCTTTTTTATTTACGAGAAAAATGGGAGAGTGAAAACTCAAGTTTGGATCTGAAAAACAAATTGAACATCGAAAATGGAAATGCACAAATGCAGAGAGAGATATTTCCAAAAAGTATCTGTGATTTTTAAGGATAGGCAAAAAGTCGGTTGTTTGGCTCTAGTAAAAATCCAACCACACGTTAAGTAGAATATTTATTTTTTTCTACTCCTTGAAATTTTTGGATCATTAGGCCACTTGCATCCTCATAATGTTGGTGGCATGCATATCCACCACACTTAAAACATGTTAGGATCAGTTAGAAGTCTCTTTCCTTTAAAATTCCACCAAGCTATTATTAGGGAGTTGTACTAGTGGAATTTCCCAAAAATGGATTTTGGAGTTCATTTTTAAGTGCATGAAATTATTTTCTTCACTTACATTTATTATATAGTTTTCAAATTTTTTTGCACACATGAACTCTAAAATTTTCATTTTGTTGCGATCTATTTGCCTTATATTTTTTTTGTTTATAAGAAAAATGGGAGAGTGAAAACTCAAGTTTGGATCTGAAAAAAAAAATTTGAACATCCAAAATGGAAATGCACAAATGCTGAGAGAGATAATTCCAAAATGTATCTATTATTTTTAAGGGTAGGCAAAAAGTGGGGTGTTTAGCTCTAGTAATATCCAACCACACGTTAACTTGAGAATTTAATTTTTCTACTCCTTGAAATTTTTGGATCATTAGGCCACTTGCATCCTCAACATGTTTATGGCATGCATATCCACCACACTTAAAACATGTTAGGATCAGTTAGAAGTCTCTTTCCTTTAAAATTCCTCCAAGCGATTATTAGGGGGTTGTACTAGTGGAATTTACCAAACATGGATTTTGGAGTTCATTTTTAGTGCGTGAAATAATTTTCTATTTATTATAGTTTTCAATTTTTTTTGCACACATGAACTCTAAAATTTTCATTTTGTTGCGATCAATTTGCCTATTATCTTTTTTGTTTACAAGGAAAAATGGTAGAGTGAAAACTCAAGTTTGGATCTGAAAAAAATATTTGAACATCCAAAATGGAAATGCACAAATGCTGAGAGAGATAATTCCAAAAAGTATCTGTGATTTTTAAGAATAGGCAAAAAGTGGGTTGTTTGGCTCTGGTAAATATCCCACCACACGTTAACTTGGGAATTCAATTTTTTCTACTCCTTGAAATTTTTGGGTCATTAGGCCACTTGCATCCTCAACATGTTTGTGGCATGCATATCTACCACACTTAAAACATGTTAGGATCAGTTTGAAGTCTTTTTCCTATAAAATTCCACCAAGCTATTATTTGGGGGTTGTACTAAAGGAATTTCCCAAACATAGATTTTGGAGTTCATTTTTAAGTGCGTGAAATAATTTTCTTCACTTATATTTATTATATAGTTTTCAAATTTTATTGCACACATGAACTCTAAAATTTTCATTTTTTTGCGATCTATTTGACTTATATCTTTTTTTTTTACGAGAAAAATGGGAGAGTGAAAACTCAAGTTCGGATCTGAAAAAAAATTTGAACATCCAAAATGGAAATGCACAAATGCTGAGAGAGATACTTCCAAAAAGTATCTATTATTTTTAAGGATAGGAAAAAAGTGGGTTGTTTGGCTCTAGTAAATATCCAACCACACGTTAACTTGAGAATTTAATTTTTCTACTCCTTGAAATTTTCGGATCATTAGGCCACTTGCAACCTCAACATGTTTGTGGCATTCATATCCACCACACTTAAAACATGTTAGGATCAGTTAGAAGTCTCTTTCCTATAAAATTCCACCAAGCGATTATTAGGGGGTTGTACTAGTGGAATTTTCCAAACATGGATTTTGGAGTTCATTTTTAGTGCGTGAAATAATTTTCTATTTATTATAGTTTTCAAATTTTTTTGCACACATGAACTCTAAAATTTTCATTTTGTTGCGATCTATTTTCCTATTATCTTTTTTGTTTACAAGGAAAAATGGTAGAGTGAAAACTCAAGTTTGGATCTGAAAAAAATATTTGAACATCCAAAATGGAAATGCACAAATGCTGAGAGAGATAATTCCAAAATGTATTTGTGATTTTTAAGGATAGGCAAAAAGTGGGTTGTTTGGCTCTGGTAAATATCCCACCACACGTTAACTTGAGAATTCAATTTTTTCTACTCCTTGAAAGTTTTGGGTCATTAGGCCACTTGCATCCTCAATATGTTTGTGGCATGCATATCCACCACACTTAGAACATGTTAGGATCAGTTAGAAGTCTCTTTCCTATAAAATTCCACCAAGCTGTTATTTGGGGGTTGTACTAATGGAATTTCCCAAACATAGATTTTGGAGTTCATTTTTAAGTCAGTGAAATAATTTTCTTCACTTATATTTATTATATAGTTTTCAAATTTTATTGCACACATGAACTCTAAAATTTTCATTTTGTTGCGATCTGTTTGCCTTATATCATTTTTTTTACGAGAAAAATGGCAGAGTGAAAACTCAAGTTTGGATCTGAAAAAAAATTTGAACATCCAAAATGGAAATGCACAAATGCTGAGAGAGATAATTCCAAAAAGTATCTATTAGTTTTTAGGATAGGCAAAAAGTGGGTTGTTTGGCTCCAGTAAATATCCAACCACACGTTAACTTGAGAATTTAATTTTTCTACGCGAAATTTTTGGATCATTAGGCCACTTGCATCCTCAACATGTTTGTGGCATGCATATCCACCACACTTAAAACATGTTAGGATCAGTTAGAAGTCTCTTTCCTATAAAATTCCACCAAGCGATTATTAGGGGATTGTACTAGTGGAATTTCCCAAACATGGATTTTGGAGTTAATTTTTAGTGCGTGAAATAATTTTCTATTTATTATAGTTTTCAAATGTTTTTGCACACATGAACTGAAAAATTTTGTTTTGTTGCGATCTATTTGCTTATTATCTTTTTTGTTTACAAGGAAAAATGGTAGAGTGAAAACTCAAGTTTGGATCTGAAAAAAATATTTGAACATCCAAAATGGAAATGCACAAATGCTGAGAGAGATAATTCCAAAAAGTATCTGTGATTTTTAAGGATAGGCAAAAAATGGGTTGTTTGCCTCTGATAAATATCCCACCACACGTTAACTTGAGAATTCAATTTTTTCTACTCCTTGAAATTTTTGGATCATTTGGCCACTTGCATCCTCAACATGATTGCGGCATGCATATCCACCACACTTAAAACATTTTAGGATCAGTTAGAAGTCTCTTTCCTATAAAATTCCACCAAAGTGTTATTAGGGGTTGTACAAGTGGAATTTCCCAAACATGGATTTTGGAGTTCATTTTAGTGCGTGAAATAATTTTCTTCACTTACTTTTATTATAAAGTTTTCAAATTTTTTTTCACTCAAGAACACTAAAATTTTCATTTTGTTGCTATCTTTTTTCCTTATATCTTTTTTGTTTACGAGAAGAATGGGAGAGTGAAAACTCAAGTTTGGATCTGAAAAAAAATTTAAACATCCGAAATGGAAATGCACAAATGCTGAGAGAGATAATTCCAAAAAGTATCTGTGATTTTCAAGGATAGGCAAAAAGTGGGTAATTTGGCTCTGGTAAATATCCAATCACACGTTAACTTGAGAATTTAATTTTTTCTTCTCCTTGAAATTTTTGGATCATTAGGCCACTTGCATCCTCAACATGTTTGTGGCATGCATATCCACCACACTTAAAACAAGTTTGGATCAGTTACAAGTCTGTTTCCAATAAAATTACACCAAGCATGGATTAAAGGGTTGTACTTGTGGAATTTCCCAAACATGGATTTTGGAGTTCATTTTTAGTGCGTGAAATAATTTTCTACACTTACATTTATTATAGTTTTAAAAATTTTTTTGCACACATGAACTTTAATTTTTTCATTTTGTTGTGACCTATTTGCCTATGTCTTTTTTGTTTACGAGAAAAATGGGAGAGTCAAAACTCAAATTTGGATCTGAAATCAAATTTGAACATCCGAAATGGAAATGCACAAATGTTGAGAGAGATAATTCCAAAAAGTATCTATTATTTTTTAGGGTAGGCAAAAAGTGGGTTGTTTGGCTCTAGTAAATATCCAACCACACGTTAACTTGAGAATTTAATTTTTCTACTGTTTGAAATTTTTGGATCATTAGGCCACTTGCATCCTCAACATGTTTGAGGCAAGCATATCCACCACACTTAAAACATGCTAGGATCAGTTAGAAGTCTCTTCACTATAAAATTCCACCAAGCTATTATTAGGGGGTTGTACTAGTGGAATTTCCCAAACTTGGATTTTGGAGTTCATTTTTAGTGCGTGAAATAATTTTCTTCACTTAGATTTTTAATTGTTTTCAATTTTTTTTGCACACTTGAACTCTAAAATTTTCATTTTGTTGCGATATGTTTGCCTTATATCTTTTTTTTTTTTACGAGAAAAATGGGAGAGTGAAAGCTCAAGTTTGGATCTGAAAAAAATTTGAACATCCAAAATGGAAAGGCACAAATGCTGAGAGAGATAATTCCAAAAAGTATCTGTGATTTTTAAGGATAGGAAAAAAGTGGATTGTTTGGCTCTGGTAAATAACCAACAACACGTTAACTTGAGAATTTAATTTTTTCTACTCCACGAATTTTTTCGATCATTAGGCCACTTGCATCCTCAACATGTTTGTGGCATACACATCCACCACAGTTAAAACATGTTAGGGTAAGTTAGAAGTCTCTTTCCTATAAAATTCCACCAAACTATTATTAGGGGGTTGTACAAGTGGAATTTCCCAAACATGGATTTTGGAGTTCATTTTTGGTGTGTGAAATAATTTTCTTCACTTTCATTGATTAGAGTTTTCAAATTTTTTTGCACACATGAACTCTAAAATTTTCATTTTGTTGTGATCTATTTGCCTTATATCTTTTTTGTTTACGAGAAAAATGGAAGAGTGAAAGCTCAAGTTTGGATCTGATAAAAAATTTGAACATCCAAAATGGAAATGCACAAATGCCTAGAGAGATAACTCCAAAATGTATCTGTGATTTTTAAGGATAGGCAAAAATTGGGTTGTTTGGCTCTGGTAAATAACCAACCATACGTTAACTTGAGAATTAAATTTTTTCTACTCCTCGAAATTTTTGGATCATTAGGGCACTTGCATCCTCATCATGTTTGTGACATGCATATCCACCACACTTCAACATTGTTAGGATCCTTTAGAAGTCTTTTTCCTAAAAAATTCCACCAAGCTATTATTAAGGGGTTGTACTAGTGGAATTTCCCAAATATGGATTTTGGAGTTCATTTTTAGTGTGTGAAATAATTTTCTTCACTTACATTTAGTATAGTTTTCAAATTTTTTTGCACACATGAACTCAAAAATTTTCATTTTGTTGCGATCTATTAGCCTTATATCCTTTTGGTTATGAGAAAAATGGGAGAGTGAAAACTCAACTTTGGATCTGAAAAAAAATTTTAACATCCAAAATGGAAATGCATAAATGCTGAGAGAGATAATTCATAAAAGTGTCTATGATTTTTAAGGATAGGCAAAAAGTGGGTTGTTTGACTCTGGTAAATATTCTAGTTCACGTTAACTTGAGAATTTAATTTTTTCTACTCGAAATTTTTGGATCATTTGGCCACTTGCATCCTCAACAAGTTTGTGGCATGCATATCCACCATATTTAAAACATGTTAGGATCAGTTAGAAGTCTCTCTCCTATAAAATTCCACCAAGCTATTATTTGGCTGTAGTACTAGTGGAATTTCCCAAACATAGATTTTGGAGTTCATTTTTAGTGCGTGCAATAATTTCTTCAGTCACATTTATTATAAAGTTTTCAAATTTTTTTGCACACATGAACTCTAAAAATATCATTTTGTTGCCATCTATTTTCTTTATATCATTTTTGTTTACGAGAAAAATGGGAGAGTGAAAACAGAACTTTGGATCTGAAAAAAAATTTGAACATCCAAAATGGAAATGCACAAATGCTGAGAGAGATAATTCCTAAAAGTATCTGTGATTTTTAAGGATAGGCAAAAAGTGGGTTGTTTGGCTCTAGTAAATATCCAACCACACGTTAACTTGAGAATTTAATTTTTTCTACTCCTTCAAAGTTTTGGATCATTTGGCCACTTGCATCCTCAACATGTTTGTGGCATGCATATCCACCACACTTCAAACATGTTAGGATCAGTTAGAAGTCTCTTTTTGATAAAATTCCACCAAGCTATTATTAGGGGGTTGTTCTAGTTGAATTTCCCAAACATGGATTTTGGAGTTCATTTTTAGTGTGTGAAATAATTTTCTTCACTTACATTTTTTGTTGTTTTCAAATTTTTTTGCACACATGAACTCAAAAATTTTCATTTTGTTGTGATCTATTAGCCTTCTATCCTATTTGTTTATGAGAAAAATAGGAGAGTGAAAGCTCAAATTTGGATCTGAAAAAAAATTTGAACATCCAAAATTGAAAGGAACAAATGCTGAGAGAGATAAATCCAAAAAGTATCTGTGATTTTTAAGGATAGGCAAAAAGAGGGTTGTTTGGCTCTGGTAAATTTTTTCTTCTCCTCAAAATTTTTGGATTATTAGGCCACTTGCATCCTCAACATGTTTGTGGCATGCATATCAACCACACTTAAAACATGTTAGGATCAGTAAGACGTCTCTTTCCTATAAAATTCCACCAAGCTATTATTATAGGGTTGTACTAGTGGAATTTCCCAAACAAGGATTTTGGAGTTCATTTTTTGTGCGTGAAATAATTTTCTTCACTTACATTTATTATAGTTTTCAATTTTTTTTGCACACATAAACTCTTAAATTTTAATTTTGTTGCGATCTATTTGCCTATTATCTTTTTTGTTTACGAGAAAAATGGGAGAGTGAAAGCTCAAGTTTGGATCTGATAAAAAAATTGAACATCCAAAATGGAAATGCACAAATGCTGAGAGAGATAATTCCAAAACGTATATGTGATTTTTAAGTATAGGCAAAAAGTGGGTTGTTTGGCTCTGGTAAATAATCAACCACACGTTAACTTGAGAATTTAATTTTTTCTACTCCTCGAAATTTTTGGATCATTAGGCCACTTGCATCCTCAACATGTTTGTGACATGCATATCCACCACACTTAAAACATGTTAGAATCTGTTTCAAGTCTCTTTCCTACAAAATTCCATCAAGCTATTATTAGGGGGTTGAACTAGTGGAATTTCCCAAACATGGATTTTGGAGTTTATTTTTAGTGCGTGAAATAATTTTCTGCAGATACATTTATTATAGTTTTCAAATTTTTTTGCACACATGAGCTCTAAAATTTTCATTTTCTTTTGATCTTTTTGCCTATTATCTTTTTTGTTTACGAGAAAAATTGGATAGTGAAATCTCAAGTTTGGATATGAAAAAAAATTTGAACATCCAAAATGGAAATGCACAAATGCTGAGAGAGATAATTCCAAAAAGTATCTGTGATATTTAAGGATAGGCAAAAAGTGGGTTCGTTGGCTCTAGTAAATATCCAACTACACGTTAACTTCAGAATTTAATTTTTTCAACTGCTCGAAATTTTTGGATCATTAGGCCACTTGCATCGTCAACATGTTTGCGGCGTGCATATCCACCACACTTAAAAAATGTTAGGATCAGTTTATCGTCTCTTTCCTATAAAATTCCACCAAGCTATTATTAGGGGATTGCACTAGTGGAATTTCCCAAACGTGGATTTTTGAGTTCATTTTTAGTTCTTGAAATAATTTTCTTCACTTACATTCATTATAGTTTTCAAATTCTTTTGCACACATGAACTCTAAAATTTTCATTTTAGTGCGATCTATTTGCCTAATATCTTTTATGTTTACGAGAAAAATGGGAGAGTGAAAACTCAAGTTTGGATTTGAGAAAAAATGTTAACATCCAAAATGGAAATGCCCAAATGCTGAGAGAGATAATTCCAAAAAGTATCCGTGGTTTTAAAGGATAGGCAAAAAGTGGTTTGTTTGACTCTAGTAAATATCCAAGCCCTCGTTAACTTGAGAATTTAATTTTTTTTACCCCTCAAAATTTTTGGATCATTCGGCCACTTGCATCCTCAACATGTTTGTGGCATGCATAACCCCCACACTTAAAACATGTGAGGATCAATTAGAAGTCTCTTTCCTATAAAATTCCACCAAGCTATTATTAGGGGGTTGTACTACTGGAATTTTCCAAACATGAATTTTGGAGTTCATTTTTAAGTGCGTGAAATAATTTTCTTCACTTACATTTATTATATAGTTTTCAAATGTTTTTGCACAATGAACTCTAAAATTTTCATTTTGTTGCGATCTATTTGCCTTATATCTTTTTTGTTTACGAGAAAATTGGGAGAGTGAAAACTCAAGTTTGGATCTCAAAACAAATTTGAACATCCAAAATGGAAATGCACAAATGTTGAGAGAGATATTTCATAAAAGTATCTATGATTTTTAAGGAAAGGTAAAAAGTGGGTTGTTTGCCTCTGGTAAATATCCAACCACACATTAACTTGAGAATTTAATTTTTTCTACACCTTGAAATTTTTGGATCAGTAGGCCACTTGCATCCTCAACATGTTTGTGGCATGCTTATCCACCACAGTTAAAACATGTTAGGATCCGTTACAAGTCTCTTTCCTGTAAAATTCCACCAAGCTGTTATTAGGGGGTTGTACTAGTGGATTTTCCCAAACATTGATTTTGGAGTTCATTTATAAGTGTGTGATATAATTTTCTTCAGTTACAGTTATCATATAGTTTTCAATTTTTTTTGTGCACACGAACGCTAAAATTTTCATTTTGTTGCGATCTATTTGCCTTATATCTTTTTTGTTTACGAGCAAAATGGGAGTGAAAATTCAAGTTTGGACGTGAAAAACAATTTGAACATCCAAAATTGAAATGCACAAAATCTAAGAGAGATAATTCCAAAAAATATATGTGATTTTTAAGGATAGGTAAAAACTGGGTTGTTTGGCTCTGGTAATATCCAACCATACGTCAATTTCAGAATTTAACTTTTTCTACTCCGAGAAATTTTTCCATCATTTGGGCACATGCATCCTCAATATGTGTTTGGCATGCATATCCACCACACTTAAAACATGTTAGGATCAGTTAGAAGTCTCTTTCCTATAAAATTCCACCAAGCTATTATTAGGGGGTTGTACTAGTGGAATTTCCCAACCTTGGATTTTGGAGTTCATTTTTAGTGCGTGAATTAATTTTCTTCGCTTACATTTATTATAGTTTTCAAATTTTTTAGCACACATGAACTATAAAATTTACATTTTCTTTCGATCTATTTGCCAAATATCTTTTTTGTTTACGAGAAAAATAGGAGAGTGAAAACTGAAGTTTGGATCAGAAAAAAAAATTTGAACATCCAAAATGAAAATGCACAAATGCTAAGAGAGATAATTCCAAAAAGTATCTGTGATTTTTAAGGATAGGCAAAAAGTGGGTTGTTTGAATCTGGTAAATATTCAAGCTTACGTTAACTTGAGAATTTAATTTTTTCTACTCATCAAAATTTTTGGATCGTTGGGCCACTTGCATTCTCAACAAGTTTGTGGCATGCATATCCACCACATTTAAAACATGTTAGGATCAGTTAGAAGTCTCTTTCCTATAAAATTCCACGAAGCTATTATTTGGCGGTTGTACTAGTGGAATTTCCCAAACATGGATTTTGGAGTTCATTTTTAGTGCGTGAAATAAATTTCTTCACTTACATTAATTATAAAGTTTTCAAATTTTTTTGCACACATGAACTCTAAAAATATCATTTTGTTGCCATCTATTTTCCTTATATCTTTTTTGTTTACGAGAAAAATGGCAGAGTGAAAACTGAAGTTTGGATCTGAAAAAAAAAAATTGAACATCCAAAATGGAAATGCACAAATGCATAGAGAGATAATTCCAAAAAATATCTGTGATTTTTAAGGATTGGCAAAAAGTGGGTTGTTTGGCTCTGGTAAATATCCAACCACACGTTAACTTGAGAATTTAATTTTTTCTACTCCTTGAAATTTTAGGATCATTAGGCCACTTGCATCCTCAACATGTTTGTGTCAAGCATATCCACCACACTTAAAACATGTCAGGGTCAGTTAGAAGTCTTTTTCCAATAAAATTCCACCAAGCTATTATTAGGGGGTTGTTCTAGTTGAATTTCCCAAACATGGATTTGGGAGTTCATTTTTAGTGTGTGAAATCATTTTCTTCATTTACATTTTTTATAGTTTTCAAATTTTTTTTGCACACATGAACTTAAAAATTTTAATTTTGTTGCGATCTATTAGCCTTATATCCTTTTTGTTTACGAGAAAAATGGGAGAGTGAAAGCTCAAGTTTGGATCTAAAAAAAAATTTCAACATCCAAAATTGAAAGGCACAAATGCTGAGAGAGATAATTCCAAAAACTATCTGTGATTTTTAACGGTAGCCAAAAGTGGGTTATTTGGCTCTGGTAAACAAACAACCACACGTTAACTTGAGAATTTAAATTTTTGTACTCCTCAAAATTTTTTGATCAATATGCCACTTGCATCCTCAACATGTTTGTGGCACGCATATCAACCAAAATTAAAACATGTTAGAATCAGTTAGAAGTCTCTTTCCTATAAAATTCCACTAAGCTATTATTAGGGAGTTGAACTAGTACAATTTCCCAAACAAGGATTTTTGAGTTCATTTTTAGTGCGTGAAAAAATTTTCTTCACTTACATTTATTATAGTTTTCAAATTTTTTTGCACACATGAACTCTAAAATTTTCATTTTGTTGCGATATTTTTGCTGATATCTTTTTTGTTTACGAGAAAAATGGGAGAGTGAAAGCTCAAGTTTGGATCTGATAAAAAATTTGAACATCCAAAATGGAAATGCAAAAATGCTGAGAGACATAATTCCAAAAAGTATCTGTGATTTTGAAGGATAGGAAAAAAAGTGGGTTGTATGGCTCAGGTAAATAACAACCCACACGTTAACTTGAGAATTTAATTTTTTCAACTCCTCGAAATTTTTGGATCATTAGGCCACTTGCGTCCTCAACATGTTTGTGATATGCATATCCACCACACTTAAAACAAGTTAGGATCCGCTTGAAGTCTCTTTCCTAAAAAATTCCACCAAGCTATTATTAGGGGGTCGAACTAGTGGAATTTCCCAAACATGGATTTTGGAGTTTATTTTTAGTGCGTAAAATAATTTTCTGCAGATACATTTATTATAGTTTTCAAATTTTTTTGCACACATGAACTTTAAAATTTTCATTTTCTTTCGATCTTTTTGCCTATTATCTTTTTTGTTTACGAGAAAAATGGGAAAGTAAAAAGTCAAGTTTGGATATGAATAAAAATTTGAACATTCAAAATGGAAATGCACAAATGGTGAGAGACATAATTCCAAAAAGTATCTGTGATTTTTAAGGACAGACTAAAAGTGGGTTGTTTGGCTCTGGTAATAATCAACCGCACGTTAACTTCAGAATTTAATTTTTTCAACAGCTCGAAATTTTGGGATTATTAGGCCACTTGCATCCTACACATGTTTGTGGCATGCATATCCACCACACTTAAAACATGTTAGGATCAGTTAGCCGTCTCTTTCCTATAAAATTCCACCAAGCTATTATTTGGGGGTTGTTCTAGTGGAATTTCACAAACGAGGATTTTGGAGTTCTTTTTTAGTTCTTGAAATAATTTTCTTCACTCACATTTATTACAGTTTTCAAATTCTTTTGCACGCATGAAGTCTAAAATTTTCATTTTGTTGCGATCTATTTGCCTAATATCTTTTTTGTTTACGAGAAAAATGGGAGAATGAAAACTACAGTTTGGATCTGAAAAAAAATTTCAACATCCAAAATGGAAATGCCCAAATGCTGAGAGAGATAATTTCAAAAAGTATCTGTGATTTTTAAGGATAGGCAAAAAGTGGTTTGTTTGACTCTAATAAATATCCAAGCACACGTTAACATCAGAATTTAATTTTTTCTACCCCTCGAAATGTTTGGATCATTCGGCCACTTGCATCCTCAACATGTTTGTGGCATGCATAACCCCCACACTTAAAACATGTTAGGATCAGTTAGAAGTCTCTTTCCTATATAATTCCACCAGGCTATTATTAGGGGGTTGTACTACTGGAATTTCCCAAACATGGATTTTGGAGTTCATTTTTAAGTGCGTGAAATAATTTTATTCACTTACATTTATTATATAGTTTTCAAATTTTTTTGCACACATGAACTCTTAAATTTTCATTTTTTTCGATCTATTTGCCTTATATCTTTTTTGTTTACGAGTAAAATGGGAGAGTTGAAACACAAGTTTGGATCTAAAAAGAAAATTTGAACTTCCAAAATGGAAATGCACAAATGCTGAGAGAGATAATTCTAAAATGTATCTATGATTTTTAAGGATAGGTAAAAAGTGGGTTGTTTGGCTCTGGTAAATATCCTACTACACGTTAACTTGAGAATTTAATTGTTCTCCTCATTCAAATTTTTGGATCATTAGGCCACTAGCATCCTCAACAGGTTTGTGGCATGCATATCCACCACACTTAAAACATGTTAGGATCAGTTAGAAGTCTCTTTCCTATAAAATTCCACCAAGCTATTATTAGGGGGTTGTACTAGTGGAATTTCCCAAACATGGATTCTGGAGTTCATTTTTAATTGCGTGAAATAATTTTCTTCACTTACATTTGTTATATAGTTTTCAAATTTTTTTGAACACTTGAACTCTAAAATTTTCATTTTGTTGAGATCTATTTGCCTTGTATTTTTTTTTGTTTACGAGAAAAATGGGAGAGTGAAAACTCAAGTTTGGATCTGAAAAAAAAATTTAAACATCCAAAATAGAAATGCACAAATGCTGAGAGAAATAATTCCAAAAAGTATCTGTTATTTTTAAGGATCGGCAAAGAGTGGGTTGTTTGGCTCTGGTAAATATCCAACCACACGTTAACTTGAGAATTTAATTTTTTCTACTCCTTGAAATTTTTGGATCATTAGGCCACATGCATCCTCAACATGTTTGTGGCATGCATATCCACCACACTTAAAAAATTTTAGGATGAGTTAGAAGTCCCTTTCCTATAAAATTCCACCAAGCTATTATTAGGGGGTTGTACTAGTGGAATTTTCCAAACATGGATGTTGGAGATCATTTTTAAGTGCGTGAAATAATTTTCTTCACTTACATTTTGTTATATAGTTTTCAAATTTTTTTGCACACATGAACTCTAAAATTTTCATTTTGTTGCGATCTATTTGCCTTATATCTTTTTAGTTTACGAGAAAAATGGGAGAGTGAAAACTCAAGTTTGGATCTGAAAAAAAAATTTGAACATACAAAATGGAAATGCAAAAATGCTGAGAGAGATAATTCTAAAATGTATCTATGATTTTTAAGGATAGGTAAAAAGTGGGTTAAGTGGGTTGTTTGGTTCTGGTAAATATCCAACCACATGTTAACTTGAGAATTTAATTTTTTCTAATCCTTGAAATTTTTGGATCATTGAGCCACTTGCATCCTCAACATGTTTGTGGCAGGCATATCCACCACACTTAAAACATGTTAGGATCAGTTACAAGTCTGTTTCCTATAAAATTCCACCAAGCATGGATTAAGGGGTTGTACTAGTGGAATTTCCCAAACATGGATTTTGGAGTTCATTTTTAGTGCGTGAAATAATTTTCTTCACTTACATTAATTATAGTTTTCAAAAAAATTTTGCACACATGAACTCTAAAACTTTCATTTTTTTTTGCAACATATTTGCCTTATGTCTTTTTTGTTTACGAGAAAAATGGGAGAGTGAAAACTCAAGTTTGGATCAGAAAATAAATTTGAACATCCAAAATGGAAATGTACAAATTTTGAGAGAGATAATTCCAAAAAGTATCTATTATTTTTAAGGATAGGCAAAAAGTGGGTTGTTCGGCTCTGGTAAATATCCAACCACACGTTGACTTGAGAATTTAATTTTTCTACTCCTTGAAATTTTTGGATCATGAGGCCACTTGCATCCTCAACATGTTTGTGGCATGCATATCCACCACACTTAAAACATGTTAGGATGAGTTAGAAGTCCCTTTCCTATAAAATTCCACCAAGCTATTATTAGGGGGTTGTTCAAGTGGAATTTCCCAAACATGGATTTTGAAAATCATTTTTAAGTGTGAGAAATAATTTTCTTCACTTACATTTATTATATAGTTTTCAAATTTTTTTGCATCCATGAACTCTAAAATTTTCATTTTGTTGTGATCTATTTGCCTTATATGTTTTTTTTTAACGAGAAAAAAGGGAGAGTGAAAACTCAAGTTTGGATCTTAAAAAAAATTTGAACATCCAAAATGGAAATGCACAAATGCTGAGAGAGACAATTCCAAAAAGTATCTGTGATTTTTAAGGATAGGCAAAAAGTGGGTCATTTTGATGTGGTAAATATCCAACCTCACGTTAACTAGAGAATTTAATTTTTTCTACTGCTTGAAATTTTTGCATCATTAGGCCACTTCCATCCTCAACATGTTTGTGGCATGCATATCCACCAAACTTCAAACATGTTAGGATCAGTTAGAAGTCTCTTTCCTATAAAATTCCACCAAGCTATTATTAGGGGGTTGTACTAGTGGAATTTCCCAAACATCGATTTTGGAGTTCATTTTTAGTGCTTGAAATAATTTTCTTCACTGACATTTTTTATAGATTTCAAATTTTTTTGCACACATGAACTCTAAAATTTTCATTTTGTTGCGATCTATTTGCCTTATATCTTTTTTGTTTACGAGAAAAATGGGAGAGTGAAAGCTCAAGTTTGGGTCTGAAAAAAAATTTGAACATCCAAAATGGAAAGGCACAAGTGCTGAGAGAGATAATTCCAAAAAGTATCTGTGATTTTTAAGGATAAGCAAAAAGTGGGTAGTTTGGCTCATGTAAATAACCAACCACATGTTAACTTGAGAATTTAATTTTTTCTACGCCTCGAAAATTTTGGATCATTAGGCCACTTGCATCCTCAACATGTTTGTAGCATTCAAATCTACCACACTTAAAACATGTTCGGATAAGTTAGAAGTCTCTTTCCTAAAAAAATCCACCAAGCTATTATTAGAGGGTTGTACTTGTGGAATTTCCCAAACAAGGATTTTGGAGTTCATTTTTAGTGCGTGAAATAATTTTCTTCACTTACATTTATTATAGTTTTCAATTTTTTTTGCACACATGAACTCTAAAATTTTCATTTTGTTGCTATCTATTTGCCTTATATCCTTTTTGTTTACGAGAAAAAATGGAGTGTGAAAGCTCAAGTTTGGATCTGATAAAAATTTTGAACATCCAAAATGGAAATGAACAACTGCTGTGAGAGATAATTCCAAAAAGTATCTATGATTTTTAAGGATAATCAAAAAGTGGGTTGTTTGGCTCTGGTAAATAACCAACCACACGTTAACTTGGGAATTTAATTTTTTCTACTCCTCGAAATTTTTGGGTCATTAGGCCACTTGCATCCTCAACATGTTTCTGACATGCATATCCACCACACTAAAAACAAGTTAGGATCCATTAGAAGTCTCTTTGCTATAAAATTCCACCAAGCTATTATTAGGGGGTTGTACTAGTGGAATTCCCCAAACATGAATTTTGGAGTTCATTTTTCGTGCGTGAAATAGTTTTCTTCACTTACATTTATTATAGTTTTCAAATCTTTTTGCACACAAGAACTCTAAAATTTTCATTTTCTTTCGATCTATTTGCCAAATATCTTTTTTGTTTACGAGAAAAATGGGAGAGTGAAAACTCAAGTTTAGATCTGAAAAAAATTTTGAACATCCAAAATGGGATTGCATAAATGCTAAGAGTGATAATTCCGAAAAGTATCTGTGATTTTTAAGGTTATGCAAAAAGTGGGTTGTTTGGCTCTGGTAAATATCCAACCAAACGTTAACTTGAGAATTTAATTTTTTCTACTCGAAAATTTTGGACCATTAGGCCACTTGCATCCTCAACATGTTTGTGTCATGCATATCCACCACACTTAAAACATGTTAGGATCAGTTAGTAGTCTCCTTCCAATAAAATTCCACCTAGCTATTATTAGGGGGTTGTACTAGTGGAATTTCCCAAACATGGATTTTGAAGTTCAATTTTAGTGCGTTAAATAATTTTCTTCACTTACATTTATTATAGTTTTCAATTTTTTTTGCACACATGAACTCTAATATTTTCATTTTTTTGCGATCTATTTGCCTTAAATCTTTTTTGTTTACGAGAAAAATGGGAGAGTGAAAAATCATGTTTGGATCTGATAAAATATTTGAATATCCAAAATGGAAATGCACAATGCTGAGAGAGATAATTCCCAAAAGTATCTGTGATTTTTAAGGATAGGCAAAAAGTGGGTTCTTTGGCTCTGGTAAATATCCAACCACATGTTAACTTTAGAATTTAATTTTTTCTACTCCTCAAAATTTTTGGATCAATAGGGTAGTTGCATCCTCAACATGTTTGTGGCATGCATATCCACCACACTTAAAACATGTTAGGATCAGTTAGCAGTCTCTTTCCTATAAAATTGCACCTAGCTATTATTAGGGGGTTGTACTACTGGAAATTCCCAAACATGGATTTTGGAGTTCATTTTTAGTTCTTGAAATAATTTTCTTCACTTAATTTTATTATAGTTTTCAAATTCTTTTCCAAAATTTTCATTTTGTTGCGATCTATTTGCCTTATATCTTTTTTGTTTACGAGAAAAATGGGAGAGTGAAAACTCAAGTTTGGATCTGAAAAAAAAATTTAACATCCAAAATGGAAGAACAAATGCAGAGAGAGATGATTTTAAAAAGTATCTGTGATTTTTAAGGATAGGAAAAAAGTGGGTTGTTTAACTCTGGTTAATATCCAAGCACACGTTAACTTGAAAATTTACATGTTTCTACTCCATGAAATTTTTGGATCATTCGGCCACATGCATCCTCAACATGTTTATGGCTTGGATATCCAGCACACTAAAACATGTTAGGATCAGTTAGAAGTCTCTTTCCCAAACATGGATTTTGGAGTTCATTTTTGGTGCGTGAAATAATTTTATTCACTTAAATTTATTATAGTTTTCAAGTTTTTTATCACACATGAACTCAAAAATTTTCATTTTGTTGCGATCTATTTGCCTTTCATCTTTTCTATTTACGAGAAAAATGGGAAAGTGAAAACTCAAGTTTGGATCTGAAAAAAAATTTTGCACATCCATAATGCTAATGCACAAATGTTCAGAGAGATAATTCCAATAAGAATCTGTGATTTTTAAGGGTAGGAAAAAAGTGGGTTGTTTGGCTCTGGTAAATATCCAACCACACGTTAACTTGAGAATTTAATTTTTTCTACTCCTCATAATTTTTGGATCATTAGACCACCTGCATCCTCAACATGTTTTTGGCATGCATATCCACCACACTTAAAACATGTTTGGATCAGTTAGAAGTCTCTTTCCTTTAAAATTCCACCATGCAATTATTAGGGGGTTGTACTAGTGGAATTTCCCAAACATGGATTTTGGAGTTTTTTTTTTAGTACGTGAAATAATTTTCTTCACTTACATTAATTTTAGTTTTAAAATTTTTTTGCACTCATGAACGCTAAAATTTTCATTTTTCTGCGATCAATTTGTCTTATATCTTTTTTGTTTACGAGAAAAATGGGAGAGTGAAAGCTCAAGTTTGGATCTAATAAAAAATTTGAACATCCAAAATGGAAATGCACAAATGCTTAGAGAGATAATTCCAAAAAGTATCTCTGATTTTTAAGGATAGGGAAAAAGTGGGTTGTTTGGCTCTGGTAAATATTCAACCGCACGTTAACAAGAGAATTTAATTTTTTCAACTGCTCGAAATTTTTGGATCAATAGGCCACTTGCATCCTCAACAAATTTGTGGCATGCATATCCACCACACTTAAAACATGTTAGGATCAGTTAGAAGTCTCTTTCCTATAAAATTCCACCAAGCTATTATATAGTGGAATTTCCCAAACATGAATTTTGGAGTTCATATTTAGTGCGTGAAATAATTTTCTTCACTTACATTTATTATAGTTTTCAAATTTTTTTGCACACATGAACTCTAAAATTTTCATTTTATTTGCGATCCTTTTGCCATATATCTTTTTTGTTTACGAGAAAAATGGGAGAGTGAAAACTCAAGTTTGGATCTGATAAAAATTTGAACATTAAAAATGGAAATGCACAAATGATGAGAGAGATAATTCCAAAAAGTATCTGTGATATTTAAGGATAGGCAAAAAGTGGGTTCTTTGGCTCTGGTAAATTTCCAAGTACACGTTAACTTGAGAATTTAATTTTTTCTACTCCTCGAAATTTTTGGATCATTAGGCCTCTTGCATCGTCAACATGTTTGTGGCGTGCATATCCACCACACTTAAAAAATGTTAGGATCAGTTAGCCGTCTCTTTCCTATAAAATTCCACCAAGCTATTATTAGGGGGTTGTACTAGTGGAATTTCCCAAACGTGGATTTTGGAGTTCATTTTTAGTTCTTGAAATAATTTTCTTCACTTACATTTATTATAGTTTTCAAATTCTTTTGCACACATGAACTCCAAATTTTTATTTTGTTGTGATCTATTTGCCTTATATCTTTTTTGTTTACGAGAAAAATGGGAGAGTGAAAACTCAAGTTTGGATCTGAAAACAAATTTTAACATCCAAAATGGAAATGCCCAAATGCTGAGAGAGATAATTCCAAAAAGTATCTGTGATTTTTAAGGATAGGCAAAAAGTGGTTTGTTTGACTCTGGTAAATACCCATGCACACGTTAACTTGAGAATTTAATTTTTTCTACCCCTCGAAATTTTTGGATCATTCGGCCACTTGCATCCTCAACATGTTTGTGGCATGCATAACCCCCACACTTAAAACATGTTAGGATCAGTTAGAAGTCTCTTTCCTATAAAATTCCACCAAGCTATTATTAGGGGGTTGTACTATTGGAATTTCCCAAACATGGATTTTGGAGTTCATTTTTAAGTGTGTGAAATAATTTTCTTCAATTACATTTATTATATAGTTTTCAATTTTTTTTGCACACATGAACTCTAAAATTTTCATTTTGTTGCGATCTATTTGCCTTATATCTTTTTTGTTTATGAGAAAAATGGGAGAGTGAAAAATCAAGTTTGGATCCGAAAACAAATTTGAACATCCAAAATGGAAATGCACAAATGCTGAGAGAGATAATTCCAAAAAGTATCTATGATTTTGAAGGAAAGGTAAAAGTGGGTTGTTTGCCTCTGGTAAATATCCAACCATACGTTAACTTGAGAATTTAATTTTTTCTACTCCTTGAAATTTTTGGATCAGTAGGGCACTTGCATCCTCAACATATTTGTGGCATGCATATCCTCCACAGTTAAAACATGTTTTAATCCGTTAGAAGTCTCTTTCCTGTAAAATTCCACCAAGATGTTATTAGGGGGTAGTGCTAGTGGATTTTCCCAAACAAAGATTTTTGAGTTCATTTATAAGTGCGTGAAATAATTTTCTTCAATTACAGTTATTATATAGTTTTCAATTTTTTTTGCACACATGAACTCTAAAATTTTCATTTTGTTTCGATCTATTTGCCTTATATCTTTTTTTTTTACGAGAAAAATGGAAGAGTGAAAACTCAAGTTTGGATGTGAAAAAAAATTTGAACATACAAAATGGAAATGCACAAAATCTGAGAGAGATAATTCCAAAAAGTATCTGTGATTTTTAAGGATAGGCAAAAAGTGGGTTGTTTGGCTCTGGTAAATATCCAACCACACATAAACTTGAGAATTTAACTTTTTCTACTCCGAGAAATATTTGGATCATTAGGCCGCTTGCATCCTCAACATGTTTGTGTTGTGCATATCCACCACACTTAAAACATGTTAGGATTAGTTAGAACTCTCTTTCCGATAAAATTCCACCAAGCTATTATCAGGGGTTTGTTCTAGTTGAATTTCCCAAACATGGATTTTGGAGTTCATTTTTAGTGTGTGAAATAATTTTCTTCACTTTCATTTTTAATAGTTTTCAATTTTTTTTGCACACATGAACTCAAAAATTTTCATTTTGTTGTGATCTATTAGCCTTATATCCTTTTTATTTACGAGAAAAATGGGAGAGTGAAAGCACAATTTTGGATCTGAAAAAAAATTTCAACATCCTAAATTGAAAGGCACAAATGCTGAGAGAGATAATTCCCAAAAGTATCTGTGATTTTTAAGCATAGGAAAAAAGTGGGTTGTTTGGCTCTGGTAAATATTCAACCGCACGTTAACTTGAGAATTTAATTTTTTCAACGGCTCGAAATTTTTAGATCTTTAGGGCACTTGCATCCTCAACATGTTTGTGGCATGCATATCCACCACACTTAAAACATGTTAGGATCAGTTAGAAGTCTCTTTCCTATAAAATTCCATCAAGCTATTATTAGGGGGTTGTACTAGTGGAATTTCCCAAACATGGATTTTGGAGTTCATTTTTAGTGCGTGAAATAATTTTCTTCACATACATTTATTATAGTTTTCAATTTTTTTTGCACACGTGAACTCTAAAATTTTCATTTTGTTGCGATCTATTAGGCTTATATCTTTTTTGTTTTCGAGAAAAATGGGAGAGAGAAAACTCAACTTTGGATCTGAAAAAAAAATTTCACATGCAAAATGGAAATGCTCTAATGCTGAGAGACATAATTCCAAAAAGTATCTCTGATTTTTAAGGATAGGCAAAAAGTGGGTTGTTTGACTCTGGTAAATATTCAGGCTCACGTTAGCTTGAGAATTTAATTTTTTCTACTTCTCAAAATTTTTGGATCATTCGGCCACTTACATCCTCAACAAGTTTGTGGCATGCATATCCACCACATTTAAAACATGTTAGGATCAGTTAGAAGTCTCTTTCCTATAAAATTCCACCTAGCTATTATTTGGCGGTTGTACTAGTGGAATTTCTCAAACATAGATTTTGGAGTTCATTTTTAGTGTGTGAAATAAATTTCTTCACTTACATTTATTATAAAGTTTTCAAATTTTTTTGCACACATGAACTCTATAAATATCATTTTGTTACCATCTATTTTCCTTATATCTTTTTTGTTTACGAGAAAAATGGCAGAGTGAAAACTGAAATTTGGATCTGATAAAAAATTTCAACATCACAAATGGAAATGCACAAATACTGAGAGAGATAATTCAAAAAAGTATCTGTGATTTTTAAGGACAGGCAAAAAGTGGGTTGTTTGGCTCTGGTAAATATCCAACCACACGTTAACTTGAAAATTTAATTTTTTCTACTCCTAGAAATTTTTGGATCATTAGGCCACTTGCATCCTCAACATGTTTGTGTCATGCATATCCACCACACTTAAAACATGTTAGGATCAGTTAGTAGTCTTCTTCCGATAAAATTCCACCAAGCTATTATTAGGGGGTTGTTCTAGTTGAATTTCCCAAACATGGATTTTGGAGTTCATTTTTAGTGTGTAAAATAATTTTCTTCACTTACATTTTTTTTAGTTTTTAAATATTTTTGCCCACATGAACTCAAAAATTTTCATTTTGTTGCAATCTATTTGCCTTATTTTTTTTCTTAACGAGAAAAATGGGAGAGTGAAAGCTCAAGTTTGGATCTGAAAAGAAATTTGAACATCCAAAATTGAAAGGGACAAATGCTGAGGGAGATAATTCCAAAAAGTATCTATGATTTTTAAGGATAGGCAAAAAGTGGGTTCTTTGGCTCTGGTAAATAACCAACCACACGTTAACTTGAGAATTTAACTTTTTCTTCTCCTCAAAATTTTTGGATCATTAGCCCACTAGCATCCTCATCATGTTTGGGGCATACATATCAACCACACTTAAAACAGGTTAGGATCAGTTAGAAGTCTCTTTCCTATAAAATTCCACCAAGCTATTATTAGGGGGTTGTACTAGTGGAATTTGCCAAACAAGGATTTTGAAGTTCATTTTTAGTGCGTGAAATAATTTTCTTCACTTACATTCATAATAGTTTTCAAATTTTTTTGCACAAATGAACTCTAAAATTTTCATTTTGTTGCGATCTATTTGCCTTATATCTTTTTTGTTTAGGAGAAAAAGGGGAGAGTGAAAGCTGAAGTTTGGATCTGATAAAAAATTTGAACATCCAAAATGGAAATGCACAAATGCTGAGAGAGATAATTCCAAAAAGTATCTATGACTTTTAAGGATTGGCAAAAAGTGGGTTGTTTGGCTCTGGTAAATAACCAACCATACGTTAACTTGAGAATTTAATTTTTTCTACTCCTCCAAATTTTTAGATCATTAGGCCACTTGCATCCTCAACATGTTTGTGACATGCATATCCACCACACTTAAAACATGTTAGGATCCGTTTGAAGTCTCTTTCCTACAAAATACAACCAAGCTATTACTAGGGGGTTGAACTAGTGGAATTTCCCAAAGATGGATTTTGGAGTTTATTTTTAGTGCGTGAAATAATTTTCTTCAGATACATTTATTATAGTTTTCAAATTTTTTTGCACACATGAACTCTAAAATTTTCATTTTATTTGCGATCTTTTTGCCTTATATCTTTTTTGTTGACCAGAAAAATGGGATAGTGAAAACTCAAGTTTGGATCTGAAAAAAAATTTGAACATTACAAATGAAAATGCACAAATGCTGAGAGAGATAATTCCAAAAAGTATCTGTGATATTTAAGGATAGCCAAAAAGTGGGTTCTTTGGCTCTGGTAAATTTCCAACTACACGTTAACTTGAGAATTTAATTTTTTCTACTCCTCGAAATTTTTGGATCATTAGGTCACTTGCATCGTCAACTTGTTTGTGGCGTGCACATCCACCACACATAAAAAATGTTAGGATCAGTTAGCCGTCTCTTTCCTATAAAATTCCACCAAGCTATTATTAGGGGGTTGTACTAGGGGAATTTCCCAAACGTGGATTTTGGAGTTCATTTTTAGTTCTTGAAATAGTTTTCTTTACTTACATTTATTATAGTTTTCGAATTCTTTTGCACGCATATACTCCAAATTTTCATTTTGTTGCGATCTATTTGCCTAATATCTTTTTTGTTTACGAGAAAAATGGGAGAGTGAAAAATCGAGTTTGGATCTGAAAAAAAATTTTAACATCCAAAATGGAAATGCCCAAATGTTGAGAGAGATAATTCCAAAAAGTATCTGTCATTTTTAAGGATAGGAGAAAAGTGGTTTGTTTGACTCTGGTAAATATCCTAGCACACGTTAACTTGATAATTTAATTTTTTCTACCCCTCGAAATTTTTGGATCATTCGGCGACTTGCATCCTCAACATGTTTGTGGCATGCATAACCCTCACACTTAAAACATGTGAGGATTAATTAGAAGTCTCTTTCCTATAAAATTCCACCAAGCTATTATTAGGGGGTTGTACTACTGGAATTTCCCAAACAAGGATTTTGGAGTTCATTTTTCAGTGCGTGAAAAAATTTTCTTCATTTACATTTATTATATAGTTTTCAAATTTTTTTGCACACATGAACTCTAAAACTTTCATTTTGTTGCGATCTATTTGCTTTATATCTTTTTTGTTTACGAGAAAAATGGGAGAGCGAAAACTCAAGTTTGGATCTGGAAACAATTTTGAACTTCCAAAATGGAAATGCACAAATGCTGAGAGGGATAATTCCAAAAAGTATCTGTGATTTTTAAAGAAAGGTAAAAAGTGGGTTGTTTGCCTCTGGTAAATATCCAACCATAAGTTAACTTGAGAGTTTAATTTTTTCTACTGCTTGAAATTTTTGGATCAGTAGGCCACTTGCATCCTCAACATGTTTGTGGCATGCATATCCACAACAGATAAAACATGTTAGGATCCGTTAGAAATCTCTTTCCTGTAAAATTCCACCAAGCTGTTATTAGGAGGTTGTACTAGTGGAATTTCCCAAACATAGATTTTGGAGTTCATGTATAAGTCCGTGAAATAATTTTCTTCAATGACAGTTATTATATAGTTTTCAAATTTTTTTGCACGCATGAACTCTAAAATTTTCATTTTGTTGCGATCAATTTGCCTTATATCTTTTTTGTTTACGAGAAAAATGGGAGACTGAAAACTCAAGTTTGGTTGTGAAAAAAAATTTGAACATCCAAAATGCTAATGCACAAAATCTGAGAGAGATAATGCCAAAAAGTATCTGTGACTTTTAAGGATAGGTAAAAAGTGGGTTGTTTGGCTCTGGTAAATATCCAACCACACGTAAATTTGAAAATTTAACTTTTTCTACTCCGAGAAATTTTTGGATCATTAGGCCACTTGCATCCTCAATATGTTTGTGGCATGCATATCCACCACACTTAAAACATGTTAGGATCAGTTAGAAGTCTCTTTCCTATAAAATTCCACCAAGCTATTATTAGGGGGTTGTTCTAGTGGAATTTCCCAAACATGGATTTTGGAGTTAATTTTTAGTGCGTGAATTAATTTTCTTCACTTACATTTTTTATAGTTTTCAATTTTTTAAGCACACATGAACTATAAAATTTTCATTTTCTTTCGATCTATTTGCCAAATATCTTTTTTGTTTACGAGAAAAATAGGAGCGTGAAAACTCAAGTTTGGATCTAAAAAAAAAAATTGAACATCCAAAATGGAAATGCAC
Source organism: Aristolochia californica (assembly GCF_029961685.1). Classification (NCBI taxonomy): domain Eukaryota; kingdom Viridiplantae; phylum Streptophyta; class Magnoliopsida; order Piperales; family Aristolochiaceae; genus Aristolochia; species Aristolochia californica. The sequence continues at coordinate 11,047,275 of NW_027181826.1, forward strand.
AAATTCTAAGAGAGATAATTCCAAAAAGTATCTATGATTTTTAAGGAGAGGCAAAAATTGGGTTGTTTGGCTCTTGTAAATATTCAACCACATGTTAACATGAGAATTTAATTTTTTCAACTGCTCAAAATTTTTGGATAATTAGGCCACTTGCATCCTCAACATGTTTGTGGCAAGCATATTCGCCACACTTAAAACATGTTAGGATCAGTTAGAAGTCTCTTTCCTATAAAATTCCACCAAGCTATTATTAGGGGGTTGTACTAGTGGAATTTCCCAAACATGGATTTTGGAGTTCATTTTTAGTGCGTGAAATAATTTTCTTCACTTACATTTATTACATTTTTCCAATTTTTTTGCACAAATGAACTCTAAAATTTTCATTTTGTTGCGATCTATTAGCCTTATATCTTTTTTGTTTACGAGAAAAATGGGAGAGTGAAAACTGAAGTTTGGATCTGAAAAAAAATTTCAACATCCAAGATGGAAATGCACAAATGCTGAGAGAGATAATTCCAAAATATATCTTTGATTTTTAAGGATAGGCAAAAAGTGGGTTGTTTGGCTCTGGTAAATATCCAACCACACATTAACTTTAGAATTTAATTTTTTATACTCCTTGAAATTTTTGGATCATTAGGCCACTCACGTCCTCAACATGTTTGTGTCATACATATCCACCACACTTAAAACATGTTAGGATCAGTTAGAAGTCATTTTCCGATAAAATTCCACCATGCTATTATTAGGGGGTTGTTCTAGTTGAATTTCCCAAACATGGATTTTGGAGTAGATTTTTAGTGTGTGAAATAATTTTCTTCACTTACATTTTTTATTTGTTTCAATTTTTTTTGCACACATGAACTCAAAAATTTTCATTTTGTTGTGATCTATTTGCCTTATATTTTTTTTGTTTACAAGAAAAATGGGAGAGTGAAAGCTCAAGTTTGGATCTAAAAAAAAATTTGAACATCCAAAATTGAAAGGCACAAATGCTGAGAGAGATAATTGCAAAAAGTATCTGTGATTTTTAAGGATAGGAAAAAAGTGGGTTGTTTGGCTCTGGTAAATAACCAACCACACGTTAACTTGAGAATTTAATTTTTTCTACTCCTCAAAATTTTTGGATCATTAGGCCACTTGCATCCTCGACATGTTTGTGGCATGCATATCAACCACACTTAAAACATGTTAGGATCAATTAGAAGTCTCTTTCCTATAAAATTCCACCAAGCTATTATTAGGGGGGTGTACTAGTGGAATTTCCCAAAGAAGGATTTTGGAGTTCATTTTCAGTTCGTGAAATAATTTTCTTCACTTACATTTATTATAGTTTTCAAATTTTTTGGCACACATGAACTCTAAAATTTTCATTTTGTATCGATCTATTTGCCTTATATCTTTTTTGTTTATGAGAAAAATGGGAGAGTGAAAGCTCAAGTTTGGATCTGATAAAAAATTTTAACATCCAAAATGCAAATGCACAAATGCTGAGAGAGATAATTCCAAAAACGTGTCTGTGATTTTTATGGATAGGCAAAAAGTTGGTTGTTTGGCTCTGGTAAATAACTAACCACACGTTAGCTTGAGAATTTAATTTTTTCTACTCCTCAAAATTTTTGGATCATTAGGCCACTTGCATCCTCAACATGTTTGTGACATGCATATCCACCACACTTAAAACATGTTAGTATTAGTTAGAAGTCTCTTTCCTGTAAAATTCCACCAAGCTATTATTAGGGGGTAGTACTAGTGGAATTTCCAAAACATGGATTTTGGAGTTCATTTTTAGTGCGTGAAATAATTTTCTACTGATTATAGTTTTCAAATTTTTTTGCACACATGAACACAAAAATTTTCATTTTGTTGCGATCTATTTGCCTTATATCTTATTTGTTTTCGAGGAAAAATGGGAGAGCGAAAACTCAAGTTTGGATCTGAAAAAAAAATTGAACATCCAAAATGGAAATGCAGAAATGCTGAGAGAGATAATTCCAAAAAGTATCTGTGATTTTTAAGGAATGGCAAAAAGTGGGTTGTTTGGCTCATGTAAATATCCAACCACACATTAACTTGAGAATTTAATTTTTTCTACTCCTTGAAATTTTTGGATCATTAGGCCACTTGCATCCTCAACATGTTTGCGGCATGTATATCCACCACACTTAAAACATGTTAGGATCAGTTAGAAGTCTTTTTCCTATAAAATTCCACCAAGCTATTATTAGGGGGTTGTACTAGTGGAATTTTCTAAGGATGGATTTTGGAGTTCATTTTTAGTGCGTGAAATAATTTTCTATTGATTATAGTTTTCAAATTTATTTGCACACATGAACTCAAAAATTTTCTTTTTGTTTCGATCTATTTGCCATATATCTTTTGTGTTTACGAGGAAAAATGGGAGAGCAAAAACTCAAGTTTGGAAATGAAAAAAAAAATGAACATCCAAAATGTAAATGCACAAATGCTGAGAGAGATAATTCCAAAAGTATTTGTGATTTTTAAGGATTGGCAAAAAGTGGGTGGTTTGTCTCTGGTAAATATCCAACCACGTTAACTTGAGATTTTAATTTTTTCTACTCCTTGAAATTTTTGGATCATTAGGCCACTTGCATCCTCAACATCTTTGTGGCATGCATATCCACCACACTTAAAACATGTTAGGATCAGTTAGAAGTCTCTTTCCTATAAAATTCACCCAAGCTATTATTAGGGGGTTGTACTAGTGGAATTTCCCAAACATGGATTTTAGAGTTCATTTTTAGTGCGTGAAATAACTTTCTATTTATTATAGTTTTCAATTTTTTTTGCACACATCAAATCTAAAATTTTCATTTTTTTGTGATCTATTTGCCTTATATCTTTTTTGTTTTCGAGGAAAAAAGGGAGAGCGAAAACTCAAGTTTGGATAAAAAAAAAAAATTTGAACATCCAAAATGGAAATGCACATATGCTGAGAGAGATAATTCCAAAAATATCTGTTATTTTTAAGGAGTGGCAAAAAGTGGGTTGTTTGGCTCTAGTAAATATCCCACCACACATTAACTTGAGAATTTAGTTTTTCTTCTGCTTGAAATTTTTTGATCATTTGGCCACTTGCATCCTCAACATGTTTGTGGCATGCTCATCCACCACACTTAAAACAAGTTTGGAACAGTTAAAAGTCTCTTTCCGATAAAAATTCCAGCAAGCTATTGTTAGGGGAATGTACTTGTGGAATTTCCCAAACTTGGACTTTGGAGTTCATTTTTACAGCGTGAAATAATTTTCTATTTATTATAGTTTTCAAATTTTTTTGCACACATGAACTCTAAAATTTTCATTTTGTTGCGATCTATTTGCCTTATATCTTTTTTGTTTACGAGGAAAAATGAGAGAGTGAAAACTCAAGTTTGGATATGAAAAAAAAAATTGAACATCCACAATGGAAATGCACAAAGGCTAAGAGAGATAATTCCACAAAGTATCTGTGATTTTTAAGGATAGACAAAAATTGGGTTGTTTGGCTTTGGTAAATGTTCAACCTCACGTTAACTTGAGAATTTAATTTTATCTATTCCTTGAAATTTTTTTATCATTAGGTAACTCTCATCCTCAACATGTTTGTGGTATACATATCCACCACACTTAAAACATGTTAGGATCAGTTAGAAGTCTCTTTCCTATAAAATTCCACCAAGCTATTATTAGGTGATTGTACTAGTGGAATTTCCTAAACATGGATTTTGGATTTAATTTTTAGTGCGTGAAATAATTTTCTATTTATTATAGTTTTTAAATTTTTTTGCACACTTGACCTGTAAAATTTTCATTTTTTTGCGATCTATTTGCCTTATATCTTTTTTGTTTACGAGGAAAAATGGGTGAGTGAAAACTCAAGTTTGGATCTGAAAAAAAAAATTTGAACATCCAAAATGGAAATGCACAAATGCTGAGAGAGATAATTCCAAAAAGTATCTGTGATTTTTAAGGATAGGCAAAAAGTGGGTTGTTTGGCTCTGGTAAATATCCAACCACACGTTAACTTGAGAATTTAATTTTTTCTACTCCTTGAAATTATTGGATGATTAGGCCACTTGCATCCTCAACATGTTTGTAGCATGCATTTCCACCACACTTAAAATATGTTAGGATCAGATAGAGGACTCTTTCCTATAAAATTCCACCAAGCTATTTTTAGGGGGTTGTACTAGTGGAATTTCCCAAACATGGATTTTGGAGTTCATTTTTAGGGGGTGAAATAATTTTCCATCTATTGTTGTTTTCAAATTTTATAGCACACATGAACTCTAAAATTTTTATTTTGTTACGGTCTATTTCCCTTATATGTTATTTGTTTACGAGGAAAAATGGGAGAGTGAAAACTCAAGTTTGGTTCTGAAAAAAAATAAAAGTTAAACATCCAAAATGGAAATGCACAAATGCTGAGTGAGATCGTTCCAAAAAGTATCTTTTATTTTTAAGGATAGGCAAAAAGTGGGTTGTTTGGCTCGTGTAAATATCAAACCACACATTAACTTGAGAATTTAATTTTTTCTACTCCTTGAAATTTTTGGATCATTTGGCCACTTGCATCCTCAACATTTTTGTGGCATGCATATCCACCACACTTAAAACATATTAGGATCAGTTAGAAGTCTCTTTCGTATAAAATTCCAACAACGTATTATTAGGGGGTTGTACTAGTGGAATTTCCCAAACATGGATTATGGAGTTCATTTTAAGTGCGTGAATTAATTTTTTATTTATTATAGTTTTCAAATTTTTTTGAACACATGAACCCAAAATGTTTCATTTTGTTGCGATCTATTTGCCCTATATCTTTTTTGTTTACGAGGAAAAATGGGAGAGTGAACACTCAAGTTTGGATCTGAAAAAAAAAATTTCAACATCCAAAATGGAAATGCCCAAATGCTGCGAGAGATAATTCAGAAAAGTATCTGTGATTTATAAGGATATGCAAAAAGTGGGTTGTTTGGCTCTGGTAAATATCCAAGCACAAGTTAACTTGAGAATTTAATTTTTTCTTCTTCTTGAAATTTTTCGATCATTAGGCCAGTTGCATCCTCAACATGTTTGTGGCATGCATATCCACCACACTTAAAACATGTTAGGATCAGTTAGAAGTCTCTTTCCTATAAAATTCCACCAAGCTAGTCATAGGGAGGTTATACTAGTGGAATTTCCCAAACATGGATTTTGGAGTTCATATTTAGTGCGTGAAATAATTTTCTATGTATTGTAGTTTTCAAATTTTTTAGCACACATGAACTCTATAATTTTCATTTTGTTGTGATCTTTTTGCCTCATATTGTTTTTGTTTACGAGGAAAAATGGAAGAGTGAAAACTCAAGAATGGTTCTGAAAAAAAAAATTTTGAATATCCAAAATGGAAATGCACAAATGCTAAGAGAGATAATTCCAAAAAGTATCTTTGATTTTTAAGGATAGGCAAAAAGTGGGTTGTTTGGCTCTGGTAAATATCAAACCACACGTTAACTTGAAAATTTAATTTTTTCTACTCCTTGAAGTTTTTGGATCATTAGGCCACTTGCATCCTCAACATGTTCGTGGCATGCATATCCACCACACTTAAAACATGTTAGGATCAGTTAGAAGTCTCTTTCCTATAAAATTCCACCAAGCTATTATTAGGGGGTTGTACTAGTGGAATTTCCCAAACATGGATTATGGACTTCATTTTTAGTGCGTGAAATAATTTTCTATTTATTATAGTTTTCAAATTTTTTTGTACACATGAACTCAAAAATTTTCATTTTGTTGCGATCTATTTGCCTTATATCTTTTTTGTTTACGAGGAAAAATGGGAGAGTGAAAACTCAAGTTTGGGTATGAAAAAAGAAATTTGAACATCCAAAATGGAAATGCCCAAATGCTGCGAGAGATAATTCCAAAAAGTATCTGTGATTTTTAAGGATAGGCAAAAAGTGGGTTGTTTGGCTCTGGTAAATATCTAACCACAAGTTAACTTGTGCATTTAATTTTTTCTACTCCTTGAAATTTTTGGATCATTAGGCCACTTGCATCCTCAACATGTTTGTGGCATGCATATCCACCACACTTAAAACATGTTAGGATCAGTTAGAAGTCGCTTTCCTATAAAATTCCACCAAGCTAGTATTTGGGGGGTTGTACTAGTGGAATTTCCCAAACCTGGATTTTGGAGTTCATTTTTAGTGCGTGAAATAATTTTCAATTTATCATAGTTTTCAAATTTTTTTGCACACATGACCTCTAAAATTTTTATTTTGTTGCAATCTATTTTCCTTAAACCTTTTTGTTTACGAGGAAAAATGGGAGAGTGAAAACTCAAGTTTGGATTTGAAAAAAAAAATTTGAACATCCAAAATGGAAATGCACAAATGCTAAGAGAGATAATTCCAAAAAGTATCTATGATTTTTAAGGATAGGTAAAATGTGGGTTGTTTGGCTCTGGTAAATATCCAACCACACGTTAATTTGAGAATTTAATTTTTTCTACTCCTTGAATTTTTTTTTTTCATTTGGCCACTTGCATCCCCAACATGTTTGTGTCAGAGTGGTTCTGTCCACTCTTGTTAGAGTTTGTGTTCTGAGTTAGATACTTGGCTTTCTGCACCTAAACGACTAGTCTTTTTGGGTTGGATTGGCTAGGTATCTGACTCAGAACACCGAAGTTAAACGAGCATGGGCGAGAGTAATTCTAGGATGGGTGACCTCCTGGGAAGTACTGTTGCCTAGGACTTTGACATGGTATCAGAGCTAGGCACGCCATGGCCCGCGTTCGTATCCCATGAGAAGCGACTCCAGAATGGGCCGGGTGGGTGTCAGAGTGGTTCCATCCACTCTTGTTAGAGTTTGTGTTCTGAGTTAGATACTTGGCTTTCCGCACCTTAAACGGCTAGTCTTTTCGGGTTGTATTGGGAATCTGACTCAGAACTTCGTAGTTAAGCGAGCCTGGGTAGGAGTAATTCTAGGATGCGTCACCTCATGGGAAGTACTCTTGCCTAGGACTTTAACAGTTTGTGGCATGCATATCCACCACACTTAAAACATGTTAGGATCAGTTAGAAGTCTCTTTCCTATAAAATTCCACCAAGCTAGTATTAGGAGGGTTGTACTAGTGGAATTTTCCAAACATGGATTTTGCAGTTCATTTTTAGTGCATGAAATAATTTTCTATTTATTATTGTTTTCAAATTTTTTGGCACATATGAAGTCTAAAATGTTCATTTCTTTGTGATCTATTTGCCTTATATCTTTTTTGTTTACGTGGAAAAATTGGAGAGGGAAAATTCAAGTTTGGATCTGAAAAAAAAATTTTAACATCCAAAATGGAAATGCACAAATGCTGAGAGAGATAATTCCAAAAAGTATATGTGATTTTTAAGGATAGGCAAAGATTGGGTTGTTTGGCTCTGGTAAAATATCCAACCACTAGTTAACTTGAGAATTTAATTTTTTCTACTCCTTTAAATTTTTGGATCATTAGGACACTTGCATCCTCAACATGTTTGTGGCATGCATATCCACCACACTTTAAACATGTTAGGATCAGTTAGAAGTCTCTTTCCTATAAAATTTCACCAAGCTATTATTATGGGGTTGTACTAGTTGCATTTCCCAAACATGGATTTTGGAGTTTATTTTTGGTGCGTGAAATAATTTTCTATTTATAATAGTTTTCAAATTTTTTGCACACATGAACTCTAAAATTTTCATTTTGTAGCGATCTATTTCCCTTATATCTTTTTTGTTTACGAGGAAAAATGAGAGAGTGGAAACTCATGTTTGGATCTGAAAAAAAAAAATTTGAACATCCAAAATGGAAATGACAAATTCTGAGAGAGATAATTCCAAAAAGTATAAGCGATTTTTAAGGATAGGCAAAAAGTGGGTTGTTTGACTCTGGTAAATATCCAACCACACGTTAACTTGAGAATTTAATTTTTTTGACTCCTTGAAATTTTTGGATCATTAGGCCACTTGCGTCCTCAACATGTTTGTGGCATGCATATCCACCACACTTAAAACATGTTAGGATCAGTTAGAAGTCTCCTTCCTATAAAATTCCACCAGGCTATTATTAGGAGGTTGTACTAGTGGAATTTCCCAAACATGGATTTTGGAGTTCATTTTTAGTGAGTGAAATAATTTCCTATTTATTATAGTTTTGAAATATTTTTGCACACATGAACTCTAAAATTTTCATTTCGATGCGATTTATTTGCCGTATATCTTTTTTGTTTACGAGGAAAGTTGGGAGAGCGAAAACTCAAGTTTGGATCTGAAAAAAACATTTGAACATCCAAAATGGGAATGCAAAAATGCTAAGAGAGATAATTTAGAAAAGTACCTGTAATTTTTAAGGATAGGCAAAAAGTAGGTTGTTTGGCTCTAGTAAATATCCAACCACAAGTTAACTTGAGAATTTAATTTTTTCTAGTCCTTCAAATTTTTGGATCATTAGGCCACTTGCATCCTCAACATGTTTGTGGCATGCATATCCACCACACTTAAAACATGTTAGGATCAGTTAGAAGTCTCTTTCCTAGAAAATTCCACCAAGCTATTATTAGGGGGTTGTACTAGTGAAATTTCCCAAACATGGGTTTTGGAGTTCATTTTTAGTGCGTGAAATAATTTCCTATTTATTAGAGTTTTCAATTTTTTTTTGCACACATGAACTCTAAAATTTTCATTTTGTTGAGATCTATTTGCCTTATATATTTTTTGTTTACGAGGAAAAATGGGAGAGCGAAAACTCAAGTTACGATCTGAAAAAAACATTTGTACATCCAAAATGGAAATCCACAAATGCTGCGAGAGATAATTCCAAAAAGTATATGTGATTTTTAAGGATAGGTAAAAAGTGGGTTGTTTGGCTCTGGTAAATATCCAACCACACGTGAACTTGAGAATTTAATTTTTTTTACTCCTTGAAATTTTTGGATCTGTAGGCAACTTGCATCCTCAACATGTTTGTGGCATGCATATCCACCAGACTTAAAAAATGTTAGGATCAGTTAGAAGTCTCTTTCCAATAAAACTCCAGCTATTATTATGGGGTTGTACTAGTGGAATTTCCCAAACATGGATTTTGGAGTTCGTTTTTAGTGCGTGAAATAATTTCCTATTTATTAAAGTTTTCATATTTTTTTGCACACATGAACTTTAAAATTTACATTTTGTTGCGATCTATTTGCCTTATATATTTTTTGTTTATGAGGAAAAATTGGAGGGCGAAAACTCAAGTTTGGATCTGAAAAAACATTTGAACATCCAAAAATGAAATGCACAAATGCTGAGAGAGATAATTCCAAAAAGTATCTGTGATTTTTAAGGATAGGCAAAAAGTTGGTTTGTTGGCTCTGGTAAATATCCACCCTCACGTTAACTTAAGAATTTAATTTTTTCTACTCCTTCAAATTTTTTGATCATTAGGCCACTTGCATGCTCAACATGTTTGTGGCATGCATATCCACCACACTTAAAAACATGTTAGGATCAGTTAGAAGTCTCTTTCCTATAAAATTCCACCAAACTATATAAGGGGGTTGTACAAGTGGAATTTCCCAAACATGGATTTTGGAGTTCATTTTAAGTGAGTGAAATAATTTCCTATTTATTATAATTTTTAAATTTTTTTGCACACTTGATCTCTAAAATTTTCATTTTGTTGGGATCTATTTGCCTATTATCTTTTTTTTTATGAGACAAAATGGGAGAGCAAAAACTCAAGTTTTGATCTAGAAAAAACATTTGAACATCCAAAATGGAAATGCACAAATTCTAAGAGAGATAATTCCAAAAGGTATCTATGATTTTTAAGGATAGGCCAAAAGTGGGTTGTCTGGCTCTGGTAAAAATCCAACCACACATTAACTAGAGAATTTAATTTTTTCTACTCCTTGAATTTTTTGGATCATTAGGCCACTTGCATCCTCAACATGTTTATGGCATGCATATCCACCACACTTAAAACATGTTAGGATCAGTTAGAGTCCCTTTCCTCTAAAATTCCACCAAGCTATTATTAGGGGATTGTACTAGAGGAATTTCCCAAACATGGATTTTGGAGTTCACTTATAGTGCGTGAAATAATTTTCTATTTATTAAAGTTTTCAAATTTTTTTTTACACATTAACTCTAAAATTTTCAGTGTGTTGCAATCTATTTGCCTTATATCTTTTTTCTTTACGAGGAAAAATGGGAGAGCGAAAACTCAAGTTTGAATCTGAAAAAAACATTTGAACATCCAAAATGGAAATGCACAATAGCTGAGAGAGATAGTTCCAAAAAGTATCTGTGATTTTTAAGGATAGCCAAAAAGTGGGTTGTTTGGCTCTAGTAAATATCCACACACACGTTAACTTGAAAATTTGATTTTTTCTACTCCTTTAAAATTATGGATCATTAGGCCACTTGTATCCTCAACATGTTTGTGGCATGCAAATCCACCACACTTAAAACATGTTAGGATCAGTTAGATGTCTCTTACCTATAAAATTCCACCTATAAAATTCCACCGAGCTATTATTTGGGGGTTGTACTAGTGGAATTTCCCAAACATGGATTTTGGAGTTCATTTTTAGTGAATGAAATAATTTTCTATTTATTATAGTTTTCAATTTTTTTTGCACACATGAACTCTAAAGTTCTCATTTTGTGCTGATCTATTTGCCTTATATCTTTTTTCTTTACAAGGAAAAATGGGAGAGCGAAAACTCAAGTCTGGATCTCAAAAAAACATTTGAACATCCAAAATGGTAATGCACAAATGCTGAGAGAGATAATTCCAAAAAGTATCTGTGATTTTTAAGGATAGGCAAAAAGTGGGTTGTTTGGCTGTGGTAAATATCCACCCACACGTTAACTTAAGAATTTAATTTTATCTACTCCTTGAAATTTTTGGATCATTAGGCCACTTGCATCCTGAACATGTTTGTGGCATGCATATCCACCACACTTAAAACATGTTAGGATCAGTTAGAACTTTCATTCTAATAAAATTCCACCAAGCAATTATTAGGGGGTTGTACTAGTGGAATTTCCCAAACATGGATTTTGGAGTTCATTTTTTGTGCGTGAAATAATTTTCTATTTATTATAGTTTTCAATTTTTTTTGCGCACATGAATTCTAAAATTTTCATTTTGTTGCGATCTATTTGCCTTATATCTTTTTTTATTTCGAGGAAAATGAGTGAAAACACAAGTTTCGATCTAAAAAAAAAATTTTAACATCCAAAATGGAAATGCAAAAATGCTGAGAGAGATAATACCAAAAAGTATCTGTTATTTTTAAGGAGTGGCAAAAAGTGGGTTGTTTTTCTCTAGTAAATATCCAACCACATGTTAACTTGAGAATTTAATTTTTCTACACCTTGAAATTTTTGGATCATTAGGCCACTTGCATCCTCAACATGTTTGTGGCATTCATATCCACCACACTTGAAACATGTTTGGAACAGTTAGAAGTCTCTTTCCTATAAAATTCCTGCAAGCTATTATTAGGGGCTTGTACTTGTGGAATTTCCCAAACATGGATTTTGGAGTTCATTTTTACTGCGTGAAATAATTTTCTATTTATTATAGTTTCCAATTTTTTTTGTACACATGAACTCTAAAATTTTCATTTTGTTGTGATCAATTTGCCTTGTATGTTTTTTGTTTACGAGAAAAAAAGGAGAGTGAAAACTCAAATTTGGATCTGAAAAAAAAAATTTGAACATCCAAAATGGAAATGCACAAATACTAAGACAGATAATTCCAAAAAGTATCTGTGATTTTTAAGGATAGGCAAAAATTGGGTTGTTTGTCTCAGGTAAATATCCAACCACACGTTAACTTGAGAATTTAATTTTTTCTAATCCCAGAAATTTTTTGATCATTAGGCGACTTGCATCCTCAACATGTTTGTGGCATACATCTCCACCACACTTAATACATGTTAGGATCAGTTAGAAGTCTCATTCCTATAAAATTCCACAAGGCTATTATTAGGGGATTGTACTAGTGGAGTTTCCTAAACATGGATTTTGGAGTTCATTTTTAGTGCGTGAAATAATTTTCTATTTATTATAGTTTTCAAATTTTTTTGCACCCATAAACTCTAAAATTTTCATTTTGTTGCGATATTTTTGCCTTAATTCTTTTTTGTTTACGAGGAAAAATGGGGAGTGAAAACTAAAGTTTGGATCTGAAAAAAAAAATTTGAACATCCAAAATGGAAATGCACAAATGTTGAGAGAGGTAATTCCAAAAAGTATCTGTGATTTTTAAGGATAGGCAAAAAGTGGGTTGTTTGGCTCTAGTAAATATCAAACCACACGTTAACTTGAGAATTTAATTTTTTCTACACCTTGAAATTTTTGGATCATTAGGCCACTTGCATCCACAACATGTTTGTGGCATGCATATCCACGAAACTTAAAACAAGTTAGGATCAGTTAGAAGTCTCTTTCCTATAAAATTCCTCCAAACTTTTATTAGGGGGTTGTACAAGTGGAATTTCCTAGACATGGATTATGGAGTTCATTTTTAGTGCGTGAAATAATTTTCTATTTAATATAGATTTCAATTTTTTTTGCACACATGAACTATAAAATTTTCATTTTGTTGCGATCTATTTGCCTTATATCTTTTTTGTTTACGAGAAAAAATGGTAGAGTGAAAACTCAAGTTTGGATCTGAAAAAAAAAAAAAGTTAAACATCCAAAATGGAAATGCACAAATGCTGAGTGAGATCGTTCCAAAAAGTATCTTTTATTTTTAAGGATAGGTAAAAAGTGGGGTGGTTGGCTCGTGTAAATATAAAACCACACGTTAACTTGAGAATTTAATTTTTTCTACTCGAAATTTTTGGATCATTTGGCCACTTGCATCCTCAACATTTTTGTGGCATGCATATCCACCACACTTAAAACATATTAGGATCAGTTAGAAGTCTCTTTCCTATAAAATTCCAACAACCTATTATTAGGGGGTTGTACTAGTGCAATTTCCCAAACATGGATTATGGAGTTCATTTTAAGTGCGTGAAATAATTTTTTATTTATTATAGTTTTCAAATTTTTTTGAACACATGAACCCAAAATGTTTCATTTTGTTGCGATCTATTTGCCCTATATCTTTTTTGTTTACGAGGAAAAATGGGAGAGTGAACACTCAAGTTTGGATCTGAAAAAAAAATTTCAACATCCAAAATGGAAATGCCCAAATGCTGCGAGAGATAATTCAGAAAAGTATCTGTGATTTATAAGGATATGCAAAAAGTGGGTTGTTTGGCTCTGGTAAATATCCAAGCACAAGTTAACTTGAGAATTTAATTTTTTCTACTTCTTGAAATTTTTCGATCATTAGGCCAGTTGCATCCTCAACATGTTTGTGGCATGCATATCCACCACACTTAAAACATGTTAGGATCAGTTAGAAGTCTCTTTCCTATAAAATTCCACCAAGCTAGTCATAGGGAGGTTATACTAGTGGAATTTCCCAAACATGGATTTTGGAGTTCATATTTAGTGCGTGAAATAATTTTCTATGTATTGTAGTTTTCAAATTTTTTAGTACACATGAACTCTATAATTTTCATTTTGTTGTGATCTTTTTGCCTTATATTGTTTTTGTTTACGAGGAAAAAAGGAAGAGTGAAAACTCAAGAATGGTTCTGAAAAAAAAAAATTTTGAATACCCAAAATGGAAATGCACAAATGCTGAGAGAGATAATTCCAAAAAGTATCTTTGATTTTTAAGGATAGGCAAAAAGTGGGTTGTTTGGCTCTGGTAAATATCAAACCACACGTTAACTTGAGAATTTAATTTTTTCTACTCCTTGAAATTTTTGGATCATTAGGCCACTTGCATCCTCAACATGTTCGTGGCATGCATATCCACCACACTTAAAACATGTTAGGATCAGTTAGAAGTCTCTTTCCTATAAAATTCCACCAAGCTATTATTAGGGGGTTGTACTAGTGGAATTTCCCAAACATGGATTATGGACTTCATTTTTAGTGCGTGAAATAATTTTTTATTTATTATAGTTTTCAAATTTTTTTGTACACATGAACTCAAAAATTTTCATTTTGTTGCGATCTATTTGCCTTATATCTTTTTTGTTTACGAGGAAAAATGGGAGAGTGAAAACTCAAGTTTGGGTATGAAAAAAAAAATTTGAACATCCAAAATGGAAATGCCCAAATGTTGTGAGAGATAATTCCAAAAAGTATCTGTGATTTTTAAGGATAGGCAAAAAGTGGGTGGTTTTGCTCTGGTAAAATATCCAACCACTAGTTAACTTGTGAATTTAATTTTTTCTACTCCTTCAAATTTTTGTATGATTAGGACACTTGCATCCTCAACATGTTTGTGGCATGCATATCCACAACACTTTAAACAGGTTAGGATCAGTTAGAAGTCCCTTTCCTATAAAATTTCACCAAGCTATTATTAGGGGTTGTACTAGTGGAATTTCCCAAACATGGATTTTGGAGTTCATTTTTAGTGCGTGAAATAATTTTCTTATTATAGTTTTTAAATTTTTTCACACTTGAACTCTAAAATTTTCATTTTTTTGCCATCTATTTGCCTTATATCCTTTTTTTTTACGAAAAAAAAGGGAGACTGAAAACTCAAGTTTGGATTTGAAAAAAAAAATTGAACATCCAAAATGGAAATGCACAAATGCTGAGAGAGATAATTCCAAAAAGTATATGTGATTTTTAAGGACAGGCAAAAAAGTGGTTATTTGTCTTTGGTAAATATCCAACCACACGTTAACTTGAGAATTTAATTTTTTTTACTCCTTGAAATTTTTGAATCATTAGGCCACTTGCATCCTCATCATGTTTGTGGCATGCATATCCACTACACTTAAAATATATTAGGATCAGTTAGAAGTTTCTTTCCTATAAAAATCCACCAAGCTATTATTAGGGTGTTGTACTAGTGGAATTTCCCAACCATGGATTTTGGAGTTCATTTTTAGTGCATGAAATAATTTTCTATTTATTATAGTTTTCTAATTTTTTTCCACACTTGAACTCTAAAATTTTCCTTTTCTTGCAATATATTTGCCTTATATCTTTTTTGTATACGAGGAAAAATGGAAGAGTGAAAACTCAAGTTTAGATCTGAACAAAAAAAAATTTGAATAGCAAAAATGGAAATGCACAGATATTGAGAGAGATAATTCCAAAAAGTATCTGTGATTTTTAAGGAAAGGCAAAAAGTGGGTTGTTTGGCTCTGGTAAATATCCAACCACACGTTAACTTGAGAATTTAATTTTTTTTCTTCGAATTTTTGGATCATTAGACCACTTGCATCCTATACATGTTTGTGGCATGCATATCCACCACACCTAAAACATGTTAGGATCAGTTAGAAGTCTCTTTCCTATAAAATTCCACCAAGCTATTATTACGGGGTTGTACTAGTGGAATTTCCCAAAAATGGATTTTGGAGTTCATTTTTAGTGCGTGAAATAATTTTCTATTTATTATAGTGTTTAAATTTTTTTGCACACATGAACTCTAAAATTTTCATTTTTTTGCGATCTATTTTCCTTTTATCTTTTTTGTTTACGAAGAAAAATGGGAGAGTGAAAACAGAAGTTTGGATCTGAAAAAAAAAAATTTGAACATCCCAAATGGAAATGCACAAATGCAGAGAGTGATAGTTCCAAAAAGTATCTGTTATTTTTAAGGATAGGCAAATAGTAGGTTGTTTGGCTCTGGTAAATATCCAACCACACGTTAACTTGAGAATTTAATTTTTTCTACTCCTTGAAATTTTTGGATCATTAGGCCACTTGCATCCTCAACATGTTTGTCGCATGGATATCCGCCACACTTAAAACATGTTAGGATCAGTTAGAAGTCTCTTTACTATAAGATTCCACCATGCTATTATTAGGGGGTTGTACTAGTGGAATTTCCTAAACATGGATTTTGGAGCTCATTTTTAGTGCGTGAAATAATTTTCTATTTATTATAGTTTTTCGATTTTTTTCCACACAAGAACTCTAAAATTTTCATTTTGTTGCGATCTATTTGCCTTATATCTTTTTTGATTACGAGAAAAATGGGAGAGTGAAAACTCAAGTTTGGATCTGAAAAAAAAATTTGAACATCCAAAATGGAAATGCACAAATGCTAAAAGAGATAATTCCAAAAAGTATCTGTGATTTTTAACGATAGGCAAAAAGTACCCTTGTTTGGATCTGGTAATTATCCAACCACACATTAACTTGAGAATTTAATTTTTTCTACTCGAAATTTTTGGATCATTATGCCACTTGCATCCTCAACATGTTTGTCGCATGGATATCCACCACACTTAAAACATGTTAGGATCAGTTAGAAGTCTCTTTACTATAAGATTCCACCATGCTATTATTAGGGGGTTGTACTAGTGGAATTTCCTAAACATGGATTTTGGAGTTCATTTTTTGTGCGTGAAATAATTTTCTATTTATTATAGTTTTTCAATTTTTTTCCACATAAGAACTCTAAAATTTTCATTTTGTTGCGATCTATTTGCCTTATATCTTTTTTGTTTACGAAGAAAAATGGGAGAGTGAAAACTTAGGTTTGGATCTGAACAAAAAAATTTGAACATCCAAAATGGAAATGCACAAATGCTGTGAGAGATAATTCCAAAAAGTATCTGTGATTTTTAAGGATAGGCAAAAAGTGGGTTGTTTGGGTCTTGTAAATATCCAACCACACGTTAACTTGAGAATATAATTTTTTCTACTCCTTGAAATTTTTGGATCATTAGGCCACTTGCATCCTCAACATGTTTGTGGCTTGCATATCCACCACACTTAAAACATTTTAGGATCAGTTAGAAGTCTCTTTCCTATAAAATTCCACCAAGTTATTACTAGGTAGTGGAACTTCCCAAACATGGATTTTGGTGTACATTTTTTGTGCGTTAAATAATTATCGATTTATTATAGTTTTTAATTTTTTTTGCACACATGAACTCTAAAAATTTCATTTTGTTGCGATCTATTTGTCTTATATCTTTTTTGTTTACAAGGAAAAATGGGAGAGTGAAAACTCAAGTTTGGATCTGAAAAAAAAAATTTGAACATCCAAAATGGAAATGCACAAATGCTCAGAGAGAGAATTCCAAAAAGTATCTGTGATTTTTAAGAATAGGCAAAAAGTGGGTTGTTTGGCTATGGTAAATATCCAACCACATGTTAACTCTAGAATTAAATTTTTTCTACTCGAAATTTTTGGATCATTAGGCCACTTGCATCCTCAACATGTTTGTGGCATGCATATCCACCACACTTAAAACATGTTAGGTTCAGTTAGAAGTCTCTTTCCTATAAAATTCCACCAAGATATTATTAGGGGGGTAGTACTAGTGGAATTCCCCAAACATCGATTTTTGAGTTCATTTAAAGTGCGTGAAATAATTTTTTGTTTATTATAGTTTTCAAATTTTTTTGCACACATGAACTTTAAAATTTTGATTTTGTTGCGATCTATTTTCCTTATATCTTTTTTGTTTACGTGGAAAAATGGGAGAGTGAAAACTCAAGTTTGGATTAGAAAAAAAAAAAATTATACATCCAAAATGGAAAGGCACAAATGCTGCGAGAGATAATTCCAAAAAGTATCTGTAATTTTTAAGGAGAGGCAAAAAGTTGGTTGTTTGGCTCTGGTAAATATCCAACCACACGTTAACTTGATAATTTAATTTTTTCTACTCCTTTAAATTTTTGGATCATTAGGCCACTTGCATCCTCAACATGTTTTCTGCATGCATATCCACCACACTTAAAACATGTTCGGATCAGTTAGAAGTCTCTTTCCTATAAAATTCCACCAAGCTATTATTAGGGGGTTGTACTTGTGGAATTTCCCAAACATGGATTTTGGAGTTTATTTTTAGTGCGTGAAATATTTTTCTATTTATTATAGATTTCAATTTTTTTTTGCACACATGAACTCTAACATTTTCATTTTTTTGCGATCTATTTGCCTAATATCTTTTTATTTTACGAGAAAAAAAGGGAGAGTGAAAACTCAAGTTTGGATCTGAAAAAAAAAAATTGAACATCAAAAATGGAAATGCTCAAATGCTGAGAGAGATAATTCCAAAAAGTATCTATGATTTTTAAGGATAGGAAAAAAGAGGGTTGTTTGGCTATGGTAAATATCCAACCACACGTTAACTTGAGAATTTAATTTTCTACTCCTTGAAATTTTTGGATCATTAGGCCACTTGCATCCTCAACATATTTGTGGCATGCATATCCGCCACACTTAAAATATGTTAGCATCAGTTAGAAGTCTCATTCCTATAAAATTCCACCAAGCTTTTATTAGGGGGTTGTACTAGTGGAATTTCCATAACTTGGATTTTGGAGTTCATTTTTAGTGCGTGAAATAATTTTCTATTTACTGTAGTTTTCAAATTTTTTTTCACACGTGTACTCTGAAATTTTCATTTTGTTGCAATCTATTTGCCTTATATCTTTTTTGTTTACGAGGAAAAACGGGAGAGTAAAAAGTCAAGTTTGGATCTGGAAAAAAAATTTGAAAAGGTAAAAAGTGGATTGTTTGGCTCTGTTAAATATCCAACAACACGTTAACTTGAGAATTTAATTTTTTCTACTCCTTAAAAATTTTGGATCATTAGGCCACTTGCAACCTCAACATGTTTGTTGCATGCATATCCACCACACTTAAAAGATGTTAGAATCAGTAAGAAGTCTTTTTCCTATAAAATTCCACCAAGCTATTATTAGGGGGTTGTACTAGTGGAATTTCCCAAACATGGATTTTGGAGTTTATTTTTAGTGCGTGAAATAATTTTCTATTTATTATAGTTTTCAAAATTTTTTTCACACATGAACTCTGAAATTTTTATTTTGTTGCGATCTAATTGCCTTATATATCTTTTTTGTTTACGAGGCTAAATGAGAGAATGAAAACTCAAGTTTCGATCTGAAAAAAAAAATTGAACATCCAAAATGGATAGGCACAACTGCTAAGTGAGATAATTCCAAAAAGTATTTTTGATTTTCAAGGATAGGCAAAAAGTGGGTTGTTTGGCTCTAGTAAATATCTAACCACACGTTAACTTGAAAATTTAATTTTTTCTACTCATTGAAATTTTAGGATCATTAGGCCACTTGCATCCTCAACATGTTTGTGGCATGCATATCCACCACACTTAAAACATTTTAGTATCAGTTAGAAGTCTCTTTCCTTTAAAATTCCACCAAGCTATTATTATGGGGTTGTACTAGTGAAATTTCCCAAACATGGATTTCGTCGTTCATTTTTAGTGCGTGAAATAATTTTTTATTTATTATAGTTTTCAATTTTTTTTCACACATGAACTCTAAAATATTTATTTTGTTGCGATCTATTTGCCTTATATCTTTTTTTTACGAGGAAAAATGGGAGAGTGAAAACTCAGGTTTGAATCTGAAACAAAAAAAATTTGAACATCCAAAATGGAAATGCACCAATGCTTAGAGAGATAATTCCAAAAAATATCTGTGATTTTTCAGGATAGGCAAAAAGTGGGTTGTTTAGTTGTGGTAAATATCCAACCACACACGTTAACTTGAGAATTTAATTTTTTCTACTCTTAGAAATTTTTTGGATCATTTGGCCACTTGCATCCTTAACATGTTTGTGGCTTGCATATCTACCACACTTAAAACATCTTAGGATCAGTTAGAAGTCTCTTTCCTATAAAATTCCACCAAGCTATTATGAGGGGGTTGTACTAGTGGAATTTCCCAAACTTCGATTTTGGAGTTCATTTTTAGTGCGTGAAATAATTTTGCTTTTTATTATAGTTTTCAATTTTTTTTGCACACATGAACTCTTAAATTTTCATTTTGTTGCGATCTATTTGCCTTATATCTTTTTTGTTTACGAGGAAAAATGGGAGAGTGAAAACTCATGTTTTGATCTGAAAAAACAAATTTGAACATCCAAAATGGAAATGTACAAAATGCTGAGTGAGATAATTCCAAAAAAGTATCAGTGGTTTTTAAGGATAGGCAAAAAGTAGGTTTGTTTGGCTCTGGTAAATATCCAACTACACGTTAACTTGAGAATTTAATTTTTTCTACACAATGAAATTTTTGGATCATTAGGCCACTTGCATCCTCAACATGTTTTTGGCATGCATATTCACCACAATTAAAACATGTTTGGATCAGTTAGAAGTCTCTTTCCTATAAAATTCCACCAAGCTATTATTAGGGGGATGTACTAGTGGAATTTTCCAAACATGGATTGTGCAGTTCATTTTTAGTGCGTGAAATAATTTTCTATTTATTATAGTTTTCAAATTTGTTTGCGCACATGAACTCTAAAATTTTCATTTTGTTGCGATCTCTTTGCCCTATATCTTTTTTGTTTTCGAGGAAAAATCCGAGAGTAAAAACACAAGTTTGGATATGAAAAAAAAAAATTGAACATCCAAAATGGAAATGCACAAATGCTGAGAGAGATAATTCCAAAAAAGTATCTATGATTTTTATGCATAGGCAAAAAGTGGGTTGTTTGGCTCTAGTAAATATCCAACCACATGTTAACTTAAGAATTTAATTTTTTCTACTCCTTGAAATTTTTGGAGCATTGGGCCACTTGCATCCTTAACATGTTTGTGGCATGCATATCCACCACACATAAAACATGTTAGACTCCGTTAGAAGTCTCTTTCCTATAAAATTCCACGAATCTATTATTAGGGGGTTGTACATGTGGAATTTCCCAAACATGGATTTTGGAGTTCATTTTTAGCGCGTGAAATAATTTTCTATTTATTATAGTTTTCAAATTTTTTTGCACACATGAACTCTAAAATTTTCATTTTGTTGCGATCGTATATCTTTCTTGTTTAAGGGGAAAAATGGGAGAGTGAAAACTTAACTTTGGATCAGAAAAAAAAATTTGAACATCCAAAATGGAAATGCACAAATGCTGAGAGAGATAATTCGAAAAGGTATCTGTGATTTTTAAGGATAGGCAAAAAGTGGGTTGTTTGGCTCTGGTATATATTCAACCACTTGAGAATTTCATTTTTTCTACTCCTAATTTTTAGATCATTAGGCCACTTGCATCACAACATGCTTGTGGCATGCATACCCACTGCACTTAAAACCTGTTAGGATCAGTTAGAAGCCTCTTTGCTATAAAATTCCACCAAGCTATTATTAGGGGGTTGTACTAGTGGAATTTCCCAATAATGGATTTTGGAGTTCATTTTTAGTGCGTGAAATGATTTTCTATTTATTAAAGCTTTCAAATTTTTTTGCACACATGAACTCTAAAATTTTCTTTTTGTTGCGATCTGTTTGCTTTATATCTTTTTTGTTTACGAGGAAAAATTGGAGAGCGAAAACTCATGTTTTGATCTGAAAAAACAAATTTGAACATCCAAAATGGAAATGCATAAATGCTGAGAGAGATAATTCCAAAAAAGTATCTGTGGTTTTTAAGGATAGGCAAAAAGTGGGTTTGTTTGGCTCTGGTAAATATCCAACTACACGTTAACTTGAGGATTTAATTTTTTCTACACCTTGAAATTTTTGGATCATTAGGCCTGTTGCGTAATCAACTTATTTGTGGCATGCATATCCACCACACTTAAAACATGTTTGGATCAATTAGAAGTCTCTTTCGTATAAAATTCCACTAAGCTATTATGAGGGGGTTGTGCTTGTGGAATTTCCCAAAGATGGATTTTGGAGTTCATTTTTAGTGCGTGAAATAATTTTCTATTTATTATAGATTTCAATTTTTTTTGCACACAAGAACTCTAAAATTTTCATTTTGTTGCGATCTATTTGCCTTATTTCTTTTTTGTTTCCGAGGAAAAATGGGTGAGTGAAAACTCAAGTATGGATCTGAAAAAAAAAATTTTAACATCCAATATGGAAATGCACAAATGCTGAGACAGATAATTCCAAAAAGGTATCTTGGATTTTTAAGGATAGGCAAAAAGTGGGTTGTTTGGCTCTGGTAAATATCCAACCACACGTTAACTTGAGAATTTAATTTTTTTTACTCCTTGAAATTTTTGGATCATTAGGCCACTTGCATTCTCAACATTTTTGTGGCATGCATATCCACCACAATTAAAACATGTTAGGATCAGTTAGAAGTCTCTTTCCTATAAAATTCCACCAAGCTATTATTAGGGGGATGAACTAGTGGAATTTTCCAAACATGGATTTTGGAGTTCATTTTTAGTGCGTGAAATAATTTTCTATTTATTATAGTTTTCAAATTTGTTTGCACACATGAACTCTAAAATTTTCATTTTGTTGCGATCTATTTGCCATATATCTTTTTTATTTACGAGGAAAAATGCGAGAGTGAAAACTCAAGTTTGGATATGGAAAAAAAATTAAACATCCAAAAAGGAAATGCACAAATGCTGAGAGAGATAATTCCAAAAAAGTATTTGTGATTTTTAAGCATAGGCAAAAAGTGGGTTGTTTGGCTGTAGTAATTATCCAACCACATGTTAACTTGAGAATTTATTTTTTCTACTCCTTGAAATTTTTGGATCATTGGGCCACTTGCATCCTTAACATGTTTGTGGCATGCATATCCACCACACATAAAACATGTTAGACTCCGTTAGAAATATCTTTCCTATAAAATTCCACGAATCTATTATTAGGGGGTTGTACATGTGGAATTTCCCAAACATGGATTTTGGAGTTCATTTTTAGTGCGTGAAGTAATTTTTGATTTATTATAGTTTTCAAATTTTTTTGCACACATGAACTCTAAAATTTTCATTTTTTTGCGATCGTTTATCTTTCTTGTTTACGGGGGAAAATGGGAGAGTGAAAACTCAACTTTGGATCAGAAAAAAAAAATTTGAACATCCAAAATGGAAATGCATAAATGCTGAGAGAGATAATTCCAAAAGGTATCTGTGATTATTAAGGATAGGCAAAAACTGGTTGTTTGGCTCTGGTATATATTCAACCACTTGAGAATTTCATTTTTTCTACTCCCCCTAATTTTTGGATCATTAGGCCACTTGCATCCTCAACATGCTTGTGGCATGCATACCCACCGCACTTAAAACATGTTAGGATCAGTTAGAAGCCTCTTTCCTATAAAATTCCGCCAAACTATTATTAGGGGGTTGTACTAGTGGAATTTCCCAAACATGGATTTTGGAGTTCATTTTTAGTGCGTGAAATAATTTTCTATTTATTATAGTTTTCAAAATTTTTTTGCACATAGGAACTCTAAAATTTTCATTTTGTTACGATCTATTTGCCTTATATCTTTTTGTTTACGAGGAAAAATGGGAGAGTGAAAACACAAGTTTGGATCTGAAAAAAAAAATTTGAACATCCAAAATGGAAATGCACAAATGCTGAGAGAGATAATTCCAAAAAAGTATCTGTGAGTTTTAAGGATAGGCAAAAAGTGGGTTGTTTGGCTCTGGTAAATATCCATCCACACGTTAACTTGAGAACTTAATTTTTTCCACTCCTTCAAATATTTGGATCATTAGGCCACTTGCATCCTCAACATGTTTGTGGCATGCATATCCACCACACATAAAACATGTTAGGATCCGTTAGAAGTCACTTTCCTATAAAATTTCACCAAGATATTATTAGGGGATTGTACTTGTGGAATTTCACAAACATGGATCTTGGAGTTTATTTTTAGTGCGTGAAATAATTTACTATTTATTATAGTTTTCAATTTTTTTTTACACACATGAACTCTAAAATTTTCATTTTTTTGCGATCGTATATCTTTCTTGTTTACGGGGAAAAATGGGAGAGAGAAAACTCAAGTTTGGATCAGAAAAAAAAAATTTGAACATCCAAAATGGATATGCACAAATGCGGAGAGAGATAATTCCAAAAAAATATCTGTGATTTTTAAGGATAGGCAAAAAGTGGGTTTTTTCGCTCAGGTAAATATCCAACCACGCGTTAACTTGAGAATTTAATTTTTTCTACTCCTTGAAATTTTTGGATCATTATGCCACTTGCATCCTCAACATGTTTGTGGCAGGCATATCCACCACACTTAAAACATGTTAGGATCAGTTAGAAGTCTCTTTCCTATAAATTCCAAAAAGCTATTATTAGGGAGTTGTACTAGTGGAATTTCCCAAACATGGATTTTGGAGTTCATTTTTAGTGCGTGAAATAATTTTCGATTTATAATATTTTTCAATTTTTTTTGCACACATGAACTCTAAAATTTTCATTTTGTTGTGATCTATTTGCCTTATATCTTTGTTTTTTTAGGAGGAAAAATGGGAGAACGAAAACTCAAATTTGGATCTGAAAAAAAAATTTGAACATCCAAAATGGAAATGTACAAATGCTGAGAGAGAGATAATTCCAAAAAGTATCTATGATTTTTAAGTAATGGCAAAAAGTGGGTTGTTTGGCTTTGATAAATATCCAACCACACGTTAACTTGAGCAAATATCCAACCACACGTTGAATTGAGCATATTATTTTTTGACTCCTTGAAATTTTTGGGTCATTAGGCCACTTGCATCCTCAACATGTTTGCGGCATGCATATCCACCACACTTAAAACATGTTAGGATCACTTAGAATTCTCTTGCCTATAAAATTCCACCAACCTATTATTAGGGGCTTGTACTAGTTGAATTTCCCAAACATGGATTTTGGAGTTCATTTTTACTGCGTGAAATAATTTTCTATTTACTATAGTTTTCAAATTTTTTTGCACACATGAACTCTAAAATTTTCATTTTGTTGCGATCTATTTGCCTTATATCTTTTTTGTTTACGAGGAAAATGGGAGAGTGAAAACACAAGTTTGGATCTGAAAAAAAAAATTTGAATATCCAAAATAGAATTGCACAAAAGCTGAGAGAGATAATTCCAAAAAGTATCTGTGAATTTTAAGGAGAGGCAAAAAGTGGGTTGTTTGGCTCTGCTCAATATCCAACCACACGTTAACTTGAGAATTTAATTTTTTCAACTCCTTGAAATTTTTTCACCATTAGGCGACTTGTAACCTCAACATGTTTGTGGCATACATATCCACCACACTTAAAACATGTTAGGATCTGTTAGAAGTCTCTTTCCTATAAAATTCCACCAAGCTATTATTAGGAGATTGTAGTAGTGGAATTTCCCAAACACGGATTTTGGAGTTCATTTTAAGTGCGGGAAATAACTTTCTATTTATTATAGTTTTCAAATTTTTTTGCACACTTGAACCCTAAAATTTTCATTTTGTTGCGATCTATTTGCCTTATATCTTTTTTGTTTACGAGGAAAAATGGGAGAGGGAAAACTCAAGTTTGGATCTGAAAAAAAAATTTGAATATCCAAAATGGAAATGCACAAATGCTGAGAGAGATAATTCCAAAAAGTATCTGTGAGTTATAAGGATAGGCAAAAAGTGGGTTGTTTGGCTCTGGTAAATATCCAACCACACGTAAACTTGAGAATTTAATTTTTCTACTCCTTGAAATTTTTGGATCATTAGGCCACTTCCTTCCTCAACATGTTTGTGCCATGCATATCCACCACACATAAAAGATGTTAGGATCAGTTAGAAGTCTCTTTCCTATAAAATTCCACCTAGCTATTATCAGGGGGTTGTACAAGTGGAATTTCCCTAACATGGATTTTCGAGTTCATTTTTAGTGCGTGAAATAATTTTCTATTTATTATAGTTTTCAAATTTTTTTGCACACATGAACTATCAAATTTTCATTTCGTTGTGATATATTTGCCTTATATCTTTTTTGTCTACGAAGAAAAAAGGGAGAGTGAAAACTCAAGTTTGGATCTGAAAAAAAAAAAAATGAACATCCAAAATGGAAATGCACATATGCGAAGAAAGATAATTCCAAAAAGTATCTGTGATTTTTAAGGAAAGGCAAAAAGTGGGTTATTTGGCTTTGGTAACTATCCAATCACATGTTAACTTGAGAATTTAATTTTTTCTACTCCTTGAAATTTTTGGATCATTAGGCCACTTGCATCCTCAACATGTTTGTGGCATGCATATCCACTACACTTAAAACATATTAGGATCATTTAGAAGTCTCTTTCCTATAAAATTCCACCAAGCTATTGTTAGGGGGTTGTACTAGTGGAATTTCCCAAACATGGATTTTGGAGTTCATTTTTAGTGCGTGAAATAATTTACTATTTATTATAGTTTTCAATTTTTTTTGCACACATGAACTCTAAAATTTTCATTTTGTCTCGATCTATTTGCTTTTAGATCTTTTTCGTTTACAAGGAAAAATGGGATAGTGAAAACTCACGTTTTAATCTGAAAAAAAAAAAAATTTGGACATCCAAAATGGAAATGCACAAATGCTGAGAGAGATAATTCCAAAAAAGTATCTGTGATTTTAAAGGATAGGCAAAAAGAGGATTGTTTGGCTCTGGTAAATATCCAACCACACGTTAACTTGAGAATTTAATTTTTTCTACTCCTTGAAATTTTTGGATCATTAGGCCACTTGCATCCTCAACATATTTGTGGCATGCATATCAACAACACTTAAAAGATGTTAGGATCAGTTAGAAGTCTCTTTCCGATAAAATTCCACCTAGCTATTATTAGGGGGTTGTACTAGTGGAATTTCCCAAACATGGATTTTGGAGTTCATTTCTTGTGCGTGAAATAATTTTTTTTTAATTATAGTTTTCTAATTTTTTTGCGCACTTGAACCCTAAAATTTTCATTTTGTTGCGATCTATTTGCCTTATATCTTTTTTGTTTACGAGGAAATATAAGAGAGGGAAATCTCTAGATTGGATCTGAAAAAAAAATTGAACTTCCAAAATGGAAATGCACAAATGCAGAGAGAGATAATTCCAAAAAGTATCTGTGATTTTTAAGGATAGGCAAAAAGTGGGTTGTTTGGCTCTGGTAAATATCCAACCACACGTTAACTTGAGAATTTAATTTTTTCTACTCCTTGAAATTTTTGGATCATTAGGCCACTTGCATCCTCAACATGTTTGTGGCATGCATATCCGCCACACTTAAAACATGTTAGGATCAGTTAGAGGTCTCTTTCCGATAAAATTCCACCAAGCAATTGTTCGGGTGTTGTACTAGTGGAATTTCCCGAACATGGATTTTGGAGTTTTAGTGCGTGAAATAATTTTCTATTTATTATAGTTTTCAAATTTTTTTGCAGAAATGAACTCTAAAATTTTCATTTTGTTGCGATCTATTTGCGTTATAGCTTTTTTGTATACGAGGAAAAATGGAAGAGTGAAAACTCAAGTTTGGATCTGAACAAAATAAAATTTGAACATCAAAAATGGAAATGGACAAATATTGAGAGAGATAATTCGAAAAAGTATTTGTGATTTTTAAGGATAGGAGAAAAGTGGGTTGTTTGGCTCTGGTAAATATCCAACCACACGTTAACTAGAGAATATAATTTTTTCTATTCGAAATTTTTGGATCATTAGACCACTTGCATCCTATACATGTTTGTGGCATGCATATCCACCATACCTAAAACATGCTAGGATCAGTTAGAAGTCTCTTTCCTATAAAATTCCATCAAGCTATTATTAGGGGGTTATACTAGTGGGATTTCCCAAACATGGATTTTGGAGTTCATTTTTAGTGCGTGAAATAATTTTATATTTATTATAGTTTTCAAATCTTTTTGCACACATGAACTCTAAAATTTTCACTTTTTTGCGATCTATTTTCCTTTTATCTTTTTTGTTTACGAAGAAAAATGGGAGAGTGAAAACACAAGTTTGGATCTGAAAAAAAAAAAATTTGAACATCCCAAATGGAAATGCACAAATGCAGAGAGTGATAGTTCCAAAAAGTATCTGTGATTTGTAAGGATAGGCAAAAAGTAGGTTTTTTGGCTCTGGAAAATATCCAACCACACGTTAACTTGAGAATTTAATTTTTTCTACTCCTTGAAATTTTTGGATCATTAGGCCACTTGCATCCTCAACATGTTTGTCGCATGGATATCCACACTTAAAACATGTTAGGATCAGTTAGAAGTCTCTTTACTATAAGATTCCACCATGCTATTATTAGGGGGTTGTACTAGTGGAATTTCCTAAACATGGATTTTGGAGTTCATTTTTAGTGCGTGAAATAATTTTCTATTTATTATAGTTTTTCAATTTTTTTCCACACAAGAACTCGAAAATTTTCATTTTGTTGCGATCTATTTGGCTTATATCTTTTTTGTTTATGAAGAAAAATGGGAGAGTGAAAACTCAGGTTTGGATCTGAAAAAAAAAAAATTGAACATCCAAAATGGAAATGCACAAATGCTGCGAGAGATAATTCCAAAAAGTATCTGTGATTTTTAAGGATAGGCAAAAAGTGGGTTGTTTGGCTCTAGTAAATATCCAACCACACGTTAACTTGAGAATTTAATTTTTTCTACTCGAAATTTTGGGATCATTAGGCCACTTGCATCCTCAACATGTTTGTGGCAAGCATATCGACCATACTTAAAACATATTAGGATCCGTTAGAAGTCTTTTTCCTATAAAATTCCTCCAAGCTATTACTAGGTAGTGGAACTTCCCAAACATGGATTTTGGTGTACATTTTTTGTGCGTTAAATAATTATCAATTTATTATAGTTTTTAAATTTTTTTGCACACATGAACTCTAAAAATTTCATTTTGTTTCGATCTATTTGCCTTATATCTTTTTTGTTTACGAGGAAAAATGGGAGAGTGAAAACTCAAGTTTGGATCTGAAAAAAAAAAATTTGAACATCCAAAATGGAAATGCACAAATGCTCAGAGAGATAATTCCAAAAAGTATCTGTGATTTTTAAGAATAGGCAAAAAGTGGGTTGTTTGGCTATGGTAAATATCCAACCACACATTAACTCTAGAATTTAATTTATTCTTCTCCTTGAAATTTTGGGATCGTTAGGCCACTTGCATCCTCAACATGTTTGTGGCATGCATATCCGCCACACTTAAAACATGTTAGGATCAGTTAGAAGTCTCTTTCCTATAAAATTCCACCATGCTATTATTAGGGGGTAGTACGAGTGAAATTCCCCAAACAAGGATTTTTGAGTTCATTTTTAGTACGTGAAATAATTTTCTGTTTATTATAGTTTTCAAATTTTTTTGCACACATGAACTCTAAAATTTTCATTTTGTTGCGATCTATTTTCCTTATATCTTTTTTGTTTATGTGGAAAAATGGGAGAGTGAAAACTCAAGTTTGGATTAGAAAAATAAAATAAAATTTGAACATCCAAAATGGAAATGCACAAATACTGCGAGAGATAATTCCAAAAAGTATCTGTAATTTTTAAGGATAGGCAAAAAGTGGGTTGTTTGGCTCTCGTAAAAATCCAACAACACGTTAACCTGAGAATTTAATTTTTTCTAGTCCTTGAAATTTTTTGATCATTTGGCCACTTGCATCCTCAACATGTTTTTGGCATGCATATCCACCACACTTAAAACATGTTCAGATCAGTTAGAAGTCTCTTTCCTATAAAATTCCACCAAGCTATTATTAGGGGGTTGTACAAGTGGAATTTCCCAAACATGGATTTTTGAGTTAATTTTTAGTGCGTGAAATATTTTTCAATTTAGTATAGATTTCAAATTTTTTTTGCACACATGAACTCTCAAATTTTCATTTTGTTGCAATCTTATATCTTTTTTGTTTACGAGGAAAAATGGGAGAGTGAAAACTCAAGTTTTGATCTGAAAAAAAAAATTGAACATCCAAAATGGAAATGCACAAATGCTGAGTGAGATAATTCCAAAAAGTATCTGTGACTTTTAAGGATAGGAAAAAAGTGGGTTTTTTGGGTCTGGTAAATATCCAACCACACGTTAACTTGAGAATTTAATTTTTTCAACTCCTTGAAATTTTTTGATCATTAGGCCACTTGAATCCTCAACATGTTTGTGGCATGCATATCCGCCACACTTAAAACATGTTAGCATCAGTTAGAAGTCTCATTCCTATAAAATTCCACCAAGCTATTATTAGGGGGTTGTACTAGTGGAATTTCCAAAACTTGGATTTTGGAGTTCATTTTTAGTATGTGAAATAATTTTCTATTTATTATAGTTTTGAAATTTTTTCGCACACATGTACTCTGAAATTTTCTTTTTATTGCAATCTATTTGCCTTATATCTTTTTTGTTTACGAGGAAAAATAGGAGAGTGAAAACTCAAGTTTGGATCTAGAAAAAAAAATTTGAACATACAAAATGGAAATGCACAAATCCTGAGAGAGATAATTCCAACATCTATCTGTGATTTTTAAGGGGAGGCAAAAAGTGGATTGTTTGGCTCTGTTAAATATCCAACAACACGTTAACTTGAGAATTTAATTTTTTCTACTCCTTGAAATTTTTGGATCATTAGGCCACTTGCATCCTCAACATGTTTGTTGCATGCATATCCACCCCACTTAAAAGATGTTAGAATCAGTAAGAAATCTTTTTCCTATAAACTTCCACCATGCTATTATTAGGGGGTTGTACTAGTGGAATTTCCCAAACATGGATTTTGGAGTTCATTTTTAGTGCGTGAAATAATTTTCTATTTATTATATTTTTCAATTTTTTTTGCACACATGAACTCTAAAATTTTCATTTTGTTGCGATCTATTTGCCTTATTTCTTTTTTTTTTGCGAGGAGGAAGTGGGAGAGTGAAAACTCAAGTTTGGATCTAAAAAAAAAAAAATTTAACATCCAGAATGGTAATGCACAAATGCTGAGAGAGATAATTCATAGAAATTATCAGTGATTTTTAAGGATAGGCAAAAAGTGGGTTGTTTGGCTCTGGTAAATATCCAAACACATGTTAACTTGAGAATTTAATTTTTTCTACTCCTTGAAATTTTTTTATCATTAGGCCACTTGCATCCTCAACATGTTTGTGGCATGCAAATCCACCACACTTAAAACATGTTAGGATCAGTTAGAAGTCTCTTTCCTATAAAATTCGACCAAGCTACTATGAGGGGGTTGTCCTAGTGGAATTTCCCAAACAAGGATTTTGGGGTTCATCTTTAGTGTGTTAAATAATTTTCTATTTATTATATTTTTCAAAATTTTTTTCAGACATGAGCTCAAAAATTTTCATTTTGTTGCGATCTATTTGCCTAACTTGTTCTTTTTTTACGAGGAAAAAAAGGAGAGTGAAAACTCAAGTTTGGATCTGAAAAAAAAATTTTGAACATCCAGAATGGAAATGGACAAATGCTCAAAGAGATAATTCCAAAAAAGTATCAGTGATTTTTAATGATAGGCAAAAAGTGGGTTCTTTGGCTCTGGTAAATATCCAACCACATGTTAACTTGCGAATTTAATTTTTTCTACACGAAATTTTTTTATCATTAGGCCACATCAATCCTCGACATGTTTTTGCCATGCACATCCACCACACTTAAAACATGTTAGCATTAGTTAGAAGTCTCTTTCCTATAAAATTCCACCAAGCTATTATTAGGGGGTTGTACTAGTGGAATTTCCCAAACATGGATTTTGGAGTTCATTTTTAATGCGTGAAATAATTTTCTATTTATTATAGTTTTTAATTTTTTTTGCACACTAGAACTCTAAAATTTTCATTTTGCTACGATCTATTTGCCTTATATATTTTTTATTCACGAGGAAAAATGGGAGAGTGAAAACTCAAGTTTGGATATGAAAAAAAAATTTTGAACATCCAAAATGGAAATGCACAAATGTTGAGAGAGATAATTCCAAGAGGTATCTGTGATTTTTAAGGACAGGCAAAAAGTGGGTTGTTTGGCTCTGGTAAATATCCAACACACGTTAACTTGTGAATATAATTTTTCCTACTCCTTGAAATTTTGGGATCATTAGGCCACTTGCGACCTCAACATGATTGTGGCATGCATATCCACCACGCTTAAAACATGTTAGGATCAGTCAGAAGTCTCTTTCCCATAAAATTCCACCAAGCTCTTATTAGGGGGTTGTACTAGTGGAATTTCCCAAAAATGGATTTTGGAGTTCATTTTTAGTGCGTGAAATAATTTTCTATTTATTATAATTTTCAAATTTTTTTGCACACATGAACTCTAAAATTTTCATATTGTTGCGATCTAATTGCCTTATATCTTTTTTGTTTACAAGGAAAAAAGGGAGAGTGAAAAGTCAAGTTTGGATCTGAAAAAAAAAAATTTGAACATCCAAAATGGAAATGCAAAAATGCTGAGAGAGATAATTCCAAAAAGTATTTGTGGTTTTTAGGCACAGGCAAAAAATGGGTTGTCTGGCTCTGGTAAATCCACCACACGTTAACTTGAGCATTTAATTTTTTTTACTTCTTGAAATTTTTTGATCATTAGGCCACTTGCATCCTCAACATGTTTGTGACATGCATATCCACCACACTTAAAACATGTTAGGATCAGTTAAAAGTCTCTTTCCTATAAAATTCCACCAAGCTATTATTAGGGGGTTGTACTAGTGGAATTTCCCAAACATGGATTTTTTGAGTTCATTTTTAGTGCGTGAAATAATTTTCTATTTATTATAGTTTTCAATTTTTTTTGCGTTCATTAACTCTAAAATTTTCATTTTGTTGCGATCTTTATTCATTTTATCTTTTTTGTTTACGAGGAAAAATGGGAGAGTGAAAACTCAAGTTTGGATCTAAAAAAAAAAAATTTGAACATCCAAAATGGAAATGCAAAAATGCTGATTAACATAATTCAGAAAAGTATTTGTGATTTTTAAGGATAGGAAAAAAGTGGGTTGTTTGGCTCTTGTAAATATCCAACCACACGTTAACTTTAGAATTTAATTTTTTCTACTACTTGAAATTTTGGGATCATTAGGCCACTTGCGACCTCAACATGTTTGTGGCATGCATATCCACCACACTTAAAACATGTTAGGATCAGTTAGAAGTCTCTTTCCCATAAAATTCCACCAAGCTATTATTAGGGGATTGTACTAGTGGAATTTCCCAAACATGGATTTCGGAGTTCATTTTTAGTGCATGAAATAATTTTCTATTTATTATAGTTTTCAAATTTTTTGCACACATGAACTCCCAAAATTTCATTTTGTTGCGACCTAATTGCCTTATATCTTTTTTGTTTACGAGGAAAAAAGGGAGAGAGAAAACTCAAGTTTGGATCTGAAAAAAAAAAATTTGAACATCCAAAATGGAAATACAAAAATGCTGAGAGAGATAATTCCAAAAAGTATCTGTGATTTTTAGGGATAGGCCAAAACTGGGTTGTTTAGCTCTAGTAAATATCCACCACACGTTAACTTGAGAATTTAATTTTTTCTACTCCTTGAAATTTTGGATCATTAGGCCACTTGCATCCTCATCATGTTTGTTTCATGCATATCCACCACACGTAAAACATGTTAGGATCAGTTAGAAGTCTCTTTCCCAAAAAATTCCACCAAGCTATTACTAGGGGGTTGTAGTAGTGGAATTTCCCAAACATGGATTTTAGAGTTCATTTTTAGTGCATGAAATAGTTTTTTATTTATTATAGTTTTCAAATTTTTTTGCACACGTGAACTCTAATATTTTCATTTTGTTGCGATCTATTTGCCTTATATATTTTTTATTCACGAGGAAAAATGGGAGAGTGAAAACTCAAGTTTGGATCTGAAAAAAAAATATTTGAACATCCAAAATGGAAATGCACAAATGTTGTGAGAGATAATTCCAAAAGGTATCTGTGAGTTTTAAGGATAGGCAGAAAGTGGGTTGTTTGGCTCTAGTAAATATCCAACCACCCGTTAACTTCAAAATTTAATTTTTTTTACTCCCCCAAATTTTTGGATCATTAGTCCACTTGCATCCTCAACATGTTTGTGGCATATCCACCACACTTAAAACATGGTAGGATCAGTTAGAAGTTTCTTTCCTATAAAATTCCACCAAGCTATTATTAGGGGGTTGTACTAGTGGAATTTTCCAAACATGGATTTTTTTATTTCATTTTTTGTGCGTGAAATAATTTTCAAATTTTTTTGTACACATTAACTCTAAAATTTTCATTTTGTTGCGATCTTTCTGCCTTATATCTTTTTTTTTTACGAGGAAAAATGGGAGAGTGAAAACTCAAGTTTGGATCTGAAAAGTAAAAAAATTGAGCATCCAAAATGGAAATGCACAAATGCTGAGAGAGATAATTCCAAAAAGTATCTGTGATTTTTAAGGATCGGCAAAAAGTGGGTTGTTTGGCTTTGGTTCCACCCACACTCTAACTTGAGAATTAAATTTTTCTACTTTGTGAAATTTTTGGATCATTAGGCCACTTGCATCCTCAACATGTTTGTGGCATGCATATCCACCACACTTAAAACATGTTAGGATCAATAAGAAGTCTTTTTCCTATAAAATTCCACTAAGCTATTATTAGAGGGTTGTACTCGTGGAATTTCCCAAACATGGATTTTGGAGTTCATTTTTAGTGCGTGAAATAATTTTCTATTTATTATAGTTTTCAAATTTTTTTGCACACATGAACTCTGAAATTTTTATTTTGTTGCGATCTATTTGCCTTATTTTTTTATGTTTACGAGGAAAAATGGGAGAGTGAAAACTCAAGTTTGGATCTAAAAAAAAAACATTGAACATCCAAAATGGAAATAAACAAATGTTGAGACAGATAATTCCAAAAACTATCTGTGATTTTTAAGGATAGTCAAAAAGTGGGTTGTGTCGCTCTGGTAAATATCCAACCACACGTTAACTAAAGAATTTAATTTTTTCTACTTCTTGAAATTTTTGGATCATAAGGCCACTTGCATCCTCAACATATTTGTGGCATGCATATCCACTACACTTAAAACATATTAGGATCAGTTAGAAGTCTCTTTCCCAAAAAAATTCCACCAAGCTATTATTAGGGGGATCTACTAGTGGAATTTCCCAAACTTGGATTTTGTAGTTCATTTTTAGTGCGAGAAATTTTTTTCTATTTATTATAGTTTAAAATTTTTTTTGCACACTTGAACTCTAAAATTTTCATTTTGTTGCGATCTATTTGCTTTTTTATCCTTTTTGTTTACGAGGAAAAATGGGTGAGCGAAAAATAAAGTTTGGATATGAAAAAAAATTTTGAACATCCAAAATGGAAATGCACAAATGCTTAGAGAGATAATTCCAAAAAGTATACGTGATTTTTAGGATAGGCAAAAACTGGGTTGTTTGGCTCTGGTAAATATCCAACCAAACATTAACTTGAGAATTTAATTTTTTCTACTCCTAGAAATTTTATGATCATAAAGCCACTTGCTTCCTCAAAGAGTTTGTGGCATGCATATCCACCACACTTAGAACATGTTAGGATCAGTTAGAAGTCTCTTTCCCATGAAGTTCCACCATGCTATTACTAGGGGGTCGTACTACTGCAATTTTCCAAACATGGATTTTGGAGTTCATTTTTAGTGCGTGAAATAATTTTCTATTTCTTATAGTTTTCAAATTTTTTTGCACACATGAACTCTCAAATTTTCATTTTGTTGCGATCTAATTGCCTTATATCTTTTTTGTTTACGAGGAAAAAAGGGAGAGTGAAAACTCAAGTTTGGATCTCAAAAAACAAATTTGAACAACCAAAATGGAAATGCAAAAATGCTGAGAGAGATAATCCCAAAAAGTATGTTTTATCATTAAGGATAGGCAAAAAGTGGGTTGTTTGGCTCTGGTAAATATCCACCACACATTAACTTGAGAATTTAATTTTTTCTACTCCCGCTAATTTTTGGATCATTAGGCCACTTGCATCCTCAACATGTTTGTGGCATACATATCCACCACACTTAAAACATGTTAGGATCAGTTAGAAGTCTTTTTCCTATAAAATTCCACCAAGCTATTATCAGGGGGTTGTACTAGTGGAATTTCCGAAACATTGATTTTTTTATTTCATTTTTAGTGCGTGAAATAATTTTCTATTTATTATAGTTTTC
The DNA here is from genome assembly GCF_029961685.1 of Aristolochia californica. Classification (NCBI taxonomy): domain Eukaryota; kingdom Viridiplantae; phylum Streptophyta; class Magnoliopsida; order Piperales; family Aristolochiaceae; genus Aristolochia; species Aristolochia californica. The sequence goes on from NW_027181826.1 coordinate 11,083,234, forward strand.
AAAATTTTTTTCACACATGAACTTTCAAATTTTCATTTTGTTGCGATCTAATTGCCTTATATCTTTTTTGTTTATGAGGAAAAAAAGGAGAGTGAAAACTCAAGTTTGGATCTGAAAAAAAAAATTTTGAACTTCCAAAATGGAAATGCAAAAATGCTGAGAGAGATAATTCCAAAAAGTATTTGTGATTTTTTGGGACAGGCAAAAAGTGGGTTGTTTGGCTCTGGTAAATATCCACCACACGTTAACTTGAGCATTTAATTTTTTCTACTTCTTGAAATTTTTTGATCATTAGGCCACTTGCATCCTCAACATGTTTGTGATATCCACCACACTTAAAACATGTTAGGATCAGTTAAAAGTCTCTTTCCTATAAAATTCCTCCAAGCTATTATTAGGGGTTTGTACTAGTGGAATTTCCCAAACATGGATTTTTTGAGTTCATTTTTAGTGTGTGAAATAATTTTCTATTTATTATAGTTTTCAAATTTTTTTGCGTACATTAACTCTAAAATTTTCATTTTGTTGCGATCTTTATTCCTTTTATCTTTTTTGTTTACGAGGAAAAATGGGAGAGTGAAAACTCAAGTTTGGATCTAAAAAAAAAAAATTTGAACATCCAAAATGGAAATGCAAAAATGCTGATTGACATAATTCCAAAAAGTATCTGTGATTTTCAAGGAGAGGCAAAAAGTGGGTTGTTTGGCTCCAGTAAATATCCAACCACACGTTAACTTTAGAATTTAATTTTTTCTACTCACCCTAATTTTTTTATCATTAGGCCACGTGCATCCTCAACATGTTTGTGGCATGCATATCCACCACACTTAAAACATGTTAGGATCAGTTAGAAGTCTCTTTGCTACAAAATTCCACCAAGCAATTATTAGGGGGTTGTACTAGTGGAATTTCCAAAACATGGATTTTGGAGTTCATTTTTTTTGGGTGAAATAATTTTCTATTTATTATAGTTTTCAAATTTTTTGGCACACATGAACTATAAAATTTTCATTTTGCTGCGATGTATTTGCCTTATATCTTTTTTGTTTACGAGGAAAAATGGGAGAGTAAAAACTCAAGTTTGGATATGAAAAAAAAAATTTGAACATCCAAAATGGAAATGTTCAAATGCTGAGAGAGATAATTCCAAAAAGTATCTGTGTTTTTTAAGGATAGGCAAAAAGTGGGTTGTTTGGCTCTGGTAAATATCAAACCTCATGTTAACTTGAGAATTTTATTTTTTCTACTACTATAAATTTTATGATCATAAGGCCACTTGCTTCTCCTCAACATGTTTGTGGGATACATATCCACTATATTTAAAATTTGTTAGGATCAGTTGGAAGTCTATTTCCTATAAAATTCCTCCAACCTATTATTAGGGGATTGTCCTAGTGGAATTTCCCAAACATGGATTTTGGAGTTCATTTTTAGTGCGTGAAATAATTTTCTATTTATTATTGTTTTCAAATTTTTTTTGCACAAATAAACTCTAAAATTTTCATTTTGTTGCGATCTATTTGCCTTTTATTTTTATTTTTTTTACGAGGAAAAATGGAAGAGTGACAACTCAAGTTTGGATCTAAAAAAAAAAAAATTTGAACATCCAAAATGGAAATGCACAAATGCTGAGAGAGATAATTCCGAAAAGTATCTTTGATTTTTTAGTAAAGGGAAAAAGTGGGTTGTTTGGCTCCGTTAAATATCCAACCACATGTTAACTTGAGAATTTAATTTTTTCTGCTCCCCCTAATTTTTGGATCATTAGGCCACTTCCATCCTCAACATGCTTGTGGCATGCATATCCACCACACTTAAAACATGTTAGGATCAATTAGAAGTCTCTTTCCCATAAAATTCCACCAAGCTATTATTAGGGGGTGGTACTAGTGGAATTTCCCAAACATGGATTTTGGAGTTCTTTTTTAGTGCGTGAAATAATTTTCTATTTATTATATTTTTCAAAATTTTTTGCACACATGAACTCTAAAATTTTAATTTTGTTGTGATCTTATATCTTTTTGTTGACGAGGAAAAAAGGGAGACTGAAAACTCAAGTTTGGATCTGAAAAAAAAATTTGAACATCCATAATGGAAATGCACAAATGCTGAGAGAGATAATTCCAAAAAGTTTCTGTGATTTTTAAGGATAGACAAAAAGTGGGTTGTTTGGTTCTGGTAAATATCAAACCTCACTTGAGAATATAATTTTATCTACTCCTTGAAATTTTATGATCATTAGGCCACTTCCATCCTCAAATATTTTTGGCATGCATATGCACCACACTTAAAATATGTTAGGATCAGTTAGAAGTCTCTTTCCTATAAATTTCCACCAAGCTTAAGTTAGGGGGTTGTACTAGTTGAATTTCCCAAACATGGATTTTGGAGTTCATTTTTAGTGCGTGAAATAATTTTCTATTTATTGAAGTTTTCAAAATTTTTCGCACACATGAACTCTAAATTTTTTATTTTATTGCGATCTATTCGCCTTATTGTTATTTTGTTACGAGGAAAAATGGGAGAGTGAAAACTGAAGTTTGGATCTAAAAAAAAAAAAATTTGAACATCCAAAATGGAAATGCACAAATGCTGAGAGAGATAATTCCAAAAAGTATCTGTGATTTTTAAGGATAGTCAAAAAGTGGGTTGTTTGGCTCTGGTAAATATCCAACCACACGTTAACTTAAGAATTTAATTTTTTCTACTTCTTGAAATTTTTGGATCATAAGGCCACTTGCATCCTCAACAAGTTTGTGGCATGCATATCTACCACATTTAAAACATGTTAGGATAAGTTAGATGTCTCCTTCCTATAAAATTCCACCAAGCTATTATTAGGGGGTTGTACTTGTGGAATTTACAAAACATGGATTTTGGAGTTCATTTTTAGTGCGTGAAATAATTTTTTATTTATTATTGTTTTCAAATTTTTTTGCACACATGAACTCAAAAATTTTCATTTTGTTGCGATCTAATTGCCTTATATCTTTTTTGTTTACGAGGAAAAATGGGACAATAAAAACTCATTTTTGGATCTAAAAAAGAAAATTTGAACATCCAAAATGGAAATGCACAAATGCTGAGAGAGATAATTCCAAAAACGTATCTTTGATTTTTAAGGATAGGCTAAAAGTGGGTTGTTTGGCACTGGTAAATATCCAACCATACGTTAACTTGAGAATTTAATTTTTTCCACTTCTTGAAATATTTGGATCATTAGGCCATTTGCATCCTCAACATGTTTGTGGCATGCATATCCACAGCACATAAAACATGTTAGGATCCATTCAAAGTCTCTTTCCTATAAAATTCCACCAAGCTATTATTAGGGGGTTGTACAATTGAAATTTCCCAAACATGGATTTTAGAGTTCATTTTTAGTGCGTGAAATAATTTTCTATTTATTATTTTTTTCAAATTTTTTTGCACACATGAAGTCTAAAATTTTCATTTTGTTGTGATCTATTTGCCTTATTTCTTATTTTTTTACAAGGAAGAAGTGGGAGAGTGAAAACTCAAGTTTGGATCTGGAAAAAAAAAATTTGTACATCCAGATTGGAAATGCACAAATGCTGAGAGAGATAAGTCCAAAAAATTATCAGTGATTTTTAAGGATAGACAAAAAGTGGGTGGTTTGGCTCATGTAAATATCCAACCACATGTTAACTTGAGAATTTAATTTTTTCTACCCCTTGAAATTTTTTGATCAATAGGCCACTTGCATCCTCAACATGTTTGTGGCATTCATATCCACCACACTTAAAAAACATGTTAGGATTAGTTAGAAGTCACTTTCCTATAAAATTCCACCAAACTATTTTGAGGGGGGTGTCCATGTGGAATTTGCCAAACAAGGATTTTGGAGTTCATTTTTAGTGCGTGAAATAATTTTCTATTTGTTATAGTTTTCAATTTTTTTTTTCACACATTAACTCTAAAATTTTCATTTTGTTGCGATCTTTTTGCCTAATATCTTTTTTGTTTACGAGGAAAAATGGGAGAGTGAAATCACAAGTTTGGATCTAAAAAGAAAAATTTGAACATCCAAAATGGAAATGCAAAAATGCTGAGGGAGATAGTTCAAAAAAGTATCTGTGATTTTTAAGGATAGGCAAAAAGTGGGTTGTTTGGGTCTGGTAATTATCCAACCACACGTTAACTTGAGAATTTAATTTTTTCTACTCCTTGAAATTTATGGATCATTAGGCAACTTGCATCCTCAACTTGTTTGTGGCATGCATATCCACCACGCTTAAAACAAGTTAGGATCAGTTAGAAGTCTCTTTCATATAAAATTCCACCAAGCTATTATTAGGGGGTTGTACTAGTGGAATTTCCCAAACATGGATTTTGGAGTTCATTTTTAGTGCGTGAAATAATTTTCTATTTATTATAGTTTTCAAATTTTATTGCACACATGAACTCTAAAATTTTTATTTTGTTGCGTTCTATTTGCCTTATATCTTTTTTGTTTATGAGGAAAAATGGGAGAGTGAAAACTCAAGTTTGGATCTGAAAAATAAAAAAATTGAACATCCAAAATGGAAATGCACAAATGCTGAGAGAGATAATTCCAAAAAGTATTTGTGATTTTTAAGGATAGGCAAAAAGTGGGTTGTTTGGCTCTGGTTTGACCCACACGTTAACTCGAGAATTTAATATTTCTACTTCGTGAAATTTTTGGATCATTCGGCCACTTGCATCCTCAACATGTTTGATGCATGCATATCCACCACACTTTGGATATTTAGGATCAGTTAGAAGTCTCTTTCATATAAAATTCCACCAAGCTATTATTAGGGGGTTGTACTAGTGGAATTTCCCAAACATGGATTTTGGAGTTCATTTTTAGTGCGTGAAATAATTTTCTATTTATTATAGTTTTCAATTTTTTTTGCACACATGAACTCTAAAAAATTTATTTTATTGCGATCTATTTGCCATATATCTTTTTTATTTACGAGGAAAAATTGGAGAGTGAAAACTCAAGTTTGGATCTGAAAAAAAAATTTGAACATAAAAAATGGAAATGCACCAATGTTGAGAGAGATAATTCCAAAAAGTATCTGTGATTCTTAAGGATAGGTAAAAAGTGGGTTCTTTGGTTCTGGTCGACACGTTAACTTGAGAATTTAATTTTTTCTACTCCTAGAAATTTTATGATCATAAGGCCAGTTGCTTACTCAACATGTTCGTGGCATACATATCCACCACACTTAAAACATGTTAGGATCAGTTAGAAGTCTCTTTCCCATAAAATTCCACCAAGCTATTACTATGGGGTTGTACTAGTGGAATTTCTCAAACATGGATTTTGGAGTTCATTTTTAGTGCGTGAAATAATTTTCTATTTATTATAGTTTTCAAATTTTTTTGCACACATAAACTCTAAAATTTTCATTTTGTTGCGATCTAATTTCCTTATATCTTTTTTGTTTACAAGGAAAAAAGGGAGTGTGAAAACTCAAGTTTGGAACTGAAAAAAAAAATTTGAACATACAAAATGGAAATGCAAAAATGCTGAGAGAGATAATTCCAAAAAGTATCTCTGATTTTTAAGGATAGGCAAAAAGTGGGTTGTTTGGCTCTGGTAAATATCAAACCACTTGAGAATTTAACTTTTTCTACTCCCCCTAATTTTTGGATCATTAGGCCACTTGCATCCTCAACTTGCTTGTGGCATGCATATCCACCACACTTAAAACATGTTAGGATCAGTTAGAGTCTCTTTCCTATAAAATTCCACCAAGCTATTATTAAGGGGCTGTACTAGTGGAATTTCCCAAACATGGATTTTGGAGTACATTTTTGGTGCGTTTAAAATAATTTTCTATTTATTATAGTTTTCAATTATTTTTGCACACATGATCTTTAAAATTTTCATTTTGTTGCGATCTAATTGCCTCATATCTTTTTTGTTTACGAGGAAAAATGGGAGGGTGAAAACTCAAGTTTGGATCTAAAAGAAAAAATTAAAGATCCAAAATGGACATGCAAAAATGCTGAGAGAGATAATTCCAAAAAGTATCTGTGATTTTTAAGGATAGGAAAAAAGTGGGTTGTTTGGCTTTGGTAAATATCCAGCCACACGTTAACTTGAGAATTTAATTTTTTCTACCCCTTGAAATTTAGGGATCATTAGGCCACTAGCGACCTCAACTTGTTTGTGGGATGCATATCCACCACACTTAAAACATGTTAGGATCAGTTAGAAGTCTCTTTCCCATAAAATTCCACCAAGCTATTATTAGGGGGTTGTACTAGTGGAATTTCCCAAACATGCCTTTTGGAGTTCATTTTTAGTGCGTGCAATAATTTTCTTTTTATTATAGTTTTCAAATTTTTTTGCACACATGAACTCTAAAATTTTCATTTTGTTGCGATCTTATTTTTTTTTTTGTTTATAAGGAAGAATGAGAGAGTGAAAATTCAAGTTTGGATCTGAAAAAAAAAAATTTGAACAATCAAAATGGAAATGCAAAAATGCTGAGAGAGATAATTCCAAAAAGTATCTGTGACTTTTAGGGAGAGGCAAAAAGTGGGTGGTTTGGCCCTGGTAAATATCCACCGCACGTTAACTTGAGAATTTAATTTTTTCTACTCCCCCTAATTTTTGGATCATTAGACCACTTGCATGCTCAACATGTTTGTGGCATGCATATCCACGACACTTAAAACATGTTAGGATCAGTTAGAAGTCTCTTTCCTACAAAATTCCACCAAGCTATTTTGAGGGTGTTGTACCAGTGGAATTTCCTAAACATGGATTGTTTTAGTTCATTTTTAGTGCGTGAAATAATTTTCTTTTTATTATAGTTTTCAAATTTTTTTGCACACATTAACTCTAAAATTTTCATTTTGTTGCGATCTTTTTGCCGTATATCTTTTTGGTTTACGAGGAAAAATGGAAGGGTAAAAACTCAAGTTTGGATCTAAAAAAAAAAAATTTGAACATCCAAAATGAAAATGCAAAAATGCTGAGAGAGATAATTCCAAAAAGTATCTGTGATTTTTAAGGATAGGCGAAAAGTGGAATGTTTGGTTCTGGTAAATATCCAACCACACGTTAACTTGTCAATTTAATTTTTTCTACACCTTGAAATTTTTGGATCATTAGGCCACTTGCATCCTCAACTTGTTTGTGGCATGCATATCCAACACACTTAAAACATGTTAGGATCAGCTAGAAGTCATTTTCATATAAAATTCCACCAAGCTATTATTAGGGGGTTGTACTAGTGGAATTTCCCAAACATGGATTTTGGAGTTCATTTTTTGTGCGTGAAATATTTTTCTATTTATTATAGTTTTCAAAATTTTTTTTGCATACATGAACTCTAAAATTTTCATTTTGTTGTGATCTATTTGCCTTATATCTTATTTGTTTACGAGGAAAAATGGGAGTGTGAAAACTCAACTTTGGATCTGAAAAATTAAATTTGAACATCTAAATTGAAAATGCAAAAATTCTGAGAGAGATAATTCCAAAAAGTATCTGGGTTTTTTAAGGATAGGCAAAAAGTGGGTTGTTTGGCTCTCGTAAATATCCAACTACACGTTAACTTGAGAATTTAATTTTTTCAACTCCCCCTAAATTTTGGATCCTCAGGCCACATGCATCCTCAACATGTTTGTGGCATGCATATCCACCACACTTAAAACATGTTAGGATCAGTTAGAAGTCTCTCTCCCAATAAAATTCCACCAAGCTATTATTAGGGGGATGTACTAGTGGAATTTCCCAAACATGGATTATGGAGTTCATTTTTAGTGCGTGAAATAATTTTCTACTTATTATAGTTTTTAAATTTTTTTGCACACATGAACTCTAAAATTTTCATTTTGTCGCGATCTTATATCTTTTTTATTGACGAGGAAAAATGGGAGAGTGAAAACTCCATTTTGGATCTGGAAAAAAAATTGAACATAAAAAATGCAAATGTACAAAAGCTGAGAGAGATAATTAAAAAAAGTATCTGTGACTTTTTAGGATAGGCAAACAGTGGGTCGTTTGGCTCTGGTAAATATCCAACCACACGTTAACTCGAGAATTTAATTTTTTCTACTCCCCCTAATTTTTGGAACATTAGGCCACTTGCATCCTCAACATGCTTGTGGCATGCATATCCACCACACTTAAAACATGTTAGGATCCATTAGAAGTCTCTTTCCTATAAAATTCCACCAAGCTATTATTAGGCGGTTGTACTAGTCGAATTTCCCAAACATGGATTTTCGAGTTCATTTTTAGTGCATGAAATAATTTTCTATTTATTATAGTTTTAAAATTTTTTGGCACACATGAACTCTAAAATTTTCATTTTGTTGTGATCTTTTATCTTTTTTATGTACGAGCAAAAATGGGAGAGTGAAAACTCAAGTTTCGATCTAAAAAACAAATTTGAACATCCAAAATGGAAATGCACAAATGCTGAGAAAGATAATTCAAAATAGTTTATGTGATTTTTAAGGATAGGCAAAAAGTGGGTTGTTTGGCTCTGGTAAAAATCCAACCACACGTTAACTTGAGAATTTAATTTTTTCTTCTGCCCCTAATTTTGGGATCATTAGGCCACTTGCATCCTCAACATGCTTGTGGCATGCATATATAAAACATGTTAGGATCAGTTAGACGTCTCTTTCTTATAAAATTCCACCATGTTATTATTAGGGGGTTGTACAAGTGGAATTTCCCAAACATGGATTTTGGAGTTCATTTTTAGTGCATGAAATAATTTTCTATTTATTATAGTTTTCAAATTTTTTTTCACACATGAACTGTAAAATTTTTATTTTGTTGCGTTCTTATATCTTTTTTGTTTACGAGGAAAAATGGGAGAGTGAAAACTCAAGTTTGGATCTGAAAATAAAAATTTGAACATCCAAAATGGAAATGCACAAATGCTGAGAGAGATAATTCCAAAAAGTATCTGTGATTTTTAAGGATAGGCAAAAAGTGGGTCGTTTGGCTCTGGGAAATATCCAACCACACGTTAACTTGAGAATTTAATTTTTTCTACACCCCCTAATATTTGGATCATTAGGCCACTTGCATCCTCAACATGTTTGTGGCATGCATATCCACCACACTTAAAACATGTTAGGATCGGATAGAAGTGTCTTTCCTATAAAATTCCACCAAGCTTTTATTAGGGGGTTGTACTAGTGGAATTTCCCAAACATGGATTTTGGAGTTCATTTTTTGTGCGTGAAATAATTTTCTATTGATTATAGTTTTCAATTTTTTTTGCACACATGAACTCTAAAATTTTCATTTTGTTGCGATCTTATTTTTTTTTTGTTTACAAGGAAGAATGAGAGAGTGAAAATTCAAGTTTGGATCTGAAAAAAAAAATTTTGAACAATCAAAATGGAAATGCACAAATGCTGAGAGAGATAATTCCAAAAAGTATCTTTGATTTTTAAGGATAGGCAAAAAGAGGGTCGTTTGGCTCTGGTAAATATCCAACCACACGTAAACTACTCCCCCTAATTTTTGGATCATTAGGCCACTTGCATCCTCAACATGTTTGTGGCATGCATATCCACCACACTTAAAACATGTTAGGATCGGTTAGAAGTCTCTTTCCTTTAAAATTCCACCAAGCTATTATTAGGGGGTTGTACTTGTGGAATTTCCCACACATGGATTTTGGAGTTCATTTTTAGTGCGTGAAATAATTTTCTATTTATTATAGTTTTCAAATTTTTTTGCACACATGAACTCTAAAATTTTCATTTTGTTGCGATCTTATATCTTTTTTGTTGACAAAGAAAAATGGGAGAGTGAAAACTTCAGTTTGGATCAGAAAAAAACATATTGAACAAAAAAATGGGAATTCACAAAAGCTGAGAGAGATAATTAAAAAAAGTATCTGTGATTTTTAAGGATAGGCAAAAAGTGGGTCATTTTGCTATGGTAAATATCCGACCACACGTTAACTTGAGAATTTAATTTTTTCTACTCCCCCTAATTTTTGGATCAATAGGCCACTTGCATCCTCAACATGCTTGTGGCATGCATATCCACCACACTTAAAACATGTTAGGTTCCGTTAGAAGTCTTTTTACTATAAAATTCCACCAAGCTATTATTAGGGGGTTGTACTAGTGGAATTTCGCAAACAAGGATTTTGGAGTTCATTTTTAGTGCGTGAAATAATTTTCTATTTATTATAGTTTTCAAATTTTTTGGTACCCATGAACTCTAAAATTTTCATTTTGTTGCGATCTTATATCTTTTTTGTTTACAAAGAAAAATGGCAGAGTGAAAACTCAAGTTTGGATCAGAAAAAAAAATTTGAACATCCAAAATGGAAATGCACAAATGCTGAAAGAGATAATTCCAAAAAGTATCTGTGATTTTTAAGGAAAGGCAAAAAGTGGGTCATTCGGCTCTGGTAAAAATCCAACCACATGTTAACTTGAGAATTTAATTTTTCTACTCCCCATAATTTTTGGATCATTAGGCCACTTGCATCCTCAACATGTTTGTGGCATACATATCCACCACACTTAAAAAATGTTAGGATCGGTTAGAGGACTCTTTTCTATAAAATTCCACCAAGCTATTATTAGGGTGTTGCACTAGTGGAATTTCCCAAACATGGATTTTGGAGTTCATTTTTTGTGCCAGAAATAATATACTATTTATTATAGTTTTCAAATTTTTTTGCACACATGAACTCTAAAATTTTCATTTTGTTACAATCCTATATCTTTTTTGTTTACGAGGAAAAATGAGAGAGGGAAAACTCAAGTTTGGATCTGAAAAAAAAATTTTGAACATCCAAAATGGAAATGCACAAATGCTGAGAGAGATAATTCAAAAAAGTATCTGTGATTTTTAAGGTTAGGCAAAAAGTGGGTCGTTTGGCGCCGTTAAATATCTAACCACACGTTAACTACTCCCCCTAATTTTTGGATCATTCGGCCTATTGCATCCTCAACATGTTTGTGGCATGCATATCCACGACACTTAAAACATGTTAGGATCGGTTCGAAGTCCCATTCCTATAAAATTTCACCAAACTATTATTAGGGGGTTGTACTAGTGGAATTTCCAAAACATGGACTTTGGAGTTAAATTTTAGTGTGTGAAAAAAATTTCTATTTATTATAGTTTTCAAATTTTTTTGCACAAATGAACTCTAAATTTTTTGTTTTGTTGTGATCATATATCTTTTTTGTTTACGAGGAAAAATGGGAGAGTGAAAACTCAAGTTTGGATCTGAAAAAAAAATTTGACATCCAAAATTGAAATGCACAAATGCGGAGAGAAATAATTCCAAAAAGTATCTGTGATTTTTATGGATAGGCAAAAAGTGGGTTGTTTGGCTCTTGTACATATCCAACCACATGTTTACTTGAGAATTTAATTTTTTCTACTCTCCCTAATTTTTGGATCATTAGGCCACTTGCATCCTCAACATGTTTGTAGCATGCATATCCACCACACTTAAAACATGTTAGGATCGGTTAGAAGTCCCTTTCCTCTAGAATTCCACCAAGCTAATATTAGGGGGTTGTACTAGTGGAATTTACCAAACATGGATTTTGGAGTTCATTTTTAGTGTGTGAAATAATTTTCTATTTATTATTGATTTATTATTTTTTTGCACACATGAACTCTAAAAATTTTATTTTGTTGCATTCATATATCTTTTTGTTTACGAGGAAAAATAGGAGAGTGAAAACTCAAGTTTGGATCTGAAAAAAAAATTCTAACATCCAATATGGAAATGCACAAATGCTGAGAGAGATAATTCCAAAATGTATCTGTAATTTTTAAGGATAGGCAAAAAGTGGGTCGTTTGGCTCTGGTAAATATCCAACCACACGTTAACTTGAGAATTTAATTTTTTCTACACCCCCTAATATTTGGATCATTAGGCCACTTGCATCCTCAACTTGTTTGTGGCATGCATATCCACCACACTTAAAACATGTTAGGATCAGTTAGAAGTCTCTTTGCTATAAAATTCCACCAAGCTATTATTAGGGGCTTGTACTAGTCGAATTTCCCAAACATGGATTTTGGAGTTCATTTTTTGTGCATGAAATAATTTTCTATTTATTATAGTTTTCAAATTTTTTTGCACACATGAACTCTTAAATTTTCATTTTGTTGCAATCTTATATCTTTTTGGTTTACAAGGAAGAAAGGGAGCGTGAAAATTCAAGTTTGGATCTGAAAAAAAAAATTTTGAACATCCAAAATGGAAATGCACAAATGCTGAGGGAGATAATTCCAAAAAGTATCTTTGATTTTTAAGGATATGAAAAAAGAGGGTCGTTTGGCTCTGGTAAATATCCAACCACACGTTAACTACTCTCCCTATTTTTTGGATCATTAGGCCACTTGCATCGTCAACATGTTTGTGGCATGCATATCCACCACACTTAAAACATGTTAGGATCGGTTAGAAGTCTCTTTCCTTTAAAATTCCACCAAGCTATTATTAGGGGGTTCTACTAGTGGAATTTCCCAAACATAGATTTTGGAGTTCATTTTTAGTGCGTGAAATAATTTACTATTTATTATAGTTTTCAAATTTTTTTGCCCACATGAACTCTAAAATTTTCGTTTTGTTGCAATCTTTTTTTTTTTTTTAACGAGGAAAAATGGGAGAGTGAAAACTCAAGTTTGGATATGAAAAAAAAATTTGAACATCCCAAATGGAAATGCACAAATGCTGAGAGCGATAATTCCAAAAAGTATCTGTGATTTTTTAGGATTGGCAAAAACTTTGTTGTTTGGCTCAGGTAATTATCCAAGCACACGTTAACTTGAGAATTTAATTTTTTCTACTCCCCCTAATTTTTGGATCATTAGGCCACTTGCATCCTCAACATGCTTGTTGCATGCATATCCACCACACTTAAAAGATGTTAGGATCGGTTAGAAGTCTCTTTCCTGTAAAATTCTACCAAGCTATTATTAGGGGGTTGTACTAGTGGAATTTCCAAAACATGGATTTTGGAGTTCATTTTTTGTGCGTGAAATAGTTTTTTATTTATTATAGTTTTAAATTTTTTTTTCACACATGAACTTTTAAATTTTCAATTTGTTGCGATCTTATATCTTTTTTGTTTACGTGGGAAAATGGGAGAGTGAAAACTCAAGTTTGCATCTGAAAAAATATTTGAACATCCAAAATAGAAATGTACAAATGCTGAGAGAGATAATTCCAAAAAGTATCTGTGATTTTTAAGGTTAGGCAAAAAGTGCGTCGTTTGGCACTGGTAAATATCCAACCACACGTTAACTTGAGAATTTAATTTTTTCTACTCTCCCTAATTTTTGGATCATTAGCCCACTTGCATCCTCAACATGCTTGTGGCATGCATATCCACCACACTTAAAACATGTTACGATCAGTTTGAAGTCTCCTTCCTATAAAATTCCACCAAGCTATTTTTAGGGGGTTGTACTAATGGAATTTCCCAAACATGGATTTTAGAGTACATTTTTTGTGCATGAAAAAATTTTCTATTTATTATAGTTTTCTAATTTTTTTCCACACATGAACTCTAAAATTTTCATTTTTTTGCGATCTTATATCTTTTTTGTTTACAAGGAAAAATGGGAGAGTGAAAACTCAAGTTTGGATCTGAAAAAAAAATTTCAACATCCAAAATGCAAATGCACAAATGCTGAGAGAGATAATTCCAAAAAGTATCTGTGATTTTTAAGGATAGGCAAAAAGTGGGATGTTTGGCTCTGGTAAATATCCACCCACACGCTAACTTGAGAATTTAATTTTTTCTACAACCCCTAATTTTTGCATCATTAGGCCACTTGCATCCTCAACATGTTTGTGGCATGCATGGATACCACACTTAAACTATGTTTGGATCAGTTAGAAGTCTTTTTCCAATAAAATTCCACCAAGCTATTATTAAGGGGTTGTACTAGTGGAATTTCCCAAACTTGGATTTTGGAGTTCATTTTTTGTGCGAGAAATAATATACTTTTTATTATAGTTTTCAATTTTTTTCGCACACATGAACTCTAAAATATTCATTTTGTTACGATCCTTTATATTTTTTGTTTACGATGAAAATTGAGAGAGGGAAAACTCAAGTTTGGATCTGAAAAAAAAAAAATTTGAAGATCCAAAATGGAATTGCACAAATGCTGAGAGAGATCTTTCAAAAACGTATCTGTGATTTTTAAGGATAGGCAAAAAGTGAGTCATTTTGCTCAGGTAAATATCCAACCACACGTTAACTTGAGAATTTAATTCTTTCTACTCCCCTTAATTTTTGGATCATTAGGCCACTTGCATCCTCAACATGCTTGTGGCATGCATATCCACCACACTTAAAACATGTTAGGATCCGTTAGAAGTCTCTTTCCTATAAAATTCCACCAAGCTATTATTAGGGGGTTGTACTAGTGGAATTTCCCAAACATGGATTTTGGAGCTCATTTTTAGTGCGTGAAATAATTTTCTATTTATTATTATAGTTTTCAAATTTTTTTGCACACATGAACTCTAAAATTTTCATTTTGTTGCGATCTTATGTCTTTTTTGTTTACGAGGAAAAATGGGAGAGTGAAAACTCAAGTTTGGATCTGAAAAAAAATAAATTTGAAATGCACAAATGCTGAGAGAGATAATTCCAAAAAGTATCTGTGATTTTTAAGGATAGGCAAAAAGTGGGTCGTTTGGCTCTGGTAAATATCCAACCACTTGAGAATTTAACTTTTTCCACTCCCCCTAATTTTTGGATCTGAAGGCCACTTGCATCCTCAACATGCTTGTGGCATGCATATCCACCACACTTAAAACATGTTAGGATCAGTTAGAGGTCTCTTTCCTATAAAATTCCACCAAGCTATTATTAGGGGGTTGTACTAGTGGAATTTCCCAAACATGGATTTTGGAGCTCATTTTTAGTGCGTGAAATAATTTTCTATTTATTATTATAGTTTTCAAAATTTTTTGCACACATAAACTCTAAAATTATCATTTTGTTACGATCTTATATCTTTTTTGTTTACGAGGAAAAATGGGAGAGTGAAAACTCAAGTTTGGATCTGAAAAAAAATAAGTTGAAATGCACAAATGCTGAGAGAGATAATTCCAAAAAGTATCTGTGATTTTTAAGGATAGGCAAAAATTGGGTTTTTTGGCTCTGGTAAATATCCAACCACTTGAGAATTTAACTTTTTCTACTCCCCCCTAATTTTTGGATCTGAAGGCCACTTACATCGTCAACATGCTTGTGGCATGCATATCCACCACACTTAAAACATGTTACGATCAGTTAGAAGTCTCTTTCCTATAAAATTCCACCAAGCTATTATTAGGGGGTTGTACTAGTGGAATTTCCCAAACATGGATTTTAGAGTTCATTTTTTGTGCATGAAAAATTTTTCTATTTATTATAGTTTTCAAATTTTTTTTCCACACATGAACTCTAAAATTTTCATTTTTTTGCGATCTTATATCTTTTTTGTTTACAAGGAAAAATGGGAGAGTGAAAACTCAAGTTTGGATCTGAAAAAAAAATTTCAACATCCAAAATGCAAATGCACAAATGCTGAGAGAGATAATTCCAAAAAGTATCTGTGATTTTTAAGGATAGGCAAAAAGTTGGTTGTTTGGCTCTGGTAAATATCCACCCACACGCTAACTTGAGAATTTAATTTTTTCTAGTCCCCCTAATTTTTGGATCATTAGGCCACTTGCATCCTCAACATGTTTGTGGCATGCATGGATACCACACTTAAACTATGTTTGGATCAGCTAGAAGTCTTTTTCCAATAAAATTCCACCAAGCTATTATTAGGGGGTTGTACTAGTGGAATTTCCAAACATGTATTTTGGAGTTCATTTTTTGTGCGAGAAATAATATACTATTTATTATAGTTTTCAAATTTTTTTGCACACATGAACTCTAAAATTTTCATTTTGTTACTATCCTTTATCTTTTTTGTTTACGAGGAAAAATGAGAGGGGGAAAACTCAAGTTTGGATTTGAAAAAAAAAATTTGAACTTCCAAAATGGAATTGCACAAATGCTGAGAGAGATCATTCAAAAAAGTATCTGTTATTTTTAAGGATAGGCAAAAAGTTGGTCATTTTGCTCAGGTTAATATCCGACCACACGTTAACTTGAGAATTTAATTTTTTCTACTCCCTCTAATTTTTGCAACATTGCCACTTGCATCCTCAACATGCTTGTGGCATGCATATCCAACACACTTAAAACATGTTAGGATCCTTTAGAAGTCTTTTTCCTATAAAATTCCGCCAAGCTATTATTAGGGGGTTGTACTAGTGGAATTTCCCAAACAAGGATTTTAGAGTTCATTTTTAGTGCGTGAAATAATTTTCTATTGATTATAGTTTTCAAATTTTTTGGAACACATGAACTCTAAAATTTTCATTTTGTTGCGAGCTTATATCTTTTTTGTTTATGAGGAAAAATGGGAGAGTAAAAACTCAACTTTGGATCTGAAAAAAAAATTTGAACATCCAAAATGGAAATGCACAAATGCTGAAAGAGATAATTCCAAAAAGTATCTGTGATTTTTAAGGACAGGCAAAAAGTGGGTCATTTGGCTCTGGTAAATATCCAACCACACGTTAACGTGACAATTTAATTTTTTCTACTCCCCATAATTTTTGGATCATTAGGCCACTCTCATCCTCAACATGTTTGTGGCATGCATATCCACCACAAATAAAATGTGTTAGGATCGGTTAGAAGTCTCTTTCCTATAAAATTTCACCAAGCTATTATTAGGGTGTTGTACTAGTGAAATTTCCTTAACATGGATTTTGGATTTCATTTTTTGTGCGAGAAATAATATACTATTTATTATAGTTTTCAAATTTTTATGCACACATGAACTCTAAAATTTTCATTTTGTTACGATCCTTTATCTTTTTTCTTTACGATAAAAAAATGAGAGAGGGAAAACTCAAGTTTGGATCTGAAAGAAAAATTTTGAACATCCAAAATGGAAATGCACAAATGCTGAGAGAGATCATTCAAAAAAGTATCTGCGATTTTTAAGGTTCGGCAAAAAGTGGGTCGTTTGGCTCTTTTAAATATCCAACCACACGTTAACTACTCCCCCTAATTTTTGGACCATTAGGCCTATTGCATCCTCAACATGTTTGTGGCATGCATATCCACCACACTTAAAACATGTTAGGATCGGTTAGAAGTCTCTTTCTTATAAAATTCCACCAAGCTATTATTAGGGGGTTGTACTAGTGGAATTTCCAAAACATGGACTTTGGAGTTCATTTTTAGTGCGTGAAAAAATTTTCTATTTATTATTGTTTTCCAATTTTATCGCACACATGAACTCTAAATTTTTTGTTTCGTAGCGATCTTTTATCTTTTTTGGTTACGAGGAAAAATGGGAGAGTGAAAACTCAAGTTTGGATCTGAAAAAAAAAATTTGACATCCAAAATTGAAATGCACAAATGCGGAGAGAAATAATTCCAAAAAGTATCTGTGATTTTTAAGGTTAGGCAAAAAGTGGGTTGTTTGGCTCTTGTAAATATCCAACCACATGTTAACTTGAGAATTTAATTTTTTCTACTCTCCCTAATTTTTGGATCATTAGGCCACTTGCATCCTCAACATGTTTGTGGCATGCATATCCACCGCACTTAAAACATGTTAGGATCAGTTAGAAGTCTCTTTCCTATAAAATTCCACCAAGCTATTATTAGGGGGTTGTACTAGTGGAATTTCCCAAACAAGGATTTTGGAGTTCATTTTTAGTGCGTGAAATAATTTTCTATTTATTATTGATTTATTATTTTTTTGCACACATGAACTCTAAAAATTTCATTTTGTTGCGATCTTATATCTTTTTTGTTTACGAGGAAAAATGGGAGAGTGAAAACTCAACTTTGGATCTGAAAAAAAAAAATTTGAACATCCAAAAAGGAAATGCACAAATGCTGAGAGAGATAACTCCAAAAAGTATCTGTGATTTTTAAGGATAGGCAAAAAGTGGGTTGTTTGGCTCTGGTAAATATCCAACCACTTGTTAACATGAGAATTTAATTTTTTCTACTCCCCCTAATTTTTGGATCATTAGGCCACTTGCATCCTCAACATGCTTGTGGCATGCATATCGACCACACTTAAAACATGTTAGGATCGCTTAGAATTCTCTTTCCTATAAAATTCCACCAAGCTATTATTAGGGGGTTGTACTAGTGGAATTTCCCAAACATGGATTTTGGAGTTCATTTTTTGTGCTTGAAATAATTTTCTATTTATTAGAGTTTTCAATTTTTTTTAACACATGAACTCTAAAATTTTCAATTTCTTGCGAACTTATATCTTTTCTGTTTACGAAGAAAAATGGGAGAGCGAAAACTCAAGTTTCGATCTGAAAATAAAAATTTCAACATCCAAAATAGAAATACCCAAATGCTGAGAGAGATAATTACAAACAGAATCTGTGATTTGTAAGGATAGGCAAAAAGTGGGTTGTTTGGCTCTGGCAAATATCCAACCACACTTTAACTTGAGAATTTAATTTTTTCTACTCCCCCTAATTTTTGCATCATTAGGCCACTTGCATCCTCAACATACTTGTGGCATACATATCCACCACACTTAAAACATGTTAGGATCATTTAGAAGTCTCTTTCCTTTAAAATTCCACCAAGCTATTATTAGGGGGTTGTACTAGTAGAATTTCCCAAACGTGCATTTTGGAGTTCATTTTTAGTGCGTGAAATAATTTTCTATTTATTATAGTTTTCAAATATTTTTGTATACATGAACTCTAAAATTTTCATTTTGTTGCGATCTTATATCTTTTTTGTTTACGAGGAAAAATGGGAGAATGAAAACTCAAGTTTGGATCTGAAAATAAAAATTTGAACATCCAAAATGGAAATTCACAAATGCTGGGAGAGATAATTCCAAAAAGTATCTATCATTGTTAAGGATAGGCAAAAAGTGGGTTGTTTGGCACTAGTAATTATCCAACCACACGTTAACTATAGAATTTAATTTTTTCTACTCCCCCTAATTCTTTGATCATTAGGCCACTTGCATCATCAACATGCTTGTGGCATGCATATCCACCACACTTAAAACATGTTAGGATCAATTAGAAGTCTCTTTCCTATAAAATTTCACCAAGCTATTATTAGGGGGTTGTACTAGTGCAATTTCCCAAACATAGATTTTTGAGTTCATTTTTTGTGCGTGAAATAATTTTCTATTTATTATAGTTTTCAATTTTTTTGCCCACATGAACTCATAAATTTTCATTTTGTTGTTATCTTATATCTTTTTTGTTTACGAGGAAAAATGGGAGAGTGAAAACTCAAGTTTGGATCTGGAAAGAAAAAATTTGAACATCCAAAATGGAAATGCACAAATGCTGAGAAAGATAATTCCAAAAATTATCTGTGATTTTTAAGGATAGGCTAAAAGTGGGTTGTTTGGCTCGGGTACATATCCAACCACACGTTAACTTGAGAATTTAATTTTTTCTACTCCCCCTAATTTTTTGATCATTAGGCGACTTGCATCCTCAACATGCTTGTGGCATGCTTATCCACCACACTTAAAACAAGTTAGGATAATTAGAAATCTCTTTCCTATAAAATTCCACCAAGCTATCATAAGGGGGTTGTACTAGTGGAATTTCCCAAACATGGAATTTTGAGTTCATTTTTGGTGCGTCAAAAAATTTTGTGTTTATTATACTTTTCAATTATTTTTGCACACATGAACTCTGAAATTTTGATTTTGTAGCAATCTTATATCTTTTTTGTTTACGAGGAAAAATGGGAGAGTGAAAACTCAATGTAGGATTTGAAAAAAAAAAAATTGAACATCCAAAATAGAAATACACAAATGCTGAGAGAGATAATTCCAAAAAGCATCTTTGATTTTTAAGGATAGGAAAAAAGTGGGTTGTTTGGCTCTGGTAAATTATCCAACCACACGTTAACTTGAGAATTTAATTTTTTCTACTCCCCCTAATTTTTGGATCATTAGGCCACTTGCATCCTCAACATGCTTGTGGCATGTATATCCACCACACTTACAACAAGTTAGGATCAGTTAGAAGTCTCTTTCCTATAAAATTCCTCCAAGCTATTATTTGGGGGTTGTACTAGTGGAATTTCCCAAACTTGGATTTTGGAGTTCATTTTTAGTGCGTGAAATAATTTTCAATTTATTATAGTTTTCAATGTTTTTCACACACAAGAACTCTAAAATTTTCATTTTGTTGGGTTCTTATATCGTTTTTGTTTACGAGGAAAAACAGGAGAGTGAAAACTCAAGTTTGGATTTGAGAAAAAAAATTTGAACATCCAAAATGGAAATTCACAAATGCTGAGAGAGATAACTCCAAAAAGTATCTGTGATTTTAAAGGATAGGCAAAAAGTGGGTTGTTTGGCTCTGGTAAATATCCAACCACATGTTAACTTGAGAATTTAATTTTTTTCTCCTCACCCTAATTTTTGGATCATTAGGCCACTTGCATCCTCGACCTGCTTGTGGCATGCATATCCACCACACTTAAAACATGTTAGGATCAGTTAGAAGTCTCTATCCTATAAAATTCCACCCAGCTATTATTAGGGGGTTGTACTAGTGGAATTTCCCAAACATGATTTTGGATTTCATTTTTAGTGCGCGAAATAATTTTCTATTTATTATAGTTTTCAAATTTTTTTGCACACATGAACTGTAAAATTTTCATTTTGTTGCGATCTTATAACTTTTTTGTTAACGAGGAAAAAGGGAGAGAGAAAACTCAAGTTTGGATCTGAAAAAAAAAAATTGAACATCCAAAATGGAAATGCACAAATGCTTAGAGAGATAATTCCAAAAAGTATCTGTGATTTTTAAGGATAGGCAAAAGTTGGTTGTTTGGCTCTGGTAAATATCCAACCACACGTTAACTTGAGAATTTAATTTTTTCTACTCCCCCTAATTTTTTGATCATTAGGCCACTTGCATCCTCAACATGCTTGTGGCATGCATATCCACCACACTTAAAACATGTTAGGATCAGTTAGACGTCTCTTTCCTATAAAATTCCACCAAGCTATTATTTGGGGGTTGTACTAGTGGAATTTCCCAAACATGGATTTTGGAGTTCATTTTTAGTGCGTGAAATAATTTTCTTTTTGTTATAGTTTTCAAATTTTTTTGCACACATGGACTCTAAAATTTTCATTTTGTTGCGATCTTATATCTTTTTTGTTTACGAGGAAAAAAGGGAGAGTGAAAACTCAAGTTTGGATATGAAAAAAAAAAATTTGAACATCCAAAATGAAAATGCACAAATGCTGAGAGAGATAATTCCAAAAAGTATCAGTGATTTTTAAGGATAGGCAAAAAGAGGGTTGTTTGGCTCTGGTAAATATCCAACCACATGTTAACTTGAGAATTTAACTTTTTCTGCTCCCCATTATTTTTGGATCATTTGGCCACTTGGATCCTCAACATGCTTGTGGCATGCATATCCACCACATTTAAAACATGTTAGGATATGTTAGAAGTCTCTTTCCTATAAAATTCCGCTAAGCTATTATTAGGGGGTAGTACTAGTGGAATTTCCCAAACTTTGATTTTGGAGTTCATTTTTAGTGGGTGAAATAATTTTCTATTTATTATAGTTTTCAAATTTTTTTGTACACATGAACTCTAAAATTTTCATTTTGTTGCGATCTTATATCTTTATTGTTTACGAGGAAAAATGGGGGAGTGAAAACTCAAGTTTGGATCTGAAAAAAGAAAATTTGAACATCCAAAATGGAATTGCACAAATGCTGAGAGAGATAATTCCAAAAAGTATCAGTGATTTTTAAGGATTGGAAAAAAGTGGGTTGTTTGGTTCTGATAAATATCAACCCACTCGTGAACTTGAGAATTTAATTTTTTCTACTCCCCCTAATTTTTGGATCATTAGGCACTTGCATCCAGAACATGCTTGTGGCATGCATATTCACCAACCTTAAAACATGTTAGGATCAGTTTGAAGTCTCTTTCCTATAAAGTTCCACCAAGCTATTGTTAGGGGGTTGTACTAGTGGAATTTCCCAAACATGGATTATGGAGTTCATTTTTAGTGCGTGAAATAATTTTCTATTTATTATAGTTTTGAAATTTTTTTGCACACAAGAACTCTACAATTTTCATTTTGGTGCGATCGTATATCTTTTTTGTTTACGAGGAAAAATGGGAGTGTAAAAACTCAAGTTTGGATCTGAAAAAAAAATTGAACATCCAA
Organism: Aristolochia californica; assembly: GCF_029961685.1. Taxonomy (NCBI): domain Eukaryota; kingdom Viridiplantae; phylum Streptophyta; class Magnoliopsida; order Piperales; family Aristolochiaceae; genus Aristolochia; species Aristolochia californica. Next base: position 11,105,494 of record NW_027181826.1, read on the forward strand.
AATGGAAATGTACAAATGTTGAAAGAGATAATTCCAAAAAGTATCTGTGATTTTTAAAGATAGGCAAAAAGTGGGTTGTTTGGTTCTGGTAAAAATCCAACCACACGTTAACTTGAGAATTTAATTTTTTCTACTCCCCCTAATTTTTGGATCATTAGGCCACTTGAATCCTCAACATGCTTGTGGCATGCATATCCACCACCCTTAAAACATGCTAGGATTAGTTAGAGTCTCTTCCCTATAAAATTCCACCAAGCTATTATAAGGGGGTTGTACTCGTGGAATTTCCCAAACATGGATTTTGGAGTTCATTTTTAGTGCGTGAAATAATTTTCTATTTATTATAGTTTTTAAATTTTTTGCACACATGAACTCTTAAATTTTCATTTTGGTGCGATCTTAAATCTTTTTTGTTTACGAGGAAAAAAGGGAGAGTGAAAACTCAAGTTTGGATCTGAAAAAAAAAATTGAACATCCAAAATGGAAATGCACAAATGCTTACAGAGATAATTCCAAAAAGAATTTGTAATTTTTAAGGATAGGCAAAAAGTGGGTTGTTCGGCTGTGGTAAATATCCAACCATACGTTAACTTGAGAATTTAATTTTTTCTACTCCCCCTAATTTTTGGATCATTCGGCCACTTGCATCCTCAACATGCTTGTGGCATGCATATCCACCACACTTAAAACATGTTAGGATCAGTTAGAACTCTCTTTCCTATAAAATTCCACCAAGCTATTATTAGGGGGTTGTACAAGTGGAAGTTCCCAAACATGGATTTTGGAATAAATTTTTAGGGCGTGAAATAATTTTATATTTATTATAGTTTTCAATTTTTTTTGCACACATGAACTCTTAAATTTTCATTCTGTTGCGATCTTATATCTTTTTTGTTTACGAGGAAAAGAGTGAAAACTCAAGTTTCGATCTGAAAAAAAAAAAATTTGAACAACCAAAATGGAAATGCACAAATGCTCAGAGAGATAAATCCAAAAAGTATCAGTGATTTTTAAGGATAGGCAAAAAGTGGGTTGTTTGGCTCTGGTAAATATCCAACCACATGCTAACTGGAGAATTTCATTTTTTCTGCTCCCCCTAATTTTTGGATCATTAGGCCACTTGCATCCTTAACATGCTTGTGGCATGCATATCCACCACACTTAAAACATGTTAGGATCAGTTAGAAGTCTCTTTCCTATAAAATTCCACTAAGTTATTAGGGGGTAGAACTAGTGGAATTTCCCAAACATGGATTTTGGAGTTCATTTTTAGTGCGTGAAATAATTTTTTATTTATTATAGTTTTCAAAATTTTTTGCACACATAAACTCTAAAATTTTCATTTTGTTACGATCTTATATCTTTTTTGTTTACGAGGAAAAATGGGGGAGTGAAAACTTAAATTTGGATCTGAAAAAAAAAAAATTTGAACATCAAAAATGGAATTGCAGAAATGCTGAGAGAGATAACTCCAAAAAGTATCTGTGATGTTTAAGGATTGGCAAAAAGTGGGTTGTTTGGTTCTGGTAAATATCAACCCACACGTTATCTTGAGAATTTAATTTTTTCTACTCCCCCTAATTTTTGGATCATTAGGACACTTGCATCCTCAACATGCTTGTGGCATGCATATCCACCACACTTAAAACCTGTTAGGATCCGTTAGAAGTGTCTTTCCTATAAAATTCCACCAAGCTATTATTAGGGGGTTGTACTTGTGGAATTTCCCAAACATGGATTTTGGAGTTCATTTTTAGTGCGTGAATTAATTTTCTATTTATTATAGTTTTCAAATTTTTTTGCACACATGAACTCTAAAATTTTCATTTTGTTGCGATCTTAAATCGTTTTTGTTTACGAGGAAAAAAGGGAGAGTGAAAACACATATTTGGATCTGAAAAAAAAAATTTGAACATCCAAAATGGAAATGCACAAATGCTGAGAGAGATAATTCCAAAAAGTGTCTGTGATTATTAAGGATAGGCCAAAAGTGGGTTGTTTGGCTCCGGTAAATATCCAACCACATGTTAACTTGAGAATTTAATTTTTTCTTCTCCCCGTAATTTTTGGATCATTAGGCCACTTCCATCCTCAACATGCTTGTGGCATGCATATCCGCCACATTTAAAACATGTTAGGATCAGTTAGAAGTCTCTTTCCTATAAAATTCCACCAAGCTATTATAAGGGGGTTGTACTAGTGGAATTTCTAAAATATGGATTTTGGAGTTCATTTTTAGTGCGTGAAATAATATTCTATTTATTATACTTTTCAAATTTTTTTGCACCCATGAACTCTAAAATTTTCATTTTATTATGATCTTATATCTTTTTTGTTTACGAGGAAAAATAGGAGAGTGAAAAATCGTTTGGATCTGAAAAAAAAAAAATTTGAACATCCAAAATTGAAATCCAAAAATGATGAGAGAGATAATTCCAAAAAGTATCTGTGATTTTTAAGGATAGGTAAAAAGTGGGTTGTTTGGTTTTGGTAAATATCCAACCACACGTTATCTTGAGAATTTAATTTTTTCTACTCCCCCTAATTTTTGGATCATTAGGCCACTTGAATCCTCAACATGCTTGTGGCATGCATATCCACCACACTTAAAAAATGTTAGGATCAGTTAAAAGTCTCTTTCCTATAAAATTCCACCAAGCTATTATTAGGGGGTTGTACTAGTGGAATTTCCCAAACATGGATTTTGGAGTTCATTTTTAGTGTGTGAAACAATTTTCTATTTATTATAGTTTTGAAATTCTTTTGCACACAAGAACTCTAAAATTTTCATTTTGTTGCGATCACATATCTTTTTTGTTTACGAGGAAAAATGGGAGTGTGAAAACTCAAGTTTGGATCTGAAAAAAAAAATTGAACATCTAAAATGGAAATGCAGAAATACTGAAAGAGATAATTCCAAAAAGTTTCTGTGATTTTTAAAGAAAGGCAAAAAGTGGATTGTTTGGTTCTGGTAAAAATCCAACCACATGTTAACTTGAGAATTTAATTTTTTCTAGTCCCCCAAATTTTTGGATCATTAGACCACTTGCATCCTCAACATGCTTGTGGCATGCACATCCACCACACTTAAAACATGTTGGGATTAGTTAGCAGTCTCTTTCCTATAAAATTCCAACAAGCTATTATAAAGGGGTTGTACTAGTGGAATTTCCCAAATATGGATTTTCGAGTTCATTTTTATTGCGTGAAATAATTTTCTATTTATTATAGTTTTCAAATTTTTTTGCACACATGAACTCTAAAATTTTCATTTTGTTGCGATATTATATCTTTTTTGTTTACGAGGAAAAATGGGAGAGTGAAAACTCAAGTTTGGATCTGAAAAAAAAAAATTTGAACTTCCAAAATGGAAATGCACAAATGCTGAGAGAGATAATTCCAAAAAGTATCAGTGATTTTTAAGGATAGGCAAAACGCTGGTTGTTCGGATCTGGAAAATATCCAACCACATGTTAACTTGAGAATTTAATTTTTTCTGCTCCCTCTAATTTTTTGATCATTAGGCCACTTGTATGCTCAACATGCTTGTGGCATGCTTATCCACCACACTTAAAACATGTTAGGATCAGTTAGGAGTCTCTTTCCTATAAAATTCCACTAAGCTATTATTAGGGGGTTGTACTAGTGGAATTTCCCAAACATGGATTTTGTTGTTAATTTTTAGTTCGTGGAATAATTTTCTATTTATTATTGTTTTCAAATTACTTTGCACACATGATATGAAAAATTTTCATTTTGTTGCGATCTTGTATCTTTTTTGTTTACGAGAAAAAATGGGAGAGTAAAAACTCAAGTTTGGATCTGAAAAAAAAAATTGGAACATCCAAAATGGAATTGCACAAATGCTGAGAGAGATAATTCCAAAAAGTATCTTTGATTTTTAAGGATAGGCAAAAAGTGGGTTTTTTGGCTCTGGTAAATATCCAACCACACGTTAACTTGAGAATTTAATTTTTTCTACTCCCCCTTATTTTATGATCATTGGGCCACTTGCATCCGCAACAGGATTGTGGCATGCATATCCACCTGCCTTAAAACATGTTAGGATCAGTTATAAGTCTCTTTCCTATAAAATTCGCCCAAGCTATTATTTGGGGGTTGTACTAGTGGAATTTGCCAAACATGGATTTTTGAGTTGATTTTTAGTGCGTGAAATAATTTTCTATTTATTATTATAGTTTTCAAATTTTTTTCCACACATGAACTCTAAAATTTTCATTTTGTTGCGATCTTATATCTTTTTTGTTTACGAGGAAAAATGGGAGAGTGAAAACTCAAGTTTGGATCTGAAAAAAAAAATTGAACATCCTTAATGGAATTGTACAAATGCTGAGAGAGTTAATTCCAAAAAGTATCTGTGATTTTTAAGGATAGTCAAAAAGAGGGTTGTTTGGTTCTGGTAAAGATCCAACCACACGTTCTCTTGGGAATTTAATTTTTTCTGCTCCCCCTAATTTTTGGATCATTAGGCCACTTGCATCCTCAACATGCTTGTGTCATGCATATCCACCACACTTAAAAAATGTTAGGATCAGTTAACAGTCTCTTTCCTATAAAATTCCAACAAGCTATTATAAGGGGGTTGTACTAGTGGAATTTCCCAAACATGGATTTTGGAGTTCATTTTTAGTGCGTGAAATAGTTTTCGATTTATTATAGTTTTCAAATTTTTTTGCACACATGAACTCTAAAATTTTCATTTCGTTGCGATCTTATATCTTTTTTGTTTACGAGGAAAAACGGGAGAGTGAAAACCCAAGTTTGGATCTGAAAAAAAAATTTGAACATCCTAAATGGAATTGCACAAATGCTGAGAGAGATAATTCCAAAAAGTATCTGTCATTTTTAAGGATAGGCAAAAAGTGGGTTGTTTGGTTCTGGTAAATATCCAACCACACGTTCTCTTGGGAATTTAATTTTTTCTACTCCCCCTAATTTTTGGATCATTAGGCCACTTGCATCCTCAACATGCTTGTGGCATGCATATCCGCCACACTTAAAACATGTTAGGATCAGTTAGCAGTCTCTTTCCTATAAAATTCCAACAAGCTATTATAAAGGGGTTGTACTAGTGGAATTTCCCAAATATGGATTTTCGAGTTCATTTTTAGTGCGTGAAATAATTTTCTACCTATTATAGTTTTCAATTTTTTTTGCACACATGAACTCTAAAATTTTCATTTTGTTGCGATATTATATCTTTTTTGTTTACGAGGAAAAATGGGAGAGTGAAAACTCAAGTTTGGATCTGAAAAAAAAAAAATTTAACTTCCAAAATGGATATGCACAAATGCTGAGAGAGATAATTCCGAAAAGTATCTGTGATTTTTAAGGATAGGAAAAAATTGGGTTTTTTGGCTCTGGTTAATATCCAACCACATGTTAACTTGAGAATTTAATATTTTCTACTCCCCCTAATTTTTGGATTTTTAGGCCTCTTGCATCCTCAACATGCTTGTGGCATTATATCCACCTCACTTAAAACATGTTAGGATCAGTTAAACGTCTCTTTCCTATAAAATTCCACTCAGCTTTTATTAGGGGGTTGTACTAGTGGAATTTCCCAAACATGGATTTTGGAGTTCATTTTTAGTGCGTGAAATAATTTTTAATTTATTATAGTTTTCAAATTTTTTTGCACACAAGAACTCTAAAATTTTCATTTTGTTGCGATCTTATATCTTTTTTGTTTACGATGAAAAATGGGAGTGTGAAAACTGGTGTTTGGATCTGAAAAAAAAAATTTGAACATCCAAAATGGAAATGCACAAATGCTGAAAGAGATAATTCCAAGAAGTATCTGTGATTTTTAAAGATAGGCAAAAAGTGGGTTGTTTGGTTCTGGTAAAAATCCAACCACACGTTAACTTGAGAATTTAATTTTTTCTACTCCCCCAAAGTTTTGGATCATTAGGCCACTTGCATCCTCAACATCCTTGTGGCATGCATATCCACCACCCTTAAAACATGCTAGGATAAGTAAGAAGTCTCTTCCCTATAAAATTCCACCTAGCTATTATTAGGGGGTTGTACTAGTGGAATTTCCCAAACATGGATTTTGGAGTTCATTTTTTGTGGGTGAAATAATTTTCTATTTATTATAGTTTTCAATTTTTTTTTGCACACATGAACTCAAAAATTTTCATTTTGTTGCGATCTTATATCTTTTTTGTTTACAAGGAAATATGGGAGAGTGAAAACTCATGTTTTGATCTCCCATTAGGCCACATGCATCCTCAACATGCTTCTGGCATGCATATCCACCACACTGAAAACATGTTAGGATCAGTAAGAAGTCTCTTTCCTATAATATTCCACCAAGCCATTATTAGGGCGTTTTACTCGTGGAATTTCCCAAACATGGATTTTGGAGTTCAGTTTTAGTGCGTGAAATAATTTTCTATTTATTATTGTTTTTAAATTTTTTTGCACACATGAACTCTTAAATTTTCATTTTGTTGCGATCTTATATCTTTTTTGTTTACGAGGAAAAATGGGAGAGTGAAAACTCAAGTTTGGATCTGAAAAAAAAAAAATTTTAACATCCAAAATGGAAATGCACAAATGCTCAGAGATATAATTCCAAGAAGTATCAGTGAGTTTTAAGGATAGGCAAAAAGTGGGATGTTTGGCTCTGGTAAATATCCAACCACATGTTAACTTGAGAATTTAATTTTTTTGCTCCCCCTAATTTTTGGATCATTAGGCCACTTGCATCCTCAACATGCTTGTGGCATGCATATCCACCACACTTAAAACCTGTTAGGATCAGTTAGAAGTCTCTTTCCTATAAAATTCCACTAAGCTATTATTAGGGGGTAGTACTAGTGGAATTTCCCAAACATGGATTTTGGAGTTCATTTTTAGTGCCTGAAATAATTTTTTATTTATTATAATTTTCAAATTTTTTTGCACACATTAACTCTAAAATTTTCATTTTGTTGCGATCTTATATCTTTTTTTTTACGAGGAAAAATGGGGGAGGGAAAACTCAAGTTTGGATCTGAAAAAAAAAATTTGAACATCCATAATGGAATTGCACAAATGCTGAGACAGATAATTCCAAAAAGTATCTGTGATTTTTAAGGATTGGCAAAAAGTGGGTTGTTTGGTTCTGGTAAATATCAACCCACACGTTATCTTGAGAATTTAATTTTTTCTTCTCCCCCTAATTTTTGGATCATTAGGCCACTTGCATCCTCAACATGCTTGTGGCATGCATATCCACCACACTTAAAACTTGTTAGGATCACTTAGAAGTCTCTTTCCTATAAAATTCCACTAAGCTATTATTAGGGGGTAGTACTAGTGGAATTTCCCAAACATGGATATTGGAGTTCATTTTTAGTGCCTGAAATAATTTTTTATTTATTATAATTTTCAAATTTTTTTGCACACATTAACTCTAAAATTTTCATTTTGTTGCGATCTTATATCTTTTTTTTTACGAGGAAAAATGGGGGAGGGAAAACTCAAGTTTGGATCTGAAAAAAAAAATTTGAACATCCATAATGGAATTGCACAAATGCTGAGACAGATAATTCCAAAAAGTATCTGTGATTTTTAAGGATAGGCAAAAAGTGGGATGTTTGGCTCCGTTATATATCCAACCACTTGTTAACTGGAGAATTTAATTTTTTCTGCGCCCCCTAATTTTTGGATCATTAGGCCACTTCCATCCTCAACATGCTTGTGGCATGCATATCCACCACACTTAAAACATGTTAGGATCAGTTAGATGTCTCTTTCCTATAAAATTCCACCAAGCTATTATTAGGGGGTTGTACTAGTGGAATTTCCCAAACATGGATTTTGGAGTTCTTTTTTAGTGCGTGGAATAATTTTCTATTTATTATAGTTTTCAAATTTTTTTGCACACATGAACTCTAAAATTTTCATTTTGTTGCGATCTTATATCTTTTTTGTTTACGAGGAAAAATGGGAGAGTGAAAACTCAAGTTTGGATCTGAAAAAAAAAATTTGAACATCCAAAATGGAATTGCACAAATGCATAGAGAGATAATTCCAAAAAGTATCTGTGATTTTTAAGGATAGACAAAAAGTGGGTTATTTTGCTCTGGTAAATATCCACCCACACATTCTCTTAAGAATTTAATTTTTTCTACTCCCCGTAATTTTTGGATCAGGTAGAAGCCTCTTTCCTATAAAATTCCACCAAGCTATTATAAGGGGGTTGTACTAGTGGAATTTCCCAAATATGGATTTTGGAGTTCATTTTTAGTGCGTGAAATAATTTTTTATTTATTATACTTTTCAAATTTTTTTGCACCCATGAACTCTAAAATTTTCATTTTATTACGATCTTATATCTTTTTTGTTTACGAGGAAAAATAGGAGAGTGAAAACTCAAGTTTGGATCTGAAAAAAAAAATTTGAACATCCAAAATTGAAATCCAATAATTATGATAGAGATAATTCCAAAAAGTATCTGTGATTTTTAAGGATAGGCAAAAAGTGAGTTGTTTGGTTTTGGTAAATATCCAACCACACGTTATCTTGAGAATTTAATTTTTTCTACTCCCCCTAATTTTTGGATCATTAGGCCACTTGCATCCTCAACATGTGTGGCATGCAGATCCACCACACTTAAAAAATGTAAGGATCAGTTAGAAGTCTTTTTCCTATAAAATTCCACCAAGCTATTATTAGGGGGTTGTACTAGTGGAATTTCCGAAACATGGATTTTGGAATTCATTTTTAGTGCGAGAAATAATTTTCTATTTATTATAGTTTTCAAATTACTTTGCACACATGATATGAAAGTTTCTCATTTTGTTGCGATCTTGTATCTTTTTTGTTTACGAGGAAAAATGGGAGAGTAAAAACTCAAGTTTGGATCTGAAAAAAAAATTTGAACATCCAAAATGGAATTGCACAAATACTGAGAGAGATAATTCCAAAAAGTATCTTTGATTTTTAAGGATAGGCAAAAAGTGGGTTTTTTGGCTCTGGTAAATATCCAACCACACGTTAACTTGAGAATTTAATTTTTTGTACTCCCCCTTATTTTATGATCATTGGGCCACTTGCATCCTCAACATGATTGTGGCATGCATATCCACCACGCTTAAAACATGTTAGGATCAGTTAGAAGTCTCTTTCCTATAAAATTCGCCCAAGATATTATTAGGGGGTTGTACTAGTGGAATTTGCCAAACATGGATTTTTCAGTTGATTTTTAGTGCGTGAAATAATTTTCTATTTATTATAGTTTTCAAATTTTTTTGCACACATGAAGTCTAAAATTTTCATTTTGTTGTGATCTTATATCTTGTTTGTTTACGAGGAAAAATGGGAGAGTGAAAACTCAAGTTTGGATCTGAAAAAAAAAATTGAACATCCTAAATGGAATTGCACAAATGCTGAGAGAGTTAATTCAAAAAAGTATCTGTGATTTTTAAGGATAGGCAAAAAGAGGGTTGTTTGGTTCTGGTAAATATCCAACCACACGTTCTCTTGGGAATTTAATTTTTTCTACTCCCCCTAATTTTTGGATCATTAGGCCACTTGCACCCTCAACATGCTTGTGACATGCATATCCACCACACTTAAAACATGTTAGGATCAGTTAGCAGTCTCTTTCCTATAAAATTCCAACAAGCTATTATATGGGGGTTGTACTAGTGGAATTTCCCTAACATGGATTTTGGAGTTCATTTTTAGTGCGTGAAATAGTTTTTGATTTATTATAGTTTTCAAAGTTTTTTGCACACATGAACTCTAAAATTTTCATTTTGTTGCGATCTTATATCTTTTTTGTTTACGAGGAAAAATGGGAGAGCGAAAACTCAAGTTTGGATCTTAAAAAAAAAATTTGAACATCCTAAATGGAATTGCACAAATGCTGAGAGAGATAATTCCGAAAAGTATCTGTGATTTTTAAGGATAGGCAAAAATTGGGTTGTTTGGCTCTGGTATATATCCAACCACATGTTAACTTGAGAATTTAATTTTTTCTACTCCCCCTAATTTTTGGATCATTAGGCCACTTGAATCCTCAACATGCTTGTGGCATGCATATCCACCACATTTAAAACATGTTAGGATCAGTTAGACGTCTCTTTCCTATAAAATTCCACTCAGCTATTATTAGGGGGTTGTACTAGTGGAATTTCCCAAACATGGATTTTGGAGTTCATTTTTAGTGTGTGAAATAATTTTTAATTTATTATAGTTTTCAAATTTTTTTGCACACATGAACTCTAAAATTTTCATTTTGTTGCTATCTTATATCTTTTTTGTTTACGAGGAAAAATGGGCGAGTGAAAACTCAAGTTTGGATCTGAAAAAAAAAAATTTGAACAACCAAAATGAAAATGCACAAATATTAAGAGAGATAATTCCAAAAAGTATATGTGATTCTTAAGGATAGGCAAAAAGTGGGTTGTTTGGCGCTGGTAAATATCCAACCACTCGTTAACTTGAGAATTTAATTTTTTCTACTCCCCCTAATTTTTGGATCATTAGGCCACTTGCATCCTGAACATGCTTGTGGCATGCATATCCACCACCCTAAAAACATGTTAGGATCAGTTACGAGTCTCTCTCCTATAAAATTTCACCAAGCTATATTAGGGTGTTGTACTAGTGGAATTTCCCAAACATGGATTTTGGAGTTCATTTTTAGTGCGTGAAATAATTTTCTATTTATTATAGTTTTGAAATTTTTTTGCACACAAGAACTTTAAAATTTTCATTCTGTTGCGATCTTATATCTTTTTTGTTTACGAGGAAATATGGGAGTGTGAAAACTCAAGTTTGGATCTGAAAAAAAAAATTGAACATCCAAAATGGAAATGCATAAATGCTGAAAGAGATAATTCCAAAAAGTATCTGTGATTTTTAAAGATAGGCAAAAAGTGGGTTGTTTGGTTCTGGTAAAAATCCTACGACACGTTAACTTGAGCATTTAATTTTTTCTTCTCCCCCAAATTTTTGGATCATTAGGCCACTTGCATCCTCAACATCCTTGTGGCATGCATATCCACCACACTTAAAACATGCTAGGATAAGTTAGAAGTCTCTTCCCTATAAAATTCCACCAAGCTATTATTAGGGGGTTGTAGTAGTGGAATTTCCAAAACATGGATTTTGGAGTTCATTTTTTGTGGGTGAAATAATTTTCTATTTATTATAGTTTTCAATTTTTTTTGCACACATGAACTCTAAAATTTTCATTTTGTTGCGATCTTATATCTTTTTTGTTTATGAGGAAAAATGGGCGAGTGAAAACTCAAGTTTGGATGTGAAAAAAAAAATTTGAACAACCAAAATGGAAATGCACAAATAATGAGAGAGATAATTCCAAAAAGTATATGTGATTCTTAAGGATAGGCAAAAAGTGGGTTGTTTGGCGCTGGTAAATATCCAACCACTCGTTAACTTGAGAATTTAATTTTTTCTACTCCCCCTAATTTTTGGATCATTAGGCCACTTGCATCCTGAACATGCTTGTGGCATGCATATCCACCACCCTTAAAACATGTTAGGATCAGTTAGAAGTCTCTTTCCTATAAAATTCCACCAAGCTATTATTAGGGTGTTGTACTAGTGGAATTTCCCAAACATGGATTTTGGAGTTCATTTTTAGTGCGTGAAATAATTTTCTATTTATTATAGTTTTGAAATTTTTTTTGCACACAAGAACTCTAAAATTTTTATTTTGTTGCGATCTTTTATCTTTTTTGTTTACGAGGAAAAATGGGAGTCTGAAAACTCAAGTTTGGATCTGAAAAAAAAAATTCTAACATCCAAAATGGAAATTCACAAATGCTAAAAGAGATAATTCCAAAAAGTATCTGTGATTTTTAAAGATAGGCAAAAAGTGGGTTTTTTGGTTCTGGTAAAAATCCAACCACACGTTAACTTGAGAATTTAATTTTTTCTACTCCCCCACATTTTTGGATCATTAGGCCACTTGCATCTGTACATCCTTGTGGCATGCATATCCACCAACCTTAAAACATGCTAGGATCAGTTAGAAGTCTCTTCCCTATAAAATTCCACCAAGCTATTATTAGGGGGTTGTACTAGTGGAATTTTCCAAACATGGATTTTGGAGTTCATTTTTTGTGGGTGAAATAATTTTCTATTTATTATAGTTTTCAATTTTTTTTGCACACATGAACTATAAAATTTTCATTTTGTTGCGATCTTATATCTTTTTTGTTTACAAGGAAATATGGGAGAGTGAAAACTCATGTTTTGATCTCCCATTAGACCACTTGCATCCTCAACATGCTTCTGGCATGCATATCCACCACACTGAAAACATGTTATGATCAGTAAGAAGTCTCTTTCCTATAAAATTCCACCTAGCCATTATTAGGGGCTTGTACTCGTGGAATTTCCCAAACATGGATTTTGGAGTTCATTTTTAGTGCGTGAAATAATTTTCTATTTATTATAGTTTTAAATTTTTTTTGCACACATGAACTCTTAAATTTTCATTTTGTTGCGATCTTATATCTTTTTTGTTTACGAGGAAAAATGGGAGAGTGAAAACTCAAGTTTGGATCTGAAAAAAAAATTTTTGAACAACCAAAATGGAAATGCACAAATGCTCAGAGAGATAATTCCAAAAAGTATCACTGATTTTTAAGGATGGGCAAAAAGTGGGTTGTTTGGCTCAGGTAAATTTCCAACCACATGTTAACTTGAGAATTTCATTTTTTCTACTCCCCCTAATTTTTGGATCATTAGGCCACTTGCATCCCCAACATGCTTGTGGCATGCATATCCACCACACTAAAAGCATGTTAGGATCAGTTAGAAGTCTCTTCCCTATAAAATTCCACTAAGCTATTATTAGGGGGTAGTACTAGTGGAATTTCCCAAACATGGATTTTGGAGTTCATTTTAGTGCGTGAAATAATTTTCTATTTATTATAATTTTCAAATTTTTTTGCACACGTGAACTCTAAAATTTTCATTTTGTTGCGATCTTATATCTTTTTTGTTTACGAGGAAAAATGGGGGAGTGAAAATTCAAGTTTGGATATGAAAAAAAAAATTTGAATATCCAAAATGGAATTGCGCAAATGCTGAGAGAGATAATTCCAAAAAGTATCTGTGATTTTTAAGGATTGGCAAAAAGTGGGTTGTTTGGTTCTGGTAAATATCAACCCACACGTTATCTTGAGAATTTAATTTTTTCTACTCCCCCTTATTTTTCGATCATTAGGCCACTTGCAACCTCAACATGCTTGTGGCATGCATATCCACCACACTTAAAACCTGTTAGGATCAGTTAGAAGTCTCCTTCCTATAAAATTCCACCAAGCTATTATTAGGGGGTGTACTTGTGGAGTTTCCCAAACATAGATTTTGGAGTTCATTTTTAGTGCGCGAAATAATTTTCTTTTTATTATAGTTTTCAATTTTTTTGCACACATGAACTCTAAGATTTTCATTTTGTTGCGATCTTAAATCGTTTTTGTTTACGAGGAAAAAAGGGAGAGTGAAAACTCAAGTTTGGATCTGAAAAAAAAAATTTGAACATCCAAAATGGAAATGCACAAATGCTGAGAGAGATCAATCCAAAAAGTATCTGTGATTATTAAGGATAGGCAAAAAGTGGGTTGTTTGGCTCCGGTAAATATCCAACCACATGTTAACTTGAGAATTTAATTTTTTCTTCTCCCGTAATTTTTGGATCATTACGCCACTTCCATCCTTAACATGCTTGTGGGATGCATATCCACCGCACTTAAAACATGTTAGGATCAGTTAGAAGTCTCTTTCCTATAAAATGCCACCAAGCAATTATTAGGGTGTTGTACTAGTGGAATTTCCCAAACATGGATTTTGGAGTTCATTTTTAGTGCGTGAAATAATTTTCTATTAATTATAGTTTTCAAATTTTTTTGCACACAAGAACTCTAAAATTTTCATTTTGTTGCGATCTTATATCTTTTTTGTTTACGTGGAAAAATGGGAGTGTGAAAACTCAAGTTTGGATCTGACAAAAAAATTTGAACATCCAAAATGGAATTGCACAAATGGTAAAAGTGATAATTCCAAAAAGTATCTGTGATTTTTAAAGATAGGCAAAAAGTGGGTTTTTTGGTTCTGGTAAAAATCCCACCACACGTTAAGTTGAGAATTTCATTTTTTCTACTCCCCCAAATTTTTGGATCATTAGGCCGCTTGAATCCTCTACATGCTTCTGGCATGCATATCCACCACACTGAAAACATGTTAGGATCAGTAAGAAGTCTTTTTCCTATAAAATTCCGCCTAGCCATTATTAGGGGGTTGTACTCATGGAATTTCCCAAACATAGATTTTGGAGTTCATTTTTAGTGCGTGAAATAATTTTCTATTTATTATAGTTTTAAAATTTTTTTGCACACATGAACTCTTAAATTTTCATTTTGTTGCGATCTTATATCTTTTTTGCTTACGAGGAAAAATGGGAGAGTGAAAACTCAAGTTTGGATCTGAAAAAAAAAAAAAAATTGAATATCCAAAATGGAAATGCACAAATGCTCAAAGAGATAATTCCAAAAAGTATCACTGATTTTTAAGGATAGGCAAAAAGTAGGTTGTTTGGCTCTGGTAAATATCCAACCACATGTTAACTGGAGAATTTCATTTTTTCTGCTCCCCCTAATTTTTGGATCATTAGGCCACATGCATCCCCAACATGCTTGTGGCATGCATATCCACCACACTTAAAACATGTTAGGATCAGTTAGAAGTCTCTTTCCTATAAAATTCCACTAAGCTATTATTAGGGGGTAGTACTAGTGGAATTTCCCAAACATGGATTTTGGAGTTCATTTTTAGTCCGTGAAATAATTTTCTATTTATTATAGTTTTCAAATTTTTTTGCACACAAGAACTCTAAAATTTTCATTTTGTTGCGATCTTATATCTTTTTTGTTTACGAGAAAAAATGGGCGAGTGAAAATTCAAGTTTGGATCTGAAAAAAAAAATTTGAACATCCAAAATGGAATTGTACAAATGCTGAGAGAGATAATTCCAAAAAGTATCTGTGATTTTTAAGGATTGGCAAATAGTGGGTTGTTTGGTTCTGGTAAATATCAACACACACGTTATCTTGAGAATTTAATTTTTTCTACTCCCCCTAATTTTTGGATCATTAGGCCACTTGCAACCTCAACATGCTTGTGGCATGCATATCCACCACACTTAAAACCTGTTAGGAGCAGTTAGAAGTCTCTTTCCTATAAAATTTCACCACGCTATTATTAAGGGGTTACACTTGTGGAATTTCCCAAACATGAATTTTGGAGTTCATTTTTAGTGCGCGAAATAATTTTCTTTTTATTATAGTTTTCAAATTTTTTTGCACACATGAACTCTAAAATTTTCATTTTATTGTGATCTTAAATCGTTTTTGTTTACGAGGAAAAAAGGGAGAGTGAAAACTCAAGTTTGGATCTGAAAAAAAAAATTTGAACATCCAAAATGGAAATGCACAAATGCTGAGAGAGATATTTCCAAAAAGTATCTGTGATTATTAAGGATAGGCACAAAGTGGGTTGTTTGGCTCCGGTAAATATCCAACCACATGTTAACTTGAGAATTTAATTTTTTCTTCTTCTCGTAATTTTTGGATCATTACGCCACTTCCATCCTCAACATGCTTGTGGGATGCATATCCACCACACTTAAAACATGTTAGGATCAGTTAGAAATCTCTTTCCTATAAAATCCCACCAAGCTATTATTAGGGTGTTGTACTAATGGAATTTCCCAAACATGGATTTTGAAGTTCATTTTTAGTGCGTGAAATAATTTTCTATTTATTATAGTTTTGAAATTTTTTTGCACACAAGAACTCTAAAATTTTCATTTTTTTGCGATCTTATATCTTTTTTTGTTTACGAGGAAAAATGGGAGTGTAAAAACTCAAGTTTGGATCTGAGAAAAAAATTTTCAAATCCAAAATGGAAATGCACAAATGCTAAAAGAGATAATTCCAAAAAGTATCTGTGATTTTTAAAGATAGGCAAAAAGTGGGTTTTTTGGTTCCGGTAAAAATCCAACCACACGTTAAGTTGAGAATTTAATTTTTTCTACTCCCCCAAATTTTTGGATCATTAGGCCACTTGCATCCTCAACATGCTTCTGGCATGCATATCCACCACACTGAAAACATGTTAGGATCAGTAAGAAGTCTCTTTCCTATAAAATTCCACCTAGCCATTATTAGGAAGTTGTACTCGTGGAATTTCCCAAACATGGATTTTGGAGTTCATTTTTAGTGCATGAAATAATTTTCTATTTATTATAGTTTTTAAATTTTTTTGCACACATGAACTCTTAAATTTTCATTTTGTTGCGATCTTATATCTTTTTTGTTTACGAGGAAAAAAGCCAGAGTGAAAACTCAAGTTTGGATATGAAAAAAAAAAATTTGAACATCCAAAATGGAAATGCACAAATGCTCAGAGAGATAATTCCAAAAAGTATCAGTGATTTTTAAGGATAGGCAAAAAGTGGGTTGTTTGGCTCTGGTAAATATCCAACCACATGTTAACTTGAGAATTTCATTTTTTCTGCCCCCCCTAATTTTTGGATCATTAGGCCACTTGCATCCTCAACATGCCTGTGACATGCATATCCACCACACTTAAAACATGTTAGGATCAGTTAGAAGTCTCTTTCCTACAAAATTCCTCTAAGCTATTATTAGGGGGTAGTACTAGTGGAATTTCCCAAACTTGGATTTTGGAGTTCATTTTTAGTGCGTGAAATAATTTTCTATTTATTATAGTTTTCAAAAAAATTTTCACACATGAACTCTAAAATTTTTATTTTGTTGCGATCTTATATCTTTTTTGTTTACGAGGAAAAATGGGGGAGTGAAAATTCAAGTTTGGATCTGAAAAAAAAAATTTGAACATCCAAAATGGAATTGCAAAAATGCTGAGAGAGATAATTCCAAAACGTATATGTGATTTTTAAGGATTGGCAAAAAGTGGGTTGTTTGGTTCGGGTAAATATAACCAACACGTTATCTTGAGAATTTAATTTTTTCTACTCCCCCTAATTTTTGGATCATTAGGCCACTTGCAACCTCAACATGCTTGTGGCATGCATATCCACCACACTTAAAACCTGTTAGGATCAGTTAGAAGTCTCTTTCCTATAAAATTCCACCAAGCTATTATTAGGGGGTTGTACTTGTGGAATTTCCCAAACATGGATTTTGGAGTTCATTTTTAGTGCGCGAAATAATTTTCTTTTTATTATAGTTTTCAATTTTTTTTGCACACATGATCTCTAAAATTTTCATTTTGTTGCGATCTTAAATCGTTTTTGTTTACGAGGAAAAAAGGGAGAGTGAAAACTGAAGTTTGGATCTGAAAAAAAAAATTTGAACATCCGAAATGGAAATGCACAAATGCTGAGAGCGATAATTCCAAAAAGTATCTGTGATTATTAAGGATAGGCAAAAAGTGGGTTGTTTGGCTCCGGTAAATATCCAACCTCATGTTAACTTGAGAATTTAATTTTTTCTTCTCCCCGTAATTTTTGGATCATTACGCCACTTCCATCCTCAACATGCTTGTGGGATGCATATCCACCACACTTAAAACATGTTAGGATCAGTTAGTAGTCTCTTTCCTATAAAATTCCACTAAGCTATTATTAGGGGGTTGTACTAGAGGAATTTCCCAAACATGGATTTTGGAGTTCTTTTTTAGTGCATGAAATAATTTTCTATTTATTATATTTTTCAATTTTTTTTGCACAGATGAACTCTAAAATTTTCATTTTGTTGCTATCTTATATCTTTTTTGTTTACGAGGAAAAATGTGAGAGTGAAAACTCAAGTTTGGATCTGAAAAAAAAAATTGAACATCCAAAATGGAATTGCACAAATGCATAGAGAGATAACTCCAAAAAGTATCTGTGATTTTTAAGGATAGACAAAAAGTGGGTTGTTTGGCTCTGGTAAATATCCAACCACACGTTCTCTTAAGAATTTAATTTTTTCTACTCCCCGTAATTTTTGGATCATTTGGCTACTTGCACCCTCAACATGCTTGTGGCATGCATATCCACCACAATTAAAACATGTTAGGATTAGTTAGAAGCCTCTTTCCTATAAAATTCCACCAAGCTATTATAAGGGGGTTCTACTAGTGGAATTTGCCAAATATGGATTTTGGAGTTCATTTTTAGTGCGTGAAATAATTTTCTATTTATTATACTTTTAAAATTTTTTTGCGCCCATGAACTATAAAATTTTCCTTTTATTATGATCTTATATCTTTTTTGTTTACGAGGAAAAATAGGAGAGTGAAAACTCAAGTTTGGATCTGAAAAAAAAATTTGAACATCCAAAATTGAAATCCAAAAATGATGAGAGAGATAATTCCAAAAAGTATCTGTGATTTTTAAGGATAGGCAAAAAGTGGGTTGTTTGGTTCTTGTAAATATCCAACCACACGTTATCTTGAGAATTTAATTTTTTCTACTCCCCCTAATTTTTGGATCATTAGGCCACTTGCATCCTCAACATGCTTGTGGCATGCATATCCACCACACTTGAAAAATGTTAGGATCAGTTAGAAGTCTCTTTCCAATAAAATTGGACCAAGCTAGTATTAGGGAGTTGTACTAGTGGAATTTCCCAAACCTGGATTTAGGAGTTCATTTTTAGTGCATGAAATAATTTTCTATTTATTATAGTTTTCAATTTTTTTTGCACACATGAACTCTAAAATTTTCATTTTGTTGCGATCTTATTTCTTTTTTGTTTACGAGGAAAAAAGGGAGAGTGAAAACTCAAGTTTGGATATGAAAAAAAACAATTTGAACATCCATAATGGAAATGGACAAATGCTGAGAGAGATAATTCCAAAAAGTATCACTGATTTTTAAGGCTACGCAAAAAGTGGGTTGTTCGGCTCTGGTAAATATCCAACCACATGTTAACTTGAGAATTTAATTTTTTCTGCTTCCCCTAATTTTTAGATCATTAGGCCACTTGTATCCTCAACATGCTTCTGGCATGCATATCCACCACACTGAAAACATGTTAGGATCAGTTATTAGTCTCTTTCCTACAAAATTCGCCCAAGCTATTATTAGGGGGTTGTACTAGTGGAATTTGCCAAACATGGATTTTTGAGTTGATTTTTAGTGCGTGGAATAATTTTCTATTTATTATAGTTTTCAAAAGTTTTTTGCACATATGAACTCTAAAATTTTCATTTTGTTGCGATCTTATATCTTTTTTGTTTACAAGGAAAAATGGGAGAGTGAAAACTCAAGTTGGGATCTGAAAAAAAAAAAATTGAACATCCTAAATGGAATTGCACAAATGCCGAGAGAGTTAATTCCAAAAAGTATATGTGATTTTTAAGGATAGGCAAAAAGTGGGTTGTTTGGTTCTAGTAAATATCCAACGACACGTTCTCTTGGGAATTTAATTTTTTCTACTCCCCCTAATTTTTGGATCATTTGGCCACTTCTATCCTCAACATGATTGTGGCATGCATGTCCAGCTGACTTAAAACATGTTAGGATCAGTTATAAGTCTCTTTCCTACAAAATTCGCCCAAGCTATTATTAGGGGGTTGTACTAGTGGAATTTGCCAAACATGGATTTTTGAGTTGATTTTTAGTGCGTGAAATAATTTTCTATTTATTATAGTTTTCAATTTTTTTTGCACACAAGAACTCTAAAATTTTCATTTTGTTGCGATCTTATATCTTTTTTGTTTACGAGGAAAAATGGGAGAGTGAAAACTCAAGTTTGGATCTGAAAAAAAAAAATTGAACATCCAAAATGGAATTGCACAAATGCATAGAGAGATAATTCCAAAAAGTATCTGTGATTTTTAAGGATAGGCAAAAAGTGGGTTGTTTGGCTCCTGTAAATATCCAACCACACGTTCTCTTAAGAATTTAATTTTTTCTACTCCCCGTAATTTTTGGATCATTAGGCCACTTGCATCCTCAACATGCTTGTGGCATGCATATCCACCACATTTAAAATATGTTAGGATCAGTTAGAAGCCTCTTTCCTATAAAATTCCACCAAGCTATTATAAGGGGTTGTACCAGTGGAATTTCCCAAATATGGATTTTGGAGTTCATTTTTAGTGCGTGAAATAATTTTCTATTTATTATAGTTTTCAAAATTTTTTGCACCCATGAACTCTAAAATTTTCATTTTATTATGATCTTATATCTTTTTTTTTTTACGAGGAAAAATAGGAGAGTAAAAACTCAAGTTTGGATCTAAAAAAAAAAATTTGAACATCCAAAATTGAAATAAAAAAATGATGAGATAGATAATTCCAAAAAGTATTTGTGATTTTTAAGGATAGGCAAAAAGTGGGTTGTTTGGTTCTGGTAAATATCCAACCACACGTTATCTTGAGAATTTAATTTTTTCTACTCCACCTAATTTTTGGATCATTAGGCCACTTGCATCATCAACATGCTTGTGGCATGCATATCCACCACGCTTAAAAAATGTTAGGATCAGTTAGAAGTCTTTCCTATAAAATTCCACCAAGCTATTATTAGGGGGTTGTACTAGTGGAATTTCCCAAACATGGATTTTGGAGTTCATTTTTAGTGCGTGAAATAATTTTCTATTTATTATACTTTTCAATTTTTTTTGCACACATGAACTCTAAAATTTTCATTTTGTTGCGATCTTATTTCTTTTTTGTTTACGAGGAAAAAAGGGAGAGTGAAACTCAAGTTTGGATCTGAAAAAAAAAATTTGAACATCCAAAATGGAAATGGACAAATGCTGAGAGAGATAATTCCAAAAACTATCAGTGATTTTTGAGGATACGCAAAAAGTGGGTTCTACGGCTCTGGTAAATATCCAACCACATGTTAACTTGAGAATTTAATTTTTTCTGCTCCCCCTAATTTTTTGATCATTAGGCCACTTGTATCCTCAAAATGCTTGTGGCATGCATATCCACCACACTTAAAACATGTTAGGATCAGTTAGAAGTCTCTTTCCTATAAAATTCCACTAAGCTATTATTAGGGGGTTGTACTAGTGAAATTTTCCAAACAAGGATTTTGTAGTTCATTTTTAGTGCGTGAAATAATTTTCTATTTATTATAGTTTTCAAATTACTTTGCACACATGATATGAAAATTTTTCATTTTGTTGCGATCTTGTATCTTTTTTGTTTAAGAGGAAAAATGGGAGAGCAAAAATTCAAGTTTGGATCTGAAAAAAAAAATTTGAACATCCAAAATGGAATTGCACAAATGCTGAGAGAGATAATTCCAAAAGTATCTTTGATTTTTAAGGATAGGCAAAAAGTGGGTTTTTTGGCTCTGGTAAATATCTAACCACTCGTTAACTTGAAAATTTAATTTTTTCTACACCCCCTTAGTTTATGATCATTGGGCCACTTGCATCCTCAACACGATTGTGGCATGCATATCCACCTGCCTTAAAACATGTTAGGATCAGTTATAAGTCTCTTTCCTACAAAATTCGCCCAAGCTATTATTAGGGGGTTGTACAAGTGGAATTTGCCAAATATAGATTTTTGAGTTGATTTTTACTGCGTGAAATAATTTTCTATTTATTATAGTTTTCAAATTTTTTTGCACACATGAACTCTAAAATTTTCATTTTGTTGCGATCTTATATCTTTTTTGTTTACGAGGAAAAATGGGAGAGTGAAAACTCAAGTTTGGATCTGAAAAAAAAAAAATTGAACATCCTAAATGGAATTGCACAAATGCTGAGAGAGTTAATTCCAAAAAGTATCTGTGATTTCTAAGGATAGGCCAAAAGTGGGTTGTTTGGTTCTAGTAAATATCCAACCACACGTTCTCTTGGGAATTTAATTTTTTCTACTCCCCCTAATTTTTGGATCATTAGGCCACTTGCATCCTTAACATGCTTGTGGCATGCATATCCACCACACTTAAAACATGTTAGGATCAATTAGCAATCTCTTTCCTATAAAATTCCAACAAGCTATTATAAGGGGGTTGTACTAGTGGAATTTCCCAAACATGGATTTTGGAGTTCATTTTTAGTGCGTGAAATACTTTTCTATTTATTATAGTTTTCAAATTTTTTTTCACACATGAACTCTGAAATTTTCATTTTGTTGCGATCTTATATCTTTTTTGTTTACAAGGAAAAATGGAAGAGTGAAAACTCAAGTTTGGATCTGAAAAAAAAAATTTGTACATCCTAAATGGAATTACACAAATGCTGAGAGAATTAATTCCAAAAAGTATCTGTGATTTTTAAGGATAGGCAAAAAGTGGGTTGTTTTGTTCTGGTAAATATCCAACCACACGTTCTCTTGGGAATTTAATTTTTTCTACTCCCCCTAATTTTTGGATCATTAGGCCACTTGCATCCTCAACATGCCTGCGGCATGCTTATCCACCACACTTAAAACATGTTAGGATCAGTTAGCAGTCTCTTTCCTATAAAATTCCAACAAGCTATTATAAGGGGGTTGTACTAGTGGAATTTCCCAAATATGGATTTCCGAGTTCATTTTTAGTGCGTGAAATAATTTTCTATTTATTATAGTTTTCAAAATTTTTTTCACACATGAACTCTAAAATTTTCATTTTTTTGCGATATTATATCTTTTTTGTTTACGAGGAAAAATGGGAGAGTGAAAAGTCAAGTCTGTGATTTTTAAGGATAGGCAAAAAGTGGGTTGTTTGGCTCTAGTAAATTTCCAAACACACATTAACTTGAGAATTTAATTTTTTATACTGCTTGAAATTTTTGGATCATTGGGTCACTTGCATCCTCAACTCTTTTCTGGCATGCATTTCCACCACATTTAAAACATGTTAGGATCAATTAGAAGTCTCTTTCCGATAAAATTTCAACAAGCTATTAGGGGGTTGTAGTAGTGGAATTTCCCAAACATGGATAAAAAAACTTTGGAGTTCATTTTTAGTGCGAGAAATAATTTTCTTCACGTATTTTTATTATAGTTTTCAATTTTTTTTCTTACATGAACTCTAAAATTTTAATTTTGTTGCGATCTCTTTGCCTTATATCTTTTTTTTTTATGAGAAAAATGCGAGACTGAAAACTCAAATTTGGATCTGAAAGAAAATCTGAACATCCAAAATGGAAATGCACAAATGCTGAGAGAGATAATTTAAAAAAGTATCTGTGATTTTTAAGGATCGGCAAAAAGTGGGTTGTTCGGCTCTAGTAAATATCCAACCACACGTTAACTTGAGAATTTAATTTTTTCGTCTCCTTGATATTTTTGGATCATTAGGTCACTTGTATCCACAACAAGTTTCTGACATGCATATCCACCATATTTTAAACATTTTAGGATCAGTTAGAAGTCTCTTTCCTATAAGATTCCACCAAGCGATTAGGGGTTGTACTAGTTGAATTTCCCAAACATGGATAACAAAACCTTGGAGTTCATTTTTCGTGCGTGAAATAATTTTCTTCACTTACATTTATTATAGTTTTCAAATTTTTTTGCATACATGAACTCTAAAATTTTCATTTTGTTGCGATCTATTTGCCTGATATCTTTTTTGTTAACGAGAATAATGGGTGAGTGAAAACTAGAGTTTGGATCAGAAAAAAAAATTTGAACCTCAAAAATGGAGATGCACAA
The DNA here is from genome assembly GCF_029961685.1 of Aristolochia californica. NCBI lineage: Eukaryota > Viridiplantae > Streptophyta > Magnoliopsida > Piperales > Aristolochiaceae > Aristolochia > Aristolochia californica. The sequence continues at coordinate 11,129,137 of NW_027181826.1, forward strand.
ATGCTGAGAGAGATAAATCCAAAAAGTATCTATGATTTTAAAGGATAGGCAAAAAGTGGGTTGTTTGGCCCTAGTAAATATCCTACCACACGTTAACTTGAGAATTTAATTTTTTCTACTCTTTGAAATTTTTGGATCACTAGGTCACTTGTATCCTCGACATGTTTCTGGCATGCATAGCCACCACCATTAAAACATGTTAGCATTAGTTACAAGTCCCTTTCCTATAAAATTCCACGAAGCTATTAGAGGGTTGTACTAGTGGAATTTCCCAAACATGGGTAGCGAAACTTTGGAGTTCATTTTTAGTGCGTGAAATAATTTTCTTCCCTTACTTTTATTATAATTTTCAATTTTTTTTGCTTACATGAACTCTAAAATTTTAATTTTGTTGCGATCTCTTTGCCTTATATTTTTTTTTACGAGAAAAATGGGAGACTGAAAACTCAAGTTTGGATCTGAAAGAAAATCTAAACATCCAAAATGGAAATGCACAAATGCTGAGAGAGATAATTCCAAAAAGTATTTGTGATTTTTAAGGATAGACAAAAAATGGGTTGTTTGGCTCTAGTAAATATCCAACCACACGTTAACTTGAGAATTTATTTTTTTCTACTCTTTGAAATTTTTGTATCATTAGGTCATTTGCATCCACAACATGTTTTTGGCATGCATATCCACCATATTTAAAACATTTTAGGATCAGGTAGAAGTCCATTTCCTGTAAAATTCCACCAAGCTATTAGGGGGTTGTACTAGTGGAATTTCCCAAACTTGGATAACAAAACCTTGGAGTTCATTTTTAGTGTGTGAAATAATTTTCTTCACTTACATTAATTATAGTTTTCAAATTTTTTTGCATACATGAACTCTAAAATTTTCATTTTGTTGCGATCTACTTGCCTGATATCTATTTTGTTTATGAGAAAAATGGGTGAGTAAAAACTCAGGTTTGGATCCGAAAAAAAATTTAAACCTCCAAAATGGAAATGCACAAATGGTGGGAGAGATAAATCCAAAAAGTATCTGTGATTTTAAAGGATAGGCAAAAAGTGGGTTGTTTGGCCCTAGTAAATATCCTACCACACGTTAAATTGAGAATTTAATTTTTTCAACTCCTCGAAATTTTTGGATCACAAGGTCACTTGCATCCTCAACATGTTTCTGGCATGCACATCCACCACCATTAAAACATGTTGGCATTAGATAGAAGTCTCTTTCCTATAAAATTCCACCAAGCTATTAGAAGGTTGTACTAGTGAAATTTCCAAAACAATGATAAACAACTTAGGAGTTTATTTTTAGAGCATGAAATAATTTTCTTCACTTACATTTATTATAGTTTTCAAATTTTTTGCATACATCAACTCTTAAATTTTCATTTTGTTGCAATCTATTTGCCCTATATATTTTTTTTTTACGAGAAAAATGGGTGAGTGAAAACTCAAGTTTGGATATGAAAAAAAATCTGAACCTCCAAAATGGAAATGCACAAATGCTGAGCGAGATAATTCCAAATAGTATCTGTGATTTTTAAAGAAAAGCAAAAAGTGGGTTGTTTGGCTATGGTAAATATCCAACAACACGTTAAATTGAGATTTTAATTTTTTCTACTCCAAATTTTTGGATCACTAGGTCACTTGCATCCTCAACATGTTTCTGGCATGCATATCCACCACATTTAAAACATGTTAGGATCAGTTAGAAGTCTCTTTCCTATAAAATTCATCCAAGCTATTAGGGGGTTGTACTAGTGGAATTTCCGTAACATGGATAATTAAACCTTGGAGTTCATTTTTAGTTAGTGAAATAATTTTCTTCACTTACATTTATTAAAGTTTTCAATTTTTTTTGCATACATGAACTCTAAAATTTTCATTTTGTTGCGATCTATTTGTCTTATATCTTTTTTGTTTACGAGAAAAATGGGAGAGTGAAAACTCAAGTTTGGATCTGAAAAAAAATTTGAACATCCACAATGGAAATGCACAAATGCTGAGAGAGATAATTCAAAAAAGTATCTATGATTTTTAAGGATAGGCAAAAAGTGGGTTGTTTAGCTCTGGTAAATATCCAACCACCCATTCACTTGAGAATTTAATTTTTTCTACTCCATGAAATTTTTGGATCCTTAGTCACTTGCATCCTCATGTTTCTGGCATGCATATCCACCACATTTAAAACATGTTCGGATAAGTTAGAAGTCTATTTCCTATAAAATTCCACCAAGCTCTTAGGGGTTTGTACTAGTGGAATTTCCCAAATATTGATAACAAAACTTTGGAGTTCATTTTTAGTGCATGAAATAATTTCTTCACTTACATTTATTATAGTTTTTAAATTTTTTTTGTGTACATGAACTCTTAAATTTTCATTTTGTTGCGATCTATTTGCCTTATATCTTTTTTGTTTACGAGAAAAATGGGAGAGTGAAAACGTAACTTTGGATCTGAAAAAAATTTGAACATCCGAAATGGAAATGCACAAATACATAGAGATATAATTCCAAAGAGTATCTGTCATATTTAAGGATAAGCAAAAAGTGGGTTGTTTGGCTCTGGTAATTATCCAACCACACGTTAACTTGAGAATTTAATTTTTTCTACTCGAAAATTTTGGATCATTAGGTCACTTGCATCCTAAACATGTTTCTGGCATTCATATCTACCACATTTAAAAATGTTAGGATCAGTTAGAAGTCACTTTCCTATAACATTCCAACAAGCTATTAGGGGATTGTACTAGTGGAATTTCCCAAACATGAATAACCATACTTTTGAGTTCATTTTTAGTGCATGAAATAATTTTCTTCACTTAAATTTATTATAGTATTCAATTTTTTTTTGCAAACATGAACTCTTAAATTTTCATTTTGTTGAGATCTGTCTGCCTTATATCTTTTTTGTTTACGAGAAAAATAGGAGAGTTAAAACTAAAGTTTGAATCTGACAAAAAATCTGAACATCCAAAATGGAAATGCACAGATGCTGAGAGGGATAATTCCAAAAAGTACCTGTGATTTTTAAGGATAGGCTAAAAGTGGGTTGTTAGGCTATTGTAAATATCCAACCACACGTTAACTTGTGAATTAAATTTTTTCTACTCCAAGAAATTTTTGGATCATTAGGTCTCTTGCATCCTCAACTTGTTTATGGCATGCATATCCACCACATTAGAAGTCTTTGTCCTTTAAAATTCTACCAAGCGATTAGGGGGTTGTACTAGTGGAATTTCCAAAACATGGATAACAAAACTTTGGAGTTCCTTTTTAGTGTGTCAAATAATTTTCTTCACTTAAATTTATTATAGTTTTCAATTTTTTTTGCATACATGAACTCTAAAATTTTCATTTTGTTGCGATCTATTTGCCTTATATCTTTTTTGTTTACAAGAAAAATGGGAGCGTGAAAACTCAAGTTTGGATCAGAAAAAAAAATTGAACATCCAAAATGGATATGCAAAAATGCTGAGAGAGATAATTCCAAAAAGTATCTGTGATTTTTAAGGATAGGCAAAAAGTGGGTTGTTTGGCTCTAGTAAATATCCAACCACACATTAACTTGAGAGTTTAATTTTTTCTACTCCTTGAAATTTTTGGATCATTAGGTCACTTGCATCCTCAACTTGTTTCTGGCATGCATATCCACCACATTTAAAACATGTTAGGATCAGTTAGAAGTCTCTTTCCTATAAAATTCCAACAAGCTATTAGGAGGCTGTACTAGTGGAATTTTCCAAACATGGATAGAAAAACTTTGGAGTTCATTTTTAGTGCGTGAAATAATTTTCTTCACTTATTTTTATTATAATTTTCAATTTTTTTAGCTTACATGAACTCTAAAATTTAATTTTGTTGCGATCTCTTTGCCTTATATCTTTTTTTTTACGAGAAAAATGGGAGACTGAAAACTCAAGGTTGGATCTGAAAGAAAATCTGAACATCCAAAAGGGAAAAAGTGGATTGTTGGGCTCATATAAATATCCAACCACACGTTAACTTGAGAATTTAATATTATCTACTCCTTGAAATTTTTGGATCATTAGGTCACTTGCATCCTCAACATTGTTTCTTTCATGCATATCCACCACATTTAAAACATGTTAGGACCAGTTAGAAGTCTCTTTCTTATAAAATTCCACCAAGCTATTAGGGGTTGTACTAGTGGAATTTCCCAAAAATGGATAACAAAACTTTGGAGTTATTTTTTAGTGCGTAAAATAATTTTCTTCACTTACATTTATTATAGTGTTCAAATATTTTTTGCAAACATGAACTCTAAAATTTTCTTTTTTTTGCGATCTTTTTGCCTAATATTTTTTTTATTTACGAGAAAAATGGGAGAGTAAAAACTCAAGTTTGGATCTGAAAAAAAATTTGAACATCCAAAATGGAAAGGCGCAAATTCTGAGAGCGATAAATCCAAAAAGTATCAGTGATTTTTAAGGATAGGCAAAATGTGGGTTGTTTTGCTCTGGTAAATATCCAACCACACATTAACTTGAGAATTTAATGTTTTCTACTCCTTGAAATTTTTGGATCATTAGGTAACTTTCATCCTACACATGTTTCTGGCATGCATATCCACCACATTTAAAACATGTTAGGATTAGTTAGAAGTCTCTTTCCTATAAAATTCCACCAAGTTAATAGGGGGTTGTACTAGTGGAATTTCCCAAACATGGATAACCAAACCATGGAGTTATTTTTTTAGTGCGTGAAATAATTTTCTTCACTTACATTTATAATAGTTTTCAAATTTTTTTGCATACGCGAACTCTAAAATTTTTATTTTGATATGATCTATCTGCCTTATATCTTTTTTGTTTACGAGAAAAATGGGAGAGTGAAAACTCCAGTTTGGATCTGAAAAAAAATTTGAACATCCAAAATGGAAATGCACAAATGTTGAGAGTGATAATTCCAAAAAGTATCAGTGATTTTTAAGGATCGGCAAAAAGTAGGTTGTTTGGCACTGGTAAATATCCAAACACACGTTAAGTTGAGAACTTAATTTTTTCTACTCCTTGAAATTTTTGGATCATTAGGTCACTTGCATCCTCAACATGTTTCTGACATGCATAACCACCACATATAAAACATGTTCGGATCAGTTAGAAGTCACTTTCCTATAAAATTCCACCAAGCTATTGTGGGGTTGTACTAGTGGAATTTCCCAAACATGGATAACAAAAATTTGGAGTTCATTTTTAGTGCGTGAAATAATTTTCTTCACTTAAAATTATTATAGTTTTCAATTTTTTTTGCATACATGAACACTAAAATTTTCATTTTGTTGCGATCTTTTTGCCGTATTTCTTTTTGTTTAGGAGAAAAATGGGAGAGTGAAAACTCAAGTTTGGATTTGAAAAAAAATTTGAACATCCAAAATGGAAATGCACAAATGCTGAGAGAGATAATTCCAAAAAGTATCTACGATTTTTAAGGATAGGCAAAAAGTGGGTTGTTTGGCTCTGGTAAATATCCAACCACCCATTAACTTGAGAATTTAATTTTTTCTACTCCGAGAAATTTTTGGATCATTAGGTCACTTGCATCCTCAGGTTTCTGGCATGCATATCCTCCACATTTAAAACATGTTCGGATAAGTTAGAAGTCTCTTTCCTATAAAATTCCACCAAGCTCTTAGGGGTTTGTACTAGTGGAATTTCCCAAATATTGATAACAAAACTTTGGAGTTCATTTTTAGTGCGTGAAATAATTTCTTGCGTGAAATAATTTTTGGCTCTAGTTTTAAATTTTTTTTTGCGTACATGAATCTTAAATTTTCATTTTGTTGCGATCTATTTGCCTTATATCTTTTTTGTTTACGAGAAAAATGGGAGAGTGAAAACTCAACTTTGGATCTGCAAAAAATTTGAACATCCGAAATGGAAGTGCACAAATATTAAGAGAGATAATTCCAAAAAGTATCTGTGATTTTTAAGGATAGGCAAAATGTGGGTTGTTTGGCTCTAGTAAATATCCAACCACATATTAACTTGAGAATTTAATTTTTTCTACTCCTTGAAATTTTTGGACCATTAGGTCACTTGCATCCTCAACTTGTTTCTGGCATGCATATCCACCACATTTAAAACATGTTAGGATCAGTTAGAAGTCTCTTTCCGATAAAATTCCAACAAGCTATTAGGGGGTTGTAGTAGTGGAATTTCCCAAACATGGATAACAAAACTTTGGAGTTGATTTTTAGTGGGAGAAATAATTTTCTTCACTTATTTTTATTATAGTTTTCAATTTTTTTTGCTTACATTAACTCTAAAATTTTAATTTTGTTGCGATCTCTTTGCCTTATATCTTTTTTTTGTACGAGAAAAATGGGAGACTGAAAACTCATGGTTGGATCTGAAAGAAAATCTGAACATCCAAAAGGGAAATGCACAAATGATGAGAGAGATAATTGCAATAAGTATCTGTGATTTTTAAGGATAGGCTAAAAGTGGGTTGTTTAGCTCTTGTAATTATCCAACTACACGTTAACTTGAGAATTTAATTTTTTCTACTCCATGAAATTTTTGGATCATTAGGTCACTTGCATCCTCAACTTGTTTCTGGCATGCATATCCACCACATTAGAAGTCTCTTTCCTATAAAATTCCACCAAGCTATTAGGGGGTTGTACAAGTGGAATTTCCCAAACATGGATAACAAAACTTTGGAGTTCATTTTTAGTGCATGAAATAATTTTCTTCACTAACATTTATTATAGTGTTCAAATTTTTTTGCAAACATGAACTCGAAAATTTTTGGATCATTAGGTCACTTGCATCCTCAACATGTTTCTGGTATTCATATCCACCATATTTAAAACATGTTAGGATTATTTAGAAGTCTCTTTCCTATAACATTCCAACAAGCTATTAGGGGGTTGTACTAGTGGAATTTCCCAAACATGAATAACCATACTTTGGAGTTAATTTTTAGTGCGTGAAATAATTTTCTTTGCTTAAATTTATTATAGTATTCAAATTTTTTTTGCATACATGAACTCTTAAATTTTCATTTTGTTGAGATCTTTCTACCTTCTATCTTTTCTGTTTATGAGAAAAATAGGAGAGTGAAAACTAAAGTTTGAATCTGACAAAAAATTTGAATATCGAAAATGGAAATGCACAAATGCTGAGAGGGATAATTCCAAAAAGTATCTGTGATTTTTAAGGATAGGCTAAAAGTGGGTTGTTTGGCTCTTGCAAATATCCAACTACACATTAACTTGAGAATTTAATTTTTTCTACTCAATGAAATTTTTGGATCATTAGGTCACTTGCATCCTCAACTTGTTTCTGGCATGCATACCCACCACATTAGAAGTCTCTCTCCTATAAAATTCCACCAAGCTATTAGGGGGTTGTCCGAGTGGAATTTCCCAAACATAGATAAAAAAACTTTGGAGTTCATTTTTAGTGCGTGAAATAATTTTCTTCACTTACATTTATTATCGTTTTCAAATTTTTTTGCATACGCGAACTCTTAAATTTTCATTTTGTTGCCATCTATTTGCCATATATCTTTTTTGGTTACAAGAAAAATGGGAGGGTGAAAACTCCAATGTGGATCTGAAAACAAATTTGAACATCCAAAATGGAAATGCACAAATGCTGAGAGAGATAATTCCAAAAAGTATCAGTGATTTTTAAGGATAGGCAAAAAGTGGGTTGTTTGGCTCTGGTAAATATCCAACCACATGTTAACTTGAGAATTTAATATTTTCTCTGCCTTGAAATTTTTGGATCATTAGGTCACTTGCATCGTCAACAAGTTTCTGGTATGTATATCCACCACATTTAAAACATGTTAGGTTCAGTTAGAAGTCTCTTTCCAATAAAATTCCACCAAGCTATTCGGGGTTTGTACTAGAGGAATGTCCCAAACAAGGATAACAAAACTTTGGAATTCATTTTTAGGGCATGAAATAATTTTCATCCCTTACATTTACTATAGTTTTATATTTTTTTTTGCCTACATGAACTCTAAAATTTTCATTTTGTTGCGATCTATTTACCTTAGTTCTTTTTAGTTTACGAAAAAAATGGGAGACTGAAAACTCAAGTTTGGATCTGAAAAAATATCTTAACATCCAAAATGGAAATCCATAAATGCAGAGAGAGATAATTTCAAAAAGTATCTGTGATTTTTAAGGATAGGCAAAAAGTTTGTTTTTCGGCTCTGGTAAATATCCAACCACACGTTAACTTGAGAATTTAATTTTTTCTACCCTTTGAAATTTTTGGATCATAAGGTCTCTTGCATTCTCAACATGTTTTTGGCATTTATATCAACCACATTTAAAACATGTAAGTCTCTTTCCTATAAAATTCCACCAATCTATTATGGGGTTGTACTAGTGGAATTTCCCAAACATGGATAACAAAACTTTGGAGTTCATTTTTAGTGCGTGAAATAATTTTCTTCACTTACATTTATTATAGTGTTCAAATTTTTTTGCAAACATGAACTCTAAAATTTTTATTATGTTGCGATCTATTTGCCGTATATCTTTTTTGTTTACGAGAAAAATGGGAGAGTGAAAACTCAAGTTTGGATTTGAAAAAAAAATTTTAACATCCAAAATGGAAATGCACAAATTCTAAGAGAGATAAATCCAAAAAGTATCTGTGATTTTTTTGGATAGGCAAAAAGTGGGTTGTTTTTCTCTAGTAAATATCCAACCACACATTAACTTGAGAATTTAATGTTTTCTACTCGAAATTTTTTTATCATTAGGTCACTTTCATCCTACACATGATTCTGTCATGCATATCCACCACGTTTAAAACATGTTAGGATCTGTTAGAAGTCTCTTTCCTATAAAATTCCACCAAGCTAATAGAGGGTTGTACTAGTGGAATTTCGCAAACATGGATAACAAAACCTTGGAGTTATTTTTTTAGTGCGTGAAATAATTTCCTACATTTACATTTATTATAGTTTTCAAATTTTTTTGCATACGCGAACTCTAAAATTTTCTTTTTGTTACGATCTATTTGCCTTATGTCTTTTTTGTTTACGAGAAAAATGGGAGAGTGAAAATTTCAGTTTGGATCTAAAAAAAAATTTGAACATCCAAAGTGGAAATGCACAAATGCTGAGAGAGATAATTCCAAAACGTATCAGTGATTTTTAAGGATCGGCAAAAAGTAGGTTGTTTGGCTCTGGTAAATATCCAACCACACGTTAACTTGAGAATTTAATTTTTTCTACTCTTTCAAATTTTTGGCTCATTAGGTCACTTGCATCCTCAACATGTTTTTGGCATGCATATCCACCACATTTAAAACATGGTAGGATCAGTTAGAAGTCTCTTTCCGATAAAATTCCACTAAGCTATTGTGGGGTTGTACTAGTGGAATTACCCAAACATGGATAACAAAACTTTGGAGTTCATTTTTAGTGCGTGAATAATTTTTCTTCACTTAAATTTATTATTGTTTTCAAATTTTTTTCCATACCTGAACTCTAAAATTTTCATTTTGTTGTGATCTAATTGACTTATATCTTTTTTGTTTACGAGAAAAATGGGTGAGTGAAAACTCATGTTTGGATCAGAAAAAAAATTTGAATATCCAAAATGGAAATGTAAAAATGCTGAGAGAGATAATTCCAAAAAGTATCTGTGATTTTTAAGGATTGGCAAAAAGTGGGTTGTTTGGCTCTAGTAATTATCCAACTACACATTAACTTGAGAATTTAATTTTTTCTACCCCTTGAAATTTTTGGATCATTAGGTCACTTGCATCCTCCACTTGTTTCTGGCATGGATATCCACCACATTTAAAATATATTAGGATCGGTTAGAAGTCTCTTTCCTATAAAATTCCAACAAGCTATTAGGGGGTTGTACTAGTGGAATTTCCCAAACATGGATAGAAAAATTTTGGAGTTCATTTTTAGTGCATGAAATAATTTTATTCACTTATTTTTATTATAGTTTTCAATTTTTTTGCTTCCATGAACTCTAAAATTTTAATTTTGTTGTGATCTCTTTTCCTTATATCTTTTTTTTTTACGAGAAAAAGGGGAGACTGAAAACTCAAGTTTGGAACTGAAAGAAAATCTGAACATCCAAAATGGAAATGCACAAATGCTGAGAGAGATAATTCCAAAAAGTATCTGTAATTTTTAAGGATAGGAAAAAAGTGGGGTGTTTGGCTCTAGAAAATATCCAACGACACGTTAACTAGAGAATTTCGTTTTTTCTAATCCTTGAAATTTTTGAATCATTAGGTCACTTGCATCCACAACATGTTTCTAGCATTCATATCCACCATATTTAAAACACTTCAGGATTAGTTAGAAGTCTATTTCCTATAAAATTCCACCAAGCTATTAGGGGGTTGTATTAGTGGAATTTCCCAAACGTGGATAACAAAAATTTGGAGTTCATTTTTGTACGTGAAATAATTTTCTTCACTTAATTTTATTATAGTTTTAAAATTTTTTTTGCATACATGAACAATATAATTTTCATTTTGTTGCGATCAATTCGCGTGATATCTTTTTTGTTTACGAGAAAAATAGGTGAGTGAAAACTCAAGTTTGGATCTGAAAAAAAAATTTGAATCTCCGAAATAGAAGTGCACAAATGATGAGAGAGATAAATTCAAAAATTATCTGTGATTTTAAAGGATAGGCAAAAAGTGGGTTGTTTGGCCCCAGTAAATATCCTACCACACGTTAATTTGAGAATTTAATTTTTTCTACTCTTTAAAATTTTTGGATCACTAGGTCACTTGCATCCTCAACATGTTTCTGGCATGCATATCCACCACCATTAAAACATGTTAGCATTAGTTAGAAGTCTCTTTCCTCTAAAATTCCTCCAAGCTATTAGAGGGTTGTACTAGTGGAATTTCCCAAACATGGATAAACAACTTAGAAGTTTATTTTTAGAGCGTGAAATAATTTTCTTCACTTACATTTATTACAGTTTTCAAATTTTTTTGCATACATGAACTCTTAAATTTTTATTTTGTTGCGATCTATTTGCCCTATATCTTTTTTTTTTACGAGAAAAATGGGTGAGTGAAAACTCAAGTTTGGATCTGAAATAAAATCTGAACATCCAATATGGAAATGCACAAATGCTGAGCGAGATAATTCCAAAAAGTATATGTTTTTTTTAAGGAAAGGCAAAAAGTGGGTTGATTGGCTATGGTAAATATCCAACCACACGTTAACTTGAGAATTTAATTTTTTCTACACCTTGAAATTTTTGAGTCATTAGGTCCCTTGTATCCTCAACATGTTTCTGGCATGCATATCCACCACATTTAAAACATGTTACGATCAGTTAGAAGTGTCTTTTCTATAAAATTCCACCAAGCTATTTGGGGGTTGTACTAGTGGAATTTCTCAAACACGGATAACAAAACCTTGGAGTTATTTTTTTAGTACGTGAAATAATTTTCTTCACTTACATTTATTATAGTTTTCAAATTTTTTTGCATACGCAAACTCTAAAATTTTCAATTTGTTGCTATCTCTTTGCCTTATATCTTTTTTGTTTATGAGAAAAATGGGAGAGTTAAAACTCCAGTTTGGATCTGAAAAAAAATATGAACATCCAAAATGGAAATGCACAAATGCTGATAGAGATAATTCCAAAAAGTATCAGTGATTTTTAAGGATCGGCAAAAAGTAGGTTGTTTGGCTCTGGTAAATATCCAACCACACGTTAAGTTGAGAATTAAATTTTTTCTACTCCTTGAAAATTTTGGATCATTAGGACACTTGCATCCTCAACATGTTTCTTGCATGCATATCCACCACATTTAAAACATGTTAGGATTAGTTAGAAGTCTCTTTCCTATAAAATTCCACCATGCTATTGTGGGGTTGTATTGGTGGAATTTCCCAAACTTGGATAACAAAGCTTTGGAATTCATTTTCAGTACATGAAATAATTTTCTTCACTTAAATTTATTATAGTTTTCAAATTTTTTGGCATAGATGAACTCTAAAATTTTCATTTTGTTGCGATCTATTTGCCTTATATCTTTTTTGTTTACGAGAAAAATGGGGGAGTGAAAACTCAAGTTTGGATTTGAAAAAAAATTTGAACATCCAAAATGGAAATGCAAAAATGCTGAGAGAGATATTTCCAAAAAGTATCTGTGATTTTTAAGGATAGGCAAAAAGTGGGTTGTTTGACTCTAGTAAATATCCAACCACACATTAACTTGAGAATTTAATTTTTTCTAGTCCTTGAAATTTTTGGATCATTAGGTCACTTGCATCCTCAACTTGTTTCTGGCATGCATATCCACCACATTTAAAATATGTTAGGATCAGTTAGAAGTCTCTTTCCTATAAAATTCCAACAAGCGATTAGGGGGTTATACTAGTAAAATTTCCCAAACGTGGATAACAAAACTTTGGAGTTCATTTTTAGTGCGTGAAATAATTTTCTTCACTTACTTTTATTATAATTTTCAATATTTTTTGCTTACATGAACTCTAAAATTTTAATTTTGTTGCTGTGTCTTTGCCTTATATCTTTTGTTTTTACTTGAAAAATGGGAGACTGAAAACTCAGGTTTGGATCTGAAAGAAAATCTGAACATCCAAAATGGAAATGCACAAATGCTGAGAGAGATAATTCCAAAAAGTATCTGTGATTTTTATGGATAGGCAAAAAGTGGGTTGTTTGGCTCTTGTAAATATCCAACCACAGATTAATTTGAGAATTTAATTTTTTCTACCCCTTAAAATTTTTGGATCATTAGGTCACTTGCATCCACAACATGTTTCTGGCATGCATATCCACCTTATTTAAAACATTTTAGGATCTGGTAGTAGTCCATTTCCTATAAAATTCCGCCAAGCTAATAGGGCGTTGTACTAGTGGAATTTCCCAAACATGGATAACAAAACTTTGGAGTTCATTTTTAGTGCATGAAATAATTTTCTTCACTTACATTTATTATAGTTTTTAAATATTTTTTCATACTTGAACTCTAAAATTTTCATTTTGTTGCGATCTATTTGCCTAATATCTTTTTTGTTCACTAGAAAAATGGGTGAGTGAAAACTCAAGTTTGGATCTGAAAAAAAATTGGAACCTCCAAAATGGAAATGCACAAATGCTGAGAGAGATAAATCAAAAAAGAATCTGTGATTTTAAAGGATAGGCAAAATGTGGGTTGTTTGGCCCTAGTAAATATCCTACCACACGTTAACTTGAGAATTTAATTTTTTCTACTCCTTGAAATTTTTGGATCACTAGGTCACTTGCATCCTCAACATGTTTCTGGCATGCATATCCACCACCATTAAAACATGTTAGCATTAGTTAGAAGTCCCTTTCCTTTAAAATTCCACCAAGCTATTTGGGGGTTGTACTAGTGGAATTTCCAAAACATGGATAATTAAACCTTGGTGTTCATTTTTAGTGTGGAAATAATTTTCTTCTCTTACATTTATTATAGTTTTCAAATTTTTTTGCATACATGAACTCTAAAATTTTCATTTTGTGGCAATCTATCTGCCTTATATCTTTTTTATTTACGAGAAAAATGGGAGAGTGAAAACTCAAGTTTGGATCTGAAAAAAATTTGAACATCCAAAATGGAAATTCACAAATGCTGAGAGAGATAATTCAAAAGGTATCTGTGATTTTAAAGGATAGGAAAAAGTGGGTTGTTTGGCCTTAGTAATTATCCAACCACACGTTAACTTGAGAATTTAATTTTTTCTACTCGTTGAAATTTTTCGATCATTAGGACACTTGCATCCTCAACATGTTTCTGGCATGCATATCCACCACATTTAAAACATGTTAGGATCAGTTAGAAGTGTGTTTCCTAGAACATTTCTACAAGCTATTAGGGGGTTGTACTAGTGGAATTTCCCAAACATGGATAGCAATAGTTTAGAGATCATTTTTAGTGCGTGAAATAATTTTCTTCACTTAAATTTATTATAGTATTAAATTTTTTTTGCATACATGAACTCCTAAATTTTCATTTTGTTGAGATCTGCCTGATATCTTTTTTGTTTACAAGAAAAATAGGAGAGTGAAAACTAAAGTTTGGATCTGACAAAAAATCTGAACATCCAAAATGGAAATGCACAAATGTTGAGAGGGATAATTCCAAAAGTATCTGTGATTTTTAAGGATAGGCTAAATGTGGGTTGTTTGGCTCTTGTAAATATCCAACCACACGTTAACTTGAGAATTTAATTTTTTCTACTCCTTGAAAATTTTGGATCATTACGTCACTTGCATCCTCAACTTGTTTCTAGCATGCATATCCACCACATTAGAAGTCTCTTTCCTATAAAATTCCACCAAGATATTACGGGGTTGTACTAGTGGAATTTCCAAAACATGGATAACAAAACTTTGGAGTTCATCTTTAGTGTGTTAAATAATTTTCTTCACTTACATTTATTATCGTTTTCAAATTTTTTTGCATATGCGAACTCTAAAATTTTCATTTTGTTGCGATCTATTTGCCATATATCTTTTTATTTTTACAAGAAAAATGGGAGAATGAAAACTCCAGTGTGGATCTGAAAAAAAATTTGAACATCCAAAATGGAAATGCACAAATGCTGAGAGAGATAATTCCAAAAAGTATCAGTGATTTTTAAGGATAGGCAAAAAGAGGGTTGTTTGGCTCTGGTAAATATCCAACATCACGTTAACTTGAGAATTTAATTTTTTCTATGCCTTTAAATTTTAGGATCATTAAGTCACTTGCATCCTCAACATGTTTCTGGCATGCATATCCACCACATTTAAAACATGTTAGGATCAGTTAGAAGTCTCTTTCCTATAAAATTCCACCAAGCTATTCGGGGGTTGTACTAGAGGAATTTCCCAAACATGGATAACAAAACTTTGGAGTTCATTTTTAGTGGGTGAAATAATTTTTTTCACTTACATTTATTATAGTTTTCAAATTTTTTTGCATACATGAGCTCTAAAATTTTCATTTTGTTGCGATGTATTTGCCTTATATCTTTTTTCTTTACACGAAAAATGGGAGAGTGAAAACTAAAGTTTGGATCTGAAAAAAAAATTTGAACATCCAAAATGGAAATGCAAAAATGCTAAGAGACATAATTCCAAAAAGCATCTGTGATTTTTAAGGACAGGCAAAAAGTGGGTATTTTGGCTCTGGTAAATATCCAACCACACGTTAACTTGAGAATTTAATTTTTTCTACTCGAAATTTTTGGATCATTAGGTCACTTTCATCCTCAACATCTTTCTGTCATGCATATCCACCACATTTAAAAGATGATAGAATCAGTTAGAAGTCTCTTTCCTATAGAATTCCACAAAGCTATTAGAGGGTTGTACTAGTAGAATTTCCCAAACTTGGATAACAAAACTTATGAGTTCATTATTAGTGCGTGAAATAATTTTCTTGACTTACGGCTTTCAGTTTTTTTTTCATGCATGAACTCTTAAATTTTCATTTTGTTGCAATCTATTTTCCTTATATCTTTTTTGTTTACGAGAAAAATGGGAGAGTAAAAATATAAAATTAGGATCAGAAAAAAAAATTGAAGATCGAAAATGGAAATGCACAAATGCTGAGAGTGATAATTTCAAAAAGTAACTGTGATTTTTAAAGACAGGCAAAAAGTGGGTTGTTTGGCTCTCGTAAATATCAACCACACGTTAACTTGAGAATTTATTTTTTCTACTCCTTGAAATTTTTGGATCATTAGGTCACTTGCATCCTCAACATGTTTCTAGCATGCATATCCACCACATTTAAAACATGTTAGGATCAGTTAGAAATCTGTTTCCTATAAAATTCCACCAAGCTATTAGGGGGTTGTACTAGTGGAATTTTCCAAACATGGATAGAAAAACTTTGGAGTTCTTTTTTAGGGCGTGAAATAATTTTCTTCACTTACATTTATTATAGTTTTCAAAATTTTTTGCATACATGAACCCTAAAATTTTCATTTTGTTGCGATCTATTTGCCTTATATCTTTTATGTTTACGAGAAAAAAGGGAGAGTGAAAACTCAAGTTTGGATCAGAAAAAAAATTTGAACATCCACAATGGAAAAGCACAAATGCTGAGAGAGATAATTCCAAAAGGTAACTGTGATTTTTAAGGATAGGCAAAAAGTGGGTTGTTTGGCTCTCTGGTAATTATCCAACCACACAATAACTTGAGAATTTAATTTTTTCTACTCCTAGAAATTTTTGGATCATTAGGTCACTTTCATCGTTAACATGTTTCGGGCATGTATATCCGCCAAATTTAAAACATGTTCGGATCTGTTAGAAGTCTCTTTCCTATAAAATTCCACCAAGCTAATAGGGGGTTGTACTTGTGGAATTTCCCAAACATGGATAACAAAACTTTGGAGTCCATTTTTAGTGCGAGAAATAATTTTCTTCACATACATTTATTATAGTTTTCAAATTTCTTTGCATACATGAGCTCTAAAATTTTTATTTTGTTGGTATCTATTTGCCATATATTTTTTTTTTTTACGAGAAAATCGAAGAGTGAAAAATCAAGTTTGGACTTGAAAAAAAATTTGAACATCCAAAAAGCAAATGCCAAAATGCTGAGAGAGATAATTCCAAAAAGTATCTATGTTTTTTAAGGATAGTCAAAAAGTGGATTGTCTTGCTCTGGTTAATATCCAACCACACGTTAACTTGAGAATTTAATTTTTTCTACTCCTTGAAATTTTTGGATTACTAAGTCACTTGAATTCTCAACATGTTTCTAGCATGCATATCCACAACATTTAAAAAATATTCGGATCAGTTAGAAGTCTCTTTCCTAAAAAATTCCACCAAGTTGTTCTAGTGAAATTTCTCAAACATGGATAAAAAAACTTTGGAGTTCATTATTAGTGCGTGAAATAATTTTCTTGACTTACATTTATTAAAGTTTTCAATTTTTTTTTTCATGGATAAACTCTAAAATTTTCACTTTGTTGCGATCTATTTGCCTTATATCTTTTTTGTTTACGAGAAAAATGGGAGAGTCAAAACTCAAGTTTGGATCTGAAAAACAATTTTAACATCCAAAATGGAAATGCACAAATGCTGAGAGAGTTAATTCCAAAAAGTATCTGTGATTTTTAATGACAGACAAAAAGTAGGTTGTTTGGCTCAGGTAAATATCCAACCACACGTTAACTTGGGAATTTAATTTTTTCTACTCCATGATATTTTTGGATCATTAGGTCACTTGCATCCTCAACATGTTTTTGGCATGCATATCCACCACATTTAAAACATGTTAGGATTAGTTAGAAGTCTCTTTGCTATAAAATTCCACCAAGCTATTAGGGGGTTGTACTAGTGGAATTTCCAAAACATGGATAACAAAACTTTGGAGTTCATTTTTAGTGCATGAAATAATTTTCTTCACTTACATTTATTAAAGTTTTTAAATTTTTTTACGTACATGAACTCTAAAATTTTCATTTTGATGCGATCTATTTGCCTTATATCTTTTTTGTTTCCGAGAAAAATGGGAGAGTGAAAACTCAAGTTTGGAATAGAAAAAAAAATTTGAACATCCAAAATGGAAATGAACAAATGCTAAGAGAGATAATTCCAAAAAGTATCTGTGATTTTTAAGGACAGGCAAAAAGTGGGTTGCTTGGCTCTGGTAAATATCCAGCCACACGTTAACTTGAGAATTTAATTTTTTCTACTCGTTGAATTTTTTGGATCATTAGGTCACTTGCATCCTCAACATGTTTCGGGCATGCATATCCACCATATTTAAAACATGTTAGGATCTATTAGAAGTCTCTTCCCTATATAATTCCACCAAGTTATAAGGGGGTTGTTCTAGTGGAATTTCCCAAACATGGATAAAAAAACATTGTAGTTAATTATCTTACATTTATTATAGTGATCAAATTATCTTACATACATGAACTCTAAAATTTTCATTTTGTTGCGATCTATTTGCTGTTGCAATCTATTTGCCTTATATCTTTTTTGTTTACAAGAAAAATGGGAGAGTGAAAACTCAGGTTTGGATCTGAAAAAAAAATTTGAACATCCAAAATGGAAATGCAAAAATGCTGAGAGAGATAATTCCAAAAAGAATCTATGATTTTTAAGGATAGGAAAAAAGTTGAGTGTTTAGTTCTGGTAAATATCCAACCACGTTAACTTTAGAATTTAATTTTTTCTACTCCTTGAAATTTTTGGATCATTAGGTCACTTGCATCCTCAACATGTTTCGGGCATGCATATCCACCACATTTAAAACATGTTAGGATTAATTTGATGTCTCTTTCCTATAAAATTCCACCAAGCTATTAGGTGGTTGGACTAGTGGAATATCCCAAACATGGATAACAAAACTTTTGAGTTCATTTTTAGTGCGTAATTAATTTTCTTCACTTACATTTATTATAGTTTTCAAATTTTTTTGCATACATGAACTCTAAAATTTTCATTTTGTTGCGATCTATTTGCCTTATATCTTTTTTGTTTACGAGAAAAATGGGTGAGTGAAAACTCAAGTTTGGATCTGAAAAAAATTTTGAAAATCCAAAATGGAAATGCACAAATGCTGAGAGAGATAATTCCAAAAAGTATCTGTGATTTTTAAAGACAGGCAAAAAGTGGGTTTTTTGGCTCTTGTAAATATCAACCAACACGTTAACTTGAGAAATTAATTTTATGTACTCCTTGAAATTTTTGGATCATTAGGTCACTTGCATCCTCAACATGTTTCTGGCATGCATATCCACCACATTTAAAACATGTTAGGATCAGTTAGAAGCCTCTTTCCTATAAAATTCCACCAACCTATTAGGGGGATGTACTAGTGGAATTTCCCAAACATGAATGACAAAACTTTGGAGTACATTTTTAGTGCATGAAATAATTTTCTTCACTTACATTTATTATAATTTTCAATTTTTTTTGCATACTTGAACTCTTTAATTTTCATTTTGTTGTGATCTATTTGCCCTATATCTTTTTTTTTATGAGAAAAATGGGAGAGTGAAAACTAAAGTTTGGATCAGAAAAAAATATTTGAACATCCAAAATGGAAATGCACAAATGCTGAGAGAGATAATTTCAAAAAGTATCTGTGATTTTTAAGGACAAGCAAAAAGTTGGTTGTTTGGCTCTGGTAAATATCCAACCACACGTTAACTTCAGAATTTAATTTTTTCTACTCGAAATTTTTGGATCATTAGGTCACTTGCATCCTCATCATGTTTCGGGCATGCATTTCCACCACATTTAAAATATGTTAGGATCAATTAGATGTCTCTTTCCTATAAAATTCCACCAAGCTATTAGGGGGTTGTACTAGTGGAATATCCCAAACATGGATAACAAAACTTTGGAGTTCATTTTTAGTGCGTAATATAATTTTTTCACTTACATTTATTATAGTTTTCAAATTTTTTTGCATACATGAAATCTAAAATTTTCATTTTGTTGCGATCTATTTGCCTTATATATTTTTTGTTTACGGGAAAAATGGGAGAGTGAAAACTCTAGTTTGGATCAGAAAAAAAAATTTTGAACATCCAAAATGGAAATGCACAAATGCTGAGAGAGATAATTCCAAAAATGTATCCGTGATTTTTAAGGACAGGCAAAAATTTGGGTGTTTGGCACTAGTAAATATCCAACCACACGTTAACTTGATAATTTAATTTTTTCTACTCCTTCAAATTTTTTGATCATTAAGTCCCTTGCATCCTCAACATGTTTCTGGCGTGCATATCCACCACATTTAAAACAAGTTAGGATCAGTTAGAAGTCTCTTTCCTATAAAATTCCACCAAGCTATTAGGGGGTTGTACTATTGGGATTTCCCATACATGGATAACAAAACTTTGGAAGTCATTTTTAGTCCGTGAAACAATTTTGTTCGTTTACATTTATTATAGTTTTCAAATGTTTTTGCATACATGAAATCTAAAATTTTCATTTTTTTGCAATCTATTTGCCTTATATCGTTTTTGTTTACGTGAAAAATGGGAGAGTGAAAACTCAAGTTTGGATCTAAAAAAAAAATTGAACGTCCAAAATGGAAATGCACAAATGCTGAGAGAGATAATTCCAAAAAGTATCTGTGGTTTTTAAAGACAGGC
Organism: Aristolochia californica; assembly: GCF_029961685.1. Lineage (NCBI taxonomy): Eukaryota > Viridiplantae > Streptophyta > Magnoliopsida > Piperales > Aristolochiaceae > Aristolochia > Aristolochia californica. The sequence goes on from NW_027181826.1 coordinate 11,149,229, forward strand.
AAAAAGTGGGTTTTTTGCCTCTCGTAAATATCAACCAACACGTTAACTTGAGAATTTAATTTTTTCTACTCCTACAAATTTTTGGATCATTAGGTCACTTGCATCCTCAACATGTTTCTGGCATGCATATCCACCACATTTAAAACATGTTAGGATTAGTTAGAAGCCTCTTTCCTATAAACTTCCACCAAGCTATTAGGGGGATGAACTAGTGGAATTTCCCAAACATGGATTACAAAACTTTGGAGTTCAATTTTAGTGCGTGAAATAATTTTCTTCATTTACATTTATTATAGTTTTCAAATATTTTTGCATACATGAACTTTGAAATTTTCATTTTGTTGCGATCTATTTGCCTTATATCTTTTTTGTTTACGAGAAAAATGGGAGAGTGAAAACTCAAGTTTGGCTTTGAAAAAAAAAATTGAACATCCTAAATGGAAATGCAGAAATGCTGAAAGAGATAATTCAGAAAAGTATCTGTGATTTTTAAGGACAGGCAAAAAGTGGTTTGTTTGGCACTGGTAAATATTCAACCCCACGTTAACTTGAGAATTTAATTTTGTCAACTCAAAATTTTTTGATCATTAGGTCACTTGCATCCTCAACATGTTTATGGCATGCATATCCACCACATTTAAAACATGTTAGGATCAGTTAGAAGCCTCTTTCCTATAAAATTCCACCATGCTATTAGGGGATTGTACTTGTCGAATTTCCCAAACAAGGATAAAAAACTTTCGAGTTCATTTTTAGTGCGTGAAATAATTTTCTTCACTTACATTTATTATATGTTTCAATTTTTTTTTGCAAACATGAACTCTAAAATTTTCATTTTGTTGCGATCTATTTACCTTATATCTTTTTTGTTTTTGAGTAAAATGGGAGAGTGAAAACTTAAGTTTGGATCTGGAAAAAAAAATTTGAACATTCAAAATGGAAATGCACAAATGCTGAGAGAGATAATTCCAAAATGTATCAGTGATTTTTAACGACAGGCAAAAAGTGGATTGTTTGGCTCTGGTAAATATCCAACCAAACGTTAACTTGAGAATTTAATTTTTTTCTACACCTTGAATTTCTTGGATCATTAGGTCACTTGCATCCTCAACATGCTAGTGGCATGCATATCCACCACACTTAAAACATGTTAGGATCAGTTAGAAGTCTCTTTCCTATAAAATTCCACCAAGCTATTAGGGGGTAGTAGTAGTGGAATTTCCCAAACATGGAAAACCAAACATTGGAGTTTATTTTTATGCGTGAAATAATATTCTTCACTTACATTTATTATAGTTTTCCAATGTTTTTGCATACATGAACTCTAAAAGTATCATTTTGTTGCGATCTATTTGCGTTATATCTTTTTTGTTTACGAGAAAAATGGGAGAGTGAAAACTCAAGTTTGGATCAAAAAAAAAATTTTGAACATCCAAAATCGAAATACACAAATGCTGAGAGAGATAAATCCAAAACGTATCTGTGATTTTTAAGGATAGGCAAAAATTGGGTTATTTGGCTCTGGTAAATATCAACCCACATGTTAACTTGAGAATTTAATCTTTTCTACTCCTAGAAATTTTTGGATCATTACGTCACTTGCATCCTCAACATGTTTCTAGCATGCATATCCACCACATTTAAAACATGTTAGGATCAGTTTGAAGCCTCTTTCCTATAAAATTCCACGAAGCTATTTGGGGGTTGTACTAGTGGAATTTCCCAAACATGGTTAAACAAAACATTGGAGTTCATCTTTAGTGCGTGAAATAATTTTCTTCACTTACATTTATTATAGTTTTCAAATTTTTTTGCATACATGAACTCTAAAATTTGCATTTTGTGGCGATCTATTTGCCTGTTATCTTTTTTATTTACGAGAAAAATGGGAGAGTGAAAACTCAAGTTTGGATCTGAAAAACTAAAATTGACCATAAAAAATGGAAATGCACAAATTCAGAGAGAGATAATTCCAAAAAGTATCTGTGATTTTTAGGGACAGGAAAAAAGTTGGTTGTTTGGCTCTCATAAATATCCAACCACACATTAACTTGAGAATTTAATTTTTTCTACTCCTTGAAATTTTTGGATCATTAGGTCACTTGCATCCTCAACATGTTTCGGGCATTCATATCCACCACATTTAAAACATGTTAGGATCAGTTATAAGTCTCTTTCCTATAAAATTCCACCAAGCTATTTGGGGGTTGTACTTGTGGAATTTCCCAAACATGGATAACAAAACTTTGGAGTTCATTTTTAGTGCGTGAGATAATTTTCTTCACTGACATTTATTATAGTTTTATATTTTTTTGCATACATGAACTCCAAAATTTTCATTTTGTTATGATCTATTTGCCTTATATCTTTTTGGTTTAGGAGAAAAATGGCAGAGTGAAAACTCAAGTTAGGATCCAAAAAAAACATTTGAACATCCAAAATGGAAATGCACAAATGCTGAGTGAGATAATTCCAAAAAGTATCTGTGATTTTTAAGGACAAGTGAAAAGTGGATTGTTTGGCTCTGGTAAATATCCAACCACATGTTAACTTGAGAATTTAAGTTTTTCTACTCCTTGAAATTTTTGGATCATTAGGTCACTTGCATCCTCAACATGTTTCTGGCATACATATCCACCACATTTAAAATATGTTAGGATCATTTAGAAGTCTCTTTCCTATAAAATTCCACCAAGCTATTAGGGGGTTGTACTAGTGGAATTTCCCAAACATGGAAAACAAAACTTTAGAGTTCATTTTTGGTGCACGAAATAATTTTCGTCACTTACATTTATTACAGTTTTCAAATGTGTTTGCATACATGAACTCTAAAATTTTCATTTTGTTGCGATCTATTTGCCTTATATCTTTTTTGTTTACGAGAAAAATGGGAGAGTGAAAACTCAAGTTTGGATCAGGAAAAAAAAATTTGAACATTCAAAATGGAAATGCACAAATGCTGAGTGAGATAATTCCAAAAAGTATCTGTGATTTTTTAGAACAGGCAAAAAGTTGGTTGTTAGGCTCTGGTAAAAATCCAACCACACCTTAAGTTGAGAATTTAATTTTTTCTACTCGAAATTTTTGGATCATTAGGTTACTTGCATCCTCAACATGTTTCTGGCATGCATATCCACCACATTTAAAACATTTTAGGATTAGTTAGAAGTGTCTTTCCTATAACATTCCACCAATCTATTAGGGGGTTGTAGTAGTGGAATTTCCCAAACATGGATAAAAAAACTTCGGAGTTCATTTTTGGTGCATGAAATAGTTTTCTTCACTTACATTTATTTTTGTTTTCAAATTTTTTTGCTTACATGAACTCTAAAATTTTCATTTTGTGGCGATCTATTTGCCTTATATCTTTTTTGTTTACGAGAAAAATGGGAGAGGGAAAACTCATGTTTGGATCAGAAAAAAAATTTCGAACATCTAAAATCGAAATGCACCAATGCTGAGAGAGATAATTTAGAAAAGTATTTGAGATTTTTAAGGATAGGAAAAAAGTGGGATGTTTGGCTCTGGTAAATATCCAACCACACGTTTACTTGAGAATTTCATTTTTTCTTCTCCTTAAAATTTTCGATAATTAGGTCACTTGCATCCTCAACATGTCTCTGGCATGCATATCCACCACATATAATCCATGTTAGGATCAATTAGAAGTCTCTTTCCTATAAAATTCCACCAAGCTATTAGGAGGTTGTACTAGTGGAATATCCCAAACAGGGATAACAAAACATCGGAGTTTATTTTTTGTGAATGAAATAATTTTCTTCACCTACTTTTATTATAGTTTTAAAATTTTTTTGCATACATGAACTCTAAAATTTTCATTTTTTTGCGATCTATTTGCCCTATATCTTTTTTGTTTACGAGAAAAATGGGAGAGTGAAAACTCAAGTTTAAATCAGAAAAAAAAAATTTGAACATTCAAAATGGAAATGCACAAATGCTGAGAGAGATAATTCCAAAAAGTATCTGTGATTTTTAAGAACAAGCAAAAAGTGGGTTGTTTGGCTCTGGAAAATATCCAACCACACGTTAACTTGAGAATTTAATTTTTTCGACTCCTTAAAATTTTTGGATTGTTAGGTCACTTGCATCCTCAACATGTTTCTAGCATACATATCCACCACATTTAAAATATGTTAGGATCATTTAGAAGTCTCTTTCCTATAAAATTCCACCAAGCTATTAGGGGGTTGTACTAGTGGAATTTCCCAAACATGGAAAACAAAACTTTAGAGTTCATTTTTTGTGCACGAAATAATTTTCTTCACTTACATTTATTGTAGTTTTCAAATGTGTTTGCATACATGAACTCTAAAATTTTCATTTTGTTGCGATCTATTTGCCTTATATCTTTTTTGTTTACGAGAAAAATGGGAGAGTGAAAACTCAAGTTTGGATTAGAAAAAAAAAATTTGAACATTCAAAATGGAAATGCATAAATGCTGAGAGAGATAATTCCAAAAAGTATCTATGATTTTCAAGAACAGGCAAAAAGTGGGTTGTTAGGCTCTGGTAAAAATCCAATCACACCTTAAGTTCAGAATTTAATTTTTTCTACTCCTTGAAATTTTTGGATCATTAGGTTAATTGTATCCTCAACATGTTTCTGGCATGCATATCCAACACATTTAAAACATGTTAAGATCAGTTAGAAGTCTCTTTCCTATAACATTCCACCAATCTATTAGGGGGTTGTAGTAGTGGAATTTCCCAAACATGGATAAAAAAACTTCGGAGTTCATTTTTGGTGCGTGAAATAGTTTTCTTCACTTACATTTATTTTTTTTTTCAAATTTTTTTGCTTACATGAACTCTAAAATTTTCATTTTGTGGCGTTCTATTTGCCTTATATCTTTTTTGTTTACGAGAAAAATGGGAGAGGGAAAACTCAAGTTTGGATCAAAAAAAAAATTTTGAACATCAAAAATTGAAATGCACAAATGATGAGAGAGAGAATTCAAAAAAGTATCTGTGATTTTTAAGGACAGGAAAAAAGTGGGATGTTTGGCTCTGGTAAATATCCAACCACACATTAACTTGAGAATTTAATTTTTTCTTCTCCTTAAAATTTTTGATAATTAGGTCACTTGCATCCTCAACATGTTTCTGGCATGCATATCCACCACATATAAACCACGTTAGGATCAGTTAGAAGTCTCTTTCCTATAAAATTCCACCAAGCTAGTAGGGGGTTGTACTAGTGGAATTTCCAAAAATTGGATAACAAAACTTTTGAGTTCATTGTTAGTGCGTGAAATAATTTTCAAATTTTTTTGCATACATGAACTCTAAAAAATTCATTTTGTTGCGATCTGTTTGCATTATATCATTTTTGTTTACGAGAAAAATGTGAGAGTGAAAACTCAAGTTTGGATTTGAAAAAATATTAGACATCCAAATTGGAAATGTACAAATGTTGAGAGAGATAATTCTAAAAAGTACCGGTGACTTTTAAGGATAGGCAAATAGTGGATTGTTTGGCTCTGGTAAATATCCAACCACATGTTAACTTGAGAATTTAATTTTTTTTACTCCTTGAAATTTGTGGATCATAAATTCACTTGCATCCTCAACATGTTTCTGGCATGCATATCCACCACATTTAAAACAAGTTAGGATCAGTTAGCAGTCTCTTTCCTATAAAATTCCACTAAGCTATTAAGGGGTTGTACTAGTGGAATTTCCAAAACATGGAAAACAAACTTTAGAGTTCATTTTTATGCGTGAAATAATTTTCTTCACTTACATTTATTATAATTTTCAAATGTTTTTGCATACATGAACTCTAAAATTTTCATTTTGTTGCGATCTTTTTGCCTTTTATCTTTTATGTTTACGAGAAAATTGGAAGAGTGAAAAATCAAGTTTGGATAAGAAAAAAAAAATTGAACATCCAAAATGGAAATGTACAAATGTTGAGAGAGATAATTCCAAAAAATATCAGTTATTTTTAAGGACATGCAAAAAGTGGGTTGTTTGGCTCTGGTAAATATCCAACCACACGTTAATTTGAGAATTTAATTTTTTCTACTCCTTAAAATTTTTGGATCATTAGGTCACTTGCATCCTCAACATGTTTCTGGCATGCATATCCACTCAATTTAAAACATGATAGGATCAGTTAGAAGTCTCTTTCCTATAAAACTCCACCAAGTTATTAGGGGGTTGTACTAGTGGAATTTTCCAAACATGTATCACGAAACTTTAGTTTTCATTTTTAGTGCATGAAATAATTTTCTTAACTTACATTTATTATAGTTTTCAAATTTTTTTGTATACATGAACTCTAAAATTTTCATTTTGATGCGATCTATTTACCATATATCTTTTTTATTACGAGAAAAATGGGAGAGTGAAAAATCAAGTTTGGATCTGAAAATAAAATTTGAACATCCAAAATGGAAATGCACAAATGCTGAGACAAATAATTCCAAAAAGTATCGGTGATTTTTAAGGATAGGCAAAAACTGGGTTGTTTGCCTCTGGTAAATATCCAATCACACGTTAACTTGAGAATTTAATTTTTTCTACTCGAAATTTTTGAATCATTTTGTCACTTGCATCCCCAACATATTTCTGGCATGCATATCCACCACATTTAAAACATGGGAAGATCAGTTAGAAGTCTTTTTCCTCTAAAATTCCACAAGCTATTAGGGGGTTTTACTAGTGGAATTTCCCAAATATAGATAAAAAAACATTGGAGTTCTTCACTTACATTTATTATAGTTTTCATATTTTTTTGCATACATGTACTCTAAAATTTTCATTTTTTGGCGATCTATTTGCCTTATATCTTTTTTGTTTACGAGAAAAATGGGAGAGGGAAAACTCAAGTTTGGATCTGAAAAACAAAATTTGAACATCCAAAATGGAAATGCACAAATGCTGAGAGAGATAATTCCAAAAAGTATCTGTGACTTTTAACGACAAGAAAAAAGTGGGATGTTTGGCTTTTGTAAATATCCAACCACAAGTTAACTTGAGAATTTAATTTTTTCTACTCCTTGAAATTTTGGATCATTAGGTCACTTGCATCCTCAACATTTTTCTGGCATGCATGTCTACCACGTTTAAACCATGTTAGGATCAGTTAGAAGTCTCTCTCCTATAAAATTCCACGAAGCTATTAGGGGGTTGTACTAGTGGAATTTGTCAAAATTGGATAACAAAACTTTGGGGTTCATTTTTAGTTCATTAAATAATTTTCTTTACTTACATTTATGATAGTTTTGAAATTGTTTTGCATACATGAACACAAAAATTATCATTTTGTTGCGATCTGTTTGCCTTATATGATTTTTGTTTACGACAAAAATGTGAGAGTGAAAACTCATGTTTGGATTTGAAAAAAAATTGAACATCCAAACTGAAAATGTACAAATGCTGAGAGAGATAATTCCAAAAAGTACATGTGATTTTTAAGGACAGGCAAAAAGTGCGTTGTTTGGCTCTGGTAAATATCCAACCACACGTTAACTAGAGAAATTAATTTTTTATACTCCTTGAAATTTTTGGATCTTTAGGAAACTTGCTCCTCAACATGTTTTTGGCATGCATATCCACCACATTTAAAACATTTTAGGATTAGTTATAAGTCGCTTTCTTATAAAATTCCACCAAGCTATTAGGGGGGTTGTACAAGTGGAATTTCCCAAACATTGAAAACAAAACTTTGGAGTTCATTTTCAGTGCGTGAAATAATTTTCTTCTCTTAAATTTATTAGAGTTTTCAATTTTTTTTGCCTACATGAAATCTAAAATTTTCATTTTGTTGCGTTCTATTTGCCGAATATCTTTTTTCTTGACGAGAAAAATGGGTGAGTGAAAACTCTAGTTTGGATCTGAAAAAAATTTGAACATCCAAAATGGGCATACACAAATGCTGAGAGAGCTAATTCGAAAAAGTACCTGTGATTTTTAAGGACAGGCAAAAAGTGGGTTGTTTGGCTCTGGTAAATATCCAACCACACGTTACCTTGGGAATTTAATTTTTTCTACTCAAAATTTTTTGATCATTAGATCACTTGCATCCTCAACATGTTTCTGGCATGCATATCCACCACATTTAAAACATGTTAGGATCATTTAGAAGTCTCTTTCCTATAAAATTCCACCATGCTATTAGGGGGATGTACTAGTGCAATTTCCCAAATATGGATAACAAAACTTTGAAGTTCATTTTTAGTGCGAGAAATAATTTTCTTCACTTACATTTATTAAAGTTTTCAAATGTTTTTGCATTCATGAACTCTAAAAGTTTCATTTTGTTGCGATCTTTTTGCCTTTCCTTTTGTTTACGAGAAAAATGGGAGAATGAAAACTAAAATTTGGATCTTAAAAAAAATTTGAACATCCAAAATGGAAATGCACAAATGCTGAGAGAGAAAATTCCAAAAAGTATCTGTGATTTTTAATGACAGGCAAAAAGTGGGGTGTTTGGCTCTGGTAAATATCCAACCACAAGTTAACTTGGGAATTTAATTTTTTCTACTCCTTGAAATTTTTGGATCATTAGGTCACTTGCATCCTCAAAATGTTTCTGGCATGCATATCCACCACATTTAAAACATAATAGGATCAGTTAGAAGTCTCTTTCCCATAAAATTCCATCAAGCTATTAGGGGTTGTACTAGTGGAATTTCCCAGACATGGATAACAAAACATTGGAGTTCATTTTTAGTGCGTGGAATAATTTTCTTCACTTTCATTTATAATAGTTTTCAAATATTTTTTGCATACATGAACTCTAAAATTTTCATTTTGTTGCAATTTAGTTGCCTTATATCTTTTTTGTTTACGAGAAAAATGGGAGAGTGAAAACTCAAGTTTGGATCAGCAAAAAAATTTAGAACATCCAAAATGGAAATGCACAAATGTTGAGAGAGATAATTCCAAAAAGTATGTGATTTTTAAGGACAGGCAAAAAGTGGGTTGTTTGGCTCAGGTAAATATCCAACCACACGTTACGTTGAGAATTTAATTTTTTTTACTCCTTGAAAATTTTGGATCATTAGGTCACTTGCATCCTCAACATGTTTCTGGCATGCATATACATCGCATTTAAAACAAGTTAGGATCAGTTAGAAGTCTCTTTCCTACAAAATTTGACCAACCTATTAGGGGGTTGTACTAGTGGAATTTCCAAAACATGGATAACAAAACATTGGAGTTCATTTTTAGTGCGTGACATAACTTTCTTCACTTACATTTATTATAATTTTCTATTTTTTTTGCATACTTGAACTCAAAAATTTTCATTTTTTTGCGATCTATTTGTCTTAAATCTTTTCTGCTTACGAGAAAAATGGCAGAGAGAAAACTCAAGTTTGGATCTGAAAAAAAATTGGTAATGTAAAAATGTTTAGAGAGATAATTCCAAAAAGTATCTCTGTTTTTTAAGGACTGGCAAAAAGTGGGTTGTTTGGCTCTGGTAAATATCCAACCACACGTTAACTTGAGAATTTAATTTTTCTACTCCTTGAAAATTTTGGATCGTTAGGTCACTTGCATCCTCAACATGTTTCTGGCATGCATATCCACCACATTTAAAACATGTTAGGATCAGTTAGAACTCTCTTTCCTATAAAATTCCACCAAGCTATTAGGGGGATGTACTAGTGGAATTTCCCAAACATGGATAACAAAACTTTGGAGTTCATTTTAAGTGTGTGAAGTAATTTTCTTCACTTACATTTATTATAGTTTTCAAATTTTTTTGCATACTTGAACTCTAAAATTTTCATTTTGTATGTATCTATTTGCCTTATATCTTTTTTTTATGAGAAAAATCAAAGAGTCAAAAATCAAGATTGGACTTGAAAAAAAATTTCAACATCCAAAAAGGAAATGCCCAAATGCTGAGAGAGATAATTCCAAAAAGTATCTATGATTTTAAGGATAGGCAAAAAGTGCCTTGTTTTGCTCTGGTAAATATCCAACCACACATTAACTTGAGAATTTAATGTTTTCTACTCCTTGAAATTTTTGGATCATTAGGTCGCTTGCATCCTAGACATGTTTCTGGCATGCTTATCCACCACAGTTAAAACATGTTAGGATCAGTTAGAAGTCTCTTTCCTATAAAATTCCACCAACCAATAAGGGGGTAGTAGTAGTGGAATTTCCCAAACATGGAAAACAAAACATTGGAGTTTATTTTTGTGCGTGAAATAATTTTCTTCTCTTACATTTATTATGGTTTACAATTTTTTTTGCATACATGAACTCTAAAAGCTTCATTTTGTTGCGATCTATTTGCGTTATATCTTTTTTGTTTACATGAAAAATGGGAGAGTGAAAACTCAAGTTTGGATCAGAAAAAAAAATTTGAACATCCAAAATGGAAATGCACAAATGCTCTGAGAGATAATTCAAAAAAGTATCTCTGATTTTTTAGGAAAAGCAAAAAGTGGGTTGTTTGGCTCTGGTAAATATCATCCCACACGTTAACTTGAGAATTTAATTTTTTCTACTCCTAGAAAATTTTGGATCATTAGGTCACTTGCATCCTCAACAAGGTTCTGGCATGCATATCCACCACATTTAAGACATGATAGGATCAGTTAGAAGTCTCTTTCCTATAAAATTCCACCAAGCTATTAGGGGTTGTACTAGTGGAATTTCCCAAACATGGATAACAAAACTTTGGAGTTCATTTTTAGAGTGTGAAATAGTTTTCTTGACTTAAATTTATTATAGTTTTCAAATTTTTTTGCATACATGAACTCCTAAATTTTTATTTTGTTGCGATCTATTTGCCTTATATCTTTTTTGTTTACGAGAAAAATGGGAGAGGGAAAACTCATGTTTGGATCAGAAAAAAAATTTCGAACATCTAAAATGGAAATGCACCAATGCTGAGAGAGATAATTTAGAAAAGTATTTGAGATTTTTAAGGATAGGAAAAAAGTGGGATGTTTGGCTGTGGTAAATATCAGACCACACGTTAACTTGAGAATTTAATTTTTTCTACTCCTTGACATTTTGGATCATTAGGTCACTTGCTTCCACAACATGTTTCTGGCATGCATATCCACCATATTTAAAACATGTTAGGATCAGTTAGAAGTCTCTTTCCTATAAAATCCCACCAAGCTATTAGGGAGTTGTACTAGTGGAATTTCCCAAACATGGAATACAAACCTTAAAAGTTCATTTTATATGCGTGAAATAATTTTCTTCACTTACATTTATTGTAGTTTTCAAATGTTTTTGCATACATGAACTCTAAAATTTTCATTTTGTTGCGATCTATTTGCCTCATATCTTTTTTGTTTATGACAAAAATGGGAGACTGAAAAATCAAGTTTGGATCTGAAAAAAAATTTGAACATCCAAAATGGAATTGCACAAATGCTGAGAGAGATAATTCCAAAAAGTATCTGTGATTTTTAAGGACAGGCAAAAAGTGGGTTGTTTGCCTCTAGTAAATATCCAACCAACGTTAACTTGAGAATTTAATTTTTTCTACTCCTCGAAATTTTTGGATCATTAAGTCACTTGCATCCCCAACATGTTTCTGGCATGCATATCCACTATATTTAAAACATGTTAGGATCAGTTAGAAGTCTCTTCCCTATAAAATTCCACCAAGCTATTTTGGGGTTGTACTAGTGGAATTTTCCAAACATGGACCACAAAACATTGGAGTTCATTTTTAGTGCGTGAAATAATTTTTTCCACTTGCATTTATTATAGTTTCCAATTTTTTTTGCATACTTGAACTCTAAAATTTTCATTTTGTTGCGATCTATTTGCCATATATCTTTTTTGTTTACGAGAAAAATGGGAGAGTGAAAACACAAGTTTGGATCTGAAAAAAAATTTGAACATCTAAAATGGAAATGCGCAAATGCTGAGAGAATAATTCATTAAAGTATCTGTGATTTTTAAGGACTGGCAAAAAGTGGGTTGTTAGGCTCGGGTAAATATCCAACCACACGTTAACATGGGTATCTAATTTTTTCTACTCCTAGAAATTTTTGGATCATTAGGACACTTGCTCCTCAACATGTTTCTGGCATGCATATCCACCACATTTTAAACATGTTAGGATCAGTTAGAAGTCTCTTTCCTATAAAATTCCACCAAGTTATTAGGGGGTTGAACTAGTGGAATTTCCCAAACATGGAAAAAAAAAATTTGTAGTTCATTTTCAGTGCGTGAAATAATTTTCTTCACTTAAATTTATTATAGTTTTCAAATTTTTTTTGCATACATGAAATCTAAAATTTTCATTTTGTGGTGATCTATTTGTCGAATATCTTTTTTCTTTACGAGAAAAAAGGGAGAGGGAAAACTCAAGTTTGTATTTGAAAAAAAAAATTCGAACATCGAAAAATGGAAATGCACAAATGCTGAGAGAGCTAATTCGAAATATTATATGTGATTTTTAAGGACAGGCAAAAAGTAGGTTGTTTGGCTCTTGTAAATTTCCAACCGCACGTTACCTTGTGAATTTAATTTTTTCTACTCGAAATTTTTTTATCATTAGATCACTTGCATCCTTAACATGTTTCTGGCATGCATATCCACTACATTTAAAACATGTTAGGTTCAGTTAGAAGTCTCTTTCCTTTAAAATTCCACATACCTATTAGGGGGTTGTACTAGTGGAATTTCCCAGACATGGATAACAAAACATTGGAGTTCGTTTTTAGTGCGTGAAATAATTTTCTTCACTTACATTTATTAAAGTTTTCAAATTCTTTTGCATACATGAACTGTAAAATTTTCATTTTGTCGCGATCTATTTGCCTTGTATCTTTTTTTTTACGAGAAAAATAGGAGAGTGAAAACTCAAGTTTGGATCTAAAAAAAAATTTGAACATCCAAAATGGAAATGCACATATGCTGAGAGAGAAAATTCCAAAAAGTAACTGTGATTTTTAAGGACAGGCAAAAAGTGGGTTGTTTGGCTCTGGTAAATATCCAACCACACATTAACTTGGGAATTTAATTTTTTCTACTCCTTGAAATTTTTGGACCATTAGGTCAATTGGATCCTCAACATGTTTCTGGCATGTATATCCACCACATTTAAAACATGATAGGATTAGTTAGAAGTCTCTTTCCAATAAAATTCCATCAAGCTATTAGGAGGTTGTACTAGTGGAATTTCCCAAACATGGATAACAAAACATTGGAGTTCATTTTTAGTGCGTGAAATAATTTTCTTCACTTACATATATTATAGTTTTCAATTTTTTTTTGCATACATGCACTTTAAAATTTTCATTTTGTTGCGATCTATCTTTTTTGCTTACGAGAAAAATGGGAGAGTGATAACTCAAGTTTGGATCAGCAAAAAAAATTAGAACATCCAAAATTGAAATGCACCAATGCTGAGAGAGATAATTCCAGAAAGTATCTGTGATTTTTAAGGACAGGCAAAAAGTGGGTTGTTTGGCTCTGGTAAATATCCAGTCACACGTTAACTTGAGAATTTAATTTTTTCTACTCCTGGAAATTTTTCGATCATTAGGTCACTTGCATCCTCAACATTTTTCTGCCATGCATATCCACCACATTTAAAACAAGTTAGGATATGTTAGAAGTGTCTTTCCTATAAAATTCCACCAAGCTATTAGACGGTTATACTAGTGGAATTTCCCTAACTTGGATAACAAAACTTTGGAGTTCATTTTTAGTGCGTGAAATAATTTTTTTGACTTACAATTATTTCAGTTTTCAAAATTTTTTTCATGCATGAACACTAAAATTTTCATTTTATTGCGTTCTATTTGCCTTATATCTTTTCTGTTTACGAGAAAAATGGGAGAGTAAAAAATCAAGTTTGGATCAGAAAAAAAAATTGAACATCCAAAATGGAAATGCACAAATGCTGAGAGAGAGAATTCCAAAAAGTATCAGTGATTCTTAAGGACAGGGAAAAAGTGGGTTGTTTGGCTGTGATAAATATCCAACCATACGTTAACTTGAGAATTTAATTTTTTCTTCTCGTTGAAGTTTTTGGATTATTAGGTCACTCTCATCCTCAACATGTTTCTGGCATGCATATCCACTACATTAAAAACATGATAGGATCAGTTAGAAGTCTCTTTCCTATAAAATTCCACCAAGCTATTAGGGGGTTGTACTAGTGGAATTTCCCAAACATGGATAACAAAACTTTGGAGTTCATTTTTAGCGCGTGAAATAATTTTCTTCACTTACATTTATAATAGTTTCAAATTTTTTTGCATACATGAACTCTAAAATTTAAATTTTGTTGCGATCTATTGCGATCTATTTCCAGTATATCTTTTTTTTTTACGAGAAAAATGGAGTGAAAACTCAAGTTTGGATCAGAAAAAAAATTTTGAACATCCAAAATGGAAATGCACAAATTTTGAGAGAGATAATTCCAAAATGTATCTATGATTTTGAAAGACAGGCAAAAAGTGGGTGGTTTGGCTCTGGTAAATATCCAACCACACGTTAACTTGAGAATTTAATTTTTTCTACTCTTTGAATTTTTTTGATCATTAGGTCACATGCATCCTCAACATGTTTCTGGCATGCATATCCACCGCATTTAAAACATGTTAGGATCAGTTAGAAGTCTTTGTCCTATAAAATTTCACCAAGCTATTAGGGGGTTGTACTAGTAGAATTTCCCAAACATGGACCACAAAACTTTGGATTTAATTTTGAGTGTGTGAAATAATTTTCTTCTATTACATTTATTATAATTTTCAAATTTTTTTGTATACATGAACTCTAAAATTTTCATTTTGCTGCGATCTATTTGCCTTATATCTTTTTTGTTTACGAGAAAAATGTGAGAGTGAAAACTCATGTTTGGATTTGAAAACAAATTTGAACAACATAAATGGAAATGCACAAATGCTGAGAGAGATAATTCATAAAAGTATCTGTGATTTTTAAGGACTCGCAAAAAGTGGGTTGTTAGGCTCTGGTAAATATCCAACCACACGTTAACATGGGTATTTAATTTTTTCTACTCCTTAAAATTTTTGGAACATTAGGACACTTGCTCGTCAACATGTTTCTGGCATGCATATCCACCACATTTAAAACATGTTAGGATTAGTTAGAAGTCTCTTTCCTATAAAATTCTACCAAGTTATTAGGCATTTGTACTAGTGGAATTTCCCAAACATGGAAAAAAAAATTTGGAGTTCATTTTCAGTGCGTGAAATAATTTTCTTCACTTAAATTTATTATAGTTTTCAAATTTTTTTGCAAACCTGAAATCTAAAATTTTCATTTTCTGGCGATCTATTTGCCGAATATATTTTTTCTTTACAAGAAAAATGGGAGAGGGAAAACTCAAGTTTGGATTTGAAAAAAAAAGTTGAACATCCAAAATGGAAATGCACAAATGTTGAGAGAGCTAATTCAAAAAATTATCGGTGATTTTACGGACAGGCAAAAAGTGGGTTGTTTAGCTATGGTAAATATCCAACCGCACGTTACCATGAGAATTTAATTTTTTCAACTCGAAATTTTTTTATCATTAGAACACTTGCATCCTCAACATGTTTCTTGCATGCATATCCACGACATTTAAAACATGTTAGGATTAGTTAGAAGTCTCTTTCCTATAAAATTCCACCAAGCTATTAGGGGGTTGTACAAGTGGAAGTTCCCAAACATGGATAACAAAGCTTTGGAGTTCATTTTCAGTGCGTGAAATAATTTTGTTCACTTACATTTATTATAGTTTTCAAATGTTTTTGCATACATGAAGGCTAAAAGTTTCATTTTGTTGCGATCTATTTGCCTTATATCTTTTTTGTTTACAAGAAAAAATGGAGTGTGAAAACTCAAGTTTGGATTAGAAAAAAAAAATTTGAACATCTAAAATGGAAATGCACAAATTCTGAGAGAGATAATTCCGAAAAGTATCTGTGATTTTTAAGGATTGGCAAAAAGAGGGTGGTTTGGCTCTGGTAAATATCAACCCACACGTTAACTTGAGAATTTAATTTTTTCTAATCATAGAATTTTTGGAGCATTAGGTCACTTGCATCCTCAACATGTTTCTTGCATGCATTTCCACCACATTTAAAGCATGTTAGGATCAGTTAGAAGCCTCTTTCCTATAAAATTCCACCAAGGAATTAGGGGGTTGTAGTAGTGGAATTTCTCAAACATGGATAACAAAGCTTTGGAGTTCATTTTTAGTGTGTGAAATAATCATCTTCGCTTAAATTTATAATAGTTTTCAAATTTTTTTGCATACATGAACTCTAAAATTTTCATTTTGTTGCGATCTATTTTCCTAATATCTTTTTTCTTTACGAGAAAATGGGAGAGTGAAAACTCTAGTTTGGATCTGAAAAAAATTTGAACATCCAAAATGGAAACGCACAAATGGTGAGAGAGCTAATTCGAAAAAAGTATCTTTGATTTTTAAGGACAGGCAAAAAGTTGGTGGTTTGGCTCTGATAAATATCCAACCACACATTACCTTGAGAATTTAATTTTTTCTACTCAAAATTTGTGGATCATTAGGTCACTTGCATCCTCAACATGTTTCTGGCATGCATATCCACGACATTTATAACATGTTAGGATCAGTTAGAAGTCTCGTTCCTATAAAATTCCACTAACCTATTAGGCGGTTGTACTAGTGGAATTTCCCAGACATGGATAACAAAACTTTGGAGTTCATTTTTAGTGCGTGAAATAATTTTCTTCACTTACATTTATTAAAGTTTTCAAATTTTTTTGCATAGATGAACTTGTAAAATTTTCATTTTGTTGCGAGCTATTTGCCAAATATCTTTTTTTTTACGAGAAAAATAGGAGAGTGAAAACTCAAGTTTGGATCTGAAAAAAAATTTGAACATCCAAAATAAAAATATACAAATGTTGAGAGAGAAAATTCCAAAAACTAACTGTGATTTTTAAGGACAGGCAAAAAGTGGGTTGTTTGGCTCTGGTAAATATCCAACCACACGTTAACTTGGGAATTTAATTTTTTCTACTCCTTAAAATTTTTGGACCATTAGGTCAATTGGATCCTCAACATGTTTTTGGCATGCATATCCACCACATTTAAAACATGATAGAATCAGTTAGAAGTCTCTTTCCTATAGAATTCCACGAAGCTATTAGAGGCTTGTACTAATAGAATTTCCCAAACTTGGATAACAAAACTTATGAGTTCATTATTAGTGCGTGAAATAATTTTCTTGACTTACGGCTTTCAGTTTTTTTTTCATGCATGAACTCTTAAATTTTCATTTTGTTGCAATCTATTTTCCTTATATCTTTTTTACGAGAAAAATGGGAGAGTAAAAATATCAAATTAGGATCAGAAAAAAAAATTGAAGATCGAAAATGGAAATGCACAAATGCTGAGAGTGATAATTTCAAAAAGTAACTGGGATTTTTAAAGACAGGCAAAAAGTGGGTTGTTTGGCTCTCGTAAATATCAACCACACGTTAACTTGAGAATTTATTTTTTCTACTCCTTGAAATTTTTGGATCATTAGGTCACTTGCATCCTCAACATGTTTCTAGCATGCACAAATACTTAGAGAGAGAATTCCATAAAAGTATCAGTGATTCTTAAGGATAGGGAAAAAGTGGGCTGTTTGGCTGTGATAAATATCCAACCATACCTTAACTTGAGAATTTAATTTTTTCTTCTCCTTGAAATTTTTGGATCATTAGGTCACTCTCATCCTCAACATGTTTCTGGCATGCATATCCACTACATTAAAAACATGATAGGACCAGTTTGAAGTCTCTTTCCTATAAAATTCCACCAAGCTATTAGGGGGTTGTACTAGTGGAATTTCCCAAACATGGATAACAAAACTTTGGAGTTCATTTTTAGCGCGTGAAATAATTTTCTTCACTTACATTTATTATAGTTTCAAATTTTTTTGCATACATGAACTCTTAAAATTTAAATTTTGTTGCGATCTATTTCCAGTATATCTTTTTTGTTTACGAGAAAAATGGAGTGAAAACTCAAGTTTGGATCAGAAAAAAAATTTTGAACATCCAAAATGGAAATGCACAAATTTTGAGAGAAATAATTCCAAAATGTATCTGTGATTTTGAAAGACAGGCAAAAAGTGAGTTGTTTGGCTCTGGTAAATATCCAACCACACGTTAACTTGAGAATTTAATTTTTTCTACTCTTTGAATTTTTTTGATCATTAGGTCACATGCATCCTCAACATGTTTCTGGCATGCATATCCACCGCATTTAAAACAGGTTAGGATCAGTTAGAAGTCCTTGTCCTATAAAATTTCACCAAGCAATTAGGGGGTTGTACTAGTAGAATTTCCCAAACATGGACCACAAAACTTTGGATTTAATTTTGAGTGCGTGAAATAATTTTCTTCTCTTACATTTATTATAGTTTTCAAATTTTTTTGTATACATGAACTCTAAAATTTTCATTTTGCTGCGATCTATTTGCCTTATATCTTTTTTGTTTACGAGAAAAATGTGAGAGTGAAAACTCATGTTTGGATTTGAAAACAAATTTGAACAACATAAATGGAAATGCACAAATGCTGAGAGAGATAATTCATAAAAGTATCTGTGATTTTTAAGGACTGGCAAAAAGTGGGTTGTTAGGCTCTGGTAAATATCCAACCACACGTTAACATGGGTATTTAATTTTTTCTACTCCTTGAAATTTTTGGATCATTAGGACACTTGCTCCTCAACATGTTTCTTGCATACATATCCACCACATTTAAAACATGTTAGGATCAGTTAGAAGTCTCTTTCCTTTAAAATTCTACCAAGTTATTAGAGATTTGTACTAGTGGAATTTCCCAAACATGGAAAAAAAAAATTTGGAGTTCATTTTCAGTGCGTGAAATAATTTTCTTCACTTAAATATATTATAGTTTTCAAATTTTTTTGCAAACATGAAATCTAAAATTTTCATTTTTTGGCGATCTATTTGCCGAATATATTTTTTCTTTACAAGAAAAATGGGAGAGGGAAAACTCAAGTTTGGATTTGAAAAAAAAAGGTGAATATCCAAAATGGAAATGCACAAATGTTGAGAGAGCTAATTCGAAAAATTATCGGTGATTTTAAGGACAGGCAAAAAGTGGGTTGTTTAGCTATGGTAAATATCCAACCGCACGTTACCATGAGAATTTAATTTTTTCAACTCAAAATTTTTTGATCATTAGAACACTTGCATCCTCAACATGTTTCTTGCATGCATATCCACGACATATAAAACATGTTAGGATCAGTTAGAAGTCTCTTTCCTATAAAATTCCACCAAGCTATTAGGGGGTTGTACAAGTGGAAGTTCCCAAACATGGATAACAAAACTTTGGAGTTCATTTTCAGTGCGTGAAATAATTTTGTTCACTTACATTTATTATAGTTTTCAAATGTTTTTGCATACTTGAACGCTAAAAGTTTCATTTTTTTGCGATCTATTTGCCTTATATCTTTTTTGTTTACAAGAAAAATGGGAGTGTGAAAACTCAAGTTTGGATTAGAAAATAAAATTTGAACATCCAAAATGGAAATGCACAAATGCTGAGAGAGATAATTCCAAAAATCTATGATTTTTAAGGATTGGCAAAAAGAGGGTGGTTTGGCTCTGGTAAATATCAACCCACACGTTAACTTGAGAATTTAATTTTTTATACTCATAAAATTTTTGGAGCATTAGGTCACTTGCATCCTCAACATGTTTCTTGCATGCATTCCCACCACATTTAAAGCATGTTAGGATCAGTTAGAAGCCTCTTTCCTATAAAATTCCACCAAGGAATTAGGGGGTTGTACTAGTGGAATTTCTCAAACATGGATAACAAAGCTTTGGAGTTCATTTTTAGTGTGTGAAATAATTATCTTCACTTAAATTTATTATAGTTTTCAAATTTTTTTGCATACATGAACTCTAAAATTTTCATTTTGTTGCGATCTATGTTCCTAATATCGTTTTTCTTTACGAGAAAAATGGGAGAGTGAAAACTCTAGTTTGGATCTGAAAAAAAATTTGAACATCCAAAATGGAAACGCACAAATGGTGAGAGAGCTAATTTGAAAAAGTATCTTTGATTTTTAAGGACAGGCAAAAAGTTGGTGGTTTGGCTCTGATAAATATCCAACCACACATTACCTTGAGAATTTAATTTTTTCTACTCAAAATTTGTGGATCATTAGGTCACTTGCATCCTCAACATGTTTCTGGCATGCATATCCACGACATTTAAAACATGTTAGGATCAGTTAGAAGTCTCGTTCCTATAAAATTCCACTAACCTATTAGGGGGTTGTACTAGTGGAATTTCCCAGACAAGGATAACAAAACTTTGGAGTTCATTTTTAGTGCGTGAAATAATTTTCTTCACTTACATTTATTAAAGTTTTCAAATTTTTTTGCATAGATGAACTGTAAAATTTTCATTTTGTTGCGATCTTTTTGCCAAATATCTTTTTTTTTTACGAGAAAAATAGGAGAGTGAAAACTCAAGTTTGGATTTGAAAAAAAATTTGAACATCTTAAATGGAAATATACAAATGCTAAGAGAGAAAATTCCAAAAAGTAACTGTGATTTTTAAGGACGGGCAAAAAGTGGGTTGTTTGGCTCTGGTAAATATCCAACCACACGTTAACTTGGGAATTTAATTTTTTCTACTCCTTGAAATTTTTGGACCATTAGGTCAATTGGATCCTCAACATGTTTCTGGCATGCATATCCACCACATTTACAACATGTTATGATCTGTTTGAAGTCTCTTTCCTATAAAATTCCACCAAGCTATTAGGGGGTTGTACTAGTGGAATTTCCCAAACATGGATAACAAAACATTAGAGTTCATTTTTAGTGCGTGAAATAATTTTCTTCACTAACATATATTATAGTTTTCAATTTTTTTTTGCATACATGAACTTTAAAATTTTTATTTTGTTGCGATCTTGTTGCCTTTTATCTTTTTTGTTTACGAGAAAAATGGGAGAGTGATAACTCAAGTTTGGATCAGCAAAAAAAATTAGAACATCCAAAATGGAAATGCACCAATGCTGAGAGAGATAATTCCAGTAAGTACCTGTGATTTTTAAGGACAGGCAAAAAGTGGGGTGTTTGGCTCTGGTAAATATCCAATCACACGTTAACTTGAGAATTTAATTTTTTCTACTCCTTGAAATTTTTGGATCATTAGGTCACTTGCATCCTCAACATCTTTTTGTCATGCATATCCACCACATTTAAAACATGTTAGGATATGTTAGAAGTGTCTTTCCTATAAAATTCCACCAAGCTATTAGACTGTTATACTAGTGGAATTTCCCAAACATGGACAACAAAACTTTGGAGTTCATTTTTAGTGCGTGAAATAATTTTCTTGACTTACAATTATTAAAGTTTTCAAAATTTTTTCATGCATGATCTCTAAAATTTTAATTTTGTTGTGTTCTATTTGCCTTATATCTTTTTTGTTCACGAGAAAAATGGAGGAGTGAAAACTCAAGTTTGGATCAGAAAAAAAATTTTGAACATCCAAAATGGAAATGCACATATTTTGGGAGAGATAATTCCAAGATGTATCTGTGATTTTGAAGGACAGGCAAAAAGTGGGTTGTTTGGCTCTGGTAAATATTCAACCACACGTTAACTTGAGTATTTAATATTTTCTACTCGTTGAAATTTTTTGATCATTAGGTCACTTGCATCCTCAACATGTTTCTGGCATGCATATCCACCTCATTTAAAACATGTTAGGATGAGTTAGAAGTCTTTGTCTTATAAAATTCCACCAAGCTATTAGGGGGTTGTACTAGTAGAATTTCCCAAACATGGACCACAAAACTTTGGATTTAATTTTTAGTGCGTGAAATAATTTTCTTATCTTAAATTTATTATAGTTTTCAAAATTTTTTATATACATGAACTCTAAAATTTTCATTTTGCTGCGATCTATTTGCCTTAAATATTTTTTGTTTACGAGAAAAATGAGAGAGTGAAAACTCCTGTTTGGATTTGAAAACAAATTTGAACAACGTAAATGGAAATGCACAAATGCTGAGAGAGATAATTCATAAAAGTATCTGTGATTTTTAAGGACTGGCAAAAAGTGGGTTGTTAGGCTCTGGTAAATATCCAACCACACGTTAACATGGGCATTTAATTTTTTCTACTCCTTGAAATTTTTGGATCATTAGGACACTTGCTCCTCAACATGTTTCTTGCATGCATATCCACGACATTTAAAACATGTTAGGATTAGTTAGAAGTCTCTTTCCTATAAAATTTGAACATCCAAAATGGAAATGCACAAATGTTGAGAGAGATAATTCCGAAAAGTATCTGTGATTTTTAAGGATTGGCAAAAAGAGGGTGGTTTGGCTCTGGTAAATATCAACCCACACGTTAACTTGAGAATTTAATTTTTTCTACTCATAGAATTTTTGGAGCATTAGGTCACTTGCATCCTCAACATGTTTCTTGCATGCATTTCCACCACATTTAAAGCATGTTAGGATCAGTTAGAAGCCTCTTTCCTATAAAATTCCACCAAGGAATTAGGGGGTTGTACTAGTGGAATTTCTCAAACATGGATAACAAAGCTTTGGAGTTCATTTTTAGTGTGTGAAATAATTATCTTCACTTAAATTTATTATAGTTTTCAAATTTTTTTGCATACATGAACTCTAAAATTTTCATTTTGTTGCGATCTATTTTCCTAATATCTTTTTTCTTTACGAGAAAAATGGGAGAGTGAAAACTCTAGTTTGGATCTGAAAAAAAATTTGAACATCCAAAATGGAAAAGCACAAATGGTGAGAGAGCTAATTCGAAAAAGTATCTTCGATTTTTAAGGATAGGCAAAAAGTTGGTGGTTTGGCTCTGATAAATATCCAACCACACTTTACCTTGAGAATTTAATTTTTTCTACTCAAAATTTGAGGATCATTAGGTCACTTGCATCCTCAACATGTTTCTGGCATGCATATCCATGACATTTAAAACATGTTAGGATCAGTTAGAAGTCTCGTTCCTATAAAATTCCACTAACCTATTAGTTGGTTGTACTAGTGGAATTTCCCTGACATGGATAACAAAACTTTGGAGTTCATTTTTAGTGCGTGAAATAATTTTCTTCACTTACATTTATTAAAGTTTTCAAATTTTTTTGCATAGATGAACTGTAAAATTTTCATTTTGTTGCGATCTTATTGCCAAATATCTTTTTTTTTTACGAGAAAAATAGGAGAGTGAAAACTCAAGTTTGGATCTGAAAAAAATTTGAACATCCAAAATGGAAATATACAAATGCTGAGAGAGAAAATTCCTAAAAGTAACTGTGATTTTTAAGGACTGGCAAAAAGTGGGTTGTTTGGCTCTGGTAAATATCCAACCACACGTTAACTTGGGAATTTAATTTTTTCTACTCCTTGAAATTTTTGGACCATTAGGTCAATTGGATCCTCAACATGTTTCTGACATGCATATCCACCACATTTACAACATGTTATGATCTGTTAGAAGTCTCCTACCTATAAAATTCCACCAAGCTATTAGGGGGTTGTACTAGTGGAATTTCCCAAACATGGATAACAAAAATTAGAGTTCATTTTTAGTGCGTGAAATAATTTTCTTCACTTACATATATTATAGTTTTCAATTTTTTTTTGCATACATGAACTTTAAAATTTTCATTTTTTTGCGATCTTGTTGCCTTCTATCTTTTTTGTTTACGAGAAAAATGGGAGAGTGATAACTCAAGTTTGGATCAGCAAAAAAAAAAAGAACATCCAAAATGGAAATGCACCAATGCTGAGAGAGATAATTCCAGTAAGTACTTGTGATTTTTAAGGACAGGCAAAAAGTGGGGTGTTTGGCTCTGGTAAATATCCAATCACACGTTAACTTGAGAATTTAATTTTTTCTACTCCTTGAAAATTTTGGATCATTAGGTCACTTGCATCCTCAACATCTTTCTGTCATGCATATCCACCCCATTTAAAACATATTAGGATATGTTAGAAGTGTCTTTCCTATAAAATTCCACCAAGCTATTAGACTGTTATACTAGTGGAATTTCCCAAACATGGACAACAAAACTTTGGAGTTCATTTTTAGTGCATGAAATAATTTTCTTGACTTACAATTATTACAGTTTTCAAAAAAATTTTCATGCATGATCTCTAAAATTTTAATTTTGTTGCGCTCTATTTGCCTTATATCTTTTTTGTTCACGAGAAAAATGGAGGAGTGAAAACTCAAGTTTGGATCAGAAAAAAATTTTGAACATCCAAAATGGAAATGCACATATTTTGGGAGAGATAATTCCAAGATGTATCTGTGATTTTGAAGGACAGGCAAAAAGTGGGTTGTTTGGCTCTGGTAAATATTCAACCACACGTTAACTTGAGAATTTAATTTTTTCTACTCGTTGAAATTTTTTGATCATTAGGTCACTTGCATCCTCAACATGTTTCTGGCATGCATCTCCACCTCATTTAAAACATGTTAGGATGAGTTAGAAGTCTGTCTTATAAAATTCCACCAAGCTATTAGGGGGTTGTACTAGTAGAATTTCCCAAACATGGACCACAAAACTTTGGATTTAATTTTTAGTGCGTGAAATAATTTTCTTCTCTTAAATTTTTATAGTTTTCAAAATTTTTTGTATACATGAACTCTATAATTTTCATTTTGCTGCGATCTATTTGCCTTATATATTTTTTGTTTACGAGAAAATGTGAGAGTGAAAACTCAAGTTTGGATTTGAAATAAAATTTGAACATCATAAATGGAAATGCACAAATGCTGAGAGAGATAATTCCAAAAAGTATCTGTGATATTTAAGGACAGTCAAAAAGTGGGTTGTTTGGCTCTGGTAAATATCCAACCACACGTTTACTTGAGAATTTAATTTTTTCTTCACCTTGAAATTTTTGGAGCATTAGGTCACTTGCATCCTCAACATGTTTCTGGCATGCATATCCACCACATTTAAAACATGTTAGGATCAGTTAGAAGTTTCTTTCATATAAAATTCCACCAAGCTATTTGGGGGTTGTACTAGTGAAATTTCCAAAACATGGATAACAAAACATTAGAGTTCATCTTTAGTGCGGGAAATAATCTTCTTCACTTTGATTTATTATAGTTTTGGAATTTTTTTCCTTACATGAACTCTAAAATTTTTATTTTGTTGCGATCTATTTACCTTATATCTTTTTTGTTTACGTGAAATATGGGAGAGTGAAAACTCTAGTTGGGATCTGAAAAAAAAATTGAACATCCAAAAAGGAAATTCACAAATGCTGAGAAAAATAATTCTAAAAAGTATCTGTGATTTTTAAGAACAGGCAAAATGTGGGTTGTTTGGCTCTAGTAAATATCAACCCACACGTTAACTTGAGAATTTAATTTTTCTACTCCTAGAAATTTTTGGATCATTAGGTCACTTGCATCCTCGACATGTTTCTGGCATGCATATCCACCACATTTAAAACATGTTAGAATCAGTTACAAACCTCTTTCCTATAAAATTCCACAGAGCAATTAGGGGGTTGTACTAGTGGAATTTCCCAAACTTGGAAAACAAAACTTTGGAGTTCTTTTTTTGTTCGTGAAATAATTTTCTTCACCTACATTTATTATAGTTTTCAATTTTTTTTCCTACATGAACTCTAAAATTTTCATTTTGTTGCGATCTGTTAGCCTTATATATTTTTTGTTTATGAGAAAAATGAGAGAGAGAAAACTCAAGTTTGGATCTGAAAAAAAATTTGAACATCCAAAATGGAAATACACAAATGCTGAGAGAGATAATTCCAAAAATTAACTGTGATTTGTAAGGACAGGCAAAAAAGTGGGTTATTTGGATCTGGTAAATATCATCCCACATGTTAAATTGAGAATTTAATCTTTTCTACTCCTAGAAATGTTGTTAAATTGAGAATTTAATCTTTTCTACTCCTAGAAATGTTTTGAGCATTAGGTCACTTGCAACCTCAACATGTTTCTGGCATGCATATCCACAACATTTAAAACATGTTATGATCAGTTAGAAGTCTCTTTCCTATAAAATTCCACCAAGCTATTAGGGGGTTGTACTAGTGGAATTTCCTAAACATGGAAAACAAAGCTTTGCAGTTCTTTTTTTGTGCGTGAAATAATTTTCTTTACCTACATTTACTATAGTTTTCAATTTTTTTTCATACATGAACTATAAAATTTTCATTTTTTTGCGATCTATTAGCCTTATATCTTTTTTGTTTACAAGAAAAATGGGGGAAAGCTTAGGTTTGGATCTAAAAAAAAATTTGAACATCCAAAATGGAAATGCACAAATGCTGAGAGAGATAATTCCAAAAAGTATCTGTGATTTTTAAGGACAGGCAAAAAGTGGGTTGTTTGGCTCTGGTAAATATCCAACCACCCGTTAACATGAGAGTTTATTTTTTTCTACTCCTTGAAATTTTTGGATGATTAGGTCATTTGCATCCTCAACATGTTTCTGGCATCCATATCCACCACATTTAAAACATGTTAGGATCAATTAGAAGTCACTTTCCTATAAAATTCCACCAAGCTATTAGGGGGTTTTACTTGTGGAATTTCCCAAACATGGATAACAAAACATTGGTGTTCATTTTTAGTGTGTGAAATAATTTTATTTGTTTACATTTATTATAGTTTTCAAATGTTTTTGCATACATGAACTCTAAAATTTTCATTTTGTTGCGATCTATTTGCCTGATATCTTTTTTGTTTACGAGAAAAATGGGAGAGTGAAAACTCAAGTTTGAATCTGAAAAACAAATTTGAACATCCAAAATGGAAATGCACAAATGCTGAGAGAGATAATTCCAAAAAGTATCTGTGATTTTTAAGGACAGGCAAAAAGTGGGTTGTTTGGCTCTGGTAAATATCCAACCACACGTTAACTTGAGAATTTAATTTTTTCTACTCATTGAAATTTTTGGATCATTAGGTCATTTGCATTTTCAACATGTTTCTGGCATGCATATCCACCACATTTACAACATGTTATGATCTGTTAGAAGTCTCTTTCCTATAAAATTCCACCAAGCTATTAGGGGGTTGTACTAGTGGAATTTCCCAAACATGGATAACAAAACTTTGGAGTAGATTTTTAGTGAGTGAAATAATTTTTTTCACTTACATTTATGATAGTTTTAAATGTTTTTTTGATTCATAAACTCTAAAATTTTCATTTTGTAGCGATCTATTTGCCTTATTTCTTTTTTTTTATGAGAAAAATGGGAGAGTGAAAACTCAAGTTTTGATCTGAAAAAAAATTTGAACATCCAAAATGGAAATGGACAAATGCTAAGAGAGATAATTCAAAAAAGCTTATGTGATTTTTTTAAGTACAGGCAAATAATGGGTTGTTTGGCTCTCGTAAATATCCAACCACACGTTAACTTGAGAATTTAATTGTTTCTACTACTTGAAATTTTTGGATCATTAGGTCACTTGATCCTCAACATGTTTCTGGCTTGCATATCCACGACATTTAAAACATGTTAGGATCATTTAGAAGTCTCTTTCCAATAAAATACCACAAAGCTATTAGGAGGTTGTACTAGTGGAATTTCCCAAACATTGAAAAAAAAACTTTGGAGTTCATTTTTAGTGCATGAAATAATTTTCTTCACTAACATTTATTATAGTTTTCAAAATCTTTTACATACATGAACTCTAAAATTTTCATTTTGTTGGAATCTGTTTGCCATGTATCGTTTTTGTTGTGTGACTGAAAACTCAAGTTTCGATCTGAAAAAAAATTTGAACATCCAAAATGGAAAATCACAAATGGTGAGAGTGATAATTCCAAAAAGAATCTGTGATTTCTAAGGACAGGCAAAAATTGGGTTGTTTGGCTCTGGTAAATATCCAACCACACGTTAACTTGAGAATTTAATTTTTTTTACTCCATGAAATTTTTAGATCATTAGGTCACTTGCATCCTGCACATGTTTCTGGCATGTATATCCACCACATTTAAAACATGTTAGGACCAGTTAGAAGTCTCTTTCCTATAAAATTCCACCAAGCTATTAGGGGGTTGTACTAGTGGAATTTCCCAAACATGGAAAAAAAAACTTACGAGTTCATTTTTTGTGCGTGAAATAATTTTCTTCACTTACATTTATTATAGTTTTCAAATGTTTTTGCATACATGAACTCTAAAATTTTCATTTTGTTGCGATCTATTTGCCTTATATCTATGTTGTTTACGAGAAAAATGTGAGAGTAAAAACTCAAGTTTGGATCAAAAAAAAAATTTGAACATCCAAAATAGAAATGCACAAATGCTAAGAGAGATAATTCCAAAAAGTATTTGTGATTTTTAAGGACAAACAAAAAGTGGGTTATTTGGCTCTGGTAAATATCAACCCACACGTTAACTTGAGAATTTAATCTTTTCTACTCCTTGAAATTTTTGGATCATTAGGTCACTTGCATCCTCAACATGTTTTGGCATCCATATCCACCACATTTAAAACATGTTAGGATTAGTTAGAAGCCTCTTTCCTATTAAATTCCACCAAGCTATTTGGGTGTAGTACTAGTGGAATTTCCCAAACATGGACAACAAAACATTGGAGTTCATCTTTAGTGCGTGAAATAATTTTCTTCACTTACATTTATTGTAGTTTTCAAATTTTTTTGCATGCATGAACTCTAAAATTTTTATTTTGTTACGATCTATTTGCCTTATATCTTTTTTTTTTTTACGAGAAAAATGGGAGATTGAACACTCAAGTTTGGATCTGAAAAAAAAATTGAACATAAAAAATGGAAATGTACAAATGCAGAGAGAGATAATTCCAAAATGTGTCTGTGATTTTTAAGGACAGGAAAAAAGTGGGTTGTTTGGTCTGGTAATTATCCTAAAACACGTTAACTTCAGAATTTAATTTTTTCTACTCCTTGAAATTTTGGATCATTAGGTCACTTGCTCCTCAACATGTTTCTGGCATGCATATCCACCACATTTAAAACAAGTTAGGATCAGTTAGAAGTCTCTTTCCTATAAAATTCTACCAAGCTATTAGGGGGTGGTACTAGTGGAATTTCCCAAACATGGATAACAAAACTTTGGAGTTCATTTTTAGTACGTGAAATAATTTTCGTCACTTACTTTTATTATAGTTTTCAAATTTTTGTGCATACATGACTTCTAAAATTTTCTTTTTGTTAAGATCTATTTGCCTTATATCTTTTTTGTTTACGAGAAAAATGGGAGAGAGAGAACTCAAGTTTGGATCTGAAAAAAAAATTTGAACTTCCAAAATGGAAATGCACAAATGCTGAGAGAGATAATTCCAAAAGTATCTGTGATTTTTAAGGATAGGCAAAACGTGGGTTGTTTGGCTCTGGTAAATATCACACCACATGTTAACGTGAGAATTTAATTTTTTCTACTCCTTGAAATTTTTGGATCATTAGGTCACTTCCATCCTCAACATGTTTCTGGCATGCATATCCACCACATTTAAAATAGGTTATGATCAGTTAGAAGTCTCTTTCCTATAAAATTCCACCAAGTTATTAGGGGTTGTACTAGTGGAATTTCACAAACATGGATAACAAAACTTTGGAGTTTATTTTTAGTGCGCGAAGTAAATTTGTTTACTTACATTTATTATAGTTTTCAAAATTTTTTGCCAACATGAACTTTAAAATCTTCATTTTGTTGTGATCTATTTGCCTTATATTTTTCTTGTGTACGACAAAAATGGGAGGGTGAAAACTCAAATTTGGATCTGTTAAAAAATTTTAACATCAAAAGGAAAAGCCCAAATGCTGAGAGAGATAATTCCAAAAAGTTTCTATGATTTTTAAGGACAGGATAAAAGTGGGTTATTTGGCTCTCGTAAATATCCACCGACAGGTTAACTTGAGAATTTAATTTTTTCTACTCCTAGAATTTTTTTGATCATTAGGTCACTAGCTCCTCAACATGTGTCTGGCATGCATATCCACCATATTTAAAACATGTTAGGATCAGTTAGAAGTATCTTTCCTATAAAATTCCATGAAGCTATTAGGGAGTTGTACTAGTGGAATTTCCCAAAAATTGATAACAAAACTTTGGAGTTCATTTTTAGTGCGTGAAATAATTTTCTTCACTTACATTTATTTTAGTTTTCAAATTTTTTTTCATACATGAACTCTAAAATATTCATTTTGTTGCGATTTATTTGCCTTGTATCATTTTTGTTTACGAGAAAAATGTGAGAGTGAAAACTCAAGTTTGGATCTGAAAAAAAATTTGAACATCCAAAAAGGAAAAGCACAAATGCTGAAAGAGATAATTCCAAAAAGTATCTGTGATTTTTAAGGATAGGCAAAAAGTGGGTTGTTTGGCTATGGTAAATATCCCACCACACGTTAACTTGAGAATTTAATTTTTTCTACTCCTTGAAATTTTTGGATCATTAGGTCACTTGCATCCTCAACATCTTTCTGGCATGCATATCCACTACATTAAAAACAAGTTAGGATCAGTTAGAAGTGTCTTTCCTATAAAATTCCACCAAGCTATTAAGGGGTTGTACTAGTAGAATTTCCCAAACATGGATCACAAAACTTTGGAGTTCATTTTTAGTGCGTGAAATAATTTTCTTCACTTACATTTATATAGTTTTCAAACATTTTTGTATACTTGAAATCTAAAATTTTCATTTTGTTGCGATCTATTTGCCTTATATCTTTTTTGTTTATGAGAAAAATGAGAGAGTGAAAACTCAAGTTTGCATCTGAAAAAAAATTTGAACATCCAAAATGGAAATGCACAAATGCGGAGAGAGATAATTCCAAAAAGTATCGGTGATTTTTAAGGACAGGGAAAAAGTGGGTTGTTTGGCTCGTGTAAATATCCAACTACACTTTAACTTGAGAATTTAATTTTTTCTACTCTTTGACAATTTTGGATCATTAGGTCACTTGCATCCTCAACATGTTTCTGGCATGCATATCCACCACATTTAAAACAAGTTAGCATCAGTTAGCAGTGTCTTTCCTATAAAATTCCACCAAGCTATTAGGGGGTTGTACAAGTGGAATTTACCAAACATGGAAAAAAAAACTTTGGAGTTCATTTTCAGTGCGTGAAATAATATTCTTCACTTAAATTTATTATAGTTTTCAAATTTTTTTGCATAGATGAAATCTAAAATTTTCATTATGTGGCGATTTATTTGCCGAATATCTTTTTTCTTTACGAGTAAAACGGGAAAGTGAAAACTCTAGTTTGAATCTGAAAAAAAATTTGAACATCCAAAATGGAAATGCACAAATGATGAGAGATTTAATTTGAAAAAGTATCTGTGATTTTTAAGGACAGGCAAAAAGTAGGTTGTTTGGCTCTGATAAATATCCAACCACACGTTACCTTGAGAATTTAATTTTTTCTACTCAAAATTTTTGGATCAATAGGTCACTTGCATCCTCAACATTTTTCTAGCATGCATATCCACGACATTTAAAACATGTTAGGATCTGTTATAAGTCTCTTTCCTATAAAATTCCACCAAGCTATTAGGGGGTTGAACTAGTGGAATTTCCAAGACTTCTGAATTCATTTTTAGTTCGTGAAATAATTTTCTTCATTTACATTTATTAAAGTTCTCAAATTTTTTTGCTTACATGAACTGTAAAATTTTCATTTTTTTGCGATCTATTTGCCTTATATCTTTTTTTTTTACGAAAAAAATGGGAGAGTGAAAACTCAAGTTTGAATCTGAAAAAAAATTTGAACATCCAAAATGGAAATGTACAAATGCTGAGAGAGAAAATTTTGAAAAGTATCTGTGATTTTTAAGGACAGGCAAAAAGTGGGTTGTTTGGCTCTTGTAAATATCCAACCACACGTTAAATTGGGAATTTAATTTTTTCTACTCCTTGAAATTTTTGGACCATTAGGTCAATTGGAACCTCAACAAGTTTCTGGCATCCATATCTTCCACATTTAAAACATGATAGGATCAGTTAGAAGTCTCTTTCCTATAAAATTCCATCAAGCTATTTAGGGGTTGTACTAGTAGAATTTCCCATACATGGATAACAAAACATTGGAGTTCATTTTTAGTGCGTGAAATAATTTTCTTCAGTTACATATATTATAGTTTTCAAATTTTTTTGCATACAAGAACTCTAAAATTTTCATTTTGTTTTGATCTTGTTGCCTTATATCTTATTTGTTTACGAGTAAAATTGGAGAGTGATAACTTAAGTTTGGATCAGCAAAAAAAATTAGAACATCCAAAATGGAAATGCACAAATGCGGAGAGACATAATTCCAGAAAGTATCTGTGATTTTTAAGGGCAGACAAAAAGTGGGTTGTTTGGCTCTAGTAAATATCCAACCACAAGTTAACTTGAGAATTTAACTTTTTCTACTCCTTGAAATTTTTGGACCATTAGGTCACTTGCATCCTCAACATCTTTCTGTCATGCTTATCCACCACATTTAAAACATGTTAGGATATGTTAGAAGTCTCTTTCCTATAAAATTCCACCGAGCTATTAGACGGTTATACTAGTGGAATTTCCCAAACATGGATAAGAAAACTTTGGAGTTCATTTTTAGTGCGTAAAATAATTTTTTTCACTTACATTTATTATAGTTTTCAAAAAAAATTGAACATCCAAAATGGAAATGCACAAATGCTAAGAGAGATAATTCCAAAAAGTATCTATGATATTTAAGGACAGGCAAAAAGTGGGTTGTTTGGCTCTGATAAATATCCAACCACACGTTAACTTGAGAATTTAATTTTTTCTACTCCATGAAATTTTTGGATCATTAAGTCACATGCATCCACAACATGTTTCTAGCATGCATATCCACCACATTTAAAACATGTTAGGATCAGTTAGAAGTCTCTTTCCTATAAAATTCCACCAAGCAACTAGGGGTTTGTACTAGTGGAATATCCCAAACATGGATAACAAAACTTTGGTGTTCATTTTTAGTGCGTGAAATAATTTTCTTCACTTACTTTTATTATAGTTTCAATTTTTTTTGCATACATGAACTCTAAAATTTTCATTTTGTTGCGATGTATTTGCAGTATATCTTTTTTGTTTACGAGAAAATTGGAGGAGTGAAAACTCAAGTTTGGATTAGAAAAAAAATTTTGAACATCCAAAATGGAAATGCACAAATGCTGAGAGAGATAATTCCAAAATGTATCTGTGATTTTTAAGGACAGGCAAAAAGTGGGTTGTTTGGCTCTAGTAAATATCACACCACAGGTTTACTTGAGAATTTAATTTTTTCTACTCCTTGAAATTTTTTGATCATTAGGTCACTTGGATCCTCAACATGTTTCTGGCATGCATATCCACCACATTTAAAATATGTTAGGATCAGTTAGAAGTCTCTTTCGTATAAAATTCCACCAAGCTATTAGGGGGTTGTACTAGTGGAATTTCCCAAACATGGATAACAAAACTTTGAAGTTGATTTTTAGGGGGTGAAATAATTTTCTTCACTAACATTTATCATAGTTTTCAAATGTTTTTGTATACATGAACTCTAAAATTTTCATTTTTTTGTGATCTATTTGCTTTATTTCTTTTTTTTTTACGATAAAAATGGGAGAGTTAAAACTCAAGTTTTGATCTGAAAAAAAAATTAGAACATCCAAAATGGAAATGCACAAATGCTGAGAGAGATAATTCCAAAAAGTATATCTGATTTTTAAGGCTGGCAAAAAGGGGGTTGTTTGGCTCTGATAAATATCCAACCACACGTTAACTTGGGAATTTAATTTTTTCTACTACTTAGAATTTTTGGATCTTTAGGTCACTTGCATCGTCAACATATTTCTGGCATGCATATCCACCACATTTAAAACATGTTACGATCAGTTAGAAGTCTCTTTCCCATAAAATTCCACCAAGCTATTAGGGGGTTGTACTAGTGGAATTCCCCAAACAAGGATAACAAAACTTTGGAGTTCATTTTTAGTGCGTGAAATAATTTTCTTCAGTTAGATTTATTATAGGTTTCAAATTTTTTTGCATACATGAACTCTAAAATTTTCATTTTGTTGCGATCTGTTTGCCTAATATCTTTTTTGTTGACGAGAAAAATGGGAGAGAGAAAACTCTTGTTTGGATCTGAAAAAAATTTTAACATCCAAAAAGGAAATGCAAAAATGGTGAGAGAGATAATTCCTAAAAGTATCTATGATTTTTAAGGACAGGAAAAAAGTACGTTTTTTGGTTCTAGTAAATATCCAACCATACGTTACCTTGAGAATTTATTTTTTTCTACTTGAAATTTTTGGATCATTAGTTCACTTGCATCCTCAACATGTTTCTGGCATGCATATCCACGACATGTAAGACATGTTAGGATTAGTTAGAAGTCTCTTTCCTACCAAATTCCACAAAGCTATTAGGGGGTTGTACATGTGGAATTTCCCAATCATGGATAACAAAACTTTGGAGTTCATTTTTCGTGCGTGAAATAATTTTCTTTACTTACATTTATTATAGTTTTCAATTTTTTTTGCATACATGAACTCTAAAATTATTATTTTGTTGCGATCTATTTGCCTTTTATCTTTTTTGTTTACGAGAAAATGGGAGTGTGAAAACACAAGTTTGGATAGGAAAAAACATTTGAACATCAAAAATGGAAATGCACAAATGTTGAGAGAGATAATTCCAAAAAGTATCTGTGATTTTTAAGGACAGGCAACAAGTGGGTTGTTTGGCACTTGTAAATATCCAACCACACGTTAACTTGAGAATTTAATTTTTTCTACTCGAAATTTTTGGATCATTAGGTCACTTGCATCCTCAGCATGTTTCTGGCATGCATATGCACCACATTTAAAACATGTTAGGATCAGTTAGAAGTCTCTTTCCAATAAAATTCCACCAAGCTATTAGGGGGTTGTACTTGTGCAATTTCTCAAACATGGATAACAAAACTTTGGAGTTCATTTTTAGTGCATGAAATAATTTTCCTCACCTAAATTTATTATAGTTTTCAATTTCTTATGCATACATGAACTCTAAAACTTTCATTTTGTTGCGATCAATTTTCCTTATATCTTTTTTGTTTACGAGAAAAATGAGAGAGTGAAAACTCAATTTTGGATCTGAAAAAAAATTTGAACATCCAAAATGGAAATACACAAATGCTGAGAGAGATAATTCAAAAAAGTATCTGTGATTTTTAAGGACAGCCAAAAAGTGGGTTGTTTGGCTCTGGTAATTATCTAACTACACTTTAACTGGAGAATTTAATTTTTTCTACTCCTCAAAATTTTTGGATCATTAGGTCACTTGCATCGTCAACATGTTTCTTGCATGCATATCCACCACATTTAAAAATGTTAGGATCAGTTAGAAGTCTCTTTCTTATTAAATTCCACCAAGCTATTAGGGGGTTGTACTAGTGGAATTTCCCAAACATGGATAACAAAACTTTGGAGTTCATTTTTAGTGCGTAAAATAATTTTCTTCACTTACATTTATTATAGTTTTAAAATTTTTTTGCATACATGAACTGTAAAATTTACGTTTTGTTGCGATCTATTTGCCTTATATCTTTTTTGTTTACGAGAAAAATGGGAGAGGGAAAACTCAAGTTTGGATCAGAAAAAAAAATTTGTACATCCAAAATGGAAATGCACAAATGCTGAGAGAGATAATTCCAAAAAGTAAATGTGATTTTTAAGTACTAGCAAAAAGTTGGTTGTTTGGCTCTGGTAAATATCCAACCACTCCTTAAATTGAGAATTTAATTTTTTATACTACTTGAAAATTTTGGATCATTAGGTCACTTGCATCCTCAACATGTTTCTGGCATTCATATCCACGACATTTAAAACATGTTAGAATCAGTTAGAAGTCCTTTTCCTATAAAATTCCACTAAGCTATTAGGTGGTTGTTCTAGTGGAATTTCCCAAACATGGATAACAAATCTTTGGAGTTCATTTTTAGTGCGAGCATTAATTTTCTTCGCTTACTTTTATTTTAGTTTTCAAATTTTTTTGCACACATGAACTCTAAAATTTTCATTTTGTTGCATTCTATTTGCCTTATATCTTTTTTGTTTACGAGAAAAATGGGAGAGTAAAAAATCAAGTTTGGATCAGAAACAAAAAATTGAACATCCAAAATGGAAATGCACAAATGCTGAGATAGATAATTCAAAAAAGTATCTATGATATTTAAGGACAGGGAAAAAGTGGGTTGTTTGGCTCTGATAAATATCCAACCACACGTTAACTTGAGAATTTAATTTTTTCTACTCCATGAAATTTTTGTATCATTAAGTCACTTGCATCCTCAACATGTTTCTAGCATGCATATCCACCACATTTAAAACATGTTAGGATCAGTTAGAAGTCAGTGGGTTGTTTGGCTCAGGTAAATATCCAACCACACGTTAACTTCAGAAGTTAATTTTTTCTACTCCTTGAAATTTTTGGATCATTAGGCCACTGGCATCCTCAACATGTTTGTGGCATACATCCACCACACTTAAAACACGTTAGGATCAGTTAGAAGTCTCTTTCCTATAAAATTCCACCAAGCTATTATTGGGGGTTGTACAAGTGGAATTTCCCAGACATGGATTATGGAGTTCATTTTTAGTGCGTGAAATAATTTTCTATTTATTATAGTTTTCAAATTTTTTTGCACACATGAACTCTAAAATTTTCATTTTGTAGCAATCTATTTTCCTCATATCTTTTTTGTTTACAAGGAAAAATGGGAGAGTGAAACTCTGGTTTGGATAAGAAAAAAAAATTTCATCATCCCAAAAATGAAATGCACCAATGCTTAGAGAGATAATTCCAAAAAGTATCTGTGATTTTTAAGGATAGGCAAAAAGTGGGCTGTTTAGCTCTGGTAACTATCCAACCACACACGTTAACTTGAGAATTTAATTTTTTCTACTCCTTGAAATTTTTTGGATCATTTGGCCACTTGCATCCTTAACATGTTTGTGGCATGCATATCCACCTCACTTAAAACATGTTAGGATCAGTTAGAAGTCTCTTTCCTATAAAATTCCACCAAGCTATTATTTGGGGGTTGTACTAGTGGAATTTCCCAAACATGGATTTTGAAGTTCATTTCTAGTGCATGAAATAATTTTCTATTTATTATAGTTTTCAATTTTTTTTGCACACATGAACTCTTAAATTTTCATTTTGTTGCGATGTATTTGCCTTATATCTTTTTTTTTTTACGAAAAAAATGGGTGAGTGAAAACTCTTGTTTTGATCTGAAAAAACAAATTTGAACTTCCAAAATGAAAATGCACAAATGCTGAGAGAGATAATTCCAAAAAAGTATATGTGGTTTTTAAGGATAGGTAAAAAGTGGGTTTGTTTGGCTCTGGTAAATATCCAACTACACGTTGGCTTGAGAATTTAATTTTTTCTACACCTTGAAATTTTTGGATGATTAGGCCAGTTTCATAATCAACTTGTTTGTTGCATGCATATCCGCCACACTTAAAACATGTTTGGATCAGATAGAAGTCCCTTTCGTATAAAATTCCACCAAGCTATTATGAGGGGGTTGTGCTTGTGGAATTTCCCAAATATGGATTTTGGAGTTCATTTTTAGTGCGTGAAATAATTTTCTATTTATTATAGTTTTCAAATCTTTTTGCACACATGAACTCTAAAATTTTCATTTTGTTGCGATCTATTTGCCTTCTTTTTTTTTTTAATGAGGAAAAATGGGAGAGTGAAAACTCAAGTATGGATCTGAAAAAAAAATTTTACATCCAATATGGAAATACACAAATGCTGAGATAGATAATTCCAAAAAAGTATCTTTGAGTTATAAGGATAGGCAAAAAGTGGGTTGTTTGGCTCTAGTAAATATCCAACCACACGTTAACTTGAGAATTTAATTTTTTTTACTGCTTGAAATTTTTGGATCATTAGGCCACTTTCATCCTCAACATGTTTGTGGCATGCATATCCACCACAATTAAAACATGTTAGGATCAGTTAGAAGTCTCTTTCCTATAAAATTCCACCAAGCTATTATTAGGGGGAGGTACTAGTGGAATTTTCCAAACATGGATTGTGGAGTTCATTTTTAGTGCGTGAAATAATTTTCTATTTATTATAGTTTTCAAATTTGTTTGCACACATGAACTCTAAAATTTTCATTTTTTTGCAATCTATTTGCCCTATATCTTTTTTGTTTACGAGGAAAAATACGAGAGTAAAAACTCAAGTTTGGATATGAAAAAAAAAAATTGAACATCCAAAATAGAAATGCACAAATGCTGAGAGAGATAATTCCAAAAAATTATTTGTGATTTTTAAGCATAGGCAAAAAGTGGGTTGTTTGGCTCTAGTAAATATCCAACCACATGTTAACTTGACAATTTAATTTTTTCTACTCCTTGAAATTTTTGGATCATTGGGCCACTTGCATCCTTAACATGTTTGTGGCATGCATATCCACCACACATAAAACATGTTAGACTCCGTTAGAAGTCTCTTTCCTATAAAATTCCATGAATCTATTATTAGGGGGTTGTACATGTGGAATTTCCCAAACATGGATTTTGGAGTTCATTTTTAGTGCGTGAAATAATTTTCTATTTAATATAGTTTTCAAATTTTTTTGCACACATGAACTCTAAAATTTCATTTTGTTGCGATCGTATATCTTTCTTGTTTACGGGGAAAAAAGGGAGAGTGAAAACTCAACTTTGGATCAGAAAAAAAAAATTTGAACATCCAAAAAGGAAATGCACAAATGCTGAGAGAGATAATTCGAAAAGGTATCTGTGATTTTTAAGGATAGGCAAAAAGTGGGTTGTTTGGCTCTGGTATATATTCAACCACTTGAGAATTTCATTTTTTCTACCCCCCCTAATTTTTGGATCATTAGGCCACTTGCATCCTCAACATGCTTGTGGCATGCATACCCACTGCACTTAAAACATGTTAGGATCAGTTAGATGCCTCTTTCCTATAAAATTGCACCAAGCTTTTATTAGGGGGTTGTACTAGTGGAATTTCCCAAACATGAATTTTGGAGTTCATTTTTAGTGCGTGAAATGATTTTCTATTTATTATAGTTTTCAAATTTTTTTGCACTCATGAACTCTAAAATTTTCATTTGGTTGTGATCTGTTTGCCTTATATGTTTTTTGTTTACGAGGAAAAATGGGAGAGCGAAAACTCATGTTTTGATCTGAAAAAATAAATTTTAACATCCAAAATGGAAATGCACAAATGCTGAGAGAGATAATTCCAAAAACGTATCTGTGGTTTTTAAGGATAGGCAAAAAGTGGGTTTGTTTGGCTCTGGTAAATATCCAACTACACGTTAACTTGAGGATTTAATTTTTTCTAGAGCTTGAAATTTTTGGATCATTAGGCCAGTTGCATAATCAACTTGTTTGTGGCATGCATATCCACCACACTTAAAACATGTTTGGATCAGTTAGAAGTCTCTTTCGTATAAAATTCCACTAAGCTATTATGAGGGGGTTGTGCTTGTGGAATTTCCCAAATATGGATTTTGGAGTTCATTTTTAGTGCGTGAAATAATTTTCTATTTATTATAGTTTTCAAAATTTTTTGCACACATGAACTCTAAAATTTTTATTTTATTGCGATCTATTTGCCTTATTTCTTTTTTATTTACGAGGAAAAATGGGAGAGTGAAAACTCAAGAATGGATCTGAAAAAAAAAAATTAACATCCAATATGGAAATGCACAAATGCTAAGAGAGATAATTCCAAAAAGGTATCTGTGATTTTTAAGGATCGGCAAAAAGTGGGTTGCATGGCTCTGGTAAATATCCAACCACACGTTAACTTGAGAATTTAATTTTTTTTACTCGAAATTTTGGGATCATTAGGCAACTTGCATCCTCAACATGTTTGTGGCATGCATATCCACCACAATTAAAACCTGTTAGGATGAGTTAGAAGTCTCTTTCCTATAAAATTCCGCCAAGCTATTATTAGGGGGATGTACTAGTGGAATTTTCCAAACATGGATTTTGGAGTTCATTTTTAATGCATGAAATAATTTTCTATTTATTATAGTTTTCAAATTTGTTTGCACACATGAACTCTAAAATTTTCATTTTGTTGCGATCTATTTGCCATATATCTTTTTTGTTTATGAGGAAAAATGCGAGAGTGAAAACTCAAGTTTGGATATGAAAAAAAAAAAATTGAACATCCAAAATAGAAATGCACAAATGCTGAGAGAGATAATTCCAAAAAAGTATCTGTGATTTTTAAGCATAGGAAAAAAGTGGGTTGTTTGGCTCTGGTAATTATCCAACCACATGTTAACTTGAGAATTTAATTTTTTCTACTCCTTGAAATTTTTGGATCATTGGGCCACTTGCATCCTTAACATGTTTGTGGCATGCATATCCACCACACATAAAACATGTTAGACTCCGTTAGAAGTCTCTTTCCTATAAAATTCCACGAATCTATTGTTAGGGGGTTGTACATGTGGAATTTCGCCAACATGGATTTTGGAGTTCATTTTTAGTGCATGAAATGATTTTCTATTTATTATAGTTTTCAAATTTTTTTCCACACATGAACTCTAACATTTTCATTTTGTTGCGATCGTATATCGTTCTTGTTTACGGGGGAAAATCGGAGAGTGAAAACTCAACTTTGGATCAGAAAAAAAAAATTTGAACATCCAAAATGGAATTGCACAAATGCTGAGAGAGATAATTCCAAAAGTTATCTGTGATTTTTCAGGATAGGCAAAAAGTGGGTTGTTTGGCTCTGGTATATATTCAACCACTTGAGAATTTCAGTTTTTTCTACTCCCCCTAATTTTTGGATCATTAGGCCACTTGCATCCTCAACATGCTTGTGGCATGCATACCCACCGCACTTAAAACATGTTAGGATCAGTTAGAAGCCTCTTTCCTATAAAATTCCACCAAGCTATTATTAGGGGGTTGTACTAGTGGAATTTCCCAAACATGGATTTTGGAGTTCATTTTTAGTGCGTGAAATAATTTTCTATTTATTATAGTTTTCAAATTTTTTTGCACACAGGAACTCTAAAATTTTCATTTTGTTACGATCTATTTGCCTTATATCTTTTTTGTTTACGAGGAAAAATGGGAGAGTGAAAACTCAAGTTTGGATCTGAAAAAAAAAAATTTGAACATCCAAAATGGAAATGCACAAATGCTGAGAGAGATAATTCCAAAAAAGTATCTGTGACTTTTATGGATAGGCAAAAAGTGGGTTGTTTGGCTCGGGTAAATATCCATCCACACGTTAACTTGAGAACTTAATTTTTTCCACTCCTTGAAATGTTTGGATCATTAGGCCACTTGTATCCTCAACTTGTTTGTGGCATGCATATCCACCACAATTAAAACATGTTTGGAATAGTTAGAAGTCTCTTTCCTATAAAATTCTAGCAAGCTATTATTAGGGGCTTGTACTTGTGGAATTTCCCAAACATGGATTTTGGAGTTCTTTTTTAGTGCGTGAAATAATTTTCTATTTATTATAGTTTCCAATTTTTTTTGTACACATGAACTCTAAAATTTTCATTTTGTTGTGATCAATTTGCCTTGTATCTTTTTTGTTTACGAGGAAAAAATGGTGACTGAAAACTCAAGTTTGGATCTGAAAAAAAAAATTTGAACATTCAAAATAGAAATGCACAAATGCTGAGAGAGATACTTCCAAAAAGTATCTCTGATTTTTAAGGATAGGCAAAAAGTGGGTAGTTTGGCTCTGGTAATATCCATCCAATTGAGAATTTTATTTTTTCTACTACCCCTAATTTTTCTAACATTAGGCCACTTGCATCCTCAACATGCTTGTGGCATGCATACCCACCACACTTAAAACATGTTAGGATCAGTTAGAAGTCTTTTTCCTCTAAGATTCCACCAAGCTAATATTCGGGGGTTGTACTAGTGGAATTTCCCAAACATGGATTTTGGAGTTCATTTTTAGTGCGTGAAATAACTTTCTATTTATTACAGTTTTCAAATTTTTTTGCACACATGAACTCTAAAATATTCATTTTGTTGCGATCTTATATCTTTTTTGTTTATGAGGAAAAATGGGAGAGTTAAAACTCGAGTTTGGATCTGAAAAAAAAAATTTGAAATGCACAAATGCTAAGAGAGATAATTCGAAAAAGTATCTATGATTTTTAAGGATAGGCAAAAATTGGGTTGTTTGTCTCTGGTAAATATCCAACCACACGTTAACTTGAGAATTTAATTTTTTCTACTCCTTGAAATTTTTTGATCATTAGGCGACTTGCATCCTCAACATGTTTGTGGCATACATATCCACCACACTTAAAACATCTTAGGATCAGTTAGAAGTCTCTTTCCTATAAAATTCCACCAGGCTATTATTAGGGGATTGTACTAGTGGAGTTTCCTAAACATGGATTTTGAAGTTCATTTTTAGTGCGTGAAATAATTTTCTATTTATTATAGTTTTAAATTTTTTTTGCACACATGATCTAAAATTTTCATTTTGTTGCGATCTATTTGCCTTAAATCTTTTTTGTTTACGAGGAAAAATGGGAGAGTGAAAACTCAAGTTTGGATCTGAAAAAAAAATTTGAACATCCAAAATGGAAATGCACAAATGCTGAGAAAGATAATTCCAAAAAGTATCTGTGATTTTTAAGGATAGGCAAAAAGTGGGTTGTTTGGCTCTGGTAAATATCAAACCACACGTTAACTTGAAAATTTAATTTTTTCTACTCGTTGAAATTTTTGGATCATTAGGCCACTTGCATCCTCAACATGTTTGTGGCATGCATATCCACCAAACTTAAAACAAGTTAGGATCAGTTAGAAGTCTCTTTCCTATAAAATTCCTCCAAGCTATTATTGGGGGTTGTACAAGTGGAATTTCCCAGACATGGATTATGGAGTTCATTTTTAGTGCGTGAAATAATTTTCTATTTATTATAGTTTTCAAATTTTTTTGCACACATGAACTCTAAAATTTTCATTTTGTTGCAATCTATTTGCCTTATATCTTTTTTGTTTACAAGGAAAAATGGGAGAGTGAAAACTCAAGTTTGGATCTAAAAAAAAAAATTTGAACATCCAAAATGGAAATGCCCAAATGCTGAGAGAGAAAATTCCCAAAAGTATCTGTGATTTTTAAGGATAGCCAAAAAGTGGGTTGTTTGGCTCTGGTAAATATCCAACCACAAGTTAACTGGAGAATTTAATTTTTTCTACTCCTTGAAATTTTTGGATCATTAGGCCACTTGGATCCTCAACATGTTTGTGGCATGCATATCCTCCACACTTAAAACATGTTAGGATCAGTTAGAAGTCTCTTTGCTATAAAATTCCACCAAGCTAGTATTAGGGTTTTGTACTAGTGGAATTTCCCAAACATGGATTTTTGAGTTCATTTTTAGTGCGTGAAATAATTTTCTATTTTTTATAGTTTTCAAATTTTTTTGCACACATGTACTCTAAAATGTTCATTTTGTTGCGATCTATTTGCCTTTTATCTTTTTTGTTTACGAGGAAAAATAGGAGAGGGAAAACACAAGTTTGGATCTGAAAAAAAAAAGTTAGAACATCCAAAATGGAAATGCACAAATGCTGAGAGAGATAATTCCAAAAAGTATCCGTGATTTTTAAGGATAGGCAAAAAGTGGGTTGTTTGGCTCTAGTAAATATCCAAACACTAGTTAACTTGAGAATTTAATTCTTTCTACTCCCCCTAATTTTTGGATCATTAGGCCACTTGCATCCTCAACATGTTTGTGGCATGCATATCCACCACACTTTAAACATGTTAGGATCAGTTAGAAGTCCCTTTCCTATAAAATTTCACTAAGCTATTATTAGGGGTTGTACTAGTGGAATTTCCCAAACATGGATTTTGGAGTTCAGTTTTAGTGCGTGAAATAATTTTCTATTTATTGTAGTTTTCAAATTTTTTTGAACACATGAACTCTAAAATTTTCATTTTGTTGTGATCTATTTGCCTTATATCTTTTTTGTTTACGAGGAAAAATAGGAGAGTGGAAAATCAAGTTTGGATCTGAAAAAAAAATTTTGAACATCCAAAATGGAAATGCACAAATGCTGAGAGAGATAATTCCAAAAAGTATCTGTGATTTTTAAGGATAGGGAAAAAGTGGGTTGTTTGGCTCTGGTAAATATCCAACCACATGTTAACTTGAGAATTTAATTTTTTCGACTCCTTGAAATTTTTGGGTCATTAGGCCACATGCGTCCTCAACATGTTTGTGGCATGCATATCACCACACTTAAAACATTTTAGGATCAGTTAGAAATCTCTTTCCTATAAAATTCCCCCAAAGTAATATTAGGGGGTTGTACTAGTGGAATTTTCCAAACATTGATTTTGAA
This sequence comes from Aristolochia californica, assembly GCF_029961685.1. Lineage (NCBI taxonomy): Eukaryota > Viridiplantae > Streptophyta > Magnoliopsida > Piperales > Aristolochiaceae > Aristolochia > Aristolochia californica. The sequence continues at coordinate 11,193,607 of NW_027181826.1, forward strand.
ATTCATTTTTAGTGCGTGAAATTATTTCCTATTTATTATAGTTTTCAAATTTTTTTGCACACTTGAACACTGAAATTTTCATTTTGTTGCGATCTATTTTCCTTATTTCTTTTTTGTTTACGAGGAAAAATGGGAGAGCGAAAACTCAAGTTTGGATCTGAAAAAAATAATTGTACTTCCAAAATGGAAATGCACAAATGCTGAGAGAGATAATTCCCAAAAGTATCTGTGATTTTTAAGGATTGGAAAAAAGTGGGTTGTTTGGCTCTGGAAAATATCCAACCAGTCGTTAACTTGAGAATTTAATTTTTTCTACTCCATACAATTTTTGGATCATTAGGCCACCTGCATCCTCAACATGTTTGTGGCGTGCATAATCACCTCACTGAAAACATGTTAGGATCAATTAGAAGTCTCTTTCCTATAAAATTCCACCAAACTATTATTAGGGGGTTGTACTAGTTGAATTTCCCATACATGGATTTTCGAGTTCATTTTTAGCGCATGAAATAATTTTTTATTTATTATAGTTTCCAAATTTTTTTGCACACATGAACTCTAAAATTTTCATTTTGTTGCAATCTTTTTGCCTTTTATCTTTTTTGTCTACAAGTACAAATAGGTGAGCGAAAACTCAAGTTTGGATCTGAAAAAAACACTTGTACATCCAAAATGGAAATGCACAAATGCTGAGAGAGATAATTACGAAAAGTATTTGTGCTTTTAAGGATTGGCAAAAAGTGGGTGGTTTGGCTCTTGTAAATATCCATCCACACGTTAACTTGAGAATTTAATTTTTTCTACTCCTTGAAATTTTTGGATCATTAGGCCATTTGCATCCTCAACATGTTTGTGGCATGCATATCCACCACACTTAAAACATGTTACGATCACTTAGAAGTCTCTTTCCTATAAAATTCCACCAAGCTATTATTAGGGGGTTGTACTAGTGGAATTTCCAAAACATGGATTTTGGAGATCATTTTTAGTGCGTGAAATAATTTTCTATTTATTATAGTTTTCAAATTTTTTAGCACACATGAACTCTAAAATTTTCATTTTGTTGTGATCTATTTGCCTTATATCTTTTTTGTTTACGAGGAAAAATGGGACAGTTGAAACTCAAGTTTGGATCTGAAAAAAAAAATTTGAACATCCAAAATGGAAATGCACAAATGCTGAGAGAGATATTTCCAAAAAGTATCTGTTATTTTTAAGGATAGGCGAAAAGTGGGTTTTTTGGCCCTGGTAATATCCAACCACACGTTAACTTGAGAATTTAATTTTTTCGACTCCTTGAAATTTTTGGGTCATTAGGCTACATGCGTCCTCAACATGTTTGTGGCATGCATATCCACCACACTTAAAACATGTTAGGATCAGTTAGAAGTCTCTTTCCTATAAAATTCCACCAAAGTATTATTAGGTGGTTGTACTAGTGGAATTTCCTAAATATTGATTTTGGAGTTCATTTTTAGTGCGTGAAATTATTTCCTATTTATTATAGTTTTCAAATTTTTTTGCACATGAACACTAAAATTTTCATTTTGTTGCTCTCTATTTGCCTTATATCGTTTTTGTTTACGAGGAAAAATGGGAGAGCGAAAACTCAAGTTTGGATCTGAATAAAAAATTGTACTTCCATAATGGAAATGCACAAATGCTGAGAGAGATAATTCCAAAAAGTATCTGTGATTTTTAAGGATTGGTAAAAAGTGGGTTGTTTGGCTCTTGTAAATATCCAACCACACGTTAACTTGAGAATTTAATTTTTTCTACTCCTTGAAATTTTTGGGTCATTAGGCCACATGCGTCCTCAACATGTTTGTGGCATGCATATCTACCACACTTAAAACATGTTAGGATCAGTTAGAAGTCTCTTTCCTATAAAATTCCACCAAAGTATTATTAGGGGGTTGTACTAGTGGAATTTCCCAAACATTGATTTTGGAGTTCATTTTTAGTGCGTGAAATTATTTCTTATTTATTATAGTTTTCAAATTTTTTTGCACACATGAAAACTAAAAGTTTCATTTTGTTGCTCTCTATTTGCCTTATATCGTTTTTGTTTACGAGGTAAAATGGGAGAGGGAAAACTCAAGTTTGGATCTGAAAAAATAATTGTACTTCCAAAATGGAAATGCACAAATGCTGAGAGAGATAATTCCAAAAAGTATCTATGATTTTTAAGGATTGGCAAAAAGTGGGTTGTTTGGCTCTTGTCCAACCACACGTTAACTTGAGAATTTAATTTTTTCTACTCCTTGAAATTTTTGGATCATTGGGCCATTTGCATCCTCAACATGTTTGTGGCATGCATATCCACCACACTTAAAACATGTTACGATCAGTTAGAAGTCTCTTTCCTATAAAATTCCACCAAGCAATTATTAGGGGGTTGTACTAGTGGAATTTTCCAAACATGGATTTTGGAGTTCATTTTTAGTGCGTGAAATAATTTACTATTTATTATAGTATTCAAGCTTTTTTGCACACATGAACTCTAAAATTTTTCATTTTGTTGCGATCTGTTTGCCTTATATCCTTTTTGTTTACGAGGAAAAATGGGAGAGTGAAAACTCAAGTTTGGCTCTTGTAAATATCCAACCACTTGAGAATTTAACTTTTTCTTCTCCCCCCTAATTTTTGGATCTGAAGGCCACTTGCATCCTCAACATGCTTGTAGCATGCATATCCACCACACTTATAACATGTTAGGATCAGTTAGAAGTCTCGTTCCAATAAAATTCCACCAAGCTATTATTATGGGGTTGTACTTGTGGAATTTCCCTAACATGGATTTTGGAGTTCATTTTTAGTGCGTGAAATAATTTTCTATTGATTAGAGTTTTCAAATTTTTTTGCACCCATGAACTACAAACTTTTCATTTTGTTGCAATCTATTTGCCTTATATCTTTTTTATTTGTGAGAAAAAATGGGAGCGCGAAAACTCAAGTTTGGATCTGAAAAAAAAATTGAACATCCAAAATGGAAATGCACAAATGCTGAGAGAGATAATTCCAAAAAGTATCTGTGATATTTTAGGATTGGCAAAAAGTGGGTTGTTTTGGCTCTGGTAAATATCCAACCACGTTAACTTGAGAATTTAATTTTTTTGACTCCTTGAAAATTTTGGATCATTAGGCCACTTTCATCCCCAACATGTTTGTTGCATGCATATCCGCCACACTTAAAACATGTTAGGATCAGTTTGGAAGTCTCTTTCTTATTAAATTCCGCCAAGCTATTATTAGGGGGTGGTACTAGTGGAATTTCCCAAACATGGATTTTGGAGTTCGTTTTTAGTGCGTTAAATAATTTTCTATTTATTATAGTTTTTAAATTTTTTTGCACACATGAACTCTAAAATTTTCATTTTGTTGCGATCTTTTTGCCTTATATCTTTTTTGTTTACGAGGAAAAATGGGAGAACGAAAACTCAAGTTTGGATCTGAAAAAAAAAATTTGCACATCCAAAATGGAAATGCACAAATGCTGAGAGAGAGATAATTCCAAAAAGTATCTGTGATTTTTAAGGCATGGCAAAAAGTGGGTTGTTTGGCTATGATAAATATCCAACCACACGTTAACTTGAGCAAATATCCAACCACACGTTCACTTGAGCATTTAATTTTTCGACTCCTTGAAATTTTTGGGTCATTAGGCCACTTGTATCCTCAACATGTTCGTGGCATGCATAGCCACCACACTTAAAACATGTTAGGATCACTTAGAATTCTCTTTCCTATAAAATTCCACCAAGCTATTATTAGGGGCTTGTACTAGTTGAATTTCCCAAACATGGATTTTGGAGTTCATTTTTACTGCGTGAAATAATTTTCTATTTACTATAGTTTTCAAATTTTTTTGCACACATGAACTCTAAAATTTTCATTTTGTTGCGATCTATTTGCCTTATATCTTTTTTGTTTACGAGGAAAAATGGGAGAGTGAAAACTCAAGTTTGGATCAGAAAAAAAAAATTTGAATATCCAAAATGGAATTGCACAAAAGCTGAGAGAGATAATTCCAAAAAGTATCTGTGAATTTTAAAGATAGGAAAAAAGTGGGTTGTTTGGCTCTGGTAAATATCCAACCACACGTTAACTTGAGACTTTAATTTTTTCAACTCCTTGAAATTTTTTCATCATTAGGCGACTTGCAACCTCAACATGTTTGTGGCATACATATCCACCGCACTTAAAACATGTTAGGATCTGTTAGAAGTCTCTTTCCTATAAAATTCCACCAAGCTATTATTAGGAGATTGTAGTAGTGGAATTTCCCAAACACGGATTTTGGAGTTCATTTTAAGTGCGTGAAATAATTTTCTATTTATTATAGTTTTCAAATTTTTTTACACACTTGAACCCTAAAATTTTCATTTTGTTGCGATCTATTTGCCTTATATCTTTTTTGTTTACGAGGAAAAATGGGAGTGTGAAAACTCAAGTTTGGATTTGAAAAAAAAAATTGAACATCCAAAATGGAAATGCACAAATTTTGAGAGCGATAATTCCAAAAAGTATCTGTGATTTTTAAGGATAGGAAAAAAGTGGGTTGTTTGCTCAGGTAAATATCCAACCTCACGTTAACTTGAGAATTTAATTTTTTCTACTCCTTGAAATTTTTGGATCATTAGGCCACTTGCATCCTCAATTTGTTGCATACATATCCACCACACTTAAAAGATCTTAGGATCAGTTAGAAGTCTCTTTCCTAAAAAATTCCACCAAGCTATTATTAGGGGGTATTACTAGTGGAATTTCCCAAACATGGATTTTTGAGTTCATTTTTAGTGCGTGAAATAATGTTTTGTTTATTATAGTTTTCAAATTTTTTTGCACACATGAACTCTAAAATTTTCATTTTGTAGCAATCTATTTGCCTTATATCTTTTTTGGATACGAGGAAAAAAAGAAGCGTGAAAACTCAAGTTTGGATCTGAACAAAAAAAAATTTGAACATCCAAAATGGAAATGCACAAATATTGAGAGAGATAATTCCCAAAAATATCAGTAATTTTTTCTACTCCTTGAAATTTTTGGATCATTAGGCCACTTGCATCCTAAACATGTTTGTGGCAAGCATATCCACCACACTTAAAACATTGTTGGAACAGTTAGAAGTATCTTTCCTATAAAATTCCACCAAGCTATTATTAGGGGTTTGTACTAGTGGAATTTCCCAAACATGGATTTTGGAGTTCATTTTTAGTGCGAGAAATAATTTTCTATTTATTATAGTTTTCAAATTTTTTTGAACACTTGAACCCTAAAATTTTCATTTTGTCGCGATCTATTTGCCTAATATCTTTTTTTTTTAAGAGGAAAAATAGGAGAGGGAAAACTCAAGTTTGGATCTGAAAAAAAAAAATTGAACATCCAAAATGGAAATGCACAAATGCTGAGTGAGATAATTCTAAAAAGTATCTGTGATTTGTAAGGATAGGAAAAAAGTGGGTTTTTTGGTTCTGGTAAATATCCAACCACATGTTAACTTGGAGAATTTCATTTTTTCTACTCCTTGAAATTTTTTGATCATTAGGCCTCTTGAATCCTCAAGATGTTTGTGGCATGCATATCTGCCACACATAAAACATGTTAGGATCATTTAGAAGTCTCTTTCCTATAAAATTTCACCAAGCTATAATTAGGGGGTTGTACTAGTGGAATTTCCCAAACATGGATTACGGAGTTCATTTTTAGTGCATGAAATAGTATTCTATTTATTATAGTTATCAAAATTTTTTGCACACATGAACTCTAAAATTTTTATTTTGTTGCGATCTATTTGCCTTATATCTTTTTTGTTTACGAGGAAAAATGGGAGAGGGAAAACTCAAGTTTGGATTTGAAAAAAAAAATTTCAACATCCAAAATGGAAATGCACAAATGCTGAGAGAGATAATTCCAAAAAGTATCGGTGATTTTTAAGGATAGGCAAAAAGTGGGTTGTTTGGCTCAGGTAAATATTCAACCGCACTTTAACTTGAGAATTGCATTTTCTACTCCTTGAAATTTTTGGATCATTAGGCCACTTGCATCCTCAACATGTTTGTGGCATGCATATCCACCACACTTAAAAGATGTTAGGATCAGTTAGAAGCCTCTTTCCTATAAAATTCCACCTAGCTATTATTAGGGGGTTGTACTAGTGGAATTTCCCTAACATGGATTTTCGAGTTCATTTTTAGTGCATGAAATAATTTTCTATTTATTATAGTTTTCAAATTTTTTTCAACACATGAACTCTAAAATTTTCATTTTGTTGCGATCTATTTGCCTTATATCTTTTTTGTTTACGAAGAAAAATGGGAGAGTGAAAACTCAAGTTTGGATCTGAAAAAAAAAAATTGAACATCCAAAATGGAATTGCACATATGCTGAGAAAGATAATTCCAAAAAGTATCTATGATTTTTAAGGAAAGGCAAAAAGTGGGTTATTTGGCTTTGGTAAATATCCAATCACACGTTAAATTGAGAATTTTAAGTTTTTCTACTCCTCGAAATTTTTGGATCATTAGGCCACTTGCATCCTCAACATGTTTGTGGCATGCATATCCTCTACACTTAAAACATATTAGGATCAATTAGAAGTCTCTTTCTAATAAAATTCCACCAAGCTATTATTAGGGGGTTGTACTTGTGGAATTTCCCAAACATGGATTTTGGAGTTCATTTTTAGTGCGTGAAATAATTTACTATTTATCATAGTTTTCATTTTTTTTTGCACACATGAACTCTAAAATTTTCATTTTGTCTCGATCTATTTGCTTTTATATCTTTTTCGTTTACGAGGAAAAATGGGAGAGTGAAAACTCACGTTTTAATCTGAAAAAAAAAATTTGGACATCCAAAATGGAAATGCACAAATGCTGAGAGTGATAATTCCAAAAAAGTATCTGTGATTTTTAAGCATAGGCAAAAAGAGGATTGTTTGGCTCTGGTAAATATCCAACCACACGTTAACTTGAGAATGTAATTTTTTCTACTCCTTGAAATTTTTGGATCATTAGGCCACTTGCATACTCAACATATTTGTGGCATGTATATCAACCACACTTAAAAGATGTTAGGATCAGTTAGAAGTCTCTTTCCTATAAAATTCCACCTAGCTATTATTAGGGGGTTGTACTAGTGGAATTTCCCAAACATGGATTTTGGAGTTCATTTCTTGTGCGTGAAATAAATTTTTTTTAATTATAGTTTTCTAATTTTTTTGCACACTTGAACCCTAAAATTTTCATTTTGTTGCGATCTATTTGCCTTATATCTTTTTTGTTTACGAGGAAATATAAGAGAGGGAAAACTCTAGTTTGGATCTGAAAAAGATAATTGAACTTCCAAAATGGAAATGCACAAATGCTGAGAGAGATAATTCCAAAAAGTATCTGTGATTTTTAAGGATAGGCAAAAAGTGGGTTGTTTGGCTGTGGTAAATATCCAACCACACGTTAACTTGAGAATTTAATTTTTTCTACTCCTTGAAATTTTTGGATCATTAGGCCACTTCCATCCTCAACATGTTTGTGGCATGCGTATCCGCCACACTTAAAACATGTTAGGATCAGTTAGAAGTCTCTTTCCGATAAAATTCCACCAAGCTATTTTTCGGGAGTTGTACTAGTGGAATTTCCTGAACATGGATGACGCAGTTCATTTTTAGTGCGTGAAATAATTTTCTATTTATTATAGTTTTCAAATTTTTTTGCACAAATGAACTCTAAAATTTTCATTTTGTTGCGATCAATTTGCCTTATAGCTTTTTAGTATACGAGGAAAAATGGAAGAGTCAAAACTCAAGTTTGGATCTGAACAAAATAAAATTTGAACATCAAAAATGGAAATGCACAAATATTGAGAGAGATAATTCGAAAAAGTATCTGTGATTTTTAAGGATAGGAGAAAAGTGGGTTGCTTGGCTCTGGTAAATATCCAACCACACGTTAACTTGAGAATTTAATTTTTTCTATTCGAAATTTTTGGATCATTAGCCCACTTGCATCCTATACATGTTTGTGGCATGCATATCCACCACAACTAAAACATGTTAGGATCAGTTAGAAGTCTCGTTCCTATAAAATTCCACCAAGCTATTATTAGGGGGTTGTACTAGTGGAATTTTCCAAAAATGGATTTTGGAGTTCAATTTTAGTGCGTGAAATAATTTTCTATTTATTATAGTTTTTAAATTTTTTTGCACACATGAACTCTAAAATTTTCACTTTTTTGCGATCTATTTTCCTTTTATCTTTTTTGTTTACGAAGAAAAATGGGAGAGTGAAAACACAAGTTTGTATATGAAAAAAAAAAATTTGAACATCCCAAATGGAAATGCACAAATGCAGAGAGTGATAGTTCCAAAAAGTATCTATGATTTGTAAGGATAGGCAAAAATTAGGTTGTTTGGCTCTGGTAAATATCCAACCACTCGTTAACTTGAGAATTAATTTTTTCTACTCCTTGAAATTTTTGGATCATTAGGCCACTTGCATCCTCAACATGTTTGTCGCATGGATATCCACCACACTTAAAACATGTTAGGATCAATTGGAAGTCTCTTTACTATAAGATTCCACCATGCTATTATTAGGGGGTTGTACTAGAGGAATTTGCTAAACATGGATTTTGGAGTTCATTTTTAGTGCGTGAAATAATTTTCTATTTATTATAGTTTTTCTATTTTTTTCCACACAAGAACTCTAAAATTTTCATTTTGTTGCGATCTATTTGCCTTATATCTTTTTTGTTTACGAAGAAAAATGGGAGAGTGAAAACTCAGGTTTGGATCTGAAAAAAAAAAATTTGAACATCCAAAATGGAAATGCACAAATGCTGCGAGAGATAATTCCAAAAAGTATCTATGATTTTTAAGGATAGGCAAAAAGTGGGTTGTTTGGCTCTAGTAAATATCCAACCACACGTTAACTTGAGAATTTTATTTTTTCTACTCCTTGAAATTTTTGGATCATTAGGCCACTTGCATCTTCAACATGTTTGTGGCAAGCATATCCACCATACTTAAAACATATTAGGATCCGTTAGAAGTCTCTTTCCAATAAAAGTCCACCAAGTTTTACTAGGTAGTGGAACTTCCCAAACATGGATTTTGGTGTACATTTTTTGTGTGTTTAATAATTATCATTTTATTATAGTTTTTAAATTTTTTTGCACACATGAACTCTAAAAATTTCATTTTGTTGTGATCTATTTGCCTTATATCTTTTTTGTTTACGAGGAAAAATGGGAGAGTGAAAACTCAAGTTTGGATCTGAAAAGAAAAAATTTGAACATCCAAATATGGAATGCACAAATGCTCAGAGAGATAATTCCAAAAAGTATCTGTGATTTTTAAGAATAGGCAAAAAGTGGATTGTTTGGCTATGGTAAATATCCAACCACACGTTAACTTGAGAATTTAATTTTTTCTACTCCTTGAAATTTTTGGATCATTTGGCCACTTGCATCCTCAACATGTTTTTGGCATGCATATCCACCACACTTAAAACATGTTCGGATCAGTTAGAAGTCTCTTTCCTATAAAATTCCACCAAGCTATTATTAGGGGGTTGTACTAGTGGAATTTCCAAAACATGGATTTTGGAGTTCATTTTTTTTTTTTAGTGCGTGAAATATTTTTCTATTTATTATAGATTTCAATTTTTTTTTGCACACATGAACTCTCAAATTTTCATTTTGTTGCGATCTTATATCTTTTTTGTTTACGAGGAAAAATTGGAGAGTGAAAACTCAAGTTTGGATCTGAAAAAAAAATTGAACATCCAAAATGGAAATGCACAAATGCTGAGTGAGATAATTCCAAAAAGTATCTGTGATTTTTAAGGATAGGAAAAAAGTTGGTTTTTTGGCTCTGGTAAATATCCAACCACACGTTAACTTGAGAATTTAATTTTTTCTACTCCTTGAAATTTTTGGATAATTAGGCCACTTGCATCCTCAACATATTTGTGGGATGCATATCCGCCACACTTAAAACATGTCAGGATCAGTTAGAAGTCTCTTTCCTATAAAATTCCACCAAGCTATTATTAGGGGGTGGTACTAGTGGAATTTCCCAAACATGGATTTTGGAGTTAATTTTTAGTGCGTGAAATAATTTTTATTTATTATAGTTTTCAAATTTTTTCGCACACATGTACTCTGAAATTTTCAATTTGTTGCGATCTCTTTACCTTATATCTTTTTTGTTTACGAGGAAAAATGGGAGAGTGAAAACTCAAGTTTGGATCTGAAAAAAAAAAAATTGAACATCCAAAAAGGAAATGCACAAATTCTGAGAGCGATAATTCCAAAAAGTATCTATGATTTTTAAGGAGAGGCAAAAAGTGGTTTGTTTGGCTCTAGTAAATATCCAACCACACGTTAACTTGAGAATTAAATTTTTTCTTCTCCTTGAAATATTTGGATCATTAGGCCACTTGCATCCTCAACATGTTTGTGGTAAGCAAATCCACCACACTTAAAACATGTTAGGATCACTTAGAAGTCTCTTTCTTATATAATTCCACCAAGCTATTATTAGGGGGTTGTACTAGTGGAATTTCCCAAACATGGATTTTGGAGTTCATTTTTAGTGCGGGAAATAATTTTCTATTTATTATATTTTTCAATACTTTTTGCACACATGAACTCTAAAATTTTCATTTTGATGCGATCTATTTGCCTTATTTCTTTTTTTTTTTACGAGAAAAAAGTGGGAGAGTGAAAACTCAAGTTTGGATCTGAAAAAAAAAATTGAACATCAGGAATGGAAATGCACAAATTCTGAGAGAGATAATTCTAAAAAAGTATCAGTAATTTTTAAGGATAGGCAAAAAGTGGGTTGTTTGGCTCTGGTAAATATCCAACCACACGTTAACTTGAGAATTTAATTTTTTCTACTCCTTGAAATTTTTGGATCATTAGGCCACTTGAATCCTGAACATGTTTGTGGCATGCATATCCACCACTCTTAAAACATGTTAGGATCAGTTAGAAGTCTCTTTCCTATAAAATTCCACCAAGCTATTATTAGGGGATTTTACTAGTGGAATTTCCCAAACATGGATTTTGGAGTTCATTTTTAGTGGTGAAATAATTTTCTATTTATTATTGTTTTCAAATTTTTTTACACACATGAACTCCAAATTTTTTATTTTGTTGCGATCTATTTGCCTTATATCTTTTATTTTTACGAATAAAAATGGGAGAGAGAAAACTCAAGTTTGGATCTGAAAAAAAAAATTTGAATATCCAAAATTGAAATGCACAAATGCTGAGAGAGATAATTCCAAAAAGTATCTGTGATTTTTAAGGATAGGCAAAAAGTGGGTTGTTTGGCTCTTGTAAATATCCAACCACACGTTAACTTGAGAATTTAATTTTTCTACTCCTTGAAATTTTTTGATCATTAGGCCACTTGCATCCTCAACATGTTTGTGGCATGCATATCCACCACAGTTAAAACATGTTAAGATTAGTTAGAAGTCTCTTTCCTATAAAATTCCACCAAGCTTTTATGAGGGGGTTGTCCTAGTGGAATTTCCCAAACAAGGATGTTGGAGTTCATCTTTAGTGCGTTAAATAATTTTCTATTTATTATATTTTTCAAATTTTTTTTCAGACATGAACTCTAAAATTTTTATTTTGTTGCGATCTATTTGCCTTATTTCTTTTTTTTTTTAGAGGAAAAAGTGGGAGAGTGAAAACTCAAGTTTGGATCTGAAAAAAAAAATTTTAAAATCCTGAATGCAAATGCTCAAATGCTCAGAGAGATAACTCCAAAAAAGTATCAGTGATTTTTAAGGATAGGCATAAAGTGGGTTGTTTGGCTCTGGTTCCACCCACACGTTAACTTGAGAATTTAATTTTTCTACTTCGTGAAATTTTTGGATCATTAGGCCACTTGCATCCTCAACATGTTTGTGGCATGCATATCCACCACACTTAAAACATGTTAGGATCAGTTAGAAGTCTCTTTCCTATAAAATTCCAACAAGCTATTATTAGGGGGTTGAGCTTGTGGAATTTCCCAAACATGGATTTTGGAGTGCATTTTTAGTGCGTGAAATAATTTTCTACTTATTATAGTATTCAAATTTTTTTGCACACTTGAACTCTAAAATTTTCATTTCGTTTTGATCTTATATCTTTTTTGTTTACGAGGAAAAATGGGAGAGTGAAAACTCAAGTTTGGATTTGAAAAAAAAATATTTGAACATCGAAAATTGAAATGCACAAATGCTGAGAGAGATAATTCCAAAAAGTATCTGTGATTTTTAAGGATAGGCAAAAAGTGAGTTGTTTGGCTCTGGTAAATATCCAACCACACGTTAACTTGAGCATTTAATTTTTTCTACTCCCCCTAATTTTTGGATCATGAGGCCACTTGCATCCTCAACATGTTTGTGGCATGCATATCCACCACACTTAAAACATGTTAGGATCAGTTAGAAGTTTTTTTGCTATGAAATTCCACCAAGCTATTATTAGGGGGTTGTACTAGTGGAATTTCCGAAACATGGATTTTGGAGTTCATTTTTAGTGCGTGAAATAATTTTCTATTTATTGTAGTTTTCAAATTTTTTCGGACACATGAACTCTAAAATTTTTATTTTATTGCGATCTATTTGCCTTATTGTAGTTTTGTTTACGAGGAAAAATGGAAGAGTGAAAACTCAAGTTTGGATCTTAAAAAAAAAAAAATTTGAACATCCAAAATGGAAATAAACAAATGCTGAGAGAGAAAATTCCAAAACGGATCTGTGATTTTTAAGGACAGTCAAAAAGTGAGTTGTTTGGCTCTGGTAAATATCCAACCACACGTTAACTTAAGAATTTAATTTTTTCTACTTCTTGAAATTTTTGGATCATAAGGCCACTTGCATCCTCAACATGTTTGTGGCAAGCATATCTACCACATTTAAAACATGTTAGGATAAGTTAGATGTCTCCTTCCTATAAAATTCCACCAAGCTATTATTAGGGGGTTGTACTAGTGGAATTTACAAAACACTGATTTTGGAGTTCATTTTTAGTGCGTGAAATAATTTTTTATTTATTATAGTTTTCAAATTTTTTCGCACACATGAACTCTAAAATTTTCATTTTCTTGCGATCTAATTGCCTTATATCTTTTTTGTTTACGAGGAAAAATTGGAGAATAAAAACTCATGTTTGGATCTGAAAAAGAAAATTTGAACATCCAAAATGGAAATGCACAAATGCTGAGAGAGATAATTCCAAAAACGTATATGTGATTTTTAAGGATAGGCTAAAAGTGGGTTGTTTGGCACTGGTAAATATCCAACCATACGATAACTTGAGAATTTAATTTTTTCCACTCCTTGAAATATTTGGATCATTAGGCCACTTGCATCCTCAACATGTTTGTGGCATGCATATCCGCAGCACATAAAACATGTTAGGATCCATTCGAAGTCTCTTTCCTATAAAATTCCACCAAGCTATTATTAGGGGGTTGTACAATTGGAATTTCCCAAACATGGATTTTGGAGTTCATTTTTAGTGCGTGAAATAATTTTGTATTTATTATTTTTTTCAAATTTTTTTGTACACATGAACTCTAAAATTTTCATTTTGTTGTGATCTATTTGCCTTATTTCTTTTTTTTTTCACGAGGAAGAAGTGGGAGAGAGAAAACTCAAGTTTGGATCTGAAAAAAAAAATTTGTACATCCAGATTGGAAATGCACAAATGCTGAGAGAGATAAGTCCAAAAAAGTATCAGTGATTTTTAAGAATTGGCAAAAAGTGGGTGGTTTGGCTCATGTAAATATCCAACCACATGTTAACTTGAGAATTTAATTTTTTCTACTCCTTGAAATTTTTTGATCATTAGGCTACTTGCATCCTCAACATGTTTGTGGCATTCATATCCACCACACTTAAAAAACATGTTAGGATTAGTTAGAAGTCTCTTTCCTATAAAATTCCACCAAGCTATTTTGAGGGGGGTGTCCATGTGGAATTTCCCAAACAAGGATTTTAGAGTTCATTTGTAGTGCGTGAAATAATTTTCTATTTGTTATAGTTTTCAAATTTTTTTGCACACATTAACTCTAAAATTTTCATTTTGTGGCGATCTTTTTGCCTAATAGCTTTTTTGCTTACGAGGACAAATGGGAGAGTGAAAACACAAGTTTGGATCTAAAAAAAAAAAATTTAACATCCAAAATGGAAATGCAAAAATGCTGAGGGGGATAATTCCAAAAAGTGTCTGTGATTTTTAAGGATAGGCAAAAAGTGGGTTGTTTGGGTCTGGTAAGTATCCAACCACACGTTAACTTGAGAATTTAATTTTTTCTACTCCTTGAAATTTATGGATCATTAGGCCACTTGCATCCTCAACTTGTTTGTGGCATGCATATCCACCACACTTAAAACAAGTTAGGATCAGTTAGAAGTCTCTTTCATATAAAATTCCACCAAGCTATTATTAGGGGGTTGTAGTAGTGGAATTTCCCAAACATGGATTTTGAGTTCATTTTTAGTGTGTGAAATAATTTTCTATTTATTATAGTTTTCAAATTTTATTGCACACATGAACTCTAAAATTTTCATTTTGTTGCGATCTATTTGCCTTATATCTTTTTTTTTTATGAGGAAAAATGGGAGAGTGAAAACTCAAGTATGGATCTGAAAAATAAAAAAATTGAACAACCTAAATGGAAATGCACAAATTCTGAGAGAGATAATTCCAAAAAGTATCTGTGATTTTTAAGGATAGGCAAAAAGTGGGTTGTTTGGCTCTGGTTCGACCCACACGTTAACTTGAGAATTTAATTTTTCTACTTCGTGAAATTTTTGGATCATTTGGCCACTTGCATCCTCAACATGTTTGTGGCATGCATATCCACCACACTTACAACATGTTAGGTTCAGTTAGAAGTCTTTTTCCTATAAAATTCCACCATGCTATTATTAGGGGGTTGTACTAGTGGAATTTCCAAAACATGGATTTTGGAGTTCATTTTTAGTGCGTGAAATAATTTTCTATTTATTATAGTTTTCAATTTTTTTTTGCACACATGAACTCTAAAAATTTTATTTTATTGCGATCTATTTGCCATATATCTTTTTTATTTATGAGGAAAAATTGGAGAGTGAAAACTCAAGTTTGGATCTGAAAAAAAAAATTGGAACATCAAAAATGGAAATGCACCAATGTTGAGAGAGATAATTCCAAAAAGTATCTGTGATTTTTAAGGATAGGAAAAAAGTGGGTTGTTTGGTTCTAGTCGACACGTTAACTTGAGAATTAAATTTTTTCTACTCCTAGAAATTTTATGATCATAAGGCCAGTTGCTTACTCAACATGTTTGTGGCATGCATATACCACACTTAAAACATGTTAGGATCAGTTAGAAGTCTCTTTCCCATAAAATTCCACCAAGCTATTACTAGGGGGTTGTACTAGTGGAATTTCTCAAACATGGATTTTGGAGTTCATTTTTAGTGCGTGAAATAATTTTCTATTTATTATAGTTTTCAAATTTTTTTGCACACATAAACTCTAAAATTTTCATTTTGTTGCGATCTAATTTACTTATATCTTTTTTGTTTACGAGGAAAAAAGGGAGTGTGAAAACTCAAGTTTGGATCTGAAAAAAAAAATTTGAACATACAAAATGGAAATGCAAAAATGCTGAGAGAGATAATTCCAAAAAATATCTGTGATTTTTAAGGATAGGCAAAAAGTGGGTTGTTTGGCTCTGGTAAATATCCTACCACTTGAGAATTTAACTTTTTCTACTCCCCCTAATTTTTGGGTCATTAGGCCACTTGCATCCTCAACTTGCTTGTGGCATGCATATCCACCACACTTAAAAACATGTTAGGATCAGTAAGAGGTCTCTTTCTTATAAAATTCCACCAAGCTAATATTAGGGGGCTGTACTAGTGGAATTTCCCAAACATGGATTTTGGAGTACATTTTTGGTGCGTGAAATAATTTTCTATTTATTATAGTTTTCAATTTTTTTTGCACACATGATCTCTAAAATTTTTCAATTTGTTGTGATCTAATTGCCTTATATCTTTTTCGTTTACGAGGAAAAATGGGAGAGAGAAAACTCAAGTTTGGATCTAAAAAAAAAAAAAATTAAACATCCAAAATGGACACGCAAAAATGCTGAGAGAGATAATTCCAAAAAGTATCTGTGATTTTTAAGGATAGGAAAAAAGTGGGTTGTTTGGGTCTGGTAAATATCCAACCACACGTTAACTTGAGAATTTAATTTTTTCTACTCCTGGAAATTTAGGGATCAAAGGCCACTAGCGACCTCAACATGTTTGTGGCATGCATATCCACCACACTTAAAACATGTTAGGATAAGTTAGAAGTCTCTTTCCCATAAAATTCCACCAAGCTATTATTAGGGGGTTGTACTAGTGGAATTTCCCAAACATGCATTTTGGAGTTCATTTTTAGTGCGTGAAATAATTTTCTATTTATTATAGTTTTCAAATTTTTTTGCACACATGAAGTCTAAAAATTTCATTTTGTTGCGATCTAATTGCCTTATATCTTTTTTGTTTATGAGGAAAAAAGGGAGAGTGAAAACTCAAGTTTGGATCTGAAAAAAAAAAATTTGAACATCAAAAATGGAAATGCAGAAATGCTGAGAGAGATAATTCCTGAAAGTATCTGTGACTTTTAGGGAGAGGCAAAAAGTGGGTGGTTTGGCCCAGGTAAATATCCACCACACGTTAACTTGAGAATTTAATTTTTTCTACTCCCCCTAATTTTTGGATCATTAGGCCACTTGCATCCTCAACATGTTTGTGGCATGCAGATCCACCACACTTAAAACATGTTAGGATAAGTTAGAGGTCTCTTCCCAATAAAATTCCACCAAGCTATTATGAGGGGGTTGTACTAGTGGAATTTTGCAAACATGGATTTTGGAGTTCATTTTTAGTGCGTGAAATAATTTTCCTTTTATTATAGTTTTCAAATTTTTTTGCACACATTAACTCAAAAATTTTCATTTTGTTGCGATATTTTTGTCGTATATCTTTTTTGTTTACGAGGAAAAATGGTTGAGTAAAAACTCAAGTTTGGATCTAAAAAAAAAATTTGAACATCTAAAATGGAAATGAAAAAATGCTGAGAGAGATAATACCAAAAAGTATATGTGATTTTTAAGGATAGGCAAAAAGTGGGTTGTTTGGCTCTGGTAAATATCCAACCACACGTTAACTTGACAATTTAATTTTTTCTATACCTTTAAATTTTTGGATCATTAGGCCACTTGCATCCTCAACTTGTTTGTGGCATGCATATCCACCACACTTAAAACATGTTAGGATCAGTTAGAAGTCACTTTCATATAAAATTCCACCAAGCTATTATTAGGGGGTTGTACTAGTGGAATTTCCCAAACATGGATTTTGGAGTTCATTTTTTGTGCGTGAAATAATTTTCTATTTATTATAGTTTTCAAAAAAAAATTTCCAGACATGAACTCTAAAATTTTCACTTTGTTGCGATCTATTTGCCTTATATCTTTTTTGTTTACGAGGAAAAATGGGAGAGTGAAAACTGACCTTTGGATCTGAAAAAAAAAATTTGAACATCTAAAATGAAAATGCACAAATTCTGAGAGAGATAATTCCAAAAATTATCTATGTTGTTTGAGGATAGGCAAAAAGTGGGTTGTTTGGTTCACGTAAATATCCAACTACACGTTAACTTGAGAATTTAATTTTTTCAATTGCCCCTAATTTTGGATCCTCAGGCCACATGCATCCTCAACATGTTTGTGGCATGCATATCCACCACACTTAAAACATGTTAGGATCGGTTGGAAGTCTCTTTCCTATAAAATTCCACCAAGCTATTATTAGGGGGTTGTACTAGTGGAATTTCCAAAACATGGACTTTGGAGTTAAATTTTAGTGTGTGAAAAAAATTTCTATTTATTATAGTTTTCAAATTTTTTTGCACAAATGAACTCTAAATTTTTTGTTTTGTTGCGATCTTATATCTTTTTTTTTTACGAGGAAAAATGGGAGAGTGAAAACTGAAGTTTGGATCTGAAAAAAAATTTTGACATCCAAAATTGAAATGCACAAATGCGGAGAGAAATAATTCCAAAAAGTATATGTGATTTTTATGGATAGGCAAAAAGTGGGTTGTTAGGCTCTTGTAAATATCCAACCACATGTTAACTTGAGAATTTAATTTTTTCTACTCTCCCTAATTTTTGGATAATTAGGCCACTTTCATCCTCAACATGTTTGTAGCATGCATATCCACCACACTTAAAACATGTTAGGATCGGTTAGAAGTCCCTTTCCTATAAAATTCCACCAAGCTATTATTAGGGGGTTGTATTAGTGGAATTTACCAAACATGGATTTTGGAGTTCATTTTTAGTGTGTGAAATAATTTTCTATTTATTATATATTTATTATTTTTTTGCACACATGAACTCTAAAAATTTCATTTTGTTGCGTTCATATATCTTTTTTGTTTACGAGGAAAAATGGGAGAGTGAAAACTCAAGTTTGGATTTGAAAAAAAAAATTTGAACATCCGAAATGGAAATACACAAATGCTGAGAGAGATAATTCCAAAAAGTATCTGTGATTTTTAAGGATAGGCAAAAAGTGGGGCGTTTGGCTCTGGTAAATATCCAACCACACATTAAATTGAGAATTTAATTTTTTCTACACCCCCTAATATTTGGATTATTAGGCCACTTGCATCCTCAACATGTTTGTGTCATGCATATCCACCACACTTAAAACATGTTAGGATCAGTTAGAAGTCTCTTTCCTATAAAATTCCACCAAGCTATTATTAGGGGGTTGTACTAGTCGAATTTCCCAAACAAGGATTTTGGAGTTCATACTTTGTGCGTGAAATAATTTTCTATTTATTATAGTTTTCAAATTTTTTTGCACACATGAACTCTTAAATTTTCATTTTGTTGCGATCTTATATCTTTTTTGTTTACAAGGAAGAATGGGAGAGTGAAAATTCAAGTTTGGATCTGAAAAAAAAAATTTTGAACATCCAAAATGGAAATGCACAAATGCTGAGCGAGATAATTCCAAAAAGTATCTTTGATTTTTAAGGATAGGTAAAAAGAGGGTCGTTTGGCTCTGGTAAATATCCAACCACATGTTAACTACTCCCCCTAATTTTTGGATCATTAGGCCACTTCCATCCTCAACATGCTTGTGGCATGCATATCCACCACACTTAAAACATGCTAGGATCAGTTAGAAGTCTCTTTCCTATAAAATTCCACCAAGCTATTATTAGGGGGTTGTACTAGTGGAATTTCCCAAACATGGATTTTTGAGTTCATTTTTTGTTCGTGAAATAATTTTCAATTTATTATAGTTTTCAATTTTTTTGCACACATGAACTCATAAATTTTCATTTTGTTGTTATCTTATATCTTTTTTGTTTACGAGGAAAAATGGGAGAGTGAAAACTCAAGTTTGGATCTGGAAAAAAAAATTTGAACATCCAAAATGGAAATGCACAAATGCTGAGAAAGATAATTCGAAAAAGGATCTGTGATTTTTAAGGATAGGCAAAAAGTGGGTTGTTTGACTCGGGTAAATATCCAACCACACATTAACTTAAGAATTTAATTTTTGCTACTCCCCCTAATTTTTGGACAATTAGGCCACTTGCATCCTCAACATGCTTGTGGCATGCATATCCACCACACTTAAAACATGTTAGGATCAGTTAGAAGTCTCTTTCCTATAAAATTCCAGCAAGCAATTATTAGGGGTTGTACTGGTGGAATTTCCCAAACATGGAATTTTGAGTTCATTTTTGGTGCATGAAATAATTTTGTGTTTATTACACTTTTCAATTTTTTTTGCACACATGAACTCTGAAATTTTCATTTTGTTGCGATCTTATATCTTTTTTGTTTACGAGGAAAAATGGGAGAGTAAAAACTCAATTTTGGATCCGAAAGAAAAAATTTGAACTTCCAAAATAGAAATGCACAAATGCTGAGAGAGATAATTCCAAAAAGCATCTGTGATTTTTAAGGATGGGAAAAATGTGGGTTGTTTGGCTCTGGTAAATATCCAACCACATATTAACGTGATAATTTAATTTTTTCTACTCCCCCTAATTTTTGGATCATTAGGCCACTAGCATCCTCAACATGCTTGTGGCAGGCATATCCACCACACTTAAAACATGTTAGGATAAGTTAGAAGTCTCTTTCCGATAAAATTCCACCAAGCTATTATTAGGGGGTTGTACTAGTGGAATTTCCCAAACATGGATTTTGGAGTTCCTTTTTTGTGCGTAAAATAAGTTTCTATTTAATATAGTTTTTAATTTTTTTAGCACACATGAACTCTAAAATTTTATTTTTGTTCCTATCTTATATCTTTTTTGTTTACGAGGAAAAATGGGAGAGTGAAAACTTAAGTTTGGATCTGAAAAAAAAAATTTTGAACATCCAAAATGGAAATGCACAAATGCTGAGAGCGATAATTCCAAAAAGTATATGTGATTTTAAAGGATAGGCAAAAAGTGGGTTGTTTGGCTCTGCTAAATATCCAACCCCACGTTAACTTGAGAATTTAATTTTTTCTACTCCCCCTAATTTTGGATCATTAGGTCTCTTGCATCCTCAACATGCTTGTGACATGCATATCCTCCACACTTAAAACATGTTAGGATCAATTAGAAGTCTCTTTCCGATAAAATTCCACCAAGCTATTATTAGGGGGTTGTACTTGTGGAATTTCCCAAACATGGATTTTGGAGTACATTTTTAGTGCATGAAATAATTTTCTATTTTTTGTAGTTTTTAATTTTTTTTGCACACATGAACTCTAAAATTTTCATTTTGTTGCGATCTTATATCTTTTTTTTTTAAGAGAAAAAATGGGAGACTGAAAACTCAAGTTTGGATCTGAAAAAAAAAAATTTGAACATCCAAAGTGGAAAAGCACAAATGCTGAGAGAGATAATTCCAAAAAGTATCTGTCATTCTTAAGGATAGGCAAAAAGTGGGTTGTTTGGCGCTGGTAAATATCCAACCACTCGTTAACTAGAGAATTTAATTTTTTCTACTCCCCCTATTTTTTGTATCATTAGGCCACTTTCATCCTCAACATGCTTGTGGCATGCATATCCACCACCCTTAAAACCTATTAGGATCAGTTAGAAGTCTCATTCCGATAAAATTCCACCAAGCTATTATTAAGGGGTTGTACTAGTGGAATTTCCCAAACATGGATTTTGGAGTTCATTTTTAGTGCGTGAAATAATTTTCTATTTATTATAGTTTTGAAATTTTTTTGCACACATAAACTGTAAAATTTTCATTTTGTTGCGATCTTATATCTTTTTTTTTTAAGAGAAAAAATGGGAGAGTGAAAACTCAAGTTTGGATCTGAAAAAAATAAATTTTAACATCCAAAGTGGAAAAGCACAAATGCTGAGAGAGATAATTCCAAAAAGTATCTGTCATTCTTAAAGATAGGCAAAAAGTGGGTTGTTTGGCGCTGGTAAATATCCAACCACTCGTTAACTAGAGAATTTAATTTTTTCTACTCCCCCTAATTTTTGGATCATTAGGCCACTTGTATCCTCAACATGCTTGTGGCATGCATATCCACCACCCTTAAAACATATTAGAATCAGTTAGAAGTCTCTTTCCTATATAATTCCACCAAGCTATTATGAAGGGGTTGTACTAGTAGAATTTCCCAAACATGGATTTTGGATTACATTTTTAGTGCGTGAAATAATTTTCTATTTCTTATAGTTTTGAAATTTTTTTGCACACATGAATTGTAAAATTTTCATTTTGTTGTGATCTTATATCTTTTTTTTTTTACGAGGAAAAATGGGAGAGTGAAAACTCAAGTTTGGATCTGAAAAAAAAAATTTGAACATTGAAAATGGAAATGCACAAATGCTGAAAGAGATAATTCCAAAAAGTATCTGTGATTTTTAAAGATAGGCAAAAAGTGGGTTGTTTTGTTCTGGTATAGATCCAACCACACGTTAACTATAGAATTTAATGTTTTCTATCCCCCTAATTTTTGGATCATTAGGCCACTTGCATCCTCAACATGCTTGTGGCATGCATATCCACCACCCTTAAAACATGTTAGGATCAGTAAGAAGTCTCTTTCCTATAAAATTCCACCAAGCTATTATTTGGGGGTTGTACTAGTGGAATTTCCCAAACATGGATTTGGAGTTCATTTTTAGTGCGTGAAATAATTTTCAATTTATTATAGTTTTCAATGTTTTTCACACACAAGAACTCTAAAATTTTCATTTTCTTGCGTCCTTATATCGTTTTTGTTTTCGAGGAAAAATAGGAGAGTGAAAACTCAAGTTTGGATTTGAAAAAATAAAATTTGAACATCCAAATTGGAAATGCACAAATTCTGAGAGAGATAACTCCAAAAAGTATCTGTTATTTTGAAGGATTGGAAAAAAGTGGGTTGTTTGGCTCTGGTAAATATCCAACCACATGTTAACTTGAGAATTTAATTTTTTCTTCTCCCCCTAATTTTTGGATCATTAGGCCACTTGCATCCTCAACCTGCTTGTGGCATGCATATCCACCACACTTAAAACATGTTAAGATTAGCTAGAAGTCTCTATCCTATAAAATTCCACCAAGCTATTATTAGGGGGTTGTACTAGTGGAATTTCCCAAACATGGATTTTGGAGTTCATTTTTAGTGCGTGAAATAATTTTCTATTTATTATAGTTTTCTAATTTTTTTGCACACATGAACTGTAAAATTTTCATTTTGTTGCGAACTTATATCTTTTTTGTTAACGAGGAAAAAAAGGGAGAGTGAAAACTCAAGTTTGGATCTGAAAAAAAAAAAATTGAACATCCAAAATGGAAATGCACAAATGCTTAGAGAGATAATTCCAAAAAGTATCTGTGATTTTTAAGGATAGGCAAAAGTGGGTTGTTCGGCTCTGGTAAATATCCAACCACACGTTAACTTGAGAATTTAATTTTTTCTTCTCCCCCTAATTTTTTGATCATTAGGCCACTTGCATCCTCAACAAGCTTGTGGCATGCATATCCACCACACTTAAAACATGTTAGGATCAGTTAGAAGTCTCTTTCCTACAAAATTCCACCAAGCTATTATTAGGGGGTTGTACTAGTGGAATTTTCCAAACATGGATTTTGGAGTTCATTTTTAGTGCGTGAAATAATTTTCTATTTATTATAGTTTTCAAATTTTTTTGCACACATGAACTCTAAAATTTTCATTATGTTGCGATCTTAAATCGTTTTCGTTTACGAGGAAAAAAGGGAGAGTAAAAACACAAGTTTGGATCTGAAAAAGAAATATTTGAACATCCAAAATGGAAATGCACAAATGCTGAGAGAGATAATTCCAAAAAGTATATGTGATTATTAAGGATAGGCAAAAAGTGGGTTGTTTGGCTCCGCTAAATATCCAACCACATGTTAACTTGAGAATTTAATTTTTTCTGCTACCCTTTATTTTTGGATCATTAGGCCACTTGCATCCTCAACATGCTTGTGGCATGCATATCCACCACACTTAAAACATGTTAGGATCAGCTAGAAGACTCTTTCCTATAAAATTCCACCAAGCTATTATTAGGGGGTTGTACTAGTAGAATTTCCCAAACATGGATTTTGGAGTTCTTTTTTAGTGCGTGAAATAATTTTCTATTTATTATTGTTTTCAAACTTTTTTGCTCACATGAACTCTAAAATTTGCATTTTGTTGCGATCTTATATCTTTTTTTTTTACGAGAAAAAGTGGGAGAATGAAAACTCAAGTTTGGATCTGAAAAAAAAAATTTGAACATCTAAAATGAAATTCCACAAATACTGAGAGAGATAATTCGAAAAAGTATTTGTGATTTTTAAGGATAGAAAAAAAGTGGGTTGTTTGGCTCTGGTAAATATCCAACCACACGTTCTCTTAAGAATTTAATTTTTTCTACTCCCCCTAATTTTGTGATCATTAGGCCACTTGCATCCTCAACATGCTTGTGGCATGCATATCCACCACACTTAAAACATGTTAGGTTCCGTTAGAAGTCTTGTTACTATAAAATTCCACCAAGCTATTATTAGGGAGTTGTACTAGTGGAATTTCCCAAACAAGGATTTTGGAGTTCATTTTTAGTGCGTGAAATAATTTTCTATTTATTATAGTTTTCAAATTATTTTGCACACATGATATGAAAAATTTTCATTTTGTTGCGATCTTGTATCTTTTTTGTTTACGAGGAAAAATGGGAGAGTGAAAACCCAAGTTTGGATATGAAAAAAAATTTTGAACATCCAAAATGGAATTGCACAAATGATGAGAGAGATAATTCAAAAAAGTATCTGTCATTTTTAAGGATAGGAAAAAAGTGGGTTTTTTTGCTCAGGTAAATATCCAACCACACGTTAACTTGAGAATTTAATTTTTTCTACTCCCCCTAATTTTATGATCATTGGGCCACTTGCATCCTCAACATGATTGTGGCATGCATATCCACCTGCCTTAAAACTTGTTAGGATCAGTTATAAGTCTCTTTCCAATAAAATTCCACCAAGCTATTATTAGGGGGTTGTACTAGTGGAATTTGCCAAACATGGATTTTTGAGTTGATTTTTAGTGCGTGAAATAATTTTCTATTTATTGTAGTTTTCAAATTTTTTTACACACATGAACTCTAAAATTTTCATTTTGTTGCGATCTTATATATTTTTTGTTTACGAGGAAAAATGGGAGAGTGAAAACTCAAGTTTGGATCTGAAAAAAAAAATTTGAACATCCAAAATGGAAATGCACAAATGCTGAAACAGATCATTCCAAAAAGTTTCTGTGATTTTTAAAGATAGGAAAAAAGTGGGTTGTTTGGTTCTGGTATATATCCAACCACATGTTAACTTGTGAATTTAATTTTTTCTATCCCCCTAATTTTTGGATCATTAGGCCACTTGCATCCTCAACATGCTTGTGGCATGCATATCCACTACACTTAAAACATGTTAGGATTAGTTAGCAGTCTCTTTCCTATAAAATTCCAACAAGCTTATAAGGGGGTTGTACTAGTAGAATTTCCCAAATATGGATTTTTGAGTTCATTTTTAGTGTGTGAAATTATTTTATATTTATTATAGTTTTCAAATTTTTTTGCACACATCAACTCTAAAATTTTCATTTTTATGCGATATTATATCTTTTTTGTTTATGAGGAAAAATGGGAGAGTGAAAACTTAAGTTTGGATCTGAAAAAAAAAATTTGAACTTCCAAAATGGAAATGCACAAATGCTGAGAGAGATAATTCCAAAAAGTATCCGTGATTTTTAAGGATAGGAAAAAATTGGGTTGTTTGGCTCAGGTAAATATCCAACCACATGTTAACTTGACAATTTAATTTTTTCTACTCCCCCTATTTTTTGGATCATTAGGCCACTTGCATCCTCAACATGCTTGTGGCATGCATATCCACCACACTTAAAACAAGTTAGGATGAGTTAGATGTCTCTTTCCTATAAAAGTCCACTTAGTTATTATTAGGGGGCTGGACTAGTGGAATTTCCCAAACATGGATTATGGAGTTCATTTTTAGTGCGTGAAATAATTTTTAATTTATTATAGTTTTCAAATATTTTTGCACACATGAACTCTAAAATTTTCATTTTGTTGCGATATTATATCTTTTTTGTTTATGAGGAAAACTGGGAGAGTGAAAACTTATGTTTGGATCTGAAAAATAAAAATTTGAACTTCCAAAATGGAAATGCATAAATGCTGAGAGAGATAATTCCAAAAAGTATCTGTGATTTTTAAGGATAGGAAAAAATTGGGTTGTTTGGCTCTGGTAAATATCCAACCACATGTTAACTTGAGAATTTAATTTTTTCTACTCCCCCTATTTTTTGGATCATTAGGCCACCTCAACAAGCTTGTGGCATGCATATCCACCACCCTTAAAACATGTTAGGATCAGTTAGAAGTCTCTTCCCTATAAAATTCCACCAAGCTATTATTAGGGGGTTGTACTAGTGGAATTTCCCAAACATGGATTTTGGAGTTCATTTTTAGTGCATGAAATAATTTTCTATTTATTATAGTTTTCAAATTTTTTTGCACACATGTACTCTAAAATTTTCATTTTGTGGCGATCTTATATCTTTTTTGTTTACAAGGAAATATGGGAGAGTGAAAACTTATGTTTTGATCTCCCATTAGGCCAATTGCATCCTCAACATGCTTCTGGCATGCATATCCACCACACTTAAAACATGTTAGGATCAGTAAGAAGTCTCTTTCCTATAAAATTCCACCTAGCCATTATTAGGGGGTTGCACTCGTGGAATTTCCCAAACAAGGATTTTGGTGTTCATTTTTAGTGCATGAAATAATTTTCTATTTATTATAGTTTTTAAATTTTTTTGCACACATGAACTCTTAAATTTTCATTTTCTTGCGAATTTAAATATTTTTTGTTTTCGAGGAAAAATGGGAGAGTGAAAACTCAAGTTTAGGTCTGAAAAAAACAAATTTTAACATCCAAAATGGAAATGCACAAATGCTGAGAGAGATAATTCAAAAAAGTATCTGTGATTTTTAAGAATAGGCAAAAAGCGGGTTGTTTGGCTCTGGTAAATTATCCAACCACACGTTAACTTGAGAATTTAATTTTTTCTACTCCCCCTAATTTTTGGATCATTAGGCCACTTGCATCCTCAACATGCTTGTGGCATGTATATCCACCACACTTAAAACATGTTAGGATCAGTTAGAAGTCACTTTCCTATAAAATTCCACCAAGCTATTATTTGGGGGTTGTACAAGTGGAATTTTCCAAACTTGGATTTTGGAGTTCATTTTTAGTGAGTGAAATAATTTTCAATTTATTATAGTTTTCAATGTTTTTCACACACTAGTACTCTAAAATTTTCATTTTGTTGCGTTCTTATATTGTTTTTCTTTACGAGGAAAAATAGGAGAGTGAAAACTCAAGTTTGGATTTGAAAAAAAAAAAATTTGAACATCCAAAATGGAAATGCACAAATGCTGAGAGAGATAACTCCACAAAGTATCTGTTATTTTAAAGGATAGGAAAAAAGTGGGTTGTTTGGCTTTGGTAAATATCCAACTACATGTTAACTTGAGAATTTAATATTTTCTTCTCCCCCTAATTTTTGGATCATTTGGCCACTTGCATCCTCAACCTGCTTGTGGCATGCATATCCACCACACTTAAAACATGTTAGGATCAGTTAGAAGTCTCAATCCTTTAAAATTCCACCAAGCTATTATTAGGGGGTTGTACTAGTGGAATTTCCCAAACATGGATTTTGGAGTACATTTTTAGTGCGTGAAATAATTTTCTATTTATTATAGTTTTCAAAATTTTTTTCACACATGAACTGTAAAATTTTCATTTTGTTGCGATCTTATACCTTTTTTTGTTAACGAGGAAAAAAGGGAGTGAGAAAACTCAAGTTTGGATTTGAAAAAAAAAATTGAACATCCAAAATGGAAATGAACAAATTGTTAGAGAGATAATTCCAAAAAGTATCTGTGATTTTTAAGGATAGGCAATAGGCTCTGGTAAATATCCAACCACACGTTAACTTGGGAATTTAATTTTTTATTCTCCCCCTAATTTCTGGATCATTAGGCCACTTGCATCTTCAACATGCTTGTGGCATGCATATCAACCACACTTAAAAAATGTTAGGATCAGATAGAAGTCTTTTTCCTATAAAATTCCACCAAGCTTTTATTAGGGGGTTGTACTAGTGGAATTTCCCAAACATGGATTTTTGGAGTTCATTTTTAGTGCGTGAAATAATTTTCTATTTATTATAGTTTTCTATTTTTTTTGCACACATGAACTCTAAAATTTTCAATTTGTTGCGATCTTATATCTTTTTTGTTTACGAGAAAAAATGGGAGAGTGAAAAATCAAGTTTGGATCTGAAAAAAAAAAATTTGAACATCCAAAATGGAAATGCACAAATGCTGAGAGAGATAATTCCAAAAACTATTTGTGATTTTTAAGGATAGGCAAAAAGTGGGTTGATTGGCTCTGGTAAATATCCAACCACACGTTCACTTGAGAATTTAATTTTTTCTACTCCCCCAAATTTTTGGATCATTAGGCCACTTGCATCCTCAGAATGCTTGTGGCATGCAAATCCACCACACTTAAAACATGTTAGGATCAGTTAGAAATCTCTTTCCTATAAAATTCCACCAAGCTATTATTTGGGGGTTGTACTAGTGGAATTTCCCAAACATGGAGTTTTGAGTTCATTTTAATGCATGAAATAATTTTCTATTTATTATAGTTTTCAAATTTTTTTGCACACATGTACTCTTAAATTTTTATTTTGTAGCGATCTTTAATCTTTTTTGTTTACGTGGAAAAAAGGGAGAGTGAAAACTCAAGTCTGGATCTGAAAAAAGAAAATTTGAACATCCAAAATGGAAATGCACAAATGCTGATAGAGATAATTCCAAAAAGTATCTGTGATTTTTAAGGATAGGCAAAAAGTGGGTTGTTTGGCTCTAGTAAATATCCAACCACACGTTATCTTTTGAATTTAATTTTTTCTACTCCCCCTAATTTTTGGATCATTGCCACTTGCATCCTCAACATGCTTGTGGCATGCATATCCACCATACTTAAAACATGTTAGGATCAGTTAGAAGTCTCTTTCCTAGAAAATTCCACCAAGCTATTATTAGGGGGTTGTACTGGTGGAATTTCCCAAACATGGATTTTGGAGTTCATATTTAGTGCATGAAATAATTTTCTATTTATTATAGTTTTCAAATTTTTTTGCACACATGAACTGTTAAATTTTTATTTTGTTGCCATCTTAAATCTTTTTTGTTTACGAGGAAAAATGGGAGAGTGAAAACTCAAGTTTGGATCTGAAAAAAAAAATTTGAACATCCAAAATGGAAATGCACAAATGCTAAGATAGATAATTCTAAAAAGTATCTATGATTTATAAGGATAGGCAAAAAGTGGGTTGTTTGGCTCTGGTAAATATCCAACCACACGTTAACTTGAGAATTTAATTTTTTCTACTCCCCCTAATTTTGGTTTCATTAGGCCACTTGCATCCCCAACATGGTTGGGGCATGCATATCCACCACACTTTAAATTGTTAGGATCAGTTAGAAGTCTCTTTCCTATAAAATTCCACCAAGCTATTATTTGGGGGTTGTACTAGTGGAATTTCCAAAACATGGATTTTTGGAGTTCATTTTTAGTGCGTGAAATAATTTTCTATTTATTATAGTTTTCAAATTTTTTTGCACACATGAACTCTAAAATTTTCATTTTGTTGCGATCTTATATCTTTTTTGTTTACGAGCAAAAATGGGAGAGTGAAAACACAAGTTTGGATCTAAAAAAAAAAATTTGAACATCCAAAATGGAAATGCACAAATGCTGAGAGGGATAATTCCAAAAAGTATCTGTGACTTTTATGGATAGGCAAAAAGTGGGTTGTTTGGCTCTGATAAATATCCAACAACACGTTAACTTGAGAATTTAATTTTTTCTACTCCCTCTAATTTTTAGATCATTAGGCCACTTGCATCCTCAACATTCTTGTGGCATGCATATCCACCACACTCAAAAACATGTTAGGATCAATTAGAAGTCCCTTTCCTATAAAATTCCAACAAGCTCTCATCCTAATTTTTGGATGATTAGGCCACTTGTGTCCTCAACATCCTTGTGGCATGCATATCCACCACACTTAAAACATGTTTGGATCAGTTAGAAGTCTCTTTCCTATAAAATTCCACCAAGCTGTAATTAGGGGGTTGTACTAGTGGAATTTCCCAAACATGGATTTTGGAGTTCATTTTTACTGCGTCATATAATTTTCTATTTATTATAGTTTTCAAATTTTTTTGCGCACATGCACTCTAAAATTTTTATGTTGTTGCGATCTTATATCTTTTTTGTTTATGAAGAAAAAAGGGAGAGTGAAACTCAAGTTTGGAACTGAAAAAAAAATTGAACATCCAAAATAGAAATTGACATATGCTTAGAGAGATAATTCCAAAAAGTATCGGAGATTTTTAAGGATAGGCTAAAAGTGGGTTGTTTGGCTCTGGTAAATATCCAACCACACGTTAACTTGAGAATTTAATTTTTTCTACTCCCCCTAATTTTTGGATCATTAGGCCACTTGCATCCTCAACATGCTTGGGGCATGCATATCCACCACACTTAAAACATGTTAGGATCAGTTAGAAGTCTCTGTCCTATAAAATTCCACCAAGCTATTATTAGGGGGTTGTAGTAGTGAAATTTTCCAAACATGGATTTTGGAGTTCATTTTTAGTGCGTGACATAATTTTTTATTTATTATAGTTTTTAAATTTTTTTGCATCCACGAACTCTAAAATTTTCATTTTGTTGCGATCTTATATCTTTTTTTTATACAAGGAAAATGGGAGAGTGAAAACTCAAGTTTGGATCTGAAAAAAAAAGTTGAAGATCTAAAATGGAAATGGAGAATTGCTGCGAGAGATAATTCCAAAAAGTATCTGTGATTTTTAAGGATGGGAAAAAAGTGGGTTGTTTGGCTCTGGTAAATATCCAACCACACGTTAACTTGAGAATTTTAGTTTTTCTACTCCCCCTAATATTTTTATCATTAGGCCACTTGCATCCTCAACATGCTTGTGGCATGTATATCCACCACACTTAAAACATGTTAGGATCAGTTAGAAGTCTCTTTCCTATAAAATTCCACCAAGCTATTATTAGGGGGTTCTACTAGTGGAATTTCCCAAACATGGATTTTGGAGTTCAATTTTAGTGCGTGAAATAATTTTCTATTTATTATAGTTTTCAAATTTTTTTGCACACATGAACTCTAAAATTTTCTTTTTGTTGCGATCTTATATCTTTTTTGTGGATGAGGAATAATGGGAGAGTGAAAACTGAAGCTTGGATCTGAAAAAATAAAATTTCAACATCCAAAATGGAAATGAACAGATGTTGAGAGAGATAATTCCAAATAGTATCTATGATTTTTTAGGATAGGCAAAAAGTGGGTTGTTTGGCTCTTTTAAATATCCAACCACACGTTAACTTGAGAATTTAATTTTTTCTACTCCCCCTAATTTTTGGATCATTAGGCCACTTGCCACCCCAACATGCTTGTGGTATGCATATCCACCACACTTAAAACATGTTAGGGTCAGTTAGAAGTCTCTTTCCTATAAAATTCCACCATGCTATTTTACTTGTGGAATTTCCCAAACATGGATTTTTGGAGTTCATTTTTAGTGCGTGAAATAATTTTCTTTTTATTATAGTTTTCATATTTTTTTGCACACATGAACTCTAAAATTTTCATTTTATTGTGATCTTATATCTTTTTTGCTTACGAGGAAAAATGGTAGAGTGAAAAGTGAAGTTTGTATCTAAAAAAAAAAAAATTTGAACATCCAAAATTGAAATGCACAAATGCTGAGAGAGATAATTCCAAAAAGTATCTGTGATTTTTAAGGATAGGCAAAAAGTGGGTTGTTTGGCTCTGGTAAATATCCTACCACACGTTAACTGGAGAATTTAATTTTTTCTACTCCCCCTAATTTTTGGATCATTAGGCCACTTGCATCCTCAACATGCTTGTGGCATGCATACCCTCCACACTTAAAACATGTTATGATCAGTTAGAAGTCGCTTTCCTATAAAATTCCGCCAAGCTTTTATTAGGGGGTTGTACTAGTGGAATTTCCCAAACATGGATTTTGGAGTTCATTCTTAGTGCGTGAAATAATTTTTTATATATTATAGTTTTCCAATTTTTTTTGCACACAAGAACTATAAAATATTCATTTTGTTGCGATCTTATATCTTTTTTGTTTACGAGGAAAAATGGGAGAGTTAAAACTCAAGTTTGGATCTGAAAAAAAAAAGTTGAACATCCATAATGGAAATGCACAAATACTGAGAGAGATAATTCCAAAAAGTATCTGTGATTTTTATGGACAGGTAAAAAGTGGGTTGTTTGGCTCTGGTAAAAATCCAACCACACGTTAACTTGAGAATATAATTTTTTCTACTCCCCCTAATTTTTCGATGATTAGGCCACTTGCGTCCTCAACATGCTTGTGGCATGCATATCCACCACACTTAAAACATGTCAGGACCAGTTCGAAGTCTCTTTCCTATAAAATTCCACCAAGCTAATATAAGGGGTTGTACTAGTGGAATTTCCCAAACTTAGATTTTGGAGTTCATTTTTAGTGCGTGAAATAATTTTATATTTATTATAGTTTTCAAAATTTTTTGACCACATGAACTCTTAAATTTTCATTTTGTTGCGATCTTATATCTTTTTTGTTTACGAGGAAAAATGGGAGAGTTAAAAACTCAAGTTTGGATTTGAAAAAAAAAAATTTGAACATCCAAAATGGAAATGCACAAATGCTGAGAGAGATAATTCCGAAAAGTATCTTTGATTTTTAGGGATAGGCAAAAAGTGGGTTGTTTGGCTCTGTTAAATATCCAACCACACGTTAACTTGAGAATTTAATTTTTTCCACTCCCCCTAATTTTTCGATCATTAGGTCAATTGCATCCTCAACATGCTTGTGGCTTGCATATCCACCACACTTAAAACATGTTAGGATCATTTAGAAGTCTCTTTCCTATAAAATTCCACCAAACTATTATTAGGGGTTTGTACTAGTGGAATTTCCCAAACATGGATTTTGGAGTTCATTTTTAGTGTGTGAAATAAATTTCTATTTATTATAGTTTTCAATTTTTTTTGCACACATGAACTCTATAATTTTCATTTTGTTGCGATCTTATGTCTTTTTTGTTTACGATGAGAAATGGGAGAGTGAAAACTCAAGTTTGGATCTAAAAAAAAAAAAAATTGAACATCCAAAATGGAAATGCACAAATGCTGAGAGAGATAATTCAAAAAAGTATCTGTGATTTTTAAGGATAGGAAAAAAGTGGGTTTTTTGGCTCTGGTAAATATCCAACCGCATGTTAACTTGAGAATTTAATATTTTCTTCTCCCCCTAATTTTTCGATCATTAGGCCACTTGCATCCGCAACATGCTTCTGGCATGCATATCAACCACACTTAAAATATGTTAGGATCAGTTAGAAGTCTCTATCCTATAAAATTTCACCAAGTTATTATAAGGGGGTTGTACTCGTGGAATTTCGCAAACGTGGATTTTCGAGTTCATTTTTAGTGCTTGAAATAATTTTCTATTTATTATAGTTTTCAAATTTTTTGCATACATGAACTCTTAAATTTTCATTTTGTTGCGATCTTATTTCTTTTTTGTTTATGAGGAAAAATCGGAGAGTAAAAACTCAAGTTTGGATCTGAAAAAAAAAATTTAACATCCAAAATTGTAAAGGACAAATGCTGTGAGAGATAATTCCAAAAATTATTTGTGATTTTTTAGAATAGGCAAAAAGTGGGTTGTTTGGCTCTGGTAATTATCCAACGACACGTTAACATGAGAATTTAATTTTTTCTACTCCCCCTAATTTTTGGATCATTAGGCCACTTGCATCCTCAACATGCATGTGGCATGCATATCCACCACACTTAAAACATGTTAGGATAAGTTAGAAGTCTCTTCCCTATAAAATTCCACCAAGCTAGTATTATGGGGTTGTACTAGTGGAATTTTGCAAACATGGATTTTGGAGTTCATTTTTTGTGCGTTAAATAATTTTCTATTTATTATAGTTTTCAAATGTTTTTGCCCACATGAACTTTAAAATTTTAATTTTGTTGCGATCTTATATCTTTTTTGTTTACGAGGAAAAATGGGAGAGTGAAAACTCAAGAATAGATCTGAAAAAAAAAATTTGAACATCCAAAATGGAAATGCAAAAATGCTGAGAGAGATAATTCAAAAAAGTATCTGTGATTTTTAAGGATAGGCAAAAACTGGGTTGTTTGGCTCTGGTAAATATCCAACCACACGTTAACTTGAGAATTTAAATTTTTCTACTCCCCCCAATTTTTGGATCGTTAGGCCACTTGCATCCTCAACATGCTTGTGGCATGCACTTCCTCCACACTTAAAACATGTTATGATCAGTTAGAAGTCTCTTTCCTATAAAATTCCGCCAAGCTTTTATTAGGGGGTTGTACTAGTGGAATTTCCCAAACATGGAGTTTGGAGTTCATTTTTAGTGCGTGAAATAATTTTCTATATATTATAGTTTTCAAATTTTTTTTGCACACTAGAACTTTAAAATATTCATTTTGTTGCGATCTTATATCTTTTTTGTTTACGAGGAAAAATGGGAGAATGAAAACTCAAGTTTGGATCTGAAAAAGAATATTTGAACATCCATAATGGAAATGCACAAATGCTGAGAGAGATAATTCCAAAAAGTATCTGTGATTTTTATGGACAGGTAAAAAGTGGGTTGTTTGGCTCTGGTTAATATCCAACCACATGTTAACTTGAGAATTTAATTTTTCAACTCCCCTTAATTTTTGGATCATTAGGCCACTTGCATCCTCAAATTGCTTGTGGCATGCGTATCCACCGCACTTAAAACATGTTAGGATCAGTTAGAAGTCTTCTTCCTATAATATTCCCCGAAGCTATTATTAGGGGGTTCTACTAGTGGAATTTCCCAAACATGGATTTTGGAGTTCATTTTTAGTCCGTGAAATAATTTTCTATTTATTATAGTTTTCTATTTTTTTTGCACACATGAACTCTAAAATTTTAATTTTGTTGCCATCTAATATCTTTTTTGTTGACAAGGAAAAATGGGAGAGTGAACACTCAAGTTTGGATCTGAAAAAAAAAAAATTTGAACATCCAGAATTGAGATGCACAAATGCTGAGAGCGATAATTCCAAAAAGTATCTGTGATTTTTAAGGATAGGCAAAAACTGGGTTGTTCCGCTCTGGTAAATATCCAACCACACGTTAACTTGAGAATTTAATTTTTTCTTCTCACCCACATTTTTGGATCATTAGGCCACTTGCATCCTCAATATGCTTGTGGCATGCATATCCACCACACTTAAAACATGTTAGGATAAGTTAGAACTCTTTTTCCTATAGAATTCCACCAAGCTATTATTAGGGTGTTGTACGAGTGGAATTTCCCAAACATGGATGTTGGAGTTCATTTTTTGTGCGTGAAATAATTTTCTATTTACTATAGTTTTCAAAATTTTTTCCACACATGATCTCTAAAATTTTCATTTTGTTGCGATCTTATATCTTTTTTGTTTACGAGGAAAAATGGGAGGGTGAAAACTCAAGTTTGGATATGAAAAAAAAAATTTGAACATCCAAAATGGAAATACACAAATGCTGAGAGAGATAATTCCAAAAAGTATGTGCGATTTTTAAGGATAGGCAAAAAGTGGGTTGTTTGGCTCTGGTAAATATCCAACCACACGTTAACTTGAGATTTAATTTTTTCTTCTCCCCCTAATTTTTGGATCATTAGGCCACTTGCATCCTCAACATGCTAGTGGCATGCTTGTCCACCACACTTAAAACCTGTTAGGATCAGTTAGAAGTCTCATTCCTATAAAATTCTACCAAGCTATTATTAGGGTGTTGTACTTGTGGAATTTCCCAAACATGGATTTTGGAGTTCATTTTTAGTGCGTGAAATAATTTTTTATTTATTATAGTTTTAGAATATTTTTGCACACATGATCTCTAAAATTTTCATTTTGTTGGGATCTAATATCTTTTTTTTTTACGAGGAAAAATGGGCGAGTGAAAACTAAAGTTTGGATCTGAAAAAAAAAAATATGAACATCCAAAATGGGAATGCACAAATGTTGAGAGAGATAATTCCAAAAAGTATCTGTGATTTTTTAACATAGGCAAAAAGTGGGTTGTTTGGCTCTGGTAAATATCTTACCACACGTTAACTTGAGAATTTAATTTTTTCTACTCCCCCTAATTTTTGGACCATTAGGCCACTTGCATCCACAACATGCTTGTGGCATGCATATCCACCACACTTAAAACATGTGAGGATCAGTTAGAGGTCTCTTTCCTATAAAATTCCGCCAAGCTATTATTAGGGGGTTCTACTAGTGGAATTTCGCAGACATGGATTTTTGACTTTATTTTTAGTGCGTGAAATAGTTTTCTATTTATTATAGTTTTCAAATTTTTTGCACACTTGAACTCTAAAATTTTCATTTTGTTGCGATCTTATATCTTTTTTTTTACAAGGAATAATGGGAGAGTGAAAACTCATGTTTGGATCTGAAAAAAAAAATTTGAACATCATAAATGGAAATACACAAATGCTGAGAGAGATAATTCCAAAAAGTATCTTTGATTTTTAAGGATAGGCAAAAAGTGGGTTGTTTGGCTCTGGTAAATATCCAACCACACGTTAACTTGAGAATTTAATATTTGCTACTCCCCCTAATTTTTGGATCATTTGGCCACATGCTTCCTCAGCATGCTTGTGGCATGCATATCCACCACACTTAAAACATGTTAGGATTAGTTAGAAGTCTCTTCCCTATAAAATTCCACCAAGCTATTATTAAGGGGTTGTACTAGTGGAATTTCCGAAACATGGATTTTGAAGTTCATTTTTAGTGCGTGAAATAATTTTCTATTTATTATATTTTTCAAATATTTTTGCACACATGAACTCTATAATTTTCATTTTGTTGCGATCTTATATCTTTTTTGTTTACGAGGAGAAATGGAAGAGAGAAAACTCAAGTGTGGATCTAAAAAAATAAAAATTTGAACATCCAAAATCGAAATACACAAATGCTGAGAGAGATAATTCCAAAAAGTATCTTTGATTTTTAAGGATAGGCAAAAAGTGGGTTGTTTGGCTCTGGTAAATATCCAACCACACGTTAACTTGAGAATTTAATATTTGCTACTCCCCCTAATTTTTGGATCATTAGGCCTCTTGCATCCTCAACATGCTTGTGGCATGCATATCCACCACACATAAAACATGTTTGGATCAGTTAGAAGTATCTTTCCTATAAAATTCCACCAAGCTATTATTAGGGGGTTGTACTAGTGGAATTTCCCAAACATGGACTTAGGAGTTCATTTTTAGTGCGTGAAATAATTTTCTATTTATTATACTTTTCAAATTTTTTTGCACACCTGAACTCTATAATTTTCATTTTCTTGCGATCTTATATCTTTTTTGTTTACGAGGAAAAATGGGAGAGTGAAAACTCAAGTTTGGATCTGAAAAAAATAAATTTGAACATCCAAAATGATAATGCAAAAATGCTGAGAGAGATAATTCAAAAAAAGTATTTGTGACTATTAAGGATAGGCCAAAACTGGGTTGTCTGGCTCTGGTAAATATCCAACCACTCGTTAACTTGAGAATTTAATTTTTTCTACTCCCCCTAATTTTTGGATCGATAGGCAACTTTCATCCTCAACATGCTTGTGGCATGCATAAACACCACACTTAAAACATGTTAGGATCAGTTAGAAGTCTCTTTCCTATAAAATTCCACCAAGCTATTATTAGGGGGTTGTACTAGTGGAATTTCCCAAACATGGATTTTGGAGTTCATTTTTTGTGCGTGAAATAATTTTCTATTTATTATAGTTTTCAAATTTTTTTACACACATGATCTCTAAAATTTTCATTTTGTTGCGATCTTATATATTTTTTGTTTACGAGGAAAAATGGAAGAGAGAAAACTCAAGTTTGGATCTGAAAAAAAAAATTTGATCATCCAAAATGAAAATGCACAAATGTTGGGAGAGATAATTCCAAAAAGTATCTGTGATTTATAAGGATAGGCAAAAAGTGGGTTGTTTGGCTGTGGTAAATATCCAACCACACGTCAACTTGAGAATTTAATTTTTTCTTTCTCCCCCTAATTTTTAGATCATTAGGCCACATGCATCCTCAAAATGCTTGTGGCATGCATATCCACCACACTTAAAACATGTTAGGATCAGTTAGAAGTCTTCTTCCTATAATATTCCCCCAAGCTATTACTAGGGGGTTGTATTAGTGGAATTTCCCAAACATGGATTTTGGAGTTCATTTTTAGTGCATGAAATAATTTTCTATTTATTATAGTTTTCTATTTCTTTTGCACACAAGAACTCTAAAATTTTAATTTTGTTGCAATCTTATATCTTTTTTGTTTACAAGGAAAAATGGGAGAGTGAACACTCAAGTTTGGATAAAAAAAAAAAAAACATTTAAACATCCAAAATTGAAATACACAAATGCTAAGAGCGATAATTCCAAAACGTATCTGTGGTTTTTAAGGATTGGCAAAAAGTGGGTTGTTTGGCTCTAGTAAATATCCAACCACACGTTAACTTGGGAATTTACTTTTTTCTACTCCCCCTAATTTTTGGATCATTAGGCCACTTGCATCCTCAACATGCTTGTGGAATGCATATCCACCACACTTAAAACATGTTAGGATCAGTTAGAAGTCTCTTTCCTATAAAATTCCACCAAGCTATTATTAGGGTGTTGTACTAGTGGACATTCCCAAACATGGATTTTGGAGTTCATTTTTAGTGCGTGAAATAATTTTCTATTTATTATAGTTTTCAAGTATTTTTCCACACATGATCTATAAAATTTTCATTTTGTTGCGATTTTATATCTTTTTTGTTTACGAGGAAAAATAGGAGAGTGAAAACTCAAGTTTGGATCCGAAAAAAAAAAATTGAACATCCAAAATGGAAATGCACAAATGCTGAGAGAGATAATTCCAAAAATTATCTGTGATTTTTAAGGATAGGCAAAAAGCGGGTTGTTTGGCTCGGGTAAATATCCAACCACGTGTTAACATGAGAATTTAATTTTTTTTTTTCCGCCAAATTTTTGGATCATTAGGCCACTTGCATCCTCAACATGCTTGTGGCATGCATAAACAACACACTTAAAACATGTTAGGATCTGTTAGAAGTCTCTATCCTATAAAATTCCACCAAGCTATTATTAGGGGGTTGTACAAGTGGAATTTCCCAAACATGGATTTTTGAGTTCATTTTTAGTGCGTGAAATAATTTTCTATTTATTATAGTTTTCAAAAAAAATTTCACACATGATCTCTAAAATTTTCATTTTCTTGCGATCTTTTATCTTTTTTGTTTGCAAGGAAAAATGGGAGAGTGAAAACTCAAGTTTGGATTTGAAAAAAAAAATTTGAATATCCAAATTGGACTGTACAAATGCTGAGAGAGATAATTCCAACAAGTATCTATGATTTTTAAGGATAGGCAAAAAAAAAAAATTTGAACATCCAAAATCGAAATGAACAAACGCTGAGAGAGATAATTCCAAAAAGTATCCGTGATTTTTAAGGATAGGCAAAAAGTGGGTTGTTTGGCTCTGGTAAATATCCAACCACACGTTAACATGAGAATTTAATTTTTTCTTTCTCCCCCTAATTTTTGGATCATTAGGCCACTTGCATCCTCAACATGCTTGTGGCATGCATATCCACCACACTTAAAACATGTTAGGATCAGTTAGAAGTCTTCTTCCTATAATATTCCCTCAAGCTATTACTAGGGGGTTGTATTAGTGGAATTTCCCTAACATGGATTTTGGAGTTCATTTTTAGTGTGTGAAATAATTTTCTATTTATTATAGTTTTCTATTTCTTTTGCACACAAGAACTCTAAAATTTTCATTTTGTTCCAATCTTATATCTTTTTTGTTTACGAGGAAAAATGGGAGAGTGAACACTCAAGTTTGGATCTGAAAAAAAAAAAAATTTAAACATCCAGAATTGAAATGCACAAATGCTATGAGCGATAATTCCAAAAAGTATCTGTGGTTTTTAAGGATAGGCAAAAAGTGGGTTGTTTGGCTCTAGTAAATATCCAACCACACGTAAACTTGGGAATTTACTTTTTGCTACTCCCCCTAATTTTTGGATCATTAGGCCACTTGCATCCTCAACATGCTTGTGGCATGCATATCCACCACACTTAAAACATGTGAGGATCAGTTAGAAGTCTCTTTCCTATAAAATTCCACAAAGCTATTATTAGGGGGTTGTACTAGTGGAATTTCCCAAACAATGATTTTGGAGTTCATTTTTAGTGCGTGAAATAATTTTCTATTTATTATAGTTTTCAAATTTTTTTGCACACATGAACTCTTAAATTTTCATTTTGTTGCGATCTTATATCTTTTTTGTTTACGAGGACAAATGGGAGAGTGAAAACTGAAGTTTGGATCTGAAAAAAAAATTTTAAAACCCAAAATCGAAATGCACAAATGCTGAGAGAGATAATTCCAAAATGTATCTGTGATTTTTAAGGATAGGCAAAAAGTGGGTTGTGTGGTTCGGGTAAATTATCCAACCACACGTTAACTTGAGAATTTAATTTTTTCTTCTCTCCCTAATTTTTGGATCATTAGGCCACTTGCATCCTCAACATGGTTGTTGCATGCATATCCACCACACTTAAAACATGTTAGGATCAGTTAGAAATATTTTTCCTATAAAATTCCACCAAGCTATTATTAGGGGCTTGTACGAGTGGAATTTCCCAAACATGGATTTTGGAGTTCATTTTTAGTGCGTAAAATAATTTTCTATTTATTATAGTTTTCAAATTTTTTTGCTCACATGCACTCTAAAATTTTCATTTTGTTGCGATCTTATATC
This sequence comes from Aristolochia californica, assembly GCF_029961685.1. Taxonomy (NCBI): domain Eukaryota; kingdom Viridiplantae; phylum Streptophyta; class Magnoliopsida; order Piperales; family Aristolochiaceae; genus Aristolochia; species Aristolochia californica. Next base: position 11,234,283 of record NW_027181826.1, read on the forward strand.
TTTTTTGTTTACGAGAAAAAATTGGAGAGAGAAAACTCAAGTTTGGATCCGAAAAAAAAAAATCGGAAATCCAAAATAGAAATGCACAAATGCTGAGAGAGATAAATCCAAAAAGTATCTGTGATTTTTAAGGATAGACAAAAACTGGATTGTTTGGTACTGGTAAATATCCAACCACACGTTATCTTGAAAATTTTATTTTTTCTACTCTCCCTAATTTTTGGATTATTAGGCCACTTGCATCCTCTACATGCTTGTGGCATGCATATCCACCACACTTAAAACATGTTAGGATCAGTTAGAAGTCTCTTTCCTATAAAATTCCAATGAGCTATTATTTGGGGGTTGTACTTGTGGAATTTCTCAAACAATGATTTTGGAGTTGATTTTTAGCGCATGAAATAATTTTCTATTTATTTTAGTTTTCAAATTTTTATGCACACATGATCTCTAAAATTTTCATTTTGTTGGGATCTTATATCTTTTTTGTTTACGAGGAAAAATGGGAGAGTGAAAACTCAAGTTTGAATCTGAAAAAAAAAAATTTGAACGTCCAAAATGGAAATGAACAAATGCTGAGAGAGATAATTCCAAAAAGTATCCGTGATTTTTAAGGATAGGCAAAAATTGGTTTGTTTGGCTCTGGCAAATATCCAACCACACGTTAACATGAGAATTTATTTTTTTCTACTCTCCCTAATTTTTGGATCATTAGGCCACTTGCATCTTCAACATGCTTGTGGCATGCATATCCGCCACACTTAAAACATGTTAGGATCAGTTAGAAGACTTCTTCCTATAATAATACCCTAAGCTATTATTAGGGGGTTGTACTAGTGGAATTTCCCAAACATGGATTTTGGAGTTCATTTTTAGTGCGTGAAATAATTTTCTATTTATTATAATTTTCATTTTTTTTTGCACACATAAACTCTAAAATTTTCATTTTGTTACAATCTTATATCTTTTTTGTTTACGAGGAAAAATGGGAGAGTGAACACTCAAGTTTGGATCTGAAAAAAAATAAAAATTTGAACATCCTGAATTGGAATACACAGATGCTGAGAGAGATAGTTCCAAAAAGTATCTATGATTTTTAAGCATAGGCAAAAAGTGGGTTGTTTAGCTTTGGTAAATATCCAACCACACGTTAACTTGGGAATTTAATTTTTTCTACTCCCCCTAATTTTTGGTTCATTAGGCCACTTGCATCCTCAACATGCTTGTGGCATGCATATCCACCACACTTTAAAACATGTTAGGATCAGTTAGAAGTCTCTTTCCTATAAAATTCCACCAAGCTATTATTAGACTGTTGTACTAGTGGAATTTCCCAAACATGGATTTTGGAGTTCATTTTTAGTGCGTGAAATAATTTTCTATTTATTATAGTTTTCAATTTTTTTTGCACACATGAACTCTAAAATTTTCATTTTGTTGAGATCTTATATATTTTTTTTACAAGGAAAAATGGGAGAGTGAAAACTCAAGTTTGGATCTGAAAAAAAAAATTTGAACATCAGAAATGGAAATGCACAAATGCAGAGAGAGAAATGCCAAAAAGTATCTTGGATTTTTAAGTATAGGCAAAAAGTGGGTTGTTCGGCTCTGGTAAATATCCAACCACACGTTAACTTGAGAATTTAATTTTTTCTACTCCCCTTAATATTTGGATCATTAGGCCAGTTACATCCTCAATATGCTTGACGCATGCATATCCACCACACTTAAAACAAATTAGGATAAGTTAGAAGTCTCTTTCCTATAAAATTCCACCAAGCTATTATTAGGGGGTTGTACTAGTGGAATTTTCCAAACAATGTTTTTGGAGTTCATTTTTAGCGCATGAAATAATTTTCTATTTATTATAGTTTTTAAATTTTTTTGCCCACGTGGACTCTAAAATTTTCATTTTGTTGCGATCTTATATCTTTTTCATTTACGAGGAAAAATGGGAGAGTGAAAACTCAAGTTTGCATCTGAAAAAATAAAATTTGAACAATCAAAATGGAAATGCACAAATGCTGAGAGAGATAATTCCAAAAAATATCTGTGATTTTTAAGGATAGGCAAAAAGTGCGTTGTTTGGCTCTGGTAAATATCCAACCACACGTTAACTTAAGAATTTAATTTTTTCAACTCCGCCTAATTTTTGAATCATTAGGCCACTTGCATCCTCAACATGTTTGGGGCATGCATATCCACCACACTTAAAACATGTTAGGATAAGTTAGAAGTCTCTTCCCTATAAAATTCCACCAAGCTATTATTAGGGGGTTGTACTAGTGGAATTTTGCAAACATGGATTTTGGAGTTCATTTTTAGTGCGTGAAATAATTTTATATTTATTACAGTTTCGATATTTTTTTGCACACATGAACTCTAAATTTTTATTTTGTTGCGATCTTATATCTTTTTCATTTACAAGGAAAAATGGGAGAGTGAAAACTCAAGTTTGCATCTGAAAAAAAAAAATTTCAACATCCAAAATGGAAATGCACAAATGCTGAGAGAGATATTCCAAAAAATTTCTGTGATTTTTAAGGATAGGCAAAAATAGGGTTGTTTGGCTCTGGTAAATATCCAACCACACGTTAACTTGAGAATTTAATTTTTTCTTCTCCGCCTAATTTTTGGATCATTAGGCCACTTGCATCCTCAACATGCTTGTGGCATGCATATCCACCACACTTAAAACATGTTAGCATAAGTTAGAAGTCTCTTTCCTATAAAATTCCTCCAAGCTATTATTAGGGGGTTGTACTTGTGGAATTTCCCAGACATGCATTTTGGAGTTCATTTTTAGTGCGTGAAATAATTTTCTATTTATTAAAGTTTTCAAATTTTTTTGCACACATAAACTCAAAAATTTTCATTTTGTTGGGATCTTATATCTTTTTTGTTTACGAGGAAAAATGGGAGAGAGAAAACTCAAGTTTGAATCTGAAAAAAAAAATTTGAACATCCATAATGGAAATGAACAAATGCTGAGAGAGATAATTCCAAAAAGTATCTGTGATTTTTAAGGATAGGAAAAAAGTGGGTTGTTTGGCTCTGGTAAATATCCAACCACACGTTAACATGAGAATTTAATTTTTTCTACTCTCCTTAATTTTTGGATCATTAGGCCACTTGCATCCTCAACATGCTTCTGGCATGCATATCCACCACACTTAAAACATGTTAGGATCAGTTAGAAGTCTCTTTCCTATGAAATTCCCCCAAGCTATTAGTAGGGGGTTGTACTAGTGGAATTTCCCAAACATGGATTTTGGAGTTCATTTTTAGTAAGTGAAATAATTTTCTATTTATTATATTTTTCAAATTTTTTTGCACACTTCAACTGTAAAACTTTCATTTTGTTGCGATCTGATATCTTTTTTGTTTACGAGAAAAAATTGGAGAGAGAAAACTTAAATTTGGATCTGAAAAATTAAAATTTTGAAATCCAAAATGGAAATGCACAAATGCTGAGAGTGATAATTCCAAAAAGTATCTGTGATTTTTCAGGATAGGCAAAAAGTGGGTTGTTCGGCTCTGGTAAATATCCAACCGCACGTTAACTTGAGAATTTAATTTTTTCTACTCCCCTTAATTTTTGGATCATTAGGCCAGTTGCATCCTCAATATGCTTGTCGCATGCATATCCACCACACTTAAAACAAATTAGGATCAGTTAGAAGTTTCTTTCCTATAAAATTCCACCAAGCTATTATTAGGGGGTTGTAATAGTCAAATTTCCCAAACATGGATTTTGGAGTTCATTTTTAATGCGTGAAATAATTTTCTATTTATGATAGTTTTCAAATTTTTTTGCACACATGAACTCTAAAATTTTTATTTTGTATCGATCTTATATCTTTTTTATTTACGACGAAAAATGAGAGAGTAAAAACTCAAGTTTGGATCTAAAAAAAATAATTCGAACATCCAAAATGAAAATGTACAAATGCGGAGAGAGATAATTCCAAAAAGTATCTGTGATTTTAAAGGATGGGCAAAAGGTGGGTTGTTTGGCTCTGGTAAATATCCCACCACACGTTAACTGGAGAATTTAATTTTTTCTACTCCCCCTAATTTTAGGATCTTTAGGCCACTTGCATCCTCAACATGCTTGTGGCATGCATATCCACCACACTTAAAACATGTTAGGATCAGTTAGAAGTCCCTTTCTAATATAATTCCACCAAGCTATTATTAGGAGGTTGTACTAGTGGAATTTCCTAAACATGGATTTTGGAGTTCATTTTTAGTACTCAAATAATTTTCTATTTATTCTAGTTTTAAATTTTTTTTCCACACATGAACTCTAAAATTTTCATTTTGTGGCGATCTTATTTCTTTTTTGTTTACGAGAAAAATGGGAGAGTGAAAACTCAAGTTTGAATCCGAAAAAAAAATATGAACATCCAAAATGGAAATGTTCAAATGCTGAGAGAGATAATTCCAAAAAGTATCTGTGATTTTTAAGGATATGCAAAAAGTGGGTTGTTTGGGTCTGGTAAATATCCAATCACATGTTAACTTGAGAATTTAATTTTTTCTACTCCCCCTAATTTTTGGATCATTAGGCCACTTGCATCCTCAACATGCATGTGGCATGCATATCCACCACACTTAAAACATGTTAGGATAAGTTAGAAGTCTCTTCCCTATAAAATTCCACCAAGCTATTATTTGGGGGTTGTACTAGTGGAATTTTTGCAAACATGGATTTTGGAGTTCATTTTTAGTGCGTTAAATAATTTTCTATTTATAACAGTTTTCAAATTTTTTTGCACACATGAACTCTAAAATTTTCATTGGGTTGCGATCTTATATTTTTTTCGTTTACGAGGAAAAATGGGAGAGTGAAAACTAAACTTTGGATCTGAAAAAAAAAAAATTTGAAAATCCAAAGTGGAAATGCACAAATGCTGAGAGACATAATTCCAAAAAGTATCTGTGATTTTTAAGGATAGGCAAAAAGTGGGTTGTTTGGCTCTGGTAAATATCCAACCACACATTAACTTGAGAATTTAACTTTTTCTACTACCCCTAATTTTTGGATCCTTAGGCCACTTGCATCCTCAACATGCTTGTGGCATGGATAGCCACCACTCGTAAAACATGTTAGGATCAGTTAGAAGTTTCTTTTCTCTAAAATTCCACGAAGCTATTATTAGGGGGTTGTACAAGTGGAATTTCCCAAACAAGGAATTTGGAGTTCATTTTTAGTGCGTGAAATAATTTTCTATTTATTATAGTTTTCAATTTTTTTTGCACACATGAACTCTAAAATTTTCATTTTGTTGCGATCTTATATCTTTTTTGTTCACGAGGACAAATGGGAGAGTGAAAACTGAAGTTTGGATCTGAAAAAAAAAATTTGAAAATCCAAAATAGAAATGCACAAATGCTAAGAGAGATAATTCCAAAATGTATCAGTGATTTTTAAGGATAGGCAAAAAGTGGGTTGTTTGGCTCTGGTTAATATCCAACCACACGTTAACTTGAGAATTTAATTTTTTCTTCTCCCCCTAATTTTTGGATAATTAGGCCACTTGCATCCTCAACATGCTTGTTGCATGCATATCCACCACACTTAAAACATGTTAGGATCAGTTAGAAGTCTTTTTCCTATAAAATTCCACCAAGCTATTATTAGGGGCTTGTATGAGTGGAATTTCCCAAACATGGATTTTGGAGTTCATTTTTAGTGCGTGAAATAATTTTCCATTTATTATAGTTTTCTAATTTTTTTGCACACATTATCTCTAAAATTTTCATTTTGGTGCGATATTTACATCTTTTTTATTTATGAGGAAAAATAGGAGTGTGAAAACTCAAGTTTGGATTTGAAGAAGAAAAACTTTAACATCCAAAATGGAAATGCAAATATGTTGAGAGAGATAATTCCAAAAAGTATCTGTGATATTTAAGGATAGGCAAAAAGTAGGTTGTTTGGCTCGGGTAAATATCCAACCACACGTTGACTTGTGAATTTTAATTTTTCTACTCCCCCTAATTTTGGGATCATTAGGCCACTTGCATCCTCAACATGTTTCTGGCCCTCATATCCACCAAACTTAAAACATGTTAGGATCAGTTAGAAGTCTCTTTCCTATAAAATTCCACCAAGCTATTATTAGGGGGTTGTACTAATGGAATTTCCCAAACATGGATTATGGACTTCATTTTTAGTGCGTGAAATAATTTTCCATTTATTATAGTTTTCAAATTTTTTTGCACACATGAACTCAAAATTTTCATTTTGTTGCTATCTTATATTTTTTTTGTTTACGACCAAAAAAGAGAGAGTAAAAAGTCAAGTTTGAATCTTAAAAAAAAAATTTGAACATCCAAAATGAAAATGCACAAATGCTGAGAGAGATATTTCCAAAAAGTATTTGTGATTTTTAAGGATAGGCAAATGGTGGGTTGTTTGGCTCTGGTAAATATCCCTCCACACTTTAACTTGAAAATTTAATTTTTTCTACTCCCCTAATTTTAGGATCATTAGGCCACTTACATCCTCAACATGCTTGTGGCATGCATAGCCAGCACACTTAAAACATGTTAGGATCAGTTAGAAGTCCCTTTCCAATAAAATTTCACCAAGCTATTATTCGGGGGTTGTACTATTGGAATTTCTCAAACATGGATTTTGGAGTTCATTTTTAGTGTGTGAAATAATTTTCTATTTATTATAGTTTTCAATTTTTTTTGCACAAATGAACTCTAAAATTTTCATTTTGTGGCGATCTTATTTCTTTTTTGTTTACGAGGAAAAATGGGAGAGTGAAAACTCAAGTTTGAATCTGAAAAAAAATTTTGAACATCCAAAATGGAAATGCTCAAATGCTAAGAGAGATAATTCCAAAAAGTATCTGTGATTTTTAAGGATAGGCAAAAAGTGGGTTGTTTGGGTCTAGTAAATATCCAATCACACGTTAACTTGAGAATTTAATTTTTACTACTCCCCCTAATTTTTGGATCATTAGGCCACATGCATCCTCAACATGCTTGTGGCATGCATATCCAGCACACTTAAAACATGTTAGGATCAGTTAGAAGTCCCTTTCCAACAAAATTCCACCAAGCTATTATTCGGGGGTTGTACTAGTGGAATTTCTCAAACATGGATTTTGGAGTTCATTTTTAGTGTGTGAAATAATTTTCTATTTATTATAGTTTTCAATTTTTTTTGCACACATGAACTCTAAAATTTTCATTTTGTGGCGATCTTATTTCTTTTTTGTTTACGAGGAAAAATGGGAGAGTGAAAACTCAAGTTTGAATCTGAAAAAAAAATTTGAACATCCAAAATGGAAATGCTCAAATGCTAAGACAGATAATTCCAAAAAGTATCTGTGATTTTTAAGGATAGGCAAAAAGTGGGTTGTTTGGGTCTGGTAAATATCCAATCAGACGTTAACTTGAGAATTTAATTTTTTCTACTCCCCCTAATTTTTGGATCATTAGGCCACTTGCATCCTCAACATGCTTGTGGCATGCATATCCACCACACTTAAAACATGTTATGATAAGTTAGAAGTCTCTTCCCTATAAAATTCCACCAAGCTATTATTAGGGGGTTGTACTAGTGGAATTTTGTAAACATGGATTTTGGAGTTCATTTTTAGTGCGTTAAATAATTTTCTATTTATAACAGTTTTCAAATTTTTTTGCACACATGAACTCTAAAATTTTCATTTGGTTGCGATCTTATATCTTTTTTGTTTACGAGGAAAAATGGGAGAGTGAAAACTAAACTTTGGATCTGAAAAAAAAAAAATTTGAAAATCCAAAATGGAAATGCACAAATGCTGATAGACATAATTCCAAAATGTATCCGTGATTTTTATGGATAGGTAAAAAGTGGGTTGTTTGGCTCTGGTAAATATCCAACCACACGTTAACTTGAGAATTTAATTTTTTCTACTACCCCTAATTTTTGGATCCTTAGGCCACTTGCATCCTCAACATGCTTGTGGCATGCATAGCCACCGCATGTAAAACATGTTAGGATCAGTTAGAAGTCTCTTTCCTCTAAAATTCCACGAAGCTATTATTAGGGGGTTGTACGAGTGGAATTTCCCAAACCTGGATTTTGGAGTTCATTTTTAGTGCGAGAAATAATTTTCTATTTATTATATTATTCAAATTTTTTTGCACACTTGAACTCTAAAATTTTCATTTTGTTGCGATCTTATATCTTTCTTGTTTACGAGGAAAAATGGGAGAGTGAAAACTCAAGTTTGGATCCGAAAAAAAAAAATTTGAACATCCAAAATGAAAATGACCAAATGCTGAGAGAGATAATTCCAAAAAGTATCTGTGATTTTTAAGGATAGGCAAAAAGTGAGTTGTTTGGCTCTGGTAAATATCCAACCACACGTTAACTTGAGAATTTAATTTTTTCTACTCCCGCATAGTTTTGGATCATTAGGCGACTTGCATCCTCAACATGCTTTTGGTATGCATATCCACCACACTTAAGACATGCTAGGATCATTTAGAAGTCTCTTTCCTACCATTATTAGGGAGTTTCACAAGTGGAATTTCCCAAACATGGATTTTGGAGTTCATTTTTAGTGCGTGAAACAATTTTCTATTTACTATAGTTTTCAAATTTTTTTGCACACATGAACTCTAAAATTTTCATTTTGTTGCGATCTTTTATCTGTTTTGTTTATGAATAAAAATGGGAGAGTGAAAACTCAAGCTTGGATCAGAAAAAAAAAAATTAAACATCCAAAATGGAAAATGCAGAAATGCTGAGAGGGATAATTCCAAAAAGTATTTGTGATTTTTAAGGATAGGTAAAAAGTTGGTTGTTTGGCTCTGGAAAATATCCGAGCACACGTTAACTTGAGAATTTAATTTTTTCTACTCCCCAAAATTTTTGGATCATTAGGGCAATTGCATCCTCAACATGCTTGTTGCATGCATACCCACCACACGTAAAACATGTTTGGATCAGTTAGAAGTCTCTTTCCTATAAAATTCCACCAAGCTATTATTAGGGGTTGTACTAGTGGAATTTCCCAAACATGGATTTTGGTGTTCATTTTTAGTGCGTGAAATAATTTTCTATTTATTATAGTTTTCAAATTTTTTTGCACACAGGAACTCTAAAATTTTCATTTTGTTGCTATCTTATATCTTTTTTGTTTACGAGGAAAAATGGGAGAGTGAAAAGTCAAGCTTGGATCTGAAAAAAAATAAATTTAACATCCAAAATGGAAATGCACAAATGCAAAGAGTGATAATTCCAAAAAGTATCAGTGATTTTTGAGGATAGGCAAAAATGGGTTGTTTGGCTCTGGTAAATATCCAACGACACGTTAACTTGAGAATTTAATTTTTTCTACTCCCCCTAATTTTTGGATCATTAGGCTACTTGCATCCTCAACATGCTTGTAGCATGCATATCCAACACACTTAAGACATGTTAGGATCAATTAGAAGTCTCTTTCCTATAAAATTCCGCCAAGCTATTATTAGGGGGTTGTACTCGTGGAATTTTCCTTACATGGATTTTGGAGTTCATTTTTAGTGTGTGAAATAATTTTTTATTTATTATAGTTTTCAAATTTTTTTTCACACATGAACTATAAAATTTTAATTTTTTTACGATCTAATATCTTTTTTGTTTATGAGAAAAAATGGGTTAGTGACAACTCAAGTTTGGATCTGAAAAAAAAAATTTGAACATCCAAAATGGAAATGCACAAATGCTGAGAGAGATAATTCCAAAAATTTTCTGCGAGTTTTTAGGATAGGCAAAAAGTGGGTTGTTTGGCTCTGTTGAACATCCAACCACATGTTAACTTGAGAATTTAATTTTTTCTACTACCCCTAATTTTTGGATCATTCGGCCACTTGCATCCTCAACATGTTTGTGGCATGCATTTCCACCACACTTAAAACATGTTTGGATCAGTTAGAAGTCTCTTTCCTATAAAATTCCACCAAGCTATTATTAGGGGTTGTACTAGTGGAATTTCCCAAACATGGATTTTGGAGTTCATTTTTAGTTCGTGAAATAATTTTCTATTTATTATAGTTTACAAATTTTTGGATCATTAGGCAACTTGCTTCCTCAACATGCTTGTAGCATGCATATCCAGCACACTTAAGACATGTTAGGATCAATTAGAAGTCTCTTTCCTATAAAATTCCACCAAGCTATTATTAGGGGGTTGTACTCGTGGAATTTTCCTTACATGGATTTTGGAGTTCATTTTTAGTGTGTGAAATAATTTTTTATTTATTATAGTTTTCAAATTTTTTTTCACACATGAACTATAAAATTTTCTTTTTTTTACGATCTAATATCTTTTTTGTTTATGAGAAAAAATGGGTTAGTGACAACTCAAGTTTGGATCTGAAAAAAAAAATTTGAACATCCAAAATGGAAATGCACAAATGCTGAGAGAGATAATTCCAAAAATTTTCTGCGAGTTTTTAGGATAGGCAAAAAGTGGGTTGTTTGGCTCTGTTAAATATCCAACCACATGTTAACTTGAGAATTTAATTTTTTCTACTACCCCTAATTTTTGGATCATTCGGCCACTTGCATCCTCAACATGTTTGTGGCATGCATTTCCACCACACTTAAAACATGTTAGGATCAGTTAGAAGTCTCTTTCCAATAAAATTCCACCAAGCTATTATTAGGGGTTGTACTAGTGGAATTTGCCAAATATGGATTTTGGAGTTCATTTTTAGTTCGTGAAATAATTTTCTATTTATTATAGTTTTCAAATTTTTTTCAACACATGAAATCTAAAATTTTCATTTTGCTACGATCTGATATCTTTTTTGTTTACGAGGAAAAATGGGAGAATAAAAACTCAAGTTTGGATCTGAAAAAAAAAATTGAACATCCAAAATGGAAATGCACAAATGCTGAGAGAGATAATTCCAAAAAGTATCTATGATTTTTAAGGATAGGCAAAAATTGAGTTGTTTGGCTCTGGTAAATATCCAATCACACGTTAACTTGAGCATTTAATTTTTTCTACTCCCCCTAATTTTTGGATCATTAAGCCACTTGCATCCTCAACATGTTTGTGGCATGCATATTCACCACACTTAAAACATGTTAGGATCAGTTAGAAGTCTCTTTCCTATAAAATTCCAACAAGCTATTATTAGGGGGTTGTGCTTGTGGAATTTCCCAAACATTGATTTTCGAGTTCATTTTTAGTGCGAGAAATAATTTTCTATTTATTATAGTATTCAAATTTTTTTGCACACTTGAACTCTAAAATTTTCATTTTGTTGCGATCTTATATCTTTCTTGTTTACGAGGAAAAATGGGAGAGAGAAAACTCAAGTTTGCATCTGAAAAAAAAAAATTTGAACATCCAAAATGAAAATGCCCAAATGCTGAGAGAGATAATTCCAAAAAGTATCTATGATTTTTAAGGATAGGCAAAAAGTGAGTTGTTTGGCTCTGGTAAATATCCAACCACACGTTAACTTGAGCAGTTAATTTTTTCTACTCCCCCTAATTTTTGGATCATTAAGCCACTTGCATGCTCAACATGTTTGTGGCATGCATATTCACCACACTTAAAACATGTTAGGATCAGTTAGAAGTCTCTTTCCAATAAAATTCCACCAAGCTATTATTAGGTGGTTGTACTAGTGGAATTTCCCAAACATGGATTATGGAGTTCATTTTTAGTGCGTGAAATAATTTTCTATTTATTATAGTTTTGAATTTTATTTGCACACATGAACTCTAAAATTTTCATTTTGTTGCGATCTTATATCTTTCTTGTTTACGAGGAAAAATGGGAGAGTGAAAACTCAAGTTTGGATCTGAAAAAAAAAATTTAAACATCTAAAATGGAAATGCACAAATGCTGAGAGAGATAATTCCAAAAAGTATCTGTGATTTTTAAGGATAGGCAAAAAGTGGGTTGTTTGGCTCTGGTAAATATCCAACCACACCTTAACTTGAGAATTTAATTTTTTCTTCTCCCCCTAATTTTTGGATCTTTTGGCCACTTGCATCCTAAACATGTTTGCGGTATGCAGTTCCTCCACACTTAAAAACATGTTTGGAACAGTTAGTAGTCTCTTTCCTACAAAATTCCACCAAGCTATTATTAGGGGGTTTTTCTAGTGGAATTTCCCAAATATGGATTTTGGAGTTCATTTTTAGTGCGTTAAATAATTTTCTATTTATTATAGTTTTCAAATTAGAAGTCTCTTTCCAATAAAATTCCACCCAGATATTGTTAGGGGGTTGTACTAGTGGAATTTCCCCAATATGGATTTTGGAGTTCATTTTTAGTGCGTGAAATAATTTTCTATTTATTATAGTTTTCAATTTTTTTTCCACGCATGAACTCTAAAATTTTCAATTTGTTGCGATCTTATATCTTTTTTGTTAAGGAGGAAAAATGGGAGAGTGAAAACTCAAGTTTGGATCTGAAAAAAAAATTTCAACATCCAAAATGGAAATGCACAAATGCTGAGAGAGATAATTCCAAAAAGTATCTGTGATTTTGAAGGATAGGGAAAAAGTGGGTTGTTTGGCTCTGGTAAATATCCAACCACGTGTTAACTTGAGAATTTTTTTTTTTTCAACTCCCCCAAATTTTTGGATCATAGGGCACTTGCATCCTCAACATGTTTGTGGCATGCATATCCACCTCACTTAAAACATGTTAGGATCAGTTAGAAGTGTCTTTCCTATAAAATTCCACCATGCTATTATTAGGGGGTTGTACTAGTGGAGTTAGCCAAACATGGATTTTGGAGTTCATTTTTTGTGCGTGAAATAATTTTCTATTTATTATAGTTTTCAAATTTTTTTGCACACAAGAACTCTAAAATTTTCATTTTGTTGCGATCATATATCTTTCTTGTTGACGAGGAAAAATGGGAGAGTGAAAACTCAAGTTTGGATATGAAAAAAAAAATTTGAACATCCAAAATGGAAATACACAAATGCTGAGAGAGATAATTCCAAAAAGTATCTGTGATTCTTAAGGATAGGCAAAAAGTGGGTTATTTGGATCTGGTAAATATCCAACCACACGTTAACTTGAGAATTTAATTTTTTCTACTCCCCCAAATTTTTGGATCATTAGCCCACTTGCATCCTCAACATGCTTGTGGCATGTATATCCACCACACTTAAAACATGTTAGGATCGGTTAGAAGTCTCTTTCCTATAAAATTCCACCAAGCTATTATTAGGGGGTTGTACTAGTGGAGTTTCCCAAACATGTATTTTGGAGTTAATTTTTATTGCGTGAAATAATTTTCTATTTATTATAGTTTTCAAATTTTTTTGCTCACAAGAACTCTAAAATTTTCATTTTGTTGCGATCATATATCTTTTTTGTTTAGGAAGAAAAATGGGAGTGTGAAAACTCAAGTTTGGATCTGAAAAAAAAAATTTGAACATCCAAAATGGAAATGCACAAATGCTGAGAGAGATAATTCCAAAAATTATCTGTGATTTTTAAGGATAGGCAAAAAGTGCTTGTTTGGCTCTGGTAAATATCCAACCACACGTTAACTTGAGAATTTAATTTTTTCTACTCCCCCTAATTTTTGGATCATTAGGCCACTTGCATCCTCAACATGTTTGTGGCATGTATATCCACCACACTTAAAACATGTTAGGATCAGTTAGAAGTCTCTTTCGTATAAAATTCCACCAAGCTATTATTAGGGGGTGGTACTAGTGGAGTTTCCCAAACATTGATTTTGGAGTTCATTTTTAGTGCGTGAAATAATTTTCTATTTCTTATAGTTTCAAATTTTTTTACACACATGAACTCTAAAATTTTCATTTTGTTGCAATCCTATATCTTTTTTGTTTACGAGGAAAAAAGGGAGAGTGAAAACTCAAGTTTGGATCTGAAAAAAAAAATTTGAACATCCAAAATGGAAATGCACAAATGCTGAAAGAGATAATTCCAAAAAGTATCAGTGATTTTTAAGGATAGGCAAAAAGTGGGTTGTTTGTCACTGGTAAATATCCAACCACACATTAACTTGAGAATTTAATTTTTTCTACTCCCCCTAATTTTTGGATCTTTTGGCCACTTGCATACTCAACATGTTTGTGCCATGCATATCCACCACACTTAAAAACATGTTTGGAACAGTTAGAAGTCTCTTTCCTATAAAATTCCACCAAGCTATTATTAGGGGGTTGTACTAGTGGAATTTCCCAAACCTGGATTTTGGAGTTCATTTTTAGTGTGTGATAATTCCAAAAAGTATCTGTGATTTTTAAAGATCGGGAAAAAGTTGGTGGCTTGGCTCTGGTAAATATCCAACCACACGTTAACTTGAGAATTTAATTTTTTCTACTCCCCCTAATTTTTGGATCATAAGCCCTCATGCATCCTCAACATGTTTGTGCCACGCATATCTACCACACTTAAAACTTTTTAGGATCAGTTAGAAGTCTCTTTCCTATAAAATTCTACCAACCTATTATTAGGGGGTTGTACTAATGAAATTTCCCAAACATGGATTTTGGAGTTCATTTTTAGTGCATGAAATAATTTTCTATTTATTATAGTTTTCAAATTTTTTTCCACGCATGAACTCTAAAATTTTCAATTTGTTGCGATCTTATATCTTTTTTGTTAAGGAGGAAAAATGGGAGAGTGAAAACTCAAGTTTGGATCTGAAAAAAAAATTTCAACATCCAAAATGGAAATGCACAAATGCTGAGAGAGATAATTCCAAAAAGTATCTGTGATTTTGAAGGATAGGGAAAAAGTGGGTTGTTTGTCTCTGGTAAATATCCAACCACGTGTTAACTTGAGAATTTATTTTTTTTCAACTCCCCCAAATTTTTGGATCATAGGGCACTTGCATCCTCAACATGTTTGTGGCATGCATATCCACCTCACTTAAAACATGTTAGGATCAGTTAGAAGTGTCTTTCCTATAAAATTCCACCATGCTATTATTAGGGGGTTGTACTAGTGGAGTTAGCCAAACATGGATTTTGGAGTTCATTTTTTGTGCGTGAAATAATTTTCTATTTATTATAGTTTTCAAATTTTTTTGCACACAAGAACTCTAAAATTTTCATTTTGTTGCGATCATATATCTTTCTTGTTGACGAGGAAAAATGGGAGAGTGAAAACTCAAGTTTGGATATGAAAAAAAAAATTTGAACATCCAAAATGGAAATACACAAATGCTGAGAGAGATAATTCCAAAAAGTATCTGTGATTCTTAAGGATAGGCAAAAAGTGGGTTATTTGGATCTGGTAAATATCCAACCACACGTTAACTTGAGAATTTAATTTTTTCTACTCCCCCAAATTTTTGGATCATTAGCCCACTTGCATCCTCAACATGCTTGTGGCATGTATATCCACCACACTTAAAACATGTTAGGATCGGTTAGAAGTCTCTTTCCTATAAAATTCCACCAAGCTATTATTAGGGGGTTGTACTAGTGGAGTTTCCCAAACATGTATTTTGGAGTTAATTTTTATTGCGTGAAATAATTTTCTATTTATTATAGTTTTCAAATTTTTTTGCTCACAAGAACTCTAAAATTTTCATTTTGTTGCGATCATATATCTTTTTTGTTTAGGAAGAAAAATGGGAGTGTGAAAACTCAAGTTTGGATCTGAAAAAAAAAATTTGAACATCCAAAATGGAAATGCACAAATGCTGAGAGAGATAATTCCAAAAATTATCTGTGATTTTTAAGGATAGGCAAAAAGTGCTTGTTTGGCTCTGGTAAATATCCAACCACACGTTAACTTGAGAATTTAATTTTTTCTACTCCCCCTAATTTTTGGATCATTAGGCCACTTGCATCCTCAACATGTTTGTGGCATGTATATCCACCACACTTAAAACATGTTAGGATCAGTTAGAAGTCTCTTTCGTATAAAATTCCACCAAGCTATTATTAGGGGGTGGTACTAGTGGAGTTTCCCAAACATTGATTTTGGAGTTCATTTTTAGTGCGTGAAATAATTTTCTATTTCTTATAGTTTCAAATTTTTTTACACACATGAACTCTAAAATTTTCATTTTGTTGCAATCCTATATCTTTTTTGTTTACGAGGAAAAAAGGGAGAGTGAAAACTCAAGTTTGGATCTGAAAAAAAAAATTTGAACATCCAAAATGGAAATGCACAAATGCTGAAAGAGATAATTCCAAAAAGTATCAGTGATTTTTAAGGATAGGCAAAAAGTGGGTTGTTTGTCACTGGTAAATATCCAACCACACGTTAACTTGAGAATTTAATTTTTTCTACTCCCCCTAATTTTTGGATCTTTTGGCCACTTGCATACTCAACATGTTTGTGCCATGCATATCCACCACACTTAAAAACATGTTTGGAACAGTTAGAAGTCTCTTTCCTATAAAATTCCACCAAGCTATTATTAGGGGGTTGTACTAGTGGAATTTCCCAAACCTGGATTTTGGAGTTCATTTTTAGTGTGTGATAATTCCAAAAAGTATCTGTGATTTTTAAAGATCGGGAAAAAGTTGGTGGCTTGGCTCTGGTAAATATCCAACCACACGTTAACTTGAGAATTTAATTTTTTCTACTCCCCCTA
Organism: Aristolochia californica; assembly: GCF_029961685.1. Classification (NCBI taxonomy): domain Eukaryota; kingdom Viridiplantae; phylum Streptophyta; class Magnoliopsida; order Piperales; family Aristolochiaceae; genus Aristolochia; species Aristolochia californica. The sequence goes on from NW_027181826.1 coordinate 11,250,849, forward strand.
ATTTTTGGATCATAAGCCCTCATGCATCCTCAACATGTTTGTGCCACGCATATCTACCACACTTAAAACTTTTTAGGATCAGTTAGAAGTCTCTTTCCTATAAAATTCTACCAACCTATTATTAGGGGGTTGTACTAATGAAATTTCCCAAACATGGATTTTGGAGTTCATTTTTAGTGCATGAAATAATTTTCTATTTATTATAGTTTTCAAATTTTTTTGCACACATGAACTCTAAAATTATCATTTTGTAGCGATCTTATATCTTTCTTGTTTACGAGGAAAAATGGGAGAGTGAAAACTCAAGTTTGGAAAAGAAAAAAACAATTTTAACATCCAAAATGGAAATGCACAAATGCTGAGAGAGATAATTCCAAAAAGTATTTGTGATTTTTAAGGATAGGCAAAATATGTGTTGTTTGGCTGTGGTAAATATCCAACCACACGTTAACTTGAGAATTTAATTTTTTCTACTCCCCCTAATTTGATGATCTTTAGGCCACTTGAATCCTCAACATGTTTGTGGCATGCATATCCACCATACTTAAAACATGTTAGGCTAAGTTAGAAGTCTCTTTCCAATAAAATTCCACCAAGCTATTATTAGGGTGTTACGCTAGTGGAATTTCCCAAACATGGATTTCGGAGTCCATTTTTAGTGCGTGAAATAATTTTCTATTTATTATAGTTTTCAATTTTTTTGCACACATGAACTCTAAAATTTTCATTTTGCTGCGATCTTATATCTTTTTTGTTTATGAGGAAAAATGCATGATTGAAAACTCAAGTTTGGATCCCAAAAAAGAAATTGAACATCCAAAAAGGAAATACACAAATGCTGAGAGACATAATTCCAAAAAGCATCTGTGATTTTTAAGGACAGGCCAAAACTTGGTTGTTTGGCTCTGGTAAATATCACACCACACGTGAACTTGAGAATTTAATTTTTTCTACTCCCCCTAATTTTTGGATCATTAGGCCACTTGCATCCTACACATGCTTGTGGCATGCATATCCACCACACTTAAAACATGTTAGGATCAGTTAGAAGTCTCTTTCCTATAAAATTCCACCAAGCTATTATTAGGGGGTTGTACTAGTGGAATTTCTCAAACATGGATTTTGGAGTTCATTTTTAGTGCGTGAAATAATTTTCTATTTCTTATAGTTTTCAAATTTTTTTGCACACATGAACTCTGAAATTTTCATTTTGTTGCGATCTTAAATCTTTTTTGTTTACGAGGAAAAGTGGGAGAGTGAAAACCGAAATTTAAATCTGAAAAAAAAAATTTGAACCTCCAAAATGGAAATGCACAAATGCTGAGAGAGATACTTCCAAAAAGTATCTGTGATTTTAATGGATAGGCAAAAAGTGGGTTGTTTGGCGCTGGTATCCAACCACTTGAGAATTTAATTTTTTCTACTCCCCCTAATTTTTGGATCATTAGGCCACTTGCATCCTCAACTAGCTTGTGGCATGCATATCCACCACACATAAAACATGTTAGGATCAGTTAGAAGTCTCTTTCCTATAAAATTCAACCAAGCTATTATTAGGGGGTTGTACTAGTGGAATTTCCCAAACATGGATTTTGGAGTTCATTTTTAGTGCGTGAAATAATTTTCTATTTATTATAGTTTTCAAATTTTTTTGCACACATGAACTCTAAAATTTTCATCTTCTTGCGATCATATATCTTTTTTCTTTACGAGGAAAAATGGGAGAGTGAAAACACAAGTTTGGATCTAAAAAAAAAAATTTGAACATCCAAAATGGAAATGCACAAATGCTGAGAGACATAATTCCAAAAAGCATCTGTAATTTTTAAGGACATGCAAAAATTTGGTTGTTAGGCTCTGGTAAATATCACACCACACGTGAACTTGAGAATTTAATTTTTTCTACTCCCCCTAATTTTTGGATCATTAGGCCACTTGCATCCTATACATGCTTGTGGCATGCATATCCACCACACTTAAAACATAATAGGATCAGTTAGAAGTCTCTTTCCTATAAAATTCCACCAAACTATTATTAGGGGGTTGTACTAGTGGAATTTCCCAAACATAGATTTTGGAGTTCATTTTTAGTGCGTGAAATAATTTTCTATTTATTATAGTTTTCAAATTTTTTTGCACACATGAAGTCTAAAATTTTCATTTTGTTGCGATCTTATATCTTTTTTCTTTACGAGGAAAAATGGGAGAGTGAAAACTCAAGTTTGGATCTAAAAAAAAAATTTGAACATCCAAAATGGAAATGCACAAATGCCGAGAGAGATAATTTCAAAAAGTATATGTGATTTTTAAGGATAGGAAAAAAGTGGGCTGTATGGCTCTGGTAAATATCCAACCACACGTTGACATGAGAATTTAATTTTTTCTACTACCCCTAATTTTTGGATCATTAGGCTACTTGCATCCTCAACGTGCTTTTGGCATGCATATCCACCACACTTAAAACATGTTAAGATCAGTTAGAAGTCTCTTTCCAATAAAATTCCACCAAGATATTGTTAGGGGGTTGTACTAGTGGAATTTCCCAAACATGGATTTTGGAGTTCATTTTTAGTGCGTGAAATAATTTTCTATTTATTAAAGTTTTCATTTTTTTTTCCACACATGAACTCTAAAATTTTCATTTTGTTGCGATCTTATATCTTTTTTTTAAGGAGGAAAAATCGGAGATTGAAAACTCAGGTTTGGATATGAAAAAAAAAATTGAACATCCAAAATGGAAATGCAAAAATGCTGAGAGAGATAATTCCAAAAAGTATCTGTGATTTAGAAAGATAGGGAAAAAGTGGGTTGTTTGGCTCTGGTAAATATCCAACCACGTGTTAACTTGAGAATTTAATTTTTTTCTACTCCCCCTAATTTTTGGATCATTAGGCCACTTGCATCCTCAACATGTTTCTGGCATGCATATCCACCTCACTTAAAACATGTTAGGATCAGTTAGAAGTCTCTTTCCGATAAAATTCCACCAAGCTATTATTAGGCGGTTGTACTAGTGGAGTTACCCAAACATGGATTTTGGAGTTCATTTTTAATGCGTAAAATAATTTTCTATTTATTATAGTTTTCAAATTTTCTTGCACACAAGAACTCTAATTTTTTCATTTTGTTGCGATTATATATCTTTATTTTTTACGAGGAAAAATGGGAGAGTGAAGACTCAAGTTTGGATATGAAAAAAAAAATTTGAACATCCAAAATGGAAATGCACAAATGCTGAGAGAGATAATTCCAAAAAGTATCTGTGATTTTTAAGGATAGGCAAAAAGTGAGTTGTTTGGCTCTGGTAAATATCCAACCACACGTTAACTTGAGAATTTAGTTTTTTCTACTCCCCCATAGTTTTGGATGATAAGGCCACTTGCATCCTCAACATGCTTTTGGTATGCATATCCACCACACTTATGACATGTTAGGATCAGTTAGAAGTCTCTTTCCTATAAAATTCCACCAAGCCATTATAGGGAGTTGTACAAGTGGAATTTCCCAAACATGGATTTTGGAGTTCATTTTTAGTGCGTGAAACAATTTTCTATTTATTATAGTTTTCAATTTTTTTGCACACATGAACTCTAAAATTTTCATTTTGTTGCGATCTTTTATCTGTTTTGTTTATGAGGAAAAATGGGAGAGTGAAAAGTCAAGTTTGGATCAGAAAAAAAAGAATTAAACATCCAAAATGGAAAATGCAGAAATGCTGAGGGATAGGTAAAAAGTTGGTTGTTTGGCTCTGGAAAATATCCGACCACACATTAACTTGAGAATTTAATTTTTTCTACTCCCCAAAATTTTTGGATCATTAGGGCACTTGCATCCTCAACATGCTTGTTGCATGCATACCCACCACACGTAAAACATGTTTGGATCAGTTAGAAGTCTCTTTCCTATAAAATTCCACCAAGCTATTATTAGGGGTTCTACTAGTCGAATTTCCCAAACATGGATTTTGGAGTTCATTTTTAGTGCGTGAAATAATTTTCTATTTATTATAGTTTTCAAATTTTTTTGCACACAGGAACTCTAAAATTTTCATTTTGTTGCGATCTTATATCTTTTTTGTTTACGAGGAACAATGGGAGAGTGAAGACTCAAGTTTGGATCTGAAAAAAAAAAATTTGAACATCCAAAATGGAAATGCACAAATGCTGAGAGAGATAATTCCAAAAATTATCTGTGATTTTTAAGGATAGGCAAAAAGTGAGTTGTTTGGCTCTGGTAAATATCCAACCACACGTTAACTTGAGCATTTAATTTTTTCTACTCCCCAAAATTTTTGGATTATTAGCCCACTTGCATCCTCAACATGCCTGTGGCATGCATATCCACCACACTTAAAACATGTTAGGATCGGTTAGAAGTCTCTTTCCTATAAAATTCCACCAAGCTATTATTAGGGGGTTGTACTAGTGGAGTTTCCCAAACATGTATTTTGAAGTTAATTTTTATTGCGTGAAATAATTTTTTATTTATTATAGTTTTCAAATTTTTTTGCACACAAGAACTCTAAAATTTTCATTTTGTTGCGATCATATATCTTTCTTGTTTAGGAAGAAAAATGGGACTGTGAAAACTCAAGTCTGGATCTGAAAAAAAAATTTGAACATCCAAAATGGAAATGCACAAATGCTGAGAGAGATAATTCCAAAAATTATCTGTGATTTTTAAGGATAGGCAAAAAGTGCTTGTTTGGCTCTAGTAAATATCCAACCACACGTTAACTTGAGAATTTAATTTTTTCTACTCCCCCTAATTTTTGGATCATTAAGCCACTTGCATGCTCAACATGTTTGTGGCATGCATATTCACCACACTTAAAACATGTTAGGATCAGTTAGAAGTCTCTTTCCTATAAAATTCCACCAAGCTAATATTAGGTGGTTGTACTAGTGGAATTTCCCAAACATGGATTATGGAGTTCATTTTTAGTGCGTGAAATAATTTCCTATTTATTATAGTTTTGAATTTTTTTTGCACACATGAACTCTAAAATTTTCATTTTGTTGTGATCTTATATCTTTCTTGTTTACGAGGAAAAATGGGAGAGTGAAAACTCAAGTTTGGATCTGAAAAAAAAAAATTTGAACATCCAAAATGGAAATGCACAAATGCTGAGAGAGATAACTCCAAAAAGTATCTGTGATTTTTAAGGACAGGCAAAAAGTGGGTTGTTAGGCTCTGGTAATTTTCCAACCACCCCTTAACTTGAGAATTTAATTTTTTCTTCTCCCCCTAATTTTTGGATTTTTTGGCCACTTGCATCCTAAACATGTTTGCGGTATGCATATCCTCCACACTTAAAAACATGTTTGGAACAGTTAGTAGACTCTTTCCTATAAAATTCCACCAAGGCATTATTAGGGGGTTGTACTAGTGGAATTTCCCAAACATGGATTTTGGAGTACATTTTTAGTGCGTTAAATAATTTTCTATTTATTATAGTACCAGTGGAGATTCCCAAACATGTATTTTGGAGTTTATTTTTAGTGCGTGAAATAATTTACTATTTATTATAGCTTTCAAATTTTTTCGCACACATGAACTCTAAAATTTTCATTTTGTTGCGATCTTATATCATTTTTGTTTACGAGGAAAAATGGGAGAGTAAAAACTCAAATTTGGATCTGAAAAAAAAAATTTGAACATCCAAAATGGAAATGCACAAATGCAGAGAGAGAGATAATTCCAAAAAGTATCTGTGATATTTCAGAATAGGCAAAAACTGGGTTGTTTGGCTGTGGTAAATATCCAACCACACGTTAACTTGAGATTTTAATTTTTTCTACTCCCCCAAATTTTTGGATCATTAGGCCAGTTGCATCCTCAACGTGTTTGTGGCATGCATATCCACCACACTTAAAACATGTTATGATCATTTGGAAGTCCCTTTCCTATAAAATTCCACCAAGCTATTATTAGGGTGTGGAACTAGTGGAATTTCCCAATCATGGATTTTGCAGTTCATTTTTAGCGCGAGAAATAATTTTCTATTTATTATAGTTATCAAATTTTTTACCACACATGAACTCTTAAATTTTCATTTTGTTGCAATCTTATATCTTTTTTGTTTACGCGGAAAAATGGGAGAGTGAAAACAAAAGTTTGGATCTGAAAAAAAAAATTTGAACATCCAAAATGAAAATGCAAAAATTCTGACAGGGATATTTCCAAAAAGTATCTGTGATTTTTAAGGATAGGCAAAAAGTGGGTTGTTTGGCTCTGGTAAATATCCAACCTCACGTTAACTTGCGAATTTAATTTTTTCTACTCCCCCTAACTTTTGGATCATTAGGCCACTAGCATCCTCAACATGTTTGTGGAATGCATATCCACCACACTTAAAACATGTTTGGATCAGTTAGAAGTCTCTTTCCTATAAAATTCCACCAAGCTTTTATTAGGGGTTTGTGGTAGTGGAGTTTCCCAAACATGGATTTTGGAGTTCATTTTTAGTGCGTGAAATAATTTTCTATTTATTATAGTTTTCAAATGTTTTGCACACATGAACTCTAAAATTTTCATTTTGTTGCGATCTTATATCCTTTTTGTTAACGAGGAAAAATGGGAGAGTGAAAACTCAAGTTTGGATCTGAAAAAAAAAAATTGAACATCCAAAATGGAAAAGCACAAATGCTAAGAGAGATAATTCCAAAAAGTATCTGTGATTTTAAAGCATAGGCAAAAAGTGGGTTGTTTAGCTCTGGTAAATATCCAACCACACGTTAACTTGAGAATTCAATTTTTCTACTCCCCCTAACTTTTGGATCATTAGGCCAATTGCGTCCTCAACATGTTTGTGGCATGGATATCCACCACACTTAAAATATGTTAGGAACAATTAGAAGTCTCTTTCCTATAAAATTCCACCAAGCTATTATTAGGGGGTAGAACTAGTGGAGTTTCACAAACATGGATTTTGGAGTTCATTTTTGGTGCGTGAAATAATTTTCTTTTTATTATAGTTTTAAATTCTTTTTGCACACATGAACTCTAAAATTTTCATTTTGTTGCGATCTTATATCTTTTTTGTTTACGAGGAAATATGGGAGAGTGAAAACTCAAGTTTGGATATGAAAAAAAAAAATTGAACAACCAAAAATGAAATGCACAAATGCAGAGAGGGATAATTCCAAAACGTATCTGTGATTTTCAAGGATACGCAAAAAGTTGGTTGTTTGGCTCTTGTAAATATCCAACCACACGTTAACTTTAGAATTTAATTTTTTCTACTCCCCCTAATTTTTTTTTAGGTGACTTGCATCTCCAACATGTTTGTGGCATGCATATCCACCACACTTAAAACATTTTAGGATCAGTTAGAAGTCCTTTTCCTATAAAATTCAACCAAGCTATTATATGGGGGTTGTACTAGTGGGGTTTCCCAAACATGGATTTTGGAGTTCATTTTTAGTGCGTGAAATAATTTACTATTTATTATAGCTTTCAAATTTTTTTGCACACATGAACTCTAAAATTTTCATTTTATTGCGATCTTATATCTTTTTTGTTTACGAGGAAAAATGGGAGAGTGAAAACTCTTGTTTGGATCTGAAAAAAAATTTTGAACATCCAAAATGGAAATGCACAAATGCTGAGAGAGATAATTCCAAAAAGTATCTGTGATTTTTAAGGATAAGCAAAAAGTGGGTTGTTTGGCTATGGTAAATATCCAACCACACGTTAACTTGAGAATTTAATTTTTTCTACTCCCCCTAATTTTTGGATCATTAGGCCACTTGCATCCTCAACATGTTTGTGGCATGCATATCCACCACACTTAAAACATGTTAGGATCAGTTAGAAGTCTCTTTCCTATAAAATTCCACCAAGCTATTATTAGGGGGTGGTATTAGTGGAATTTCCCGAACAAGGATTTTGCAGTTCATTTTTAGTGTGAGAAATAATTTTCTATTTATTATAGTTTTCAAATTTTTTTGCACACAAGACCTCAAAAATTTTCATTTTGTTGCGATCTTATATCTTTTTTGTTTACGAGGAAAAATGGGAGAGTGAAAACTCAAGTTTGGATCTGAAAAGAAAATTTGAACATCCAAAATGGAAAAGCACAAATGCTGAGAAAGATAATTTCAAAAAGTCTCTGTGATTTTTAAGGTTTGGCAAAAAGTGGGTTGTTAGGCTCTTGTAAATATCCAACCACACGTTAACATGAAAATTTACTTTTTTCTACTCCCCCTAATTTTTGATTCATTAGGGCACTTGCATCCTCAACATGCTTGTGGCATGCATATCCACCACACTTAAAACATGTTAGGATCAATTAGAAGTCTCTTTCCAATAAAATTCCACCAATCTATTATTAGGGAGAGGTACTAGTGGAATTTCCCAAACGTGGATTTTGGAGTTCATTTTTAGGGCGTGAAATAATTTTCTATCTATTATAGTTTTCAAAGTTTTTTGCACACATGAACTCTAAAATTTTCATTTTATTGCGATCTTATATCTTTTTTGTTTACGAAAAAAATGGGAGAGTGAAAACTCAAGTTATGATCTCAAAAAAAAAAATTTGAAGATCCAAAATGGAAACGCACAAATGCTGAGAGAAATAATTCCAAAAAGTATCTGTGATTTTTAAAGATCAGCAAAAAGTGGGTTGTTGTGCTCTAGTAAATATCCAACCGCACGTTAACTTGAGAATTCAATTTTTTCTACTCCCCCTAATTTTTGGATCATTAGGCCACTTGCATCCTCAACATGTTTGTGGCATGCATATCCACCACACTTAAAACATGTTAGGATCAGTTAGAAGTCTCTTTCCTATAAAATTCCACCAAGCTATTATTAGGGGGTGGTACTGGTGGAATTTCCCAAACATGGATTTTGGAGTTCATTTTTAGTGCGTGAAATAATTTTCTATTTATTATAGTTTTCCAATTTTTTGCACAGATGAACTCTAAAATTTTATTTTTGTTGCGATCTTATTGGTTTTTTGTTAACATGGAAAAATGGGAGAGTGAAAACTCAAGTTTGGATCTGAAAAAAAAAATTTGAACATCCAAAATGTTAAATGCACAAATTCTGAGAGAGATAATTCCAAAAAGTAACTGTGATTTTTAAGGATAGGCAAAAAGTGGGTTGTTTGGTTCTGGTAAATATCCATCCAGACGTTAACTTGAGAATTTAATTTTTTCTATTCCCTCTAATTTTAGGATCATTAGGCCACTTGCATCCTCAACATGTTTGTGGCATGCATATCCACCACACTTAAAATATGTTAGGATCAGTTAGAAGTCTCTTTCCTATAAAATTCCACCAAGCTATTATTAGGGGGTGGTACTAGTGCAATTTCCCAAACTTTGATTTTGGAGTTCATTTTTAGTGCGAGAAATAATTTTCTATTTATTATAGTTTTCAAATTTTTTTGCACACATGAACTCTAAAATTTTCATTTTGTTGCGATCTTATATTGTTTTTGTAAACGAGGAAAAATGGGAGAGTGAAAACTCAAGTTTGGATCTGAAAAAAAAAATTTGAACATCCAAAATGGAAAAGCACAAATGCTGAGAGAGATAATTTCAAAAATTATCTGTGATTTTTAAGGATAGGCAAAAAGTGGGTTGTTTGACTCTGGTAAATATCCAACCACACGTTTACAAGAGAATTTAATTTTTTCTAGTCCCCCTAATTTTTGGATCATTAGGCCTCTTGCATCCTCAACATGCTTGTGGCATGCATATCCACCACACTTAAAACATGTTAGGATCAGTTAGAAGTCACTTTCCAATAAAATTCCACCAAGCTATTGTTAGGGGGTTGTACTAGTGGAATTTCCCAAACATGGATTTTGTAGTTCATTTTTAGTGCGTGAAATAATTTTCTATTTATTATAGTTTTGAATTTTTTTTCCACACATGAACTCTTTAATTTTCATTTTGTTGCGATCTTATATCTTTTTTGTTTACGAGGAAGAAAGGGAGATTGAGAACTGAAGTTTGGATCTGAAAAAAAAAATTGAACATCCAAAATGGAAAAACACAAATGCTGAGAGAGATAATTTCAAAAAGTATCTATGATTTTTAGAGATAGGAAAAAAGTGGGTTGTTTGGCTCTTGTAAAATTCCAACCACACGTTAACTTGAGAATTTAATTTTTTCTACTCCCCCTAATTTTTGGATCATTAGGCCACTTGCATCCTCAACATGTTTGTGGCATGCATATCCACCACACTTAAAACATGTTAGGATCAGTTAGAAGTCTCTTTCCTATAAAATTCCACCAAGCTATTATTAGGGGATGGTACTAGTGGAATTTTCCAAACATGGATTTTGGAGTTCACTTTTAGTGCGTGAAATAATTTTTTATTTATTATAGTTTTGAAATTTTTTTGCACACATGAACTCTGAAATTTTCATTTTGTTGCGATCTTATATCTTTTTTGTTTACGAGGAAAAAAGGGAGAGTGAAAACTCAAGTTTGGATCTGAAAAAAAAATTAAAACCTCCAAAATGGAAATTCACAAATGCTCAGAGAGATAATTCCAAAAAGTAGCTGTGATTTTTAATGATAGGCAAAAAGTGGATAGTTCGGCTCTGGTAAATATCCAGCCGCATGTTAACTTGAGAATTTAATTTTTTCTGTTCGCCCTTATTTTTGGATCATTAGGCCACTTGCATCTTCAACATGTTTGTGGCATGCATATCCACCACACTTAAAACATGTTAGGATCAGTTTGAAGTCTCTTTCCTTTAAAATTCCACCAAGCTATTATTAGGGGGTGGTACTAGTGGAATTTCCCAAACATGGATTTTGGAGTTCATTTTTAGTGTGTGAAATAATTTTCTATTTATTATAATTTTTAAATTTTTTTGCACACATGAACTCTAAAATTTTCACTTTGTTGCGATCTTATATCTTTTTTGTTTACAAGGAAAAATGGGAGAGTGAAAACTCAAGTTTGGATCTGAAAAAAAAAATTTAACATCCAAAATGGAAATGCTCAAATGCTGAGAGAGATAATTGCAAAAAGTATCTGTGATTTTTAAGGATAGGCCAAAAGTGGGTCGTTATGCTCTGGTAAATATCCAACCTCACGTTAACTTGAGAATTAAATTTTTTCTACTCCCCCTAATTTTTGGATTATTAGGCCACTTGCATCCTCAACTTGTTTGTGGCATGCATATCCACCACACTTAAAACATGTTAGGATCGGTTAGAAGTCTCTTCCCTATCAAATTGCACCAAGCTATTATTAGGGGGTCCTACTAGTGGAATTCCACAAACATGGATTTTGGAATTCATTTTTAGTGTGTGAAATAATTTTCTATTTATTATAGTTTTCAAATTTTTTTGCACACATGAACTCTAAAAGTTTCATTTTGTTGCGATCTTAAATCTTTTTTGTATACGAGGAAAAATGGCAGAGTGAAAACTCAAGTTTTGATATGAAAAAAAAAATTTGAATATCCAAAACGGAAATGCACAAATTTTGAGAGAGATAATTCCAAAAAATATCTATGAGTTTTAAGGATAGGCAAAAAGTGGATTGTTTGGCTCTGGTAAATATCCAACCACACGTTAACTTGAGAATTTAATTTTTTCTACTCCCCCCAATTTTTGGATCATTAGGCCACTTGCATCCTCAACATGTTTGTGGCATGCATATCCACCACACTTAAAACATGTTAGGATCAGTTAGAAGTCTCCTTCCTATAAAATTTGACGAAGCAATTATTAGGGTGTGGTACTAGTGGAATTTCCCAAACATGGATTTTAGAGTTCATTTTTAGTGCGTGAAATAATTTACTATTTATTATAGTTTTCATATTTTTTTGCACACATGAACTCTAAAATTTTTATTTTGTTGCGATCTTATATTTTTTTTCTTTACGAGGAAAAATGGGAGAGTGAAAACTTAAGTTTGGATCTGAAAAAAAAAAATTTCAGCATCCTAAATGGAAATGCACAAAGGCTGAGATAGATAATTCCAAAAAGTATCTGTGATTTTTAAGGATAGGCAAAAAGTGGGTTGTTTGGCTCTGGTAAATATCCAACCACACGTTAACTTGATAATTTAATTTTTTATACTCCCACTAATTTTAGGATCATTAGGCCACTTCCATCCTCAACTTGTTTGTGGCATGCATAACCACCACAAAATTCCACCAAGCTATTATTAAGGGGTCGTACTAGTGGAATTTCCCAAACATGGATTTTGGAGTTCATTTTTACTGTGTGAAACAATTTTCTTTTTATTATAGTTTTCTAATGTTTTTTCACTCATGAACTCTTAAATTTTCTTTTTGTTACGATCTTATATCTTTTTTGTTTAAGACAAAAAATGGGAGAGTGAAAACTCAAGTTTGGATCTGAAAAAAAAATTTGAATATCCAAAATAGAAATGCACAAATGCTGAGAGAGATAATTCAAAAAAGTATCTGTGATTTTTAAGGATAGACAAAAAGTGCGTTGTTTGGCTCTAGTAAATATCCAACCACAAGTTAACTTGAGAATTTAATTTTTTCTACTCACCCCCTAATATTTGGATCATTAGGCCACTTGCATCCTCAACATGTTTGTGGCATGCATATCCACCACACTTAAAACATGTTAGGATCAGTTAGAAGTCTCTTTCCGATATAATTCCACCATGCTATTATTAGGGGGTTGTACTAGTGGAATTTTCCAAACATGGATTTTGGAGTTCATTTTATGTGCGTGAATTAATTTTCTATTTATTATAGTTTTCAAATTTTTTTGCGCACATGAACTCTTAAATTTTAATTTTGTTGCGATCTTATATCTTTTTTGTTTACGAGAAAAATGGGAGAGTGAAAACTCAAGTTTGGATTTGAGAAAAAAATTGAACATCCAAAATGGAAATGCACAAATGCTGAGAGAGATAATTCCCAAAAGTATCTGTGATTTTTAAGGATAGGCAAAATGTGGGTTCTTTGGCTCTGGTGAATATCCAACCACACGTTAACTTTAGCATTTCATTGTTTCTACTCATCGAAATTTTTGGATCATAGGGCACTTGCATCCTCAACATGTTTGTGGCATGCATATCCACCTAAAACATGTTAGGATCACTTAGCAGTCTCTTTCCTATAAAATTCCACTATGCTATTATAAGGGGGTTGTACAAGTGGAATTTCCCCAACTGGATTTTGGAGTTCAATTTTAAACCTTGAAATAATTTTCTTCACTGTCATTTATTATAGTTTTCAAATTCTTTTCCACATTTGAAATCTAAAATTTTCATTTTGTTGCGATCTATTTGCCTTATATCTTTTTTGTTTACGAGAAAAAGGGGAGAGTGGAAACTCAAGTTTGGATCTGAAAAAAATTTGAACATCCAAAATGGAAATGCACAAATGCTGAGAGAGATAATTCCAAAAAGTATCTGTGATTTTTAAGGATATGGAAAAAGTGGGTTGTTTGACTCTGGTAAATATCAAAGCACACGTTAACTTGAGAATTTAATTTTTTCTATTCCACAAAATTTTTAGATCATTCGGCCACTTGCATCCTCAACATGTTTGTGGCATGCATATCCACCACACTTAAAACATGTTAGAAACAGTTAGAAGTCTATTTCCTATAAAATTCCACCAAGCTATTATTTGGGGGTTGTACTAGTGGAATTTCCCAAACATGGATTTTGGAGTTAATTTTTAGAGCATGAAATAATTTTATTCACTTAAATTTTTTATAGTTTTCAAGTTTTTTTGCACACATGAACTCTAAAATTTTTATTTTATTGCGATCTATTTGCCTTATATCTTTTTTTTTTACGAGAAAAATGGGGTGTGAAAACTCAAGTTTTGATCTGAAAAAAAAATTTGAACATCTAAAATAGAAATGTACAAATGCTGTGAGAGATAATTCCAAAAAGAATCTATGATTTTTAAGGATAGGCAAAAAGTACCCTTGTTTGGCTTTGGTAAATATCCAACCACACGTTAACTTGAGAATTTTATTTTTTCTACTTCTTGAAATTTTTGAATCATTAGGCCACTTGCATCCTCAACATGTTTGTGGCATGCATATCGAACACACTTAAAACATGTTAGGATCCATTAGAGGTCTCATTCCTATAAAATTCCACCAAGCTATTATTAGGGGGTTGTACTAGTGGAATTTCCCAAACAAGGATTTTGGAGTTCATTTTTAGACTGTGAAATATTTTTCTGTTTATCATAGTTTTCAAATTATTTTGCACAAAAGAACTCTAAAATTTTCATTTTCTTGCGATCTATTTGCCTTATATCTTTTTTTTTACGAGAAAAATGGGAGAGTGAAAACTCAAGTTTGGATCTGAAAAAAAAAATTGAACATCCAAAATGGAAATGCACAAATGCTGAGAGAGATAATTCCAAAAAGTATCTGTGATTTTTAAGGATAGGCAAAATGTGGGATCTTTGACTCTGGTAAATATCCAACTGCACGTTAACTTGAGAATTTAATTTTTTCTACTCCTTGAAATCTTTGGATCATTAGGCCACTTGCATCCTCAACATGTTCGTGGCATGCATATCCACCATACTTAAAACAAGTTAGGCACCGTTAGAAGTCTCTTTCCTATAAAATTCCACCAAGCTATTAATTGGGGGTTGTACTAGTGGAATTTCCCAAACATGGATTTTGGAGTTCATTTTTAGTGTGTGAAATAATTTTCTATTTATTATATTTTTCAAATTTTTTTGCACACATGAGCTCTAAAATTTTCTTTTTTTTTCGATCTATTTTCCTTATATGTTTTTTCTTTACAAGAAAAATTGGAGAGTGAAAACTCAAGTTTGGGTCTGAAAAAAAATTTTGAACACCCAAAATGGAAATGCACAAATGCTGAGAGAGATAATTCCAAAAAGTATATGTGATTTTTAAGTATAGGCAAAAAGTGGGTTGTTTGGCTCTGGTAAATATCACACCACACGTTAACTTGAGAATTTAATTTTTTCTACTCCTTGAAATTTTTGGATCATTAGGCCACTTGCATCCTCAACATGTATGTGGCATGCATATCCACCACACTTAAAACATGTTAGGATCAGTTAGAAGTCTCTTTCCTATAAAATTCCACGAAGCTATTATTAGGGGGCTGTACTAGTGGAATTTCACAAACATGGATTTTGGAGTTCATTTTAAGTGCGTGAAATAATTTTCTATTTATTTTAGTGTTCAATTTTTTTTGCACACATGAACTCTAAACTTTTGATTTTGTTCCGATCTATTTGCCTTATATCTATTTTTTTTTATGAGAAAAACAGGAGATTGAAAACATAAGATTGAATCTGAAAATAAAATTTGAACATCCAAAATTGGAATGCACAAATGCTAAGAGAGATAATACCAAAAAGAATCTGTGATTTTTAAGGATAGGCAAAAAGTACCCTTGTTTGGCTCTGGTAAATATCCAACCACAAGTAACTTGTGCATTTAATTTTTTCTACTCCTTGAAATTTTTGAATCATTAGGCCACTTACATCATCAACATGTTTGTGGCATGAATGTCCACCACACTTAAAACATGTTAGGATCAGTCAGAAGTCTCTTTCCTATAAAATTCCACCAAGCTATTAATAGGGTGTTATACAACTGGAATTTCCCAAACATGGATTTTGGAGTTCATTTTTAGTGCGTGAAATAATTTTCTATTTATTTTGCACACTTAAACTCTAAAATTTTTATTTTTTTACGTTCTATACGGCTTATATCTTATTTGTTTACGAGAAAAATGGGAGAGCAAAACCTCAACTTTGGATCTGAAAAAAAAATTTGAACATCCAAAATGGAAATGCACAAATGCTGAGAGAGATAATTCTAAAAAGTATATGTGATTTTTGAGCATAGGAAAAAAGTGAGTTGTTTGGCTCTGGTAAATATCCAACCAGACGTTAACTTGAGAATTTAATTTTTTCTACTCCTTGAAATTTTTGGATCATTAGGCCACTTGCATCCTCAACATGTTTGTGGCATGAATGTTCACCACACTTAAAACATGTTAAGATCAGTTAGAAGTCTCTTTCCTATAAAATTCCACGAAGCTATTATTAGGGGGTTGTACTAGTGGAATTTCCAAACATGGATTTTGGAGTTCATTTTTAGTGCGTGAAATAATTTTCTATTTACCATGGTTTTCAAAGTTTTTTGCACACATGAACTCTAAAATTTTCATTTTGTTGCAATCTATTCGCCTTATATCTTTTTAGTTTACGAGAAAAATGGGAGAGTGAAAACTCCAGTTTAGATCTGAAAAAAAAAATTCAACATCAATATTGGAAATGCACAAATGCTAAAAGAGATAATTCAAAAAAGTGTCTGTGATTTTTAAGGATAGGCAAAAAGTACCCTCTTTTGGCTATGGTAAATATCCAACCACACGTCAACTTGAGAATTTAATTTTTTCTTCTCCTTGAAATTTTTGGATCATTAGGCCACTTGCATCCTCAACATGTTTGTGGCATGCATATCCACCACACTTAAAATATGTTGGGATCCGTTAGATGTTTCTTTCCGATAAAATTCCACCAAGCTATTATTAGGGGGTTGTACTAGTGGAATTTCCCAAACATGGATTTTGGAGTTCATTTTTAGTGCGTGAAATAATTTTCTATTTATTATAGTTTTCAAATTTTTTTGCACGCATGAACTCTAAAAATTTCATTTTCTTGCTATCTATTTGCCTTATATCTTTTTTGTTTACGAGAAAAAAGGAAGAGTGAAAACTTAAGTTTGGATCTAAACAAAAAATTTGAACATCCAAAATGGAAATGCACAGATGCTAAGAGAGATAATTCCAAAAAGTATCTGTGAATTTTAAGGATGGGCAAAAGTACCCTTGTTTGGCTCTGATAAATATCCAACCACACGTTAACTTGAGAATTTAATTTTTTCTACTCCTTGAAATTTTCATCATTAGGCCACTTACATCCTCAACATGTTTGTGGCATGCATTTCCACAACACTTAAAACATGTTAGGATCCGTCAGAATTCTCTTTCCTATAAAATTCCACCAAGCTATTATTAGGTGGTTGTACTAGTGGAATTTCCAAACATGGATTTTGGAGTTCATTTTTAGTGCGTGAAATAATTTTCTATTTATTATAGTTTTCAAATTTTTTTGCACACATGAACTCTAAAATTTTCATTTTGTTGCGATCTTTTTGCTTTATAACTTTTTTGTTTACGAGAAAAATGGGAGAGTAAAAACTCAAATTTGGATCTGAAAAAAAAATTTGTACATCCAAAATGGAAATGCACAAATGCTGAGAGAGAGATAATTCGAAAAAGTATCTGTGATTTTTAAGGATAGGCAAGAAGTACCCTTGTTTGGCTTTGGTAAATATCCAACCACACGTTAACTCGAGAATTTAATTTTTTCTACTCCTTGAAATTTTTGGATCATTAGGCCATTTGCATCCCCAACATGTTTGTTGCATGCATATCCACCACACTTAAAACATGTTAGGATCAGTTAGAAGTCTCTTTCCTATAAAAATCCACCAAGCTTTTATTAGGGGTTGTACTAGTGGAATTTCCCAAACATGGATTTTGGAGTTCATTTTTAGTGCGTGAAATAATTTTCTATTTATTATCGTTTTCAATTTTATTTCCACAAATGAACTCTAAAATTTTCATTTTGTTGCGATCTATTTTCCTTATATCTTTTTTGTTTACGATAAAAATGGGAGAGTGAAAACTCAAGTTTGGATCTGAAAAGATAATTTGAATATCCAAAATGGAAATGCACAAATGCAGAGAGAGATAATTCCAAAAAGTATCTGTGGTTTGAAAGGATTGGCAAAAAGTACCCTTGTTGGTCTCTGGTAAATATCCAACCACACGTTAACTTGAGAATTTAATTTTTTCTACTCCATAAAATTTTTGGATCTTTACGCCACTTGCATCCTCAACATGTTTGTGGCATGCATATCCACCATACTTAAAACATGTTAGGATCCGTTAGAAGTCCCTTTCCTATAAAATTCAACCAAGCTATTATTAGGGGGTTGTACTAGTGGAATTTCCCAAACATGGATTTGGAGTTCATTTTTAGTGGGTGAAATAATTTTCTATTTATTATAGTTTTCAAATTTTTTTGCACACAAGAACTCTAAAATTTTCATTTTGTTGCGATCTATTTGCCTTATATCATTTTTATTTACGAGAAAAATGGGAGAGTGAAAACTCAAGTTTGGATTTGACAAAAAAATTTGAACATCCAAAATGGAAATGCACAAATGCTGAGAGAGGTAATTCCAAAAAGTATCTGTGATTTTTAATGATAGGCAAAAAGTACCCTTGTTTGGCTCTGTTAAATATCCAACCACACGTTAACTTGAGAATTTAATTTTTTCTACTCCTTGAAATTTTTGGATCATTAGGCCACTTGCATCCCCAACATGTTTGTTGCATGCATATCCACCACACTTAAAACATGATAGGATCAGTTAGAAGTCTCTTTCCTATAAAAATCCACCAAGCTTTTATTAGGGGTTGTACTAGTGGAATTTCCCAAACATGGATTTTGGAGTTCATTTTTAGAGCGTGAAATAATTTTCTATTTATTATAGTTTTCAAATTTATTTGCACAAATGAACTCTAAAATTTTCATTTTTTTGCGATCTATTTGCCTTATATCTTTTTAGTTTACGAGAAAAATGGGAGAGTGAAAACTCAAGTTTGGATCTGAAATGAAAATTTGAACATCCAAAATGGAAATGCACAAATGCTGAGAGAGATAATTCCAAAAAGTATCTGTGGTTTTTAAGGTTTGGGAAAAAGTACCCTTGTTTGGCTCTGTTAAATATCCAACCACACGTTAACTTGAGAATTTAATTTTTTCGACTCCTTGAAATTTTTGGATCATTCGGCCACTTGCATCCTCAACATGTTTGTGGCATGCATATCCACCATACTTAAAACATGTTAGGATCCGTTAGCAGTCCCTTTCCTATAAAATTCAACCAAGCTATTATTAGGGGGTTGTACTAGTGGAATTTCCCAAACATGGATTTTGGAGTTCATTTTTAGAGCGTGAAATAATTTTCTATTTATTATAGTTTGCAAATTTATTTGCACAAATGAACTCTAAAATTTTCATTTTGTTGCGATCTATTTGCCTTATATCTTTTTCGTTTACGAGAAAAATGGGAGAGTGAAAACTCAAGCTTGGATCTGAAAAAAAAATTTGAACATCCAAAATGGAAACGCACAAATGTTGAGAGATATAATTCAAAGAAGAATCAGTGGTTTTTAAGGATAGGAAAAAAGTACCCGTGTTTGGCTCTGGTAAATATCCAACCACACGTTAACTTGAGAATTTAATTTTTTCTACTCCTTGAAATTTTTGGATCATTAGGCTACTTGCATCCTCAACATGTTTGTGGCATGCATATCCACAACACTTAAAACATGTTAGGATCCGTTAGAATTCTCTTTCCTATAAAATTCCACCAAGCTATTATTAGGGGGTTGTACTAGTTGAATTTCCCAAACATGGATTTCAGAGTTCATTTTTAGTGCGTGAAATAATTTTCTATTTATCAAAGTTTTAAAATTTTCTTGCACACATGAACTCTCAAATGTTCATTTTATTGCGATCTATTTGCCTTATATCTTTTTTGCTTACAAGAAAAATGGGAGAGTGAAAACTCAAGTTTGGATTTGAAGAAAAAATTATAACACCCAAAATGGAAATGCACAAATGCAGAGAGAGATAATTCCAAAAAGTATCTGTTAATTTTAAGGATAGGCAAAAAGTACCCTTGTTTGGCTCTGGTAAATATCCAACCACACGTTAACTTGAGAATTTAATTTTTTCTACTTCTCGAAATTTGGGATCATTAGGCCACTTGCATCCTTAACATGTTTGTGGCATGCATATTCACCACACTTAAAACATGTTTGGATCCGTTAGAAGTTTCTTTCCTATAAAATTCTACCAAGCTTATTAGGGGGTTGTACTAGTGGAATGTCCCAGACATGGATGTTGGAGTTCATTTTTAGTGCGTGAAATAATTTTCAATTTATTATAGTTTTAAAATTTTTTTAGACACATGAACTCTAAAATTTTCATTTTGTTGCGATCTATTTGCCTTATATCTTTTTTGTTTACTAGAAAAATAGAAGAGTGAAAACTCTAGTTTGGATCTAAAAAAAAAATATGAACATCCAAAATGGAAATGCACAAATGCAGAGAGAGATAATTCTAAAAAGTGTCTGTGATTTTTAAGGATACCAAAAAGTGGGTTGTTTGGCTTTGGTAAATATCCAACCACACGTTAACTTGAGAATTTAATTTTTTCTACTCCATGAAATTTTTTGATTATTAGGCCACTTGCATCCTCAATATGTTTGTGGCATGCATATCCACCACACTTAAAACATGTTAGGATCAGTTAGAAGTCTCTTTCCTATAAAATTGCACCAAGCTATTATTAGGGAGTTGTACTAGTGGAATTTCCCAAACATGGATTTTGGAGTTCATTTTTAGGGCGAGAAATAATTCTCTATTAATTATTGTTTTCAAATTATTTTGCACACATGAACTCTAAAATTTTGATTTTGTTGCGATCTATTTGCCTTATATCGTTTTTGTTTATGAGAAAAATAGGAGACAGAAAACTCAAGTTTGGATCTGAAAAAAAAATTGAACATCCAAAATGGAAATGCACAAATACTGTGGGAGATAATTCCAAACGATATCTGTGATTTTTAAGGAAAGGCAAAAAGTACCCTTGTTTGGCTCTGGTAAATATCCAACCGCACGTTAACTTGAGAATTTAATTTTTTCTACTCCTTGTAATTTTTGGATCATTAGGCCGCTTGCATCCACAACATGTTTGTGGCATGCATATCCACCACACTTAAAACATGTTAGGATCAGTTAGAAGTCTCTTTCCTATAAAATTCCACCAAACCCAAGCTATTATTAGGGGGTTGTACTAGTGGAATTTCCCAAACTTGGATTTTGGAGTTCATTTTAAGTGCGTGAAATAATTTTCTATTTATTATAATTTTCAAATTTTTTTCAAAAATTTACTCTAAAATTTTCATTTTGTTGCGATCAGTTTGACTTATATCTTTTTTGTTTACAAGAAAAACGGGAGGGTGCAAACTCAAGTTTGGATCTGAAAAAAATGTTTGAACATCCAAAATGTTAATGCATAAATGCTTAGAGAGATAATTCCAAAAAGTAAGTGTGATTTTTAAGGATAGGCAAAAAGTACCCTTGTTTTGCTCTGGTAAATATCTAACAACACGTTAACTTGAGAATTTAATATTTTTTACTCCTTGAAATTTTTGGATCATTACGCCACTTGCATCCTCAACATACTGGATCCATTAGAAGTTTCTTTCCTATAAAATTCCACCATGGAATTATTAGGGGGTTGTACTAGAGGAATTTCCCAAACATGGATTTTGAAGTTCATTTTTAGTGCGAGAAATAAGTTTTATTTATTATAGTTTGCAATTTTTTTTGCACACATAACTCTAAAATTTTCATTTTGTTGCGATCTATTAGCCTTATATCTTTTTCGTTTACGAGAAAAATAGGAGAGTAAAAACTCAACTTTGGATCTAAAAAAAAAATTTGGACATCAGAAATGGAAATGCAGAAATGCTGAGAGACATAATTCCAAAAAGTATCTGTGATTTTAAAGGATAGGCAAAAAGTACCCTTGTTTGGCTCTGGTAAATATCCAACCACACATTAACTTGAGAATTTAATTTTTTCTACTCCTTGAAATTTTTGGATCATTAGGCTACTTGCATCCTCAACATGTTTGTGGCATGCATATCCACAACACTTAAAACATGTTAGGATCCGTTAGAATTCTCTTTCCTATAAAATTCCACCAAGCTATTATTAGGGGGTTGTACTAGTTGAATTTCCCAAACATGGATTTCGGAGTTCATTTTTAGTGCGTGAAATAATTTTCTATTTATCAAAGTTTTAAAATTTTCTTGCACACATGAACTCTCAAATGTTCATTTTATTGCGATCTATTTGCCTTATATCTTTTTTGCTTACGAGAAAAATGGGAGAGTGAAAACTCAAGTTTGGATTTGAAGAAAAAATTAGAACACCCAAAATGGAAATGAACAAATGCAGAGAGAGATAATTCCAAAAAGTATCTGTTAATTTTAAGGATAGGCAAAAAGTACCATTGTTTGGCTCTGGTAAATATCCAACCACACGTTAACTTGAGAATTTAATTTTTTCTACTTCTCGAAATTTGGGATCATTAGGCCACTTGCATCCTTAACATGTTTGTGGCATGCATATTCACCACACTTAAAACATGTTTGGATCCGTTAGAAGTTTCTTTCCTATAAAATTCTACCAAGCTTATTAGGGGGTTGTACTAGTGGAATGTCCCAGACATGGATTTTGGAGATCATTTTTAGTGCGTGAAATAATTTTCAATTTATTATAGTTTTCAAATTTTTTTAGACACATGAACTCTAAAATTTTCATTTTGTTGCGATCTTTTTGCCTTATATCTTTTTTGTTTACTAGAAAAATGGAAGAGTGAAAACTCTAGTTTGGATGTGAAAAAAAAATTTGAACATCCAAAATGGAAATGCACAAATGCAGAGAGAGATAATTCCAAAAAGTTTCTGTGATTTTTAAGGATAGGCAAAAAGTACCCTTGTTTGGCTCTGGTAAATATCCAACCACACGTTAACTTGAGAATTTAATTTTTTCTACTCCTTGAAATTTTTTGATCATTAGGCCACTTGCATCCTCAACATGTTTGTGGCATGCATATCCACCACACTTAAAACATGTTAGGATCCGTTAGAAGTCTCTTTCCTATAAAATTCTACCAAGCTATTGTTAGGGGGTTGTACCAGTGGAATTTCCAAACATGGATTTTGGAGTTCATTTTTAGTGCGTGAAATAATTTTCTATTTATTATAATTTTAAAATTATTTTGCAGACATGAACTCTAAAATTTCATTTTGTTGTGATCTATTTTCCTTCTATCTTTTTTGTTTACGAGAAAAATGGGAGAGAGAAAACTCAAGTTTGGATCTGAAAAAAAAAATTTGAACATCCAAAATGGAATTGCACACATGCTGAGATAGATAATTGGAAAAAGTATCTGTGATTTTTAAGGATAGGCAAAAAGTACCCTTGTTTGGATCTAGTAAATATCCAACCACACGTGAACTTGAGAATTTAATTTTTTCTACTCATAATTTTTGGATCATTAGGCCACTTGCATCCTCATCATATTTGTGGCCTACATATCCACCATACTTAAAACATGTTAGGATCAGTTAGAAGTCTCTTTCCTATAAAATTCCACCAAACTATTATTAGGGGGTTGTCCTAGTGGAATTTCCCAAACATGGATTTTGGAGTTCATTTTTAGTACGTAAAATAATTTTCAATTTATTATTGTTTTCAAATTATTTTGCACACATGAACTCTAAAATTTTCATTTTGTTACGATCTATTTTCCTTATATCCCTTTTGTTTACGAGAAAAAAGGGAGAGTGAAAACTCAAGTTTTGATCTGAAAAAAAAATTTGAACATCTAAAATGCAAATACACAAATGCTGAGAGAGATAATTCAAAAAAGTATCCGTGATTTTTATGGATAGGCAAAAAATACGCTTGTTTGGCTCTGGTAAATATCCAACCACTCGTTAATTTGAGAATTTAATTTTTTCTACTCCTTGAAATTTTTGGATCATTAGGCCACACTCATCCACAACATGTTTGTGGCATGCATATCCACCACACTTAAAACATGTTATGATCAGTTAGAAGTCTCTTTCCTATAAAATTCCACCAAGCTATTATTGGTGGGTTGTACTAGTTGAATTTCCCAAACATGGATTTTATAGTTCATTTTTAGGGCGTGAAATTATTTTCTATTTATTATAGTTTTCAAATATTTGCACACATGAACTCTAAAATTTTCATTTTGTTGCTATCTATTTGCCTTCTATCTTTTTTGTTTACGAGAAAAACGGGAGAGTGAAAACTCAAGTTTGGATTTGAAAAAAAATTTGAACATCCAAAATGGAAATGCACAAATGCTGAGGGAGATAATTCTAAAAAGTGTCTGTGATTTTTAAGGATACCAAAAAGTGGGTTGTTTGGCTTTGGTAAATATCCAACCACACGTTAACTTGAGAATTTAATTTTTTCTACTCCATGAAATTTTTTGATTATTAGGCCACTTGCATCCTCAATATGTTTGTGGCATGCATATCCACCACACTTAAAACATGTTAGGATCAGTTAGAAGTCTCTTTCCTATAAAATTGCACCAAGCTATTATTAGGGAGTTGTACTAGTGGAATTTCCCAAACATGGATTTTGGAGTTCATTTTTAGGGCGAGAAATAATTCTCTATTAATTATTGTTTTCAAATTATTTTGCACACATGAACTCTAAAATTTTGATTTTGTTGCGATCTATTTGCCTTATATCGTTTTTGTTTATGAGAAAAATAGGAGACAGAAAACTCAAGTTTGGATCTGAAAAAAAAATTGAACATCCAAAATGGAAATGCACAAATACTGTGGGAGATAATTCCAAACGGTATCTGTGATTTTTAAGGAAAGGCAAAAAGTACCCTTGTTTGGCTCTGGTAAATATCCAACCGCACGTTAACTTGAGAATTTAATTTTTTCTACTCCTTGTAATTTTTGGATCATTAGGCCGCTTGCATCCACAACATGTTTGTGGCATGCATATCCACCACACTTAAAACATGTTAGGATCAGTTAGAAGTCTCTTTCCTATAAAATTCCACCAAACTATTATTAGGGGGTTGTCCTAGTGGAATTTCCCAAACATGGATTTTGGAGTTCATTTTTAGTGCGTAAAATAATTTTCTATTTATTATTTATTTGAAATTATTTTGCACACATGAACTCTAAAATTTACATTTTGTTGCGATCAATTTGCCTTATATCCCTTTTGTTTACGAGAAAAAAGGGAGAGTGAAAACTCAAGTTTGGATCTGAAAAAAAAATTTGAACAACCAAAATGGAAATACCCAAATGCTGAGAGAGATAATTCCAAAAAGTATCTATAATTTTTATGGATAGGCAAAAAATACGCTTGTTTGGCTCCGGTAAATATTCAACCAGACGTTAATTTGAGAATTTAATTTTTTATACTCCTTGAAATTTTTGTATCATTAGGCCACTTGCATCCTCAACATATTTGTGGCATGCATATCCACCACACTTAAAACATGTTAGGATCAGTTAGAAGTCTCTTTCCTATAAAATTCAACCAAGCTATTATTAGTGGGTTGTACTAGTGGAATTTCCCAAACATGGATTTTGGAGTTTATTTTTAGTGCGTGAAATAATATTCTATTTATTATAGTTTTCAAATTTTTGCGCACATGAACTCTAAAATTTTCATTTTGTTGCGATCTTTTTTGTTTACGAGAAAAATGGGAGAGATAAAACTCAAGTTTGGATCTGAAAAAAAAAATTTGAACATCCAAAATGGAATTGCACACATGCTGAGAGAGATAATTGGAAAAAGTATTTCTGATTTTTAAGGAAAGGCAAAAAGTACCCTTGTTTGGATCCGGTAAATATCCAACCACACGTTAACTTGAGAATTTAATTTTTTCTACTCCTTTAAATTTTTGGATTATTAGGCCACTTGCATCCTCAACATGTTTTTGGCATGCATATCCACCACACTTAAAATATTTTAGGATTAGTTAGAAGTCTCTTTCCTATAAAATTCCACCAAACTATTATTAGGGGGTTGTCCTAGTGGAATTTCCCAAACATGGATTTTGGAGTTCAATTTTAGCGGGTAAAATAATTTTCTATTTATTATTGTTTAAAATTATTTTGCACACATGAACTCTAAAACTTTCTTTTTGTTGGGATCTATTTGCCTTATATCCTTTTTGTTTTCGAGAAAAAAAGGACAGTGAAAACTCAAGTTTGGATCTGAAAAAAAAATTGAACATCCAAAATGGAAATACCCAAATGCTGAGAGAGATAATTCTAAAAAGTATCTATGATTTTTATGGATAGGCAAAAAATACGCTTGTTTGGCTCTGGTAAATATCCAACCACACGTTAATTTGAGAATTTAATTTTTTCTACTCCTTGAAATTTTTGGATCATTAGGCCACTTGCATCCACAACATGTTTGTGGCATGCATATCCACCACACTTAAAACATGGTAGGATTAGTTAGAAGTCTCTTTCCTATAAAATTCCACCAAGCTATTATTAGTGGGTTGTACTAGTGGAATTTCCCAAACATGGATTTTGGAGTTCATTTTTACGGCGTGAAATAATTTTCTATTTATTATAGTTTTCAAAATTTTGCAGACATGAACTCTAAAATTTTCATTTTGTTGCTATCTATTTGCCTTCTATCTTTTTTGTTTACGAAAAAAATGGGAGAGTGAAAAATCAAGTTTGGATTTGAAAAAAAAAATTGAACATTCAAAATGGAAATGCACAAATACTGTGGGAGATAATTCCAAACGGTATCTGTGATTTTTAAGGAAAGGCAAAAAGTACCCTTGTTTGGCTCTGGTAAATATCCAACCACACGTTAACATGAGAATTTAATATTTTCTTCGCTTTAAAATTTTTGGATCATTAGGCCACTTGCATCCTCAACATGTTTGTGGCATGCATATCCCCGACACTTATAACATGTTAGGATCCATTAGAAGTCTCTTTCCTATAAAATTCCACCAAGCCCAAGCTATTATTAGGGGGTTGTACTAGTGGAATTTCCCAAACTATGATTTTGGAGTTCATTTTAACTGCGTGAAATAATTTTCTATTTATTATATTTTTGAAATTTTTTTGCACACATTTACTCTAAAATTTTCATTTTGTTGCGATCAGTTTGACATATATCTTTTTTGTTTACGAGAAAAACGGGAGAGTGAAAACCCAAGTTTGGATCTGAAAAAAAAGTTTGAACATCCAAAATGTTAATGCATAAATGCTTAGAGAGATAATTCCAAAAAGTAACTTTGATTTTTAAGGATAGGCAAAAAGTAACCTTGTTTGGCTCTGTTAAATATCTAACAGCACGTTAACTTGAGAATTTAATTTTTTTTACTCCTTGAAATTTTTGGATCATTACGCCACTTGCATCCTCAACATGCTGGATCCGTTAGAAGTTTCTTTCCAATAAAATTCCACCAAGCAATTATTAGGGGGTTGTACTAGAGGAATTTCCCAAACATGGATTTTGGAGTTCATTTTTAGTGAGAAAAATAAGTTTCTATTTATTATAGTTTTCAAAATTTTTTGCACAAATAAACTCTAAAATTTTCATTTTTTGCGATCTATTACCCTTTTATTTTTTTTGTTGACGAGAAAAATGGGAGAGTGAAAACTCAAGTTTGGATCTAAAAAAAAAAATTGGACATCAAAAATGGAAATGCAGAAATGCTGAGAGAGATAATTCCAAAAAGTATCTGTGATTTTAAAGGATAGGCAAAAAGTACCCTTGTTTGGCTCTGGTAAATATCCAACCACACATTAACTTGAGAATTTAATTTTTTCTTTTCCTTGAAAATTTTGGATCATTAGGCTACTTGCATCCTCAACATGTTTGTGGCATGCATATCCACAACACTTAAAACATGTTAGGATCCGTTAGAATTCTCTTTCCTATAAAATTTGACCAAGCTATTATTAGGGGGTTGTACTAGTGGAATTTCCCAAACATGGATTTGAGAGTTCATTTCTAGTGCGTGAAATAATTTTCTATTTATTAAAGTTTTAAAATTTTCTTGCACACATGAACTCTAAAATGTTCATTTTATTGCGATCTATTTGCCTTATATCTTTTTTTGCTTACGAGAAAAATGGGAGAGTGAAAACTCAAGTTTGGATTCAGAGAAAAACTTAGAACACCCAAAATGGAAATGCACAAATGCTAAGAGAGATAATTCCAAAAAGTATCTGTTAATTTTAAGGATAGGCAAAAA
Organism: Aristolochia californica; assembly: GCF_029961685.1. Taxonomy (NCBI): domain Eukaryota; kingdom Viridiplantae; phylum Streptophyta; class Magnoliopsida; order Piperales; family Aristolochiaceae; genus Aristolochia; species Aristolochia californica. Next base: position 11,278,797 of record NW_027181826.1, read on the forward strand.
GTACCCTTGTTTGGCTCTGGTAAATATCCAACCACACGTTAACTTGAGAATTTAATTTTTTCTACTTCTCAAAATTTTGGATCATTAGGCCAGTTGCATCCTCAACATGTTTGTGGCATGCATTTCCACCACACTTAAAACATGTTTGGATCCGTTAGAAGTTTCTTTCCTATAAAATTCTACCAAGCTTATTAGGGGGTTGTACTAGTGGAATTTCCCAGACATGGAATTTGGAGTTCATTTCTACTGCGTGAAATAATTTTCTATTTATTATAGTTTTCAAATTTTTTTGGACACATGAACTCTAAAATTTTCATTTTGTAGCGATCTATTTGCCCTATATCTTTTTTGTTTACAAGAAAAATGGAAGAGAGAAAACTCAAGTTTGGATCTGAAAAAATAATTTTAACATCCAAAATGGAAATGCACAAATGCAGAGAGATAATTCCAAAAAGTTTCTGTGATTTTTAAGGATAGGCAAATAGTACCCTTGTTTGGCTCTGGTAAATATCCAACCACACGTTAACTTGAGAATTTAATTTTTTCTACTCCTTGAAATTTTTGGATCATTAGGCCACTTGCGTCCTCAACATGTTTGTGGCATGCATATCCACCTCACTTAAAACATGTTAGGATCCGTTAGAAGTCTCTTTCCTGTAAAATTCTACCAAGCTATTGTTAGGGGGTTGTTCCAGTGGAATTTCCAAACATGGATTTTGGAGTTCATTTTTAGTGCGTGAAGTAATATTTTATTTATTATAATTTAAAAATTATTTTGCACATATGAACTCTAAAATTTTCGTTTTGTTGTGATCTATTTTCCTTCTATCTTTTTTGCTTACGAGAAAAATGGGAGAGAGAAAACTCAAGTTTGGATCTGAAAAAAAAAAAATTTGAACATCCCAAATGGAATTACACACATGCGGAGAGAGATAATTGGAAAAAGTGTTTGTGATTTTTAATGCTAGGCAAAAAGTACCCTTGTTTGGATCTACTAAATATCCAACCACACGTTAACTTGAGAATTTAATTTTTCTACTCCTTGTAATTTTTGGATCATTAGGCCACTTGCCTCCTCAACATGTTTGTGGCATGCATATCCACCACACTTAAATCTTGTTAGGATCAGTTAGAAGTCTCTTTCCTATAAAATTCCACCAAAGTATTATTAGGGGGTTGTCCTAGTGGAATTTCCCAAACATGGATTTTGGAGTTCATTTTTAGTGCGTAAAATATTTTTCTATTTATTATTGTTTCAAAATTATTTTGCACACATGAACTCTAAAATTTTCATTTTGTTACGATCTATTTGCCTTATCTCCCTTTTGTTTACGAGAAAAAAAGGGAGAGTGAAAACTCAAGTTTTGTTATGAAAAAAAAATTTGAACATCCAAAAGGGAAATACCCAAATGCTGAGAGAGATAATTCCAAAAAGTATCTGTGATTTTTATGGATAGGCCAAAAATATGCTTGTTTGGCTCTGGTAAATATCCAACCACACGTTAATTTGAGAATTTAATTTTTTCTACTCCTTGAAATTTTTGGATCATTAGGCCACTTGCATCCACAACATGTTTGTAGCATGCATATCCACCCCACTTAAAACATGTTAGGATCAGTTAGAAGTCTCTTTACTATAAAATTCCACCAAGCTATTATTAGGGGGTTGTACTAGTGGAATTTCCCAAACATGAATTTTGGAGTTCATTTCTAGTGCGTGAAATAATTTTCTAATTTTTATAGTTTTCAAATTTTTTTGCACACATGAAGTCTTAAATTTTCATTTTGTTACGATCTATTTGCCTTATATCGTTTTTGTTTACGAGAAAAATAGGAGACATAAAACTCAAGTTTGGATCTGAAAAAAAAATTGAACATCCAAAATGGAAATGCACAAATACTGTGGGAGATAATTCCAAATGGTATCTGTGATTTTTAAGGAAAAGCAAAAAGTACCCTTGTTTGGCTCTGGTAAATATCCAACCTCACGTTAACTTGAGAATTTTATTTTTTCTACTCTTTGAAATTTTTGGATCATTAGGCCACTTGCATCCTCAACATGTTTGTGGCATGCATATCCCCGACACTTATAACATGTTAGGATCCGTTAAAAGTCTCTTTCCTATAAAATTCCACCAAGCCCAAGCTATTATTACGGGGTTGTACTAGTGGAATTTCCCAAACATGGATTTTTGAGTTCATTTTAAGTGCGTGAAATAATTTTCTATTTATTATAGTTTTCAAATTTTTTTGTAGACATGGGCTCTAAAATTTTCATTTTGTTGCAATCTGTTTGACTTATATCTTTTTTGTTTACGAGAAAAACGGGAGAGTGAAAACTCAAGTTTGGATCTGAAAAAAAAGTTGGAACATCCAAAATGTTAATGCATAAATGCTAAGAGAGATAATTCCAAAAAGTATATGTGATTTTTAAGGATAGGCAAAAAGTACCCTTGTTTGGTTCTGGTAAATATCCAACGACACATTAACTTGAGAATTTAATTTTTTCTACTCCTTCAAATTTTTGGATCATTAGGCTACTTGCATCCTCAACATGTTTGTGGTATGCATATCCACAACACTTAAAACATGTTAGGATCCGTTAGAATTCTCTTTCCTATAAAATTCCACCAAGCTATTATTAGGGGATTGTACTAGTGGAATTTCCCAAACATGGATTTGGGAGTTCATTTTTAGTGCGTGAAATAATTTTATATTTATTATAGTTTTAAAATTTTCTTGCACACTTGAACTCTAAAATTTTCATTTTATTGCGATCTATTTGCCTTATATCTTTTTTGCTTACGAGAAAAATGGGAGAGTGAAAACTCAAGATTGGATATAAAGAAAAAATTAGAACACCCAAAATGGAAATGCACAAATGCTGAGAGAGATAATTCCAAAAAGTATCTTTGAATTTTAAGGATAGACAAAAAGTACCCTTGTTTGGCTCTGGTAAATATCCAACCATACGTTAACTTGAGAATTTAATTTTTTCTACTTCTCAAAAATTTGGATCATTAGGCCACTTGCATCCTCAACATGTTTGTGGCATGCATATCCACCACACTTAAAACATGTTTGGATCCGTTAGAAGTTTCTTTCCTATAAAATTCTACCAAGCTTATTAGGGGGTTGTAGTAGTGGAATTTCCCAAACACGGATTTTGGAGTTCATTTTAAGTGCGTGAAATAATTTTCTATTTATTATAGTTTTAAAATTTTTTTGGACACATGAACTCTAAAATTTTCATTTTGTTGCGATCTATTTGCCTTGTATCTTTTTTGTTTACTAGAAAAATGGAAGAGTGAAAACTCAAGTTTGGATCTGAAAAAAAAAATTTGAGCATCCAAAATGAAAATGCACAAATGTAGAGAGAGATAATTCAAAAAAGTTTCTGTGATTTTTAAGGATAGGCAAAAAGTACCCTTGATTGTCTCTGGTAAATATCCAACCACACGTAACTTGAGAATTTAATTTTTTCTACTCCTTGAAATTTTTGGATCATTAGGCCACTTGCATCCTCAACATGTTCGTGGCATGTATATCCACCACACTTAAAACATGTTAGGATCTGTTAGAAGACTCTTTCCTATAAAATTCTACCAAGCTAGTATTAGGGGGTTGTACTTGTGGAATTTCCAAACAAGGATTTTGGAGTTCATTTTTAGTGCGTGAAATAATTTTCTATTTATTATAATTTTAAAATTATTTTGCACACATGAACTCTAAAATTTTCATTTTGTTGCGATCTATTTCCCTTCTATCTTTTTTGTTTACGATAAAAATGGGAGAGTGAAAACTCAAGTTTGGATTTGAAAAAAAAATTAGAACATCCAAAATTGAAATGCACAAATGCAGAGAGAGATAATTCCAAAAAGTATCTGTGATTTTTAAGGATCGGTAAAAAGTACCCTTGTCTGGCTCTGGTAAATATCCAACCATACGTTAACTTGAGAATTTATTTTTTTCTACTCTTTGAAATTTTTGGATCATTAGGCCACTTGCTACCTCAACATATTTGTGGCATGCATATCCACCACACTTAAAACATTTTAGGATCAGTTAGAAGTCTCTTTCCTATAAAATTCCACCAAACTATTATTAGGGGGTTGTTCTAGTGGAATTTCCCAAACATGGATTTTGGAGTTCAATTTTAGAGGGTAAAATAATTTTCTATTTATTATTGTTTCAAATTATTTTTCACACATGAACTCTAAAATTTTCATTTTGTTGCGATCTATTTGCCTTATATTCCTTTTGTTTATGAGAAAAAAGGGAGAGTGAAAACTCAAGTTTGGATCTGAAAAAAAAATTTCAACATCCAAAATGGAAATACCCAAATGCTGAGAGAGATAATTCCAAAAATTTCTGTAATTTTTATGGATAGGCAAAAAATACGCTTGTTTGGCTCTGGTAAATATCCAACCACACGTTAATTTGAGAATTTAACTTTTTCTACTCCTTGAAATTTTTGGATCATTAGGCCACTTGCATCCTCAACATGTTTGTGGCATGCATATCCACCACACTTAAAACATGTTAGGATTAGTTAGAAGTCTCTTTCCTATAAAATTCCACCAAGCTATTTTTAATGGGTTGTACAAGTGGAATTTCCCAAACCTAGATTTTGGAGTTCATTTTTAGTGCGAGAAATAATTTTCTTTTTATTATAGTTTTATAATTATTTTGTACACATGAACTCTAAAATTTTGATTTTGTTGCGATCTAGTTTCCTATATCATTTTTGTTTACGAGAAAAATAGGAGAGTGAAAACTCAAGTTTGGATCTGAAAAAAAAATTTGAACATAGGAAAAGGAAAAGCACAAATGCTGTGAGAGATAATTCGAAACTGTATCTGTGATTTTTAAGGAAAGGCTAAAAGTACCCTTGTTTGGCTCTGGTAAATATCCAACCACACGTTAACTTGAGAATTTAATTTTCCCTACTATTTGAAATTTTTGGATCATTAGGCCACTTGCATCCTCAACATGTTTGTGGCATGCATATCCACCACACTTAAAACATGTTAGGATCTGTTAGAAGTCTCTTTCCTATAAAATTCCACCAAGATATTATTAGGGGGTTGTACAAGTGGAATTTCCCAAAGTTGGATTTTGGAGTTCATTTTAAGTGCGTGAAATAATTTTCTATTTATTATAGTTTTCAAATTTTTTTGCACACATGAGCTCTAAAATTTCATTTTGTTGCGATCTGTTTGCCTTATATCGTTTTGGTTTACGAGAAAATGGGAGAGTGAAAACTCAAGTTTGGATCTGAAAAAAAAATTTGAACATCCAAAATGGAAATGCACAAATGCTAAGAGAGATAATTCCAAAAAGTGTCTATGATATTTAAGGATCAGCAAAAAGTACACTTGTTTGGCTCTTGCAAATATCTAACAACACGTTAACTTGAGAATTTAATTTTTTTTACACCTTGAAATTTTCGGATCATTAGGCCACTTACATCCTCAACATGTTTGTGGCATGCATATCCACCATACTTAAAACATGTTAGGATCCGTTAGAAGTTTTTTTCCTACAAAATTCCACCAAGCTATTATTAGGGGGTTGTACTAGTGGAATTTCCCAAACATGGATTTGGGAGTTCATTTTTAGTGCGAGAAATAATTTTCTAATTATTATAGTTTTATATTTTTTTGCACACATGAACTCTAAAATTTTCATTTTATTGCAATGTATTTCCCTTATATCATTTTTACTGACGAGAAAAATGGAAGAGTGAAAACTCAAGTTTGGATTTGTAAAAAAAATTAGAACATCCAAAATTGAAATGCACAAATGTTGAGTGAGATAATTCCAAAAACTATCTTTGAATTTTAAGGATAGGAAATAAGTACCCTTGTTTGCCTTTGGTAAATATCCAACCTCACGTTAACTTAAGAATTTAATTTTTTCTACTTCTTGAAATTTTTGGATCATTAGGCCACTTGCATCCTCAACATGTTTGTGGCATGCATATCCACCACAATTAAAACACGTTAGGATCCGTTAGAAGTCTCTTTCCTATAAAATTCTACCAAGCTTATTAGGGGGTTGTACTAGTGGAATTTCACAAACATGGATTTTGGAGTTCATTTTTAGTGCGTGAAATAATTTTCTATTTATTATAGTTTTCAATTTTTTTTGGATACTTAAACTCTAAAATTTTCATTTTGTTGCGATCTATTTGCCTTATATCTTTTTTGTTTACAAGAAAAATGGGAGACCAAAAACTCTAGTTTGGATCTGAAAAAAAAATTTGAACATTAAAAATGGAAATGCACAATTGCAGAGAGAAATAATTCCAAAAAGTATCTGTGATTTTTAAGGATCGGCAAAAAGTACCCTTGTTTGGCTCTGGTAATATCCAACCACACGTTAACTTGAGAATTTAATTTTTTCTACTCCTTGAAATTTTTGGATCATTAGGCCACTTGCATCCTCAACATATTTGTGGCATGCATATCCACCACACTTAAAACATGTTAGGATCCGTTAGAAGTCACTTTCCTATAAAATTCCACCAAGCTATTATTAGGGGGTGGTTCGAGTGGAATTTCCAAACATGGATTTGTGAGTTCATTTATAGTGCATGAAATAATTTTCTATTTATTATAATTTTCAAATTATTTTGCATATATGAACTCTATAATTTTCATTTTGTTGCGATATATTTGCCTTATAACTTTTTTGTTTACGATAAAAATGGGAGAAAGAAAACTCAAGTTTGAATCTGAAAAAAAAATTTGAAAGTCCAAAATGGAAATGCACAAATGCTGAGAGAGATAATTGGAAAATGTGTCTGTGATTTTTGAGGATAGGCAAAAAGTACCCTTGTTTGGCTCTGGTAAATATCCAACCACACGTTAACTTGAGAATTTAATTTTTGCTACTACTTGTAATTTTTGGATAATTTGGCCACTTGCATCCTCAACATGTTTGTGGCATGCATATCCACCACACTTAAAACATGTTAGGATCAGTTAGAAGTCTCTTTCCTATAAAATTCCACCAAGCTATTATTAGGGGGTTGTTCTAGTGGAATTTCGTGAACATGGATTTTGAAGTTTATTTTTAGTGCGTGAAATAATTTTCTATTTATTATAGTTTTCAAATTTTTTTGCACACATGTACTCTAAAATTTTCATTTTTTTGCGATCTATTTGCCTTATACTTTTTTTGTTTACGAGAAAAATTGGAGAGTGAAAACTCAAGTTTGGATCTGAAAAAAAAAAATTTGTACTTCCAAAATGGAAATGCACAAATGCTGAGATAGATAATTCCAAAAAGTATCTGTGAATTTTAAGGATAGGCTAAAAGTGGTTTGTTTGGCCCTAGTAAATATCCAACCACACATTAACTTGAGAATTTAATTTTTTCTACACCTCGAAATTTTAGGTTCATTAGGCCATTTGCATCCTTAACATGTTTGTGGCATGCATATCCACCACACTTAAAACATATTTGGATCAGTTAGAAGTCTCTTTGCTATAAAATTCCACCAAGCTATTATTAGGGGGTTTTACTAGTGGAATTTCCCAAACTTGGATTTTGGAGTTCATTTTTAGTGCGTGAAATAATTTTCTATTTATTATAGTTTTCAAATTTTTTTGCACACATGAACACTAAAATTTTCATTTTGTTCCGATCTATTTGCCATGTATCTTTTTTGTTTAAGAGAAAAATGGGAGAGTGAAAAATCAAGTTTGGATCTGAAAAAAAATTTGAACATCAAAAATGGAAATATACAAATGCTGAGAGAGATAATTCCAAAAAGTATCCGTGATTTTTAAGGATAGGAAAAAAGTGGGTTGTTTGGCTCTGGTAAATATCCAACCACACGTTAACTTGAGAATTTAATTTTTTCTACTCCGAGAAATTTTTGGATCATTAGGCCACCTGCATCCTCAACATGTTTGTGGCATGCATATCAACCACACTTAAAACATGTTAGGAGCAGTTAGAAGTCTCTTTCCAATAAAATTCCACCAAGCAATTATTAGGGGGTTGTTCTAGTGGAATTTCCCAAACATGGATTTTGGAGCTCATTTTAAGTGCGTGAAATAATTTTCTATTTATTATTGTATTCAAATTTTTTTGCACAAATGAACTCTAAAATTTTCTTTTTGTTGCGATCTTGTATCTTTTTTTTTTTGCGAGGAAAATTGGGAGAGTGAATACTCAAGTTTGGATATGAGAATAAAAATTTGAACATCCAAAATGGAAATGCACAAATTCTGAGAGAGATAATTCCAAAAAGTATCAGTTATTTTTAAGGATAGGCAAAAAGTGGGTTGCTTGGTTCTTGTAAATATCCAACCACACGTTAACTTAAGAATTTAATGTTTTTATACTCCCCCTAATTTTTGGATCATTAGGCCACTTGCATCCTCAACATGCTTGTGGCATGCATATCCACCATACTTAAAACATGTTAGGATCAGTTAGAAGTCTCTTTCCGATAAAATTCCACTAAGCTATTATTAGGGGGTTGTGCTAGTGGAATTTTGCAAACATGGATTTTGGAGTTCATTTTTAGTGCGTGAAATAATTTTCTAATTTTTATAGTTTTCAAATTTTTTTACACACATGAACTCTAAAATTTTAATTTTGTTGCGATCTATTTGCCATATATCTTTTTAATTTACGAGGAAATTGGGATAGTCATAACTCAAGTTTGGATCTGAAAAAAAAATTTAAACATAAAAAATGGAAATGCACAAATGCTGAGAGAGATAATTCCAAAAAGTATATGTGATTTTTAAGGATAGGCAAAAATGGGTTGTTTGGCTCTTGTAAATATCCAACCACTCGTTAACTTGAGAATTTAATTTTTTTACTCCTTGAAATTTTTGGATGATTAGGCAACTTGCATCCTCAACATGTTTGTGGCATGCATATCCACCACACTTAAAATATGTTAGGATCAGTTAGAAGTCTCTTCCCAATAAAATTCCACCAAGCTATTATTAGGGGGATCTACTAGTGGAATTTCCCAAATTTGGATTTTGTAGTTAATTTTTAGTGCGTGAAAAAATTTTCTATTTATTATAGTTTTCAAATTTTTTTGCATACTTGTACTCGTAAATTTTCATTTTGTTGTTATCTATTTGCTTTTTTATCTTTTTTGTTTACAAGGAAAAATGGGTGAGCGAAAACTAAAGTTTGGATATGAAAAAAAAATTTGAACATCCAAAATGGAAATGCACAAATGCTGAGAGAGATAATTCCAAAAAGTATCTGTGATTTTTAAGGATAGGCAAAAAGTGGCTTGTTTGGCTCTGGTAAATATCCAACCACACGTTAACTTGAGAATTTAATTTTTTCTACTCCTTGAAATTTTTGGATCATTAGGCCACTTGCATCCTCAACATGTTTGTGGCATGCATATCCACCACACTTAAATCATGTTAGGATCACTTAGAAGTCTCTTTCCTTTAAAATTCCACCAAGCTATTATTAGGGGGTTGTATTAGTGGAATTTCCCAAACATTGATTTTTGAGTTCATTTTTAGTGCGGGAAATGATTTTCTATATATTATAGTTTACAATTTTTTTTGCACACATGAACTCTAAAATTTTCATTTTATTGCGATCTATTTGCCTTATATCTTTTTTGTTTACGAGGAAAAATGGGAGACCGAAAAGACAAGTTTGGATCTGAAAAAAATATTTGAACATCCAAAATGGAAATGCACAAATGCTGAGTGAGATAATTCCAAATAGTATCTGTGATTTTTAAGGATAGGCAAAAAGTGGGTAGTTTGGCTCTTGTAAATATCCACCCACACATTAACTGGAGAATTTAATTTTTTCTATTCCATGAATTTTTTGGATCATTAGGCCACTTGCATCCTCAACATGTTTGTGGCATCTATATCCACCACACTTAAAACATGTTAGGATCAGTTAGAAGTCTCTTTCCTATAAAATTCCACCCAGCTATTATTAGGGGGTTGTACTAGTGGAATTTCCCAAACTTGGATTTTGGAGTTCATTTTAAGTGCGGGAAATAATTTTCTATTTATTATAGTTTTCATTTTTTTTGCACAAATGAACTCTAAAATTTTCATTTTGTTGCGATCTATGTGCCTTATATCTTTTTGGTTTACGAGGAAAAATGGGAGAGTGAAAACTCAAGTTTAGATCTGAAAAAAAAAATTTGTACATCCAAAATGGAAATGCACAAATGCTGAGAGAGATAATTCCAAAAAGTATCTGTGATTTTTAGGGATAGGCAAAAAGTGGGTTGTTTGGCTCTGGTAAATATCCAACCATACATTAACTTGAGAATTTAATTTTTTCTACTCCTTGAAATTTTTGGATCATTAGGCCATTTGCATCCTCAACATGTTTGTGGCATGCATATCCACCTCACTTAAAACATGTTAGAATCAGTTAGAAGTTTCTTTCCGATAAAATTCCACCAAGCTATTATTAGGGGGTTGTACTAGTAGAGTTTCCCAAACATGGATTTTGGAGTTAATTTTTAGTGCATGATATAATTTTCTATTTATTATAGTTTTCAATTTTTTTTGCTCACATGAACTGTAAAATTTTCATTTTATTGCGATCTATTTGCCTTATATCATTTTTTTATAGGAGGAAAAATGGGTGAGGGAAAACTCAAGTTTGGATCTGAAAAAAAAAATTTGAACATCCAAAATGGAAATGCACAAATGCTGAGAGAGATAATTCCAAAAAGTGTTTGTTATTTTTTAAGGGTAGGCAAAAAGTGGGTTGTTTGGCTCTAGTAAATATCCACCTACATGTTAACTTGAGAATTTAATTTTTTCTACTCGAAATTTTTGGATCATTAGGCTATTTGCATCCTCAACAAGTTTGTGGCATGCACATCCACCACACTTAAAACATGTTAGGATCAGTTGGAAGTCTCTTTCCTATAAAATTCCACCAAGCTATTATTAGGGGGTTGTACTAGACGAATTTCCCTGACATGGATTTTGGAGTTCATTTTTAGTGCGACAAATAATTTTCTATTTAATATAGTTTTCAAATTTTTTTGCACACTTGAACTATAAAATTTTCATTTTGTTGCGATCTATTTGCCTTATATCTTTTTTGTATATGAAAATGGGAGAGCGAAAACTCAAGTTTGGATCTGAAAAAAACATTTGAACATCCAAAATGGATATACCCAAATGCTCAGAGAGATAATTCCAAAACGTATTTGTGGTTTTTAAGGATAGGGAAAGAGTGGGTTGTTTGGCTCTGGTAAATATCCAACCACACGTTAACTTTAGAATTTAATTTTTTCCACTCCCCCAACTTGCATCCTCAACATGTTTGTGGCATGCATATCTGCCACACTTAAAACATGTTAGGATTAGATAGAAGTCTCTTTCCTATAAAATTCCACCAATCTATTATTAGGAGGTCGTACTAGTGGAATTTCCCAAACATGAATTTTGGAGTTCATTTTTAGTGCGTGAAGTAATTTTCTATTTATTATAGTTTTCAATTTTTTTTCCACACATGAACTCTAAAATTTTCATTTTGTTCCGAGGAAAAATTGGAGAGTGAAAACTCAAGTTTGGATATGAAAAAAATTTTTGAACAACCAAAATGGAAATGCAGAAATGTTCAGAGAGATAATTCCAAAAAGTATCTGTGATTTTTAAGGATAGGCAAAAAGTGGCTTGTTTGGCTCTGGTAAATATCCAACCACACGTTAACTTGAGAATTTAATTTTTTCTACCCCTTGAAATTTTTGGATCATTATTCCACTTGCATCCTTAACATGTTTGTGGCATGCATATCCACCACACTTACAACATGTTAGGATCAGTTAGAAGTCTCTTTCCTATAAAATTCCACCAAGCTTTTATTAGGGGTTGTACTAGTGGAATTTCCCACACATGGATTTTAGAATTAATTTTTCGTGCGTGAAATAATTTTCTATTTATTATAGATTTCAAATTTTTTTGCACACATGAACTGTAAAATTTTCATTATGTTGTGATCTATTTGTCGTATATCTTTTTTGTTTACAAGGAAAAAAGTAAGACTAAAAACTCAAGTTTGGATCTGAAAAAAAAAATTGAACATCCAAAATGGAAATGCACAAATGCTGAGTGAGATAATTCCAAAAAGAATCTTTGATTTTTAAGGATAGGCAAAAAGTGGGTTTTTTTGCTCTCGTAAATATCAAACGACATGTTAACTTGAAAATTTAATTTTTTCTTCTCCTTGAAATTTTTGGATCATTAGGCAACTTGCATCCTCAACATGTTTGAAGCAGGCAAATCCACCACACTTGAAACATGTTAGGATCAGTTAGAAGTCTTTTTCCTCTAAAATCCACCAAGCTTTTATTAGGGGTTGTACTAGTGGAATTTCCCAAACATGGATTTTGGAGTTCATTTTTAGTGCGTGAAATAATTTTCTATTTACTATTGTTTTCAAAACTTTTTGCACACATGAACACTAAAATTTTCAATTTGTTGCGATCTATTTGACTTAAATTTTTTTTGTTTACGAGGAAAAAGGGAGACAGAAAACTCAAGTTTGGATCGGAAAAAAAAAATTGAACATCCAAAATGGAAATGCACAAATGTTGAGAGAGATAATTCCAAAAACTATCAGTGATTTTTAAGGAGAGGGAAAAAGTGGGTTGTTTGGCTCTGGTTAATATCCAACCACACGTTACCTTGAGAATTTAATTTTTTCTACTCCTTGAAATTTTTGGATCATTAGGCCACTTGAATTCTGAACATGTTTGTGGCATGCATATCGACCACACTTAAAACATGTTAGGATCAGTTAGAAGTCTCTTTCCTATAAAATTCCGCCAAGCTATTGTTAGGGGGTTTTACAAGTGGAATTTCCCAAACATGGATTTTGGAGTTCATTTTTAGTGCGTGAAATAATTTTCTATTTCTTATAGTTTTCAAATTTTTTTGCACATATGAACTCTAAACTTTTCATTTTGTAGCGATCTATTTGCCTTATTTCTTTTTTGTTTATGAGGAAAAATGGGAGAGTGAAAACTCAAGTTTGGATCTGAAAAAAAAAATTGAACATCAAAATGGAAATGCACAAATGTTGAGAGAGATAATTCCAAAAAGTATCTGTGATTTTTAAGAACAGGCAAAAACTGGGTTGTTTGGCTTTGGTAAATATCCAACTACACGTGAACTTGACAATTAAAATTTTTCTACTCCTTGAAATTTTTGGATCATTTGGCCACTTGCTTCCTCAACATGTTTGTGGCATGCATATCCACCACAATTAAAACATGTTAGGATCAGTTAGAAGTCTCTTTCCAATAAAATTTCACCAAGCGATTATTAGGGGGTTGTGCTAGTGGAATTTCCAAAACAAGGATTTTGGAGTTCATTTTTAGTGCGTAAAATAATTTTCTATTTATTATAGTTTTCAAATTTTTTTGCGCACATGAACTCTTTAATTTTCATTTTTTTGCGACTCATTTGCCTATTATCTTTTTGTTTAGAAAGAAAATGGGAGAGTGAAAACTCTAGTTTGGATCTGAAAAAAAAAAGTTGAACAACCAAAATGGAAATGCACAAATGCTGAGAGAGATAATTCGAAAAAGTATCTGTGATTTTTAAGAATAGGCAAAAAGTGGGTTGTTTGGCTCTGGTAAAAATATCCCACCACACGTTAACTTGAGAATTCAATTTTTACTACTGCTTGAAATTTTTGGATCATTAGGCCACTTCCATCCTCAACATGTTTGTGGCATGCATATCCACCACACTTAAAACATGTTAGGATCAGTTAGAAGTCTCTTTCCTATAAAATTCGACCAAGTTATTATTTGGGGGTTGTACTAGTGGAATTTCCAAAATATGGATTTTGGAGTTGTTTTTTAGTGCGTGAAATAATTTTCTATTTATTATAGTTTTCAAATTTTTTTGCACACATGAACTCTAAATTTTTTATTTTGTTGCGATCTATTGGCCTTATATCTTTTTTGTTTACGAGGAAAAATGGGAGAGCGAAAACTCAAGTTTGGATCTAAAAAAACATTTAAACATCTAAAATGGAAATGCACAAATGCTGACAGAGATAATTCAAAAAGGAATCTGTGATTTTTAAGGATACGCAAAAAGTGGCTTGTTTGGCTCTGGTAAATATCCAACCACTCGTTAACTTGAGAATTTAATTTTTTCTACTCGAAATTTTTGGATCATTAGGCAACTTGCATCCTCAACATGTTTGTGGCATGCATATCCACCACACTTAAAACATCTTAGGATCAGTTAGAAGTCTCTTTCCTATAAAATTCCAGCAAGCTATTATTAGGGGGTTGTACTAGTGGAATTTCCCAAACATGGATTTTGGAGTTCATTTTTAGTGCGTGAAATAATTTTCAATTTATTATAGTTTTCAAATTTTTTGGCACACATGAACTCTAAAATTTTAATTTTGTTGTGATCTATTTTCCTTAAACCTTTTTGTTTACAAGGAAAAATGGGAGAGTGAAAACTCAACTTTGGATCTTAAAAATAAAATTCAACATCCAAAATGGAAATGCACAAATGCTGAGAGAGATAATTCCAAAAAGTATCTATGATTTTTAAGGATAGGCAAAATGTGGGTTGTTTGGCTCTGGTAATTATCCAACCACATGTTAACTTGAGAATTTAATTTTTTCTACTGCTTGAAAGTTTTTGATCATTAGGCCACTTGAATCCTGAACATGTTTGTGGCATGCATATCCACCACACTTAAAACAAGTTAGGATCAGTTAGAAGTCTCTTTCCTATAAAATTCCGCCAAGCTATTATTAGGAGGTTTTACTATTGGAATTTCCCAAACATGGATTTTGGAGTTCATTTTTAGTGCGTGAAATAATTTTCTATTTATTATAGGTTTCAAATTTTTTCACACATATGAACTCTAAAATTTTCATTTTGTTGCGATCTATTTGCCTTATTTCTTTTTTGTTTACGAGGAAAAATGGGAGAGTGAAAACTCAAGTTTGGATCTGAAAAAAAAATTGAACATCCAAAATGGAAATGCACAAATGTTGAGAGAGATAATTCCAAAAAGTATATGTGATTTTTAAGAACAGGCAAAAACTGGGTTGTTTGCCTCTGGTAAATATTCAACCACACGTTAACTTGACAATTTAAAATTTTCTACTCCTTGAAATTTTTGGATCATTAGGCCACGTGCATCCTCAACATGATTGTGGCATGCATATCCACCAATTTTAAAACATGTTAGGATCAGTAAGAAGTCACTTTCCTATAAAATTCCACCAAGCGATTATTAGGGGGTTGTACTAGTGGAATTTCCCAAACAAGGATTTTGGAGTTCATTTTTAGTGTGTAAAATAATTTTCTATTTATTATAGTTTTCAAATTTTTTTGCGCACATGAACTCTAAAATTTTCTTTTTGTTGCGACTCATTTTCCTATTATCTTTTTTGTTTACAAGGAAAATGGGAGAGTGAAAACTCTAGTTTGGATCTGAAAAACAAAATTTGAACATCCAAACTGGTTATGCACAAATGCTAAGAGAGATAATTAAAAAAAATATCTATGATTTTTAAGGACAGGCACAAAGTGGGTTGTTTGGCTCTGGTAAATATCCAACCACACGTTAACTTGACAATTTAAATTTTTCTACTCCTTGAAATTTTAGGATGATTAGGCCACTTGCATCCTCAACATGTTTGTGCCATGCATATCCACCACAATTAAGACATGTTAGGATCAGTTAGATGTCACTTTCCTATAAAATTCCACCAAGCGATTATTAGGGGGTTGTACTAGTGGAATTTCCCAAACAAGGATTTTGGAGTTTGTTTTTAGTGCGTAAAATAATTTTCTATTTATTATAGTTTTCTAATTTTTTTACGCACATGAACTTTAAAATTTTCATTTTGTTGCGACTCATTTGCCTATTATCTTTTTTGTTTAGAAGGAAAATGGGTGAGTGAAAACTCTAGTTTGGATCTGAAAAAAAAAATTGAACATCCAAACTGGAAATGCATAAATGCTAAGAGAGATAATTAAAAAAAATATCTGTGATTTTTAAGGACAGGCAAAAAGTGGGTTGTTTGGATCTGGTAAATATCCAACACACTTTAACTTGAGAATATAATTTTTTCGATTCACTGAAATTTTTGGATCATTAGGCCAATTGCATCCTCAACATGTTTGTGGCATGCATATCCACCACACTTAAAACATTTTAGGATCTGTTAGAAGTCTCTTTCCTTTAAAATTCCACCAAGCGATTATTAGGGGTTTGTACTAGTGGAATTTCCCAAAAATGGATTTTGGAGTTCATTTTTAGTGCGTGAAATAGTTTTCAAATTGTTTTCCCACATGAACTCAAAAATTTTCATTTTGTTCGATCTATTTGCCTTATATCTTTTTTGTTTACGAGGAAAAATGGGAGACTGAAAACTCAAGTCTGGATCTGAAAAAAAAATTTGAAGATCCAAAATGGAAATGCACAAATGCTGAGAGAGATAATTCCAATAAGTATTTGTGATTTTTATGGATAGGCAAAAAGTCGGTTGTTTGGCTCTGGTAAATATCCAACCACACGTTGACTTGAGAATTTAATTTTTTCTACTCCTTGAAACTTTTGGATCATTAGGCCACTTGCATCTCAACATGTTTGTGGCATGCAAATCCACCACACTTAAAACATGTTAGGATCAGTTAGAAGTCTCTTCCCTATAAAATTCCACCAAGCTATTATTAGGGGGTTGTACTAGTGAAATATCCCAAACATGTGTTTAGAAGTTCATTTTAAGTGCGTGAAATAATTTTCAATTTATTATAGTTTTTATATTTTTTTTCTAAAAAGAACTCTAAAATTTTAATTTGTTGCGATCTATATGCCTTATATCTTTTTTGTTCACGAGGAAAAATGGGAGAGTGAAAACTCAAGTTTGGATCTGAAAAAAAATTATGAACATCTAAAATGGAAATGGGGTTGTACTAGTAGAATTTCCCAAACATGGATTTTGGAATTCATTTTTTAGTGAGTGAAATAATTTTCTATTTGTTATAGTTTTCAATTTTTTTTTGCACACACGAACTGTAAAATTTTCATTTTGTTTTGATCTCTTTTCCTTATATCTTTTTTGTTTACCAGGAAAAAAGGAAGACTGAAAACTCAAGTTTGGATCTAAAAAAAAAATTTGAAGATCCAAAATGGAAATGCACAAATGCTGAGAGAGATAATTCGAAAAATTATCTGTGATTTTTAATAATAGGCAAAAAGTGGGTTGCTTGGCTCTGGTAAATATCCAACCACATGTTAACTTGAGAATTTAATTTTTTCTACTCCCCCTAATTTTTGGATCATTAGTCTATTTGCATCCTCAACATGTTTGTGGCATGCATATCCACCACACTTAAAACATGTTAGGATCAATTAGAAGTCTCGTTCCTACAAAATTCCACCAAGCTATTATTAAGGGGGTTGTACTAGTGGAATTTCCTAAACGTGGATTTTGGAGTTCATTTTTTGTGTCAGAAATAATTTGAAATTTATTATAGTTTTAAATTTTTTTGCACACATGAAGTCTAAAATTTTCATTTTGTTGCGATCTATTTTCCTTTTACTTTTTGTTTCCATGGAAAAATGGAAGAGTGAAAACTCAATTTTGGATCTGAAAATAAAATTTGAAGATCCAAAATGGAGATGCACAAATACTGAGAGAGATAATTCCAAAAAGTATCTGTGATTTTTAAGGATAGGCTAAAAGTGGGTTGTTTGGCTCTGGTGAATATCCAACCACACGTTAACTTGAGAATTTAATTTTTTCTTCTCCCCCTAATTTTTGAATCGGTAGGCTATTTGCATCCTCAACATGTTTGTGGCATGCATATCCACCACACTTAAAACGTGTTAGGATCAGTTAGAAGTCTCGTCCCAAAAAAATTCCACCAAGCTATTATTAAGGGGTTGTACTTGTGGAATTTCCCAAACATGGATTTTGGAATTCCTTTTTAGTGTGTGAAATAATTTTAAATTTACTACAGTTTTAAATTTTTATTGCAGACATGAGCTCTAAAATTTTCATTTTGTTGCGATCTATTTTCCTTATACCTTTTTGTTTCCAGAGGAAAAATGGGAGAGTGAAAACTCAAGTTTGGATCTAAAAAATAAATTCTAACATCCTAAATGGAAATGCACAAATGCTGAGAGATATAATTCCAAAAAGTAAGGATAGGCAAAAAGTGGGTTGTTTGGCTCTCGTAATTATCCAACCACACGTTAACTTGAGAATTTAATGTTTTCTACTCCTTGAAAATTTTTGATCATTAGGCCACTTGCATCCTCAACATGTTTATGGCATGCATATCCACCTAACTTAAAACAAGTTAGGATTAGTTAGAAGTCTCTTTCCTTTAAAATTCCACTAAGCTATTATTAGAGGGTAGTACTTGTGGAATTTCCCAAACATGGATTTTTGAGTTCATTTTTAGTGCGTGAAATAATTTTCAATTTATTATAGTTTTCAAATTTTCTTGCGCACATGAACTCTAAAATTTTCATTTTGTTGCGATCTATTTGCCTTATATCTTTTTTGTTTACGAGCAAAAATGGGAGAGTGAAAACTCAAGTTTGGATCTGAAAAAAAAATTTGAACATCCAAAATGGAAATACACAAATGTTGAGAGAGGTAATTCCAAATAGTATCTGTGATTTTTAAGGACCGGCAAAAAGTCGGTTGTTTGGCTCTGGTAAATATCAAACCACACGTTAACTAGAGAATTTAAATTTTTCTCCTCCTTGAAATTTTTGGATCATTAGGCCACTTGCATCCTCAACATGTTTGTGGCATGCACATCCACCACACTTAAAACATCTTAGGATCAATTAGAAGTCTCTTTCCTATAAAATTCTACCAAGCTATTATTAGGGGGTTGTACTAGTGGAATTTCCCAAACATGGATTTTGGAGTTCATTTTTAGTGCGTGAAATAATTATCAATTTAGTATAGTTTTCAAATTTTTTTGCACACATGAACTCTAAAATTTTCATTTTGTTGCGATCTATTTTTCTTAAACCATTTTGTTTACGAGGAAAAACGGGAGAGTGAAAACTCAAGTTTGGATCTGAAAAAAAAATTTGAACATCCAAAATGGAAATGCACAAATGCTGAGAGAGATAATTCCAAAAAGTATCTATGGACTTTAAGGATAGGAAAATGTGGGTTGTTTGGCTCTGGTAAATATCCAACCACATGTTAACTTGAGAATTTAATTTTTTCCACTCCTTGAAATTTTTTGATCATTAGACCACTTGAATCCTCAACATGTTTGTGGCATGCATATCCACCACACTTAAAACATATTAAGATCAGTTAGAAGTCTTTTCCCTATAAAATTCTGCCAAGCTATTATTAGGGGGTTGTACTAGTGGAATTTCCCAAACATGGATTTTGGAGTTCATTTTTAGTGCGTGAAATAATTTTCTATTTATTATAGTTTTCAAATTTTTTTGCACATATGAACTTTAAAATTTTCATTTTGTTGCGATCTATTTGCCTTATATCTTTTTTGTTTATGAGGAAAAATGGGAGAGTGAAACCTCAAGTTTGGATCTGAAAAAAAAAATTGAATATCCAAAATGGAATTGCTCAAATGTTGAGAGAGATAATTCCAAATAGTAACTGTGATTTTTATGAACAGGCAAAAAGTGGGTTGTTTGGCTCTGGTAAATATCCAACCACACGTTAACTTGAGAATTAAAATTTTTCTACTCCTTGAAAATTTTGGATCATTAGGCCACTTGCATCCTCAACATGTTAGTGGCATGCATATCCACCACAATTAAAACATGTTAGGATCAGTTAGAAGTCTCTTTCCTATAAAATTCCACCAAGCGATTATTAGGGGTTTGTACTAGTGGAATTTCCCAAACATGGATTTTGGAGTTCATTTTTAGTGCATGAAATAGTTTTCTTTTTATTATAGTTTTCAAATTTTTTTGCACAGATGAACTCAAAAATTTTCATTTTGTTCGATCTATTTGCCTTATATCTTTTTTGTTTACGAGGAAGAGTGGAAGACTGAAAACTCAAGTTTGGATCTGAAAAAAAATTTGAAGATCGAAAATGGAAATGCACAAATGCTGAGAGAGATAATTCCAATAAGTATCTGTGATTTCTAAGGATAGGCAAAAAGTCAGGTATTTGGGTCTGGTAAATATCCAACCACACGTTAACTTGAGAATTTAATTTTTTCAACTCCTTGAAATTTTTTGATCACAAGGCCACTTGCATCCTCAACATGTTTGAGGCATGCATATCCACCTCACTTAAAACAAGTTAGGATAATTTAGAAGTCTCTTTCCTATAAAATTCTGCAATGCTATTATTAGAGGGTTGTACTAGTGGAATTTCCCAAACATGGATTTTGGAGTTCATTTTTAGTGCGTGAAATAATTTCCTATTTATTATAGTTTTCAAATTTTTTTGCACACTTGAACTCTAAAATTTTCATTTTGTTGCTATCTATTTTCCTTATATCTTTTTTGTTTACGAGAAAAAATTGAAGAGTGTATACTCATGTTTGGACCTAAAAAAAAAATTTTGAACTTCCAAAATGGAAATGAACAAATGATGAGAGAGATAATTCCAAAAAGTATCTGTGATTTTTAAAGATAGGACAAAAGTGGGTTTTTTGGCTCTGGTAAACATCCAACCACACATTACCTTGAGAATTTAATTATTTTTACTCGAAATTTTTGGATCATTAGGCCACATGCATGCTCAACATGTTTGTGGCATGCATATCCACCACACTTAAAACTTGTTAGGATTAGTTAGAAGTCTCTTTCCTATAAAATTCCACCAAGTTATTATTAGGGGGTTGTACTAGTGGAATTTCTCAAATATGGATTTTGGAGTTGTTTTTTAGTGCGTGAAATAATTTTCTATTTATTATAGTTTTCAAATTTTTTTGCACACATGAACTCTAAAATTTTTATTTTGTTGCGATATATTTGCCTTATATCTTTTTTGTTTACGAGGAAAAATGGGAGTGCGAAAACTCAAGTTTGGCTCTGAAAAACACATGTTAACATCCAAAATTGAAATGCAAAAATGCTGAGAGAGATAATTCCAAAAAGTATATGTGATTTTTAAGGATAGGCAAAAAGTGGGTTAGTTGGCTCTGGTAAATATCGACCCACACTTTAACTTAAGAATTTAATTTTTCTACTCCTTAAACTTTTTGGATCATTAGGCGACTTGCATCCTCAACATGTTTGTGGCATGCATATCCACCACACTTAAAACATGTTAGGATCAGTTACAAGTCTCTTTCCTATAAAATTCCACCAATCTATTATTAGGGGGTTGTACTCGTAGAATTTCCCAAACATGGATTTTGGAGTTCATTTTAAGTGAGTGAAATAATTTCCTATTTATTATAGTTTTCAAATTTTTTTGCACACATGATCTCTTAAATTTTCATTTTGGTACGAACTATTTGCCTATTATCTTTTTTTTTTCGAGGAAAAATGGGAGAGCGAAAACTCAAGTTTGCATTAAAAATAAAAAATTTGAACATCCAAAATGGAAATGCACAAATGCAGAGAGGGATAATTCCAAAAAGTATCTGTGATTTTTAAGGATAGGAAAAAAGTGGGTTGTTTGGCTCTGGTAAATATCCAACCACACGTTAACTTGAGAATTTAACTTTTTCTACTCCTTGAAATTGTTGGATCATTAGGTCACTTGCATCCTCAACATGTTTGTGGCAGGCATATCCACCACACTTAAAATATGTTAGGATCAGTTAGAAGTCCCTTTCCTATAAAATTCCACCAACCTATTATTAGGGGGTTGTACATGTGGAATTTCCCAAACATGGATTTTGGAGTTCATTTTAAGTGAATGAATAATTTCCTATTTATTATAATTTTCAAATTATTTTGCACATATGATCTCTAAAATTTTCTTTTTGTTGCGATCTATTTGCCTATTATCTTTTTTTTTTATGAAGAAAAATGGGAGAGCAAAAACTCAAGTTTGGATCTGAAAAAAACATTTGAACATCCAAAATGGTAATGCACAAATGCTAAGAGTGATAATTCCAAAAAGTATCTGTGACTGTTAAGGATAGGCCAAAAGTAGGTTGTTTGGTTTTGGTAAAAATCCAAGCACACGTTAACTTGAGAATTTAATTTTTTCTACTCCTTCAATTTTTTGGATGATTAGGCCACTTGCATCCTCAACATGTTTATGGCATGCATATCCACCACACTTAAAACAGGTTAGGATCAGTTAGAGGTCTCTTTCCTATAAAATTCCACCAAGCTATTATTAGAGGGTTGTACTAGTGGAATTTCCCAAACATGGAGTTTGGAGTTCATTTATAGTGAGTGAAATAATTTTCTATATATTTTAGTTTTCAAATTTTTTGCACACATGAAGTCAAAAATTTTCATTTTGCTGCAATCTATTTGCCTTATATCTTTTTTCTTTACGAGGAAAAATGGGAGAACGAAAACTCAAGTTTGGATCAGAAAAAAACATTAGAACATCCAAAAAGGAAATGCACAAATGCTGAGAGCGATAATTCCAAAAAGTACCTGTCAGTTTTAAGGATAGGCAAAAAGTGGGTTGTTTGGCCCTGGTAAATATCCAACCACACGTTAACCTGAGAATTTAATTTTGTCTACTCCTTGAAATTTTTTCATCATTAGGCGACTTGAATCCTCAACATGTTTGTGGCAAACATATCCACCACACTTAAAACATGTTAGGATCAGTTAGAAGTCCCTTTCCTATAAAATTCCACCAACTATTATTTGGGGATTGTACTAATGGAATTTCCCAAATATGGATTGTGGAGTTTATTTTTAGTGCGTGAAAATTTTTTCTATATATTATAGTTTTCAAATTTTTTTGCACACATGAACTCTAAAATTTTCATTTTGTTGTGATCTATTTGCCTTATATCTTTTTTGTTTACGAGGAAAAAAAATTTGAAAATCCAAAATGGAAATGCACAAATGATGAGAGAGATAATTCCGAAAAGTATCTGTGATTTTTAAGGATAGAATAAAAGTGGCTTGTTTGGCTCTGGTAAATATCCAACCACACGTTAACTTGAGAATTTAATTTTTTGTATTCCTTGAGATTTTTGGTTTATTAGGACACTTGCATCCTCAACATGTTTGTGGCATGCATATCCACCACACTTTAAACATGTTAGGATAAGTTAGAAGTATATTTCCTATAAAATTCCACCAAACTATTATTATGGGGTTGTAATAGTGGAATTTCCCAAACATGGATTTTGGAGTTTATTTTTAGTGTGTGAAATAATTTTCTATTTGTTATAGTTTTCAAATTTTTTTGTACACATGAACCCTAAAATTTTCATTTTGTTGCGATCTATTTGCCTTATATCTACTTTGTTTACGAGGAAAAAGGGGAGAGTGACAACTCAAGTTTGGATATGAAAAAAAATTTGAACATGCAAAATAGAAATGCAAAAAATGGAGAGAGAGATATTTCTAAAGAGTATCTGCGATTTTTAAGGATAGGTAAAAAGTGGGTTGTTTGGCTCTGATAAATTTCAAACCACACGTTAACTTGAGAATTTAATTTTTTCTACTCATTGAAATTTTTGGATCATTACGCCACTTTCATCCCCAACAAGTTTGTGGCATGCATATCCACTAAACTTAAAACATGTTAGGATCAGTTAGAAGTCTCTTTCCTATAAAATTCCACCAAACAATTATTAGGGGGTTGTAATAGTGGAATATCCCAAACATGGATTTTGAAGTTTATTTTTAGTGTGTGAAATAATTTTCTATTTCTTATAGTTTTCAATTTTTTTTATACACATGAACTCTAAAATTTTCATTTTGTTGCGATCTATTTGCCTTATATCTTTTTTATTTACGAGGAAAAATGGGAGAGTGAAAACTCAAGTTTGGATCTGAAAAAAAATTTGAACATCCAAAGTGGAAATGCACAAATGCCGAGAGAGATAATTCCAAAAAGTATCTGTGATTTTTTAGGATAGGGAAAAAGTGGGTTGTTTGGCTCATGTAAATATCCAACCACACGTTAACCTGAGAATTTAATTTTTTATACTCGTCAAATTTTTTGACCATTAGGCCACTTGCATCCTCAACATGTTTGTGGCATGCATATCCACCACACTTAAAATATGTTAGGATCAGTTAGAAGTCTCTTTCCTATAAAATTCCTCCAAGCTATTATTAGGGGGTTGTACAAGTGGAATTTCCCAAACATGGATTTTGGAGTTCATTTTTAGTGCGTGAAATAATTTTTTTTTATTATAGTTTTCTAAATTTTTTCCACACATGAACTCTAAAATTTGCATTTTGTTGCGATCTACTTGCCTTATATCTTTTTGTTTACGAGGAAAAATTGGAGAGCGAAAACACAAATTTGGATCTGAAAAAATAATTTGAGCATCCAAAATGTAAATGCACAAATGCTGAAAGAGATAATTAAGAAAAGTATCTGTGATTTTTAAGGATAGGCAAAAAGTGGGTTGTTTGGCTGTAGTAAATATCCAACCACATGTTAACTTCAGAATTTAATTTTTTCTACTCCGTGAAATTTTTGGATCATTAGGCCACTTGCATCCTCAACATGTTTGTGGCATGCATATCCACCACACTTAAAACATGTTAGGATCAGTTAGAAGTCTCTTCCCTATAAAATTGCACCAAGCTATTATTAGGGGATTGTACTAGTGGAATATCCTAAACATGGATTTTGGAGTTCATTTTTAGTGCGTGAAATAATTTTCTATTGATTATAGTTTTCAATTTTTCTCCACACATGAACTCAAAAATTTTCATTTGTGTTGCGAGCTATTTGCCTTATAATTTTTTTTTTGAGGAAAAATGGGAGAGCGAAAACTCAAGTTTGGAAATGAAAAAAAAAAATTGAACATCCAAAATTGAAATGCAAAAATGCTGAGAGAGATAATTCAAAAAAGTATCTGTGATTTATAAGGATTGGAAAAAAGAGGGTTGTTTGGCTCTGGTAAATATCCAACCACACGTTAACTTGAGAATTTAATATTTTCTACTCCTTGAAATTTTTGGATCATTAGGCCACTTGCATCCTCAACATGTTTGTGGCATGCACATCCACCACACTTAAAACATGTTAGGATCAGTTAGAAGTCTCTTTCCTATAAAATTCGACCAAGCTATTATTAGGGGGTTGTACTAATGCAATTTGCCAAACATGGATTTTGGAGTTCATTTTTAGTGCGTGAAATAATTTTCTATCGATTAGAGTTTTCAAAATTTTTTGCACACATGAACTCTTAAATTTTCATTTCGATGCGATCTATTTGCCTTGTATCTTTTTCGTGTACAAGGAAAAATGGGAGAACGAAAACTCAAGTTTGAATCTGAAAAAAAATTTGAACATCCAAAATGGAAATGCACAATTGCTGAGAGAGTTAATTCCAAAAAGTATCTGTGATTTTCAAGGAGTGGCAAAAAGTGGGTTGTTTGGCTCTGGTAAATATCCAACCACACGTTAACTTGAGCATTTAATTTTTCTACTCCTTAAAAATTTTTGGATCACTATGCCACTTGCATCCTCAACATGTTTGTGGCATGCATATCCACCACACTTAAAACATGTTTGGAACAGTTAGAAGTCTCTTTTCTATACAATTCCAACAAGCTATTATTTGGGGGTTGTACTAGTGGAATTTCCCAAACATGGATTTTGGAGTTCATTTTTTCTGCATGAAATAATTTTCTATTTATTATAGTTTTCAAATTTTTTTATACGTATGAAGTCTATAATTTTCATTTTGTTGCGATCTATTTTCCTTATATCTTTTTTGTTTACGAGGAAAAATAGGAGAGTGAAAACTCAAGTTTGGATTTGAAAACAAAATTTGAATATCCAAAATGGAAATGCACAAATGTTGAGAGAGATAATTCCAAAAAGTTTATGTAATTTTTAAGGATAGGCTAAAAGTGGGTTGTTTGGCTCTGGTAAATATCCAACCACACGTTAACTTGAGAATTTAATTTTTTCCACTCCTCGAAATTTTTGGATCATTAGGCCACTTGCATCCGCAATATGTTTGTGGCATGCATATCCTCCACACTTAAAACATGTTAGGATCAGTTAGAAGTCTCTTTCCTATAAAATTGCACCAAGCTATTATTAGGGGGTTGTACTAGTGGAATTTCCTAAATATGGATTTTGGAGTTCATTTTTAGTGCGTGAAATAATTTTCTATTTATTATAGTACTCAAATGTTTTTGCTCACATGAACTCTAAAATTTTCATTTTGTTGCGATCTATTCACCTTATATCTTTTTGTTTACAAGGAAAAATGGCTGAGCGAAAACTCAAGTTTGGATCAGGGAAAAAAATTTGAACATCCAAAATGGAAATCCACAAATGCTGAGAGAGATAATGCCAAAAAGTATCTGTGATTTTTAAGGATAGGCAAAAACTCAAGTTTGGATCAGAGAAAAAAATTTGAACATCCAAAATGGAAATCCACAAATGCTGAGAGAGATAATGCCAAAAAGTATCTGTGATTTTTAAGGATAGGCAAAAATTGGGTTGTTTGGCTCAGGTAAATATCCAACCACACGTTAACTTGAGAATTTAATTTTTTCTACTCCTTGAAATTTTTGTATCATTAGGCCACTTGCATCCTCAACATGTTTGTGGCATTCATATCCACCACATTTGAAACATGTTAGCATCAGTGAGCAGTCTCTTTCCTTTAAAATTCCAATAAGCTATTATAACGGGGTTGTACTAGTGGAATTTCCCAAACATGGATTTTGGAGTTCATTTTTATTGCGTGAAATAATTTTCTATTGATTATAGTTTTCAAATTTTTGTGCACACATGAACTCAAAAATTTTCATTTTGTTGAGATCTATTTGCCTTATAAATTTTTTATTTTCGAGGAAAAATGGGAGAGAGAAATCTCAAGTTTGGATATGAAAAAAAAAATTGAACATCCAAAATGGAAATGCACAAATGCTGAGAAAGATAATTGGAAAAAGTATTTGTGATTTTTAAGGATTGGCAAAAAGTGGGTTGTTTGGCTCTGGTAAATATCCAACCACATGTTAACTTGAGAATTTAATATTTTCTTCTCCTTGAAATTTTTGGATCATTAGGCCACTTGCATCCTCAACATGTTTGTGGCATGCATATCCACCAAACTTAAAACATGTTAGGATCAGTTAGAAGTCTCTTTCCTATAAAATTCCACCAAGCTATTATTAGGGGGTGGAATTTCGCAAATATGGATTTTGGAGTTCATTTTTAGTGTGTGAAATAATTTTCTATTGATTAGAGTTTTCAAATTTTTTTGCACACATGAACTCTAAAATTTTCATTTTGTTGTGATCTATTTGCCTTATATCGTTTTTTGTTTACGACGAAAAATAGGAGAGTGAAAACTCAAGTTTGGATCTGAAAAAAAAATTTGAACATCCAAAATGGAAATGCACAAATGCTGGGAGAGATAATTCAGAAAAGTATCTGTGATTTTTAAGGAGAGGAAAAAAGTCGGTTGTTTGTCACTGGTAAATATCCAACCACATGTTAACTTGAGAATTTAATTATTTCTACACCATGAAATTTTTGGATCATTAGGCCACTTGCATCCTCAACATGTTTGTGGCATGCATATCCACCACACTTAAAACATGTTAGGATTAGTTAGAAGTCTCTTTCCTATAAAATTCCACCAAACTATTATTAGGGGGTTGTACTAGTGGAATTTCCCAAACACGGATTTTGGAGTTCATTTTTAGTGCATGAAATAATTTTCTATTTATTATAGTTTTCAAAATTTTTTGCACCCACGAACTCTAAAATTTTCATTTTCTTGCGATCTATTTGCCTTATATCTTTTTCGTTTACGAGGACAAATGGGAGAGTGAAAACTCAAGTGAAGATCTGAAAAAAAAAATATTTGAACATCCAAAATGGAAATGCACAAATGCAGGGAGAGATAATTCCAAAAAGTATATGTGATTTTTATGGATAGGCAAAAAGTGGGTTGTTTGGCACTGGTAAATATACAATCACACGTTAACTTGAGAATTTATTTTTCTCAACTCCTTGAATTTTTGGATCTATAGGCCACTTGCATCCTCAACATGTTTGTGGCATGCATATCCACCACCCTTAAAACATGTTAGGATCAGTTAGAAGTCACTTTCCTATAAAACTTCCACCAAGCTATTATTAGGGGGTTGTTCTTGTGGAATTTCCCAAACCTGGATTTTTGAGTTCATTTTTAGTGCGTGAAATAATTTTCAATTTATTATTGTTTGCAAATTTTCTTGCACACATGAACTCTAAAATTTTCATTTTGATGCGATCTATTTGCCTTATATCTTTTTTGTTTATGAGGAAAAATGGGAGAGTGAAAACTCAAGTTTTGTTCTGAAAAAAAAATTTGAACGTCCAAAATTGAAATACACAAATGTTGAGAGAGGTAATTCCAAATAGTATATGTGATTTTTATGGACAGGCAAAAAGTGGGTTGTTTTTGCACACATGAACTCTAAAATTTTCATTTTGTTGTGACCTATTTGCCTATTATCTTTTTTGTTTAGAAGGAAAATGGGAGAGTGAAAACTGTAGTTTGGATCTGAAAAAAAAATTTGAACAACCAAAATGGGAATGTACAAATGCTGAGAGAGATAATTCGAAAAAGTATATGTGATTTTTAAGGATAGGCAAAAAGTGGGTTGTTTGGCTCTAGTAAATATCCCACCACACGTTAACTTGAGAATTCAATTTTTACTACTCCTTGAATTGTTTTGATTATTAGGCCACTTCCATCCTCAACATGTTTGTGGCATGCATATCCACCACACTTAAAACATGTTAGGATCAGTTAGAAGTGTCTTTCCTATAAAATTTCACCAAGCTATTATTAGGGGGTTGTAGTAGTGGAATTTCCCAAACATGGATTTTGGAGTTCATTTTTAGTGTGTGAAATAATTTCCTATTTATTATAGTTTTCAATTTTTTTTGCTGACTTGAACTCTAAAATTTTCATTTTGTTGCGATCTATTTGCCTTATATGTTTTTTGTTTACGAGGAAAAAAGGGAGAGTGAATACCCAAGTTTGGACCTAAAAAAAAAAAATTTGAACATCAGAAATAAAAATGCACAAATGCTGAGAGAGATAATTCTAAAAAGTATTTGTGATTCTTAAAGATAGGACAAAAGTGGGGTGTTTGGCTCTGCTAAATATCCAACCACACGTTACCTTGAGAATTTAATTTTTTCTACTCCTTGAAATTTTTGGATCGTTAAGCCACTTGCATTCTCAACATGTTTGTTGCATGCATATCCACCACACATAAAACATGTTAGGATCAGTTATAAGTCTCTTTCCTATAAAATTCCACCAAGCTATTATTAGGGGGTTGTACTAGTGGAATTTCCCAAACATGGATTACGGAGTTCATTTTTAGTGCATGAAATAATTTTCTATCTAGTGTAGTTTTCAATTTTTTTAGCACACATGAACTCAAAAATTTTCATTTTGTTGCGATTTATTTGCCTTATATCTTTTTTGTTTACGAGGAAAAACGGGAGAGTGAAAACTCAAGTTTGGTTATAAAAAAAAAATTCGAACATCAAAAATGGAATGAACAAATGCTGAGAGAGATAATTCCAAAAAGTATATTTGATTTTTAATGATAGGAAAAATATTGGTTGTTTGGCTCTGGTAAATATCAAACCACACGTTAACTTGAGAATTTAATTTTTTCTACTCCTTCAAATTTTTGGATCATTAGGCCACTTGCATCCTCAACATGTTTGTGGCATGCATATCCACCACACTTAAAACTTGTAAGGGTCTGTTAGAAGTCTCTTTCCTATAAAATTCCACCAAGCTATTATTAGGGGGTTGTAGTAGTGAAATTTCCCAAACATGGATTATGGAGTTCATTTTTAGTGCGTGAAATAATTTTCTATTTATTATAGTTTTCAATTTTTTTTGCACACACTAACTCTAAAATTTTCATATTGTTGCGATCTATTTGCCTAATATCTTTTTTGTTTACGAGGAAAAATGGGAGAGCGAAAACTCAAGTTTGGATCTGAAAAAAAAATTTGAAGATCCATAATGGAATTGCACAAAAGCTTAGAGAGATAATTCCAAAAAGTATCTGCGAATTTTATGGATAGGCAAAAAGAGTGTTGTTTGGATCTGGTAAATATCCAACCACACGTTAACCTGAGAATTTATTTTTTTCTACTCCTTGAAATTTTTTGATCATTAGGCAACTTACATCCTCAACATGTTTCTGGCATACATATCCACCACACTTAAAACATGTTAGGATCAGTTAGAAGCCCCTTTCCAATAAAATTCCACCAAGCTTATTATTTGGGGATTTTACTAGTCGAATTTCCCAAATATGGATTTTTGAGTTCATTTTTAGTGCGTGAAAATTTTTTCTATTTATTATAGTTTTCAAATTTTTTTGCACACATGAACTCTAAAATTTTCATTTTGTTGTAATCTATTTGCCTTATATCTTTTTTGTTTACGAGGACAAATGGGAGAGTGAAAACTGAAGTTTGGATCAGAAAAAAAAATTTGAAAATCCAAAATGGAAATGCACAAATGATGAGAGAGATAATTCTGAAAAGTATCAGTGATTTTTTAGGATAGACAAAAAGTAGGTTGTTTGGCTCTGGTAAATATCCAACCATACGTTAACTTGAGAATTTTATTTTTTCTACTCGAAATTTTTGATTCATTAGGCCACTTGCATCCTCAACATGTTTGTGGCATACATATCCACCACACTTTAAACATATTAGGATTAGTTAGAAGTATCTTTCCTATAAAATTCCACCAAACTATTATTAGGGGGTTGTACTAGTGGAATTTCCCAAACATGGATTTTGGAGTTTTTTTTTGTGCGTGAAATACTTTTCTATATGTTATAGTTTTCAAATATTTTTATACACATGAACTCTAAAATTTTTATTTTGTTGCGATCTATTTGCCTTATATCTATTTTGTTTACGAGGAAAAATAGGAGAGTGACAACCCAAATTTGGATCTGAAAAAAAAATTTGAGCATCCAAAATAGAAATGCACAAATGCTGAGAGAGATATTTGTAAAAAGAATTTGCAATTTTTAAGGATAGGGAAAAAGTGGGTTGTTTGACTCTGGTAAATATCAAACCACACGTTAATTTGAGAATTTAATTTTTTCTACTCCTTGAAATTTTTGGATCATTACGCCACTTGCATCCGCAACATGTTTGTGGCATGCATATCCACCACACTTAAAACCTGTTAGGATCAGTTAGAAGTCTCTTTCCTACAAAATTCCACCAAGCTATTATTAGGGGTTTGTACTAGTGGAATTTTCCAAACATGGATTTTGGAGTTCATTTTTAGTGCGTGAAATAATTATCTATTTATTTTAGATTACAAAATTTTTTGCACACATGAACTCTAAAATTTTTATTTTGTTCCGATCTATTTGCCTTATATCTTTTTTGTTTACAAGGAAAAATAGGAGAGTGAAAACTCAAGTTTGGATCTAAAAGAGAAATTTGAACATCCAAAATGGAAATGTACAAATGTTGGGAGAGATAATTCCAAAAAGTATCCGTGATTTTTAAGGATAGGCAAAACGTGGGTCGTTTGGCTCTGGTAAATATCCAACCACACGTTAACTTGAGAATTTAATTTTTTCTACTCCTTGAAATTTTTGGATCATTAGGCCACTTCCATCCTCAACAAGCTTGTGGCATGCATATGTACCACACTTAACATGTTAGGATCAGTTAGAAGTCTCTTTCCGATAAAATTCCACCAAACTATTATTAGGGGTTGTACTAGTGGAATTTCCCAAACATGGATTTTAGAGTTTATTTTTAGTGCGTGAAATAATTTCCTATTTATTATAGTTTTCAAATTTTTTGTACACATGAACTCGAAAATTTTCAATTTGTTGCGATCTATTTGCCTTATATCTTTTTTGTTCACAAGGAACAATAGGAGAGTGAAAACTCAAGTTTGGATCTGAAAAAAAATTTGAACATCCAAAATGGAAATGCACAATTGCTGATAGAGATAATTCAAAAAAGTATCTGTGATTATTAAGGATAGACAAAAAGTGGGTTGTTTGCCTCTGGTAAATATCCAACCACACGTTACCTTGAGAATTTCATTTTTTCTACTCCTTAAATTTTTGGATCATTAGGCCACTTGCATCCTCAACATGTGTGTGGCATGCATATCCACCACACTTAAAACATGTTAGGATCAGTTAGAAGTCTCTTTCCTGTAAAATTCCACCAAGCTATTATTAGGGGGTTGTACAAGTGGAATTTCCCAAACATGGATTTTGGAGTTCATTTTTAGTGCATGAAATAATTTTCTATTTATTATAGTTTTCAAATTTTTTTGCACACATGAACTCTAAAATTTTCATTTTGTTGCGATGTATTTGCCTTATATCTTTTTTGTTTACGAGGAAACATTGGGAGCGAAAACACAAGTTTGGATCTGAAAAAAAAATTTGATCATCCAAAATGGAAATGCACAAATGCTGAGAGAGATAATTAAGAAAAGTATCTGTGATTTTTAAGGATAGGCAAAAAGTGGGTTGTTTGGCTCAGGTAAATATCCAACCACATGTTAACTTGAGAATTTAATTTTTTCTACTCCTTGAAATTTTTGGATCATTAAGCCACTTGCATCCTCAGCACGTTTCTGGCATGTATATCCACCACACTTAAAACATGTTAGGATCAGTTATAAGTCTCTTTCCTATAAAATTTCACCAAGCTATTATTTGGGGGTTGTACTAGTGGAATTTCCCAAACATGGATTACGGAGTTCATTTTTAGTGCGTGAAACAATTTTCTATTTATTATAGATTACAAATGTTTTTGCACACATGAACTCTAAAATTTTCATTTTGTTGTGATCTATTTGCCTTATATCTTTTTTGTTTACAAGGAAAAATAGGAGAGCGAAATCTCAAGTTTGGATATGAAAAAAAAAAATTTTCATCCAAAATGGAAATGCACAAATGCTGAGAGAGATAATTAGAAAAAGTATTTGTGATTTTTAAGGATTGACAAAAAGTGGGTTGTTTGGCTCTGGTAAATATCCAACCACCCGTTAACTTGAGAATTTAATTTTTTTCAACTGCTTGAAATTTTTGGATCATTAGGCCACTTGCATCCTCAATATGTTTGAGGTATGCATATCCACTACACTTAAAATATGTTAGGATCATTAAGAACTCACTTTCCATTAAAATCCCACCAAACTATTATTAGGAGGTTGTACTAGTGGAATTTCCCAAACAAGGATTTTGGGGTTTATTTTTAGTGCGTGAAAAAATTTTCTATTTATTATAGTTTTCAAATTTTTTTATACATATGATCTCTACATTTTTTATTTTTTTGCGGTCTATTTGCCTTATATCTTTTTTGTTTACGAGGAAAAATAGGAGAGGGAAAACTCAAGTTTGTATCAGAAAAAAAAATTTGAACATCCAAATTGGAAATGCACAAATGCTGAGAGAGATAATTCCAAAAAGTTTCTGTGATTTTTAAGGATAGGCAAAAAGTGGGTTGTTTGGCTCTGGTAAATATCCAACCACACGTTAACTTGAGAGTTTAATTTTTTCTACTCCTTGAAATTTTTGGATCATTACGCCACTTGCATCCTCAACATGTTTGGGGCATGCATATCCACCACACTTAAAACATGTTAGGATCAGTTAGAAGTCTCTTTCCTATAAAATTCCACCAAACTATTATTAGGGGGTTGTACTAGTGGAATTTCCCAAACATGGATTTTGGAGTTCATTTTTAGTGCGTGAAATAATTTTCTATTGATTATAGTTTTCAATTTTTTTCCACACATGAAGTCAAAAATTTTCATTTATGTTGCGAGTTATTTGCCTTATAATTTTTTTTTTTCGAGGAAAAATAGGAGAGTGAAATCTCAAGTTTGGATATGAAAAAAAAAATTTTACATGCAAAATGGAAATGCACAAATGCTGAGGGAGATAATTAGAAAAAGTATTTGTGATTTTTAAGGATTGGCAAAAAGTGGGTTGTCTGGCTCTAGTAAATATCCAACCACACGTTAACTCGAGAATTTAATATTTTCTACTCCTTGAAATTTTTGGATCATTAGGCCACTTTCATCCTCAACATGTTTGTGGCATGCATATCCACCACACTTAAAACATGTTAGGATCAGTTAGAAGTCTCTTCCCTATAAAATTCCACCAAGCTATTATTAGGGGGTGGAATTTCGCAAATATGGATTTTGGAGTTCATTTTTAGTGTGTGAAATAATTTTCTATTTATTATAGTTTTCAAATTTTTTTGCACACTTGAACAATAAAATTTTCTTTTTATTGTGATCTATTCGCCTTATATCTTTTTTGTTTACGAAAAATGGGAGGGAGAAAACTCATGTTTAGATCTTAAAAAAACATTTGAACATCCAAAATGGAAATACACAAATGCTGAGAGAGATAATTCCAAAAAGTATCTGTGACTTTTAAGAAGTGGCAAAAAGTGGGTCGTTTTGCTCCGGTAAATATCCAACCATACGTTAACTTGAGAATTTAATTTTTCTACTCGAAATTTTTGGATCATTAGGCCACTTGCATCCTCAACATGCTTTTGGCATGCACATCCACCACACTTAAAACATGTTTGGAACAGTTAGAAGTCTCTTTCCTACAAAATTCCACCACGCTATTATTAGGGGGTTTTACTAGCTGAATTTCCCAAACATGAATTTTTGAGTTCATTTTTACTCGTGAAATAATTTTCTATGTAAGATAGTTTTCGAATTTTTTTGTACACATGAACGAACTAATTTTCATTTTGTTGCGAACTATTTGCCTTATATCTTTTTTTTTACGAGGAAAAATGGGAGAGTGAAACCTCAAGTTTGGATCTGAAAAAAAAAGTTGAACATCCAAAATGGAATTGCACAAAAGCTGAGAGAGATTATTCTGAAAAGTATCTGTGATTTTTAAGGATAGGCAAAAAGTGGGTTGTTTGGCTTTGGTAAATATCCAAACACACGTTAACTAGAGAATTTAATTTTTTCTACTCACTTTAAATTTTTGGTTCATTAGGCCACTTGCATCCTCAACATGTTTGTGGCATGCATATCCACCACACTTTAAACATGTTAGGATCAGTTAGAAGTATCTTTCCTATAAAATTCCACCAAACTATTATTAGGGGGTTGTACTAGTGGAATTTCCCAAACATGGATTTTGGAGTTTATTTTTAGTGCGTGAAATAATTTTCTATTTATTATAGTTTTCAAATTTGTTTATACACATGAACTCTAAAATTTTCATTTAGTTGCGATCAATTTGCCTTATATCTTTTTTGTTTACGAGGAAAAATAGGAGAGTGAAAAGTCAAGTTTGGATCTAAAAAAAGATTTAACATCCAAAATGGAAAACCACAAATGCTGAGAGAGATAATTCCAAAAAGTATGTGTGATTTTTAAGGATAGGCAAAAAGTGGGTTGTTTGGCTCCGGTAAATATCCAACCACACGTTAACTTGAAAACTTAATTTTTTCTACTCCTTGAAATTTTTGAATCATTAGGCCACTTGCATCCTCAACATGTTTGTGGCATGCATATCCACCACACTTAAAACATGTTAGTATCAGTTAGAAGTCTCTTTCCTATAAAATTCCACGAAGCTATTATTAGGGGATTGTACTTCTGGAATTTCCCAAACATGGATTTTGGAGTTCATTTTTGTGTGTGAAATAATTTTCTATTTATTATAGTTTTCAAATTGTTTTCCACACATGAACTCTAAAATTTTCATTTTGTTGTGATCTATTTGCCTTTTATCTTTTTTTTTTTAACGAGGAAAAATGGCGGAGGGAAAACTCAAGTTTGGATTTGAAAAAAAAATTTGAACATCCAAAATGGAAATCCACAAATGCTGAGAGAGATAATTCGAAAAAGTTTCTGTGATTTTTAAGGATAGGCAAAAATGGGGTTGTTTGGCTCTGGTAATTATCCAACCACGCGTTAACTTGAGAATTTAAGTTTTTCTACTCCTTGAAATTTTTGGATCATTGGGCAACTTGCATCCTCAACAAGTTTGTGGCTTGCATATCCACCACACTTACAACATGTTAGGATCAGTTAGAAGTCTCTTTCCTATAAAATTCCACCAAGCTATTATTAGGGGGTTGAACTAGTGGAATTTCCCAAACATGGATTTTGGAGTTCATTTTTAGTGCGTGAAATAATTTTCTATTTATTATAGTTTTCAAATTTTTTTGCACACATGAACTCTAAAATTTTTATTTTGTACTTATCTATTTGCCTTATATTTTTTTTGTTTACGAGGAAAAATGGGAGAGCGAAAACTGAAGTTTGGATCTGAAAAAAAAATTTGAACATCCAAAATGGAAATGCAAAAATGTTGAGAGAGATAATTCAAAAAAATTGTGATTTTTAAGAAGTGGCAAAAAGTGGGTCGTTTGGCACTGGTGAATATCCAACCACACGTACTTGAGAATTTAATTTTTCAACTCCTTTAAATTTTTGGATCATTAGGCCACTTGCCTCCTCAACATGTTTGTGGCATGCACATCCACCACACTTAAAACATGTTTGGAAGAGTTAGAAGTCTCTTTCCTATAAAATTCCACCAAGCTATTATTAGGGGGTTTTACTAGCTGAATTTCCTAAACCTGGATTTTGGAGTTCATTTTTACTGTGTGAAATAATTTTCTATTTGTTATAGTTTTCAATTTTTTTGCACACATGAACTCTAAAATTTTCATTTTGTTGTGATCTATTTGCCTTATATCTTTTTTGTTTTCGAAGAAAAATGGGAGACTAAAAACGCAAGTTTGGATCTGAAAAAAAAAAATTGAAGATCCAAAATGGAATTGCACAAAAGTAGAGAGAGATAATTCCCAAAGTATCTGTGAATTTTAAGGATAGGCAAAACGAGGGTGGTTTGGCTCTGGTAAATATCCAACCACACGTTAACCTGAGAATTTAATTTTTTCTACTCCTTGAAATTTTTTGATCATTAGGCGACTTGCATCCTCAGCATGTTTGGCATACATATCCACCATACTTAAAACATGTTAGGATCAGTTAGAAGTCCCTTTCCTATAAAATTCCACCAAGCTTATTATTTGGGGATTGTACTAGTGGAATTTCCCAAAATGGATTTTGGAGTACATTTTTAGTGCGTGAAAAAATTTTCTATTTATTATAGTTTTCAAATTTTTTTGCACACATGAACTCTAAAATTTTCATTTTGTTGTGATCTATTTGCCTTATATCTTTTTTGTTTCCGAGGAAAAATGGGAGAGTGAAAACTCAAGTTTGGATCAGAAAAAAAAATTTGAAAATCCAAAATGGAAATGCACAAATTATGAGAAAGAGAATTCCAAAAAGTTTCTATGATTTTTAAGGATAGACAAAAAGTGGGTTCTTTGGCTCTGGTAAAATATCCTACCACACGTTAACTTGAGAATTTATTTTTTTCTACTCCCTGAAATTTTTGGATCATTAGGCCACTTGCATCCTCAACATGATTGTGGCATTCATATCCACCACATTAAAAATATTTTAGGATCAGTTAGCAGTCTCTTTCCTTTAAAATTCCACTAAGCTATTATTAGGGGGTTGTACTAGTGGAATTTTCCAAGCATGGATTTTGGAGTTCATTTTTAGTGCGTGAAATAATTTTCTACTGATTATAGTTTTCAAATTATTTTGCACACTTCAACTCAAAAATTTTCATCTTGTTGCGATCTATTTGCCTTATAGCTTTTTTATTTTCGAGGACAAATGGGAGAGCGAAAATCTCAAGTTTGGATATGAAAAAAACAATTGAACATCCAAAATGGAAATGCACAAATGCTGACAGAGATAATTGGAAAAAGTATCTGTGATTTTTAAGGATTGGCAAAAAGTGGGTTGTTTGGCTTTGGTAAATATGCAACCACACGTTAACTTGAGAATTTAATATTTTCTACTCGAAATTTTTGGATCATTAGGCCACTTGCATCCTCAACATGTTTGTGGCATGCATATCCACCACACTTAAAACATGTTAGGATCAGTTAGAAGTCTCTTTCCTATAAAATTCCACCAAGCTATTATTAGGGGGTTGTACTAGTGGAATTTCCCAAACATGGATTTTGGAGTTCATTCTTAGTGTGTGAAATAATTTTCTATTGATTAGAGTTTTCAATTTTTTTTGCACACATAAACTCTAAAATTTTCATTTCGTTGTGATCTATTTGCCTTATATCTTTTTTGTTTAATAAAAAAATGGGAGAACGAAAACTCAGGTTTGGATCTGAAAAAAAAAAATTTGAACATCCAAAATGGAAATGCACAAATGCTGGGAGAGATAATTCAAAAAAGCATCTGTGATTTTTAAGAAGTGGCAAAAAGTGGGTTGTTTGGCTCTGGTAAATATCCAACCACACGTTAACTTGAGCATTTAATTTTTCTACTCCTTGAAAATTTTGGATCATTATGCCACTTGCATCCTAAACATGTTTGTGAATTGCATATCCATCACACTTAAAACATGTTTGGAATAGTTAGAAGTCTCTTTCCTATAAAATTCCACCAAGCTTAATTTATTAGGGGGTTGTACTAGTGGAATTTCTCAAACATGGATTTTGGAGTTCATTTTTACTGCGTACAATAATTTTCTATTTATTATAGTTGTCAAATTTTTTTGCACACATGAACTCTAAAATTTTCATTTTTGCGATCTTTTTGCCTTATATCTTTTTTAGTTTATGAGGAAAAATTGGACAGTGAAAACTCAACTTTGGATCTGAAAAAAAAAATTTGAATATCCAAAATGGAATTGCACAAAAGGTGAGAGAGATAATTCCAATAAGTATCTGTGAATTTTAATGATAGGCAAAATTGGGTTGTTTGGCAATGTAAATATCAGACCACACGTTAATTTGAGAATTTAATTTTTTCAACTCCTTGATATTTTTTGATCATTAGGCAACTTGCATCCTCAACATGTTTGTGGGATACATATCCACCACACTTAAAACATGTTAGTATCAGTTAGAAGTCTCTTTCCTATAAAATTCCACCAAACTATTATTAAGGGGTTGTACTAGTGGAATTTACCAAACATGGATTTTGGAGTTCATTTTAAGTGCGTGAAATAATTTTCTATTTATTATAGTTTTCAAATTTTTTTGCACACATGAACTCTAAAATTTTCATTTTGTTGTGATCTATTTGCCTTATATCTTTTTTGTTTACGACGAAAAATAGGAGAGAGAAAACTCAAGTTTGGATCTGAAAAAAATAATTTGAACATCCAAAATGGAAATGCACAAATGCTGAGAGAGATAATTCAGAAAAGTATCTGTGATTTTTAAGGAGAGGCAAAAAGTGGGTTGTTTGGCACTGGTTAATATCCAAGCACACATTAACTTAAGAATTGAATTTTTTCTACACATTGAAATTTTTGGATTATTACGCTACTTGCATCCTCAACATGTTTGTGGCATGCTTATCCACCACACTTAAAACATGTTAGGATCAGTTAGATGTCTCTTTCCTATAAAATTTCACCAAGCTATTATTAGGGTGTTGTACTAGTGGAATTTCACAAACACGGATTTTGGAGTTCATTTTTAGTGCGTGAAATAATTTTCTAATTACTATAGTTTTCAAATTTTTTTGCACACATGAACTCTAAAATTTTCATTTTCTTGCGATCTATTTGCGTTATATCTTTTTCGTTTACGAGGAAAAATTGGAGAGAGAAAACTCAAGTCAGTATCTGAAAAAAAAAAATTTGAACATCCAAAATGGAAATACACAAATGCAGAGAGAGATAATTCGAAAAAGTATCTGTGATTTTTAAGGATAGGCAAATGTGGGTTGTTTGGCTCTGGTAAATATACAATCACACGTTAACTTGAGAATTAAATTTTTTCTACTCCTTGAAATTTTTGGATCTTTAGACCACTTGCATCCTCAACATGTTTGTGGCATGCATATCCACCACCCTTAAAACATGTTAGGATCAGTTAGAAGTCTCTTTCCTATAAAATTTCACCTAGCTATTATTAGGGGGTTGTACTAGTGGAATTTCCCAAACATGGATTACGGAGTTCATTTTTTGTTCGTGAAATAATTTTCTATTTACCTTATATCTTTTTTGTTTACTAGAAAAAATGGGAGAGTGAAAACTCAAGTTTGGATCTGAGAAAAAAAATTTGAACATCCAAAATGGAAATGCACAAATGGTTAGAGTGTTAACTCCAAAAAGTATCTGTGATTTTTAAGGATAGGCAAAAAGTGGGTTTTTTGCTTTGGTAAATATCCATCCACACGTTAACTTGAGAATTTAATTTTTTCTACTACTTGAAATATTTGGATCATTAGGCCACTTGCATCCTCAACATGTTTGTGGCTTGCATATCCAGAACACTTAAAACTTGTTAGGATCAGTTAGAAGTCTCTTTCCTATAAAATTCCACCAAGCTATTATTAGGGGGTTGTACTAGTGGAATTTCCCAAACATGGATTTTGGAGTTCATTTTTAGAGCGAGAAATAATTTTCTATTTATTATAGTTTTTAAATTTTTTTGCACACATGAACTCTAAAATTTTCATTTTGGTGCGATCTATTTGCCTTATATCTTTTTTGTTTACGAGAAAAAATTGGAGACTGAAAAGTCAAGTTTGGATCTGAAAAAAAAAATTGAACATCCAAAATGGAAATCCACAAATGCTGAGAGAGATTATTCAAAAAAGCATCCATGGTTTTTAAGGACAGTCAAAAAGTGGGTTGTTTGGCTCTAGTAAATATCCAACCACACGTTAACTTGAGAATTTAATTTTTTCTACTCCTTGAAATTTTTGGATCATTAGGCCACTCGCATCCTCAACATGTTTGTGGCATGCATATCCACCACATTTAAAACATGTTAGGCTCAGTTAGAAGTCTCTTTCCTGTAAAATTCTTCCAAGCTATTATTAGGGGGTTCTACTAGTGGAATTTCACAAATATGAATTTTGGAGTTCATTTTTAGTGCGTGAAATAATTTTCGATTTATTATAGTTTTGAAATTTTTTTGCACACACGAACTTTAAAATTTTCATTTTGTTGGGACCAATTTGCCTTATATCTTTTTTGTTTACAAGGAAAAATGGGAGATTGAAAACTCAAGTTTGGATCTGAAAACAAAAATTTGAACATCCAAAATGGAAATGCACAAATACTGAGACAGAAAATTCCAAAAAGTATTTGTGATTTTTAAGGATAGGAAAACAGTGGGTTGTTTGGCTCTGGTAAATATCCAACCACATGTTAACTTGAGAATTTAATTTTTTCTTCTCCTTGAAATTTTTTGATCATTAGGCAACTTACATCCACAACAAGTTTGTGGTATGCATATCTGGCACACTTAAAACATGTTAGGATCAGTTAGAAGTGTCTTTCCTATAAAATTCCACCAATCTATTATTAGGAGTTTGTACTAGTGGAATTTCCCAAACATGGATTTTTGAGTTCATTTTTAGTGCATGAAGTAATTTTCAATTTATTATTGTTTTCAAATGTTTTTGCACAAATGAACTCCAAAATTTTAATTTTTTGGCGATCTATTTGGCTTATATCTTTTTTGTTTACAAGGAAAAATGGGTGAGTGAAAACTTAAGTTTGGATCTGAAAAAAAAAATTTGAACATCCAAAATGGAAATACACAAATGCTAAGAGAGTTAATTCCAAAAAGTATCTATTATTTTTAAGGATAGGCAAAAAGATGGTTGTTTGTCTCTGGTAAATATCCAACCACACGTTAACTTGAGAATATAATTTTTTCTACTCCTTGAAATTTTTGGAATATTAGGCCACTTGGATCCTCAACATGTTTGTGGCATGCATATCCACCACACTTAAAACATGTTAGGATCAGTTAGAAATCTCTTTCCTGTAAAATTCCACCAAGCTATTATTAGGGGGTTGTACTAGTGGAATTTCCCAAACAAAGAATTTGGAGTTCATTTTTGGTGCGTGAAATAATTTGCTATTTATTGTAGTTTTCAAATTTTTTTGCACACATGAACTCTAAAATTTTCATTTTGTTGCGATCTATTTCCCTTATATCTTTTTTGTTTACGAGGAAAAATGGGAGAGTGAAAATTCAAGTTTGGATCTGAAAAAAAAAATATGAACATCCAAAATGGAAATGCACAATTGCTGAGAGAGATAATTCCAAAAACGAATCTGTCATTTTTAAGGATAGGCAGAAAGTGGGTTGTTTGGCTCTGGTAAATATCCAACCACACGTTTACTTGAGAATTTAATTTTTCTACTCCTTGAAACTTTTGGATCATTAGGCCACTTGCATCCTCAACATGTTTGTGGCGTGCATATCCGCCACACTTAAAACATGTTAGCATCAGTTAGAAGTCTGTTTCCTATAAAATTCCACCAAGCCATTATTAGGGGGTTGTACTAGTGGAATTTCCCAAACATGGATTTTGGAGTTCATTTTTAGTATGTGAAATATTTTTCTATTAATTATTGCTTTCAAATTTTTTTCCACACATGAACTCAAAAATTTTCATTTTGTTGCAATCTAATTGCCTTATATCATTTTTTTTTTCTTGGAAAAATGGGAGAGTGAAAACTCAAGTTTGGATCAGAAAAATAAAATTTGAACATCCAAAATGGAAATGCACAAATGCTGCGAGAGATAATTCCAAAATGTATCTGTGATTTTTAAGGATAGACAAAAAGTGGGTTGTTCGGTTCTAGTAAATATCCAACCACACGTTAACTTGAGAATTTAATTTTTTCTACTCCTTGAAATTTTTGGATCATTAGGCCACTTGCATCCTCAACATGTTTGTGGCATGCATATCCACCACACTTAAAACATGTTAGGATCAGTTAGAGGTCTCTGTCCTATAAAATTCCACCAAGCTATTATTAGGGGGTTGTACAATTGGAATTTCCCTAATATGGATTTTGGAGTTTATTTTTAGTGCGTGAAATAATTTTCTAGTTATAATAGTTTCAAATTTTTTTGCACACATGAACTCTAAAATTTTCATTTTGTTGCGATCTATTTGCCTTAGATCGTTTTTGTTTATGAGCATAAATGGGAGAATGAAAACTCAAGTTTGGATAAGAAAAAAAAAAATTGAACATCCAAAATGGAAATGCACAAATGTTGAGAGAAATAAATCCAAAAAAGTATCTGTGATTTTTAAGGATAGGCAGAAAGTTGGTTGTTTGGCTCTGGTAAATATCCAACCACACGTTAACATGAGAAATTAATTTTTTCTACTCCTTGAAATTTTTGGATCATTAGGCCACTTGCATC
This sequence comes from Aristolochia californica, assembly GCF_029961685.1. NCBI lineage: Eukaryota > Viridiplantae > Streptophyta > Magnoliopsida > Piperales > Aristolochiaceae > Aristolochia > Aristolochia californica. The sequence continues at coordinate 11,322,202 of NW_027181826.1, forward strand.
CTTAACATGTTTGTGACATGCATATCCACCACACTTAAAACATGTTAGGATCAGTTAGAAGTCTCTTTCCTATAAAATTTCACCAAGCTATTATTAGGGGGTTGTACTAGTGGAATTTCCCAAACATGGATTTTGGTGTTCATTTTTTTTGCGTGAAATAATTTATTATAGTTTTCAAATTTTTTAGCACACATGAACTCTGAAATTTTCATTTTGTTGCGATCTATTCGCCTTATATCTTTTTTGTTTACGAGGAAAAATGGGAGAGTGAAAACTCAGGTTTGGATCTGAAAAAAAAAAATTTGACATCCAAAATGGAAATCAACAAATGCTGAGAGAGATAATTCCAAAAATTATCTAAGATTTTTATGGATCGGCAAAAAGTGGGTTGTTTGGCTCTGGTAAATATCCAACCACACGTTAACTTGAGAATTTAATTTTTTCTACTCCATGAAATTTTTGGATCATTAGGCCACTTGCAACCTCAACAAGTTTGTGGCATGCATATCCACCACACTTAAAACATGTTAGGATGAGTTAGAAGTCTCTTTCCCATAAAATTCCACCAAGCTATTATTAGGGGGTTGTACAAGTGGAATTTCCCGAATATGGATTTTGGAGTTCATTTTTAGTTCGTGAAATAATTTTCTATTTGTAATAGATTCAAATTTTTTTGCACACATGAACTTTTAAATTTTCCTTTTGTTACGATCTATTTGCCTTATATCTTTTTTGTTTACGAGGATAAATGGGAGAATGAAAACTCAAGTTTGGAGAAGAAAAAAAAATTTAACATCCAAATTGGAAATGCAGAAATGCTGAGAGAAATAATTCAAAAAAAGTATCTGTGATTTTTAAGGATAGGCAGAAAGTGGGTTGTTTGGCTCCGATAAATATCCACCAACACGTTAACTTGAGAATTTAATTTTCTCTACTCCTTGAAATTTTTGGATCATTAGGCCACTTGCATCCTCAACATGTTTGTGGCATGCATATCCACCACATTTAAAATATATTAGGATCAGTTAGAAGTCTCTTTCCTATAAAATTCCACGAAGCTATTATTAGGGGGTTGTGCTAGTGAAATTTCCCAAACATGGATTTTGGAGTTTATTTTTAGTGCGTGAAATAATTTTCTATTTATTATAGTTTTCAATTTTTTTTGCACACATGAACTCTAAAATTTTCATTTTGTTGCGATCTGTTTGCCTTATATCTTTTTTGTTTACGAGGAAAAATGGGAGAGTGAAAACTCTAGTTTGGATCTTAAAAAAAAAATTGAACATCCAAAATTGAAATGCACAAATGCTGAGAGAGATAATTCCAAAAAAGTATTTGTGGTTTCAAAGGATAGGCAATAAGTGGGTTGTTTGGCTCTGGTAAATATCCAACCACAAGTTAACTTGAGAATTTAATTTTTTCTTCTCCTTGTAATTTTTGGATCATTACGCCACTTGCATCCTCAACATGTTTGTGGCATGCATATCCACCATACTTAAAACATCTTAGGATTAGTTAGAAGTCTCTTTCCTATAAAATTCCACCAAGCTATTATTAGGCGGTTCTACTAGTGGAATTTCCCAAACATGGATTTTGAAATTCATTTTTAGTACGTGAAATAATTTTCTATTTATTATAGTTTTTTAACTGTTTTGCACACATAAAATTTAAAATTTTCATTTTGTTGCGATCTATTTGCCTTATATTTTTTTGGTTACGAGGAAAAATGGGAGAGTGAAAACTCAACTTTGGATCTGAAAAAAAAAATTTGAACATCCAAAATGGAAATGCACAAATGTTGAGAGAGATAATTCCAAAAATGTATCTGTGATTTTTAAGGAGAGGCAAAAATTGGGTTATTTTGCTTTGGTAAATACCCAACCACATATTAACTTGAGAATTTAATTTTTTCTACTCGAGATTTTTGGATCATTAGGCCACCCTTATCCTCTACATGTTTGTGGCATGCATATCCACCACACTTAAAATATATTAGGATCATTTAGAAGTCTCTCTCCCATAAAACTCCACCAAGCTATTATTAGGGGGTTCTACTAGTGGAATTTCCCAAACATGGAATTTGGAGTTCATTTTTAGTGCGTAAAATAATTTTCTATTTATTATAGTTTTCAAATTTTTTTGCACACATGAACTCTAAAATTTTCATTTTGTTGCGATGTATTTGCCTTATATCTTTTTTGTTTACGAGGAAAAAAGGGAGAGTGAAAATTCAAGTTTGGATCTGAAAAAAATAATTTTGAACATCCAAAATGGAAATGCAAAAATTCTGAGAGAGATAATTCAGAAAACGTATCTGCGATTTTTAAGGATACGCAAAAAGTGGGTTGTTTGGCTCTGGTAAATATCCATCCACGCGTTAACTTGAGAATATAATTTTTTCTACTCCTTGAAATTTTTGGATCATTATGCCACTTGCATCCTCAACATGTTTGTGGCACGCATATCCACCACACTTAAAAAATATTAGGATCAGTTAGTAGTCTCTTTCCAGTAAAATTCCACTAAGGTATTATTAGGGGGTTGTACTAGTGGAATTTGCCAAACATGGATTTTGGAGTTCATTTTTAGTGCGTGAAATAATTTTCTATTTATTATAGTTTTCAAATTTTTCTGCACACATGAATTCTAAAATTTTCATTTTGTAGCGATCTTTTTGCCTTATATTTTTTTTCTATACAAGGAAAAATGGGAGAGTGAAAACTCAAGTTTGGATCTGAAAAAAAAAAAATTGAAACATCCAGAATGGAAATGCTCAAATGCTGAGAGAGATAATTCCAAAAATGTATCTGTGATTTTTAAGGATAGGCAAAAAGTGGGTTGTTTGGCTCTGGTAAATATCCAACCACAAGTTAACTTGAGAATTTAATTTTTTCTACTCCATGATATTTTTGGATCATTAGGCCGCTTGCATCCTCAACATGTTTGTGGCATGCATATCCACCACACTTAAAACATGTTAGGATCAGTTAGAAGTTTCTTTCCTATAAAATTCCACCAAGCTATTATTAGGGGGTTGTACTAGTGGAATTTCCCAAACATGGATTTTGGAGTTCATTTTTAGAGCGAGAAATAATTTTCTATTTATTATAGTTTTAAAATTTTTTTGCACACATGAATTCTAAAATTTTCATTTTGTTGCGATCTATTTGCCTTATATCTTTTTTGTTTACGAGAAAAAATTGGAGACTGAAAAGTCAAGTTTGGATCTGAAAAAAAAAATTGAACATCCAAAATGGAAATCCACAAATGTTGAGAGAGATTATTCCAAAAAGCATCCGTGGTTTTTAAGGATAGTCAAAAAGTGGGTTGTTTGGCTCCAGTAAATATCCAACCACACGTTAACTTGAGAATTTAATTTTTTCTACTCCTTGAAATTTTTGGATCATTAGGCCACTCGCATCCTCAACATGTTTGTGGCATGCATATCCACCACATTTAAAACATGTTAGGATCAGTTAAAAGTCTCTTTCCTGTAAAATTCTTCCAAGCTATTATTAGGGGGTTGTACTAGTGGAATTTCACAAATATGGATTTTGGAGTTCATTTTTAGTGCGTCAAATAATTTTCGATTTATTATAGTTTTCAAATCTTTTTTCACACATGAACTTTAAAATTTTCATTTTGTTGCGACCTATTTGCCTTATATCTTTTTTGTTTACACAGAAAAATGGGAGATTGAACACTCAAGTTTGGATCTGGAAAAAAAAATTTGAACATCCAAAATGGAAATGCACAAATACTGAGACAGAAAATTCCAAAAAGTATCTGTGATTTTTAAGGATAGGAAAACAGTGGGTTGTTTGGCTCTTGTAAATATCCAACCACATGTTAACTTGAGAATTTAATTTTTTCTTCTCCTTGAAATATTTTGATCATTAGGCAACTTAGATCCACAACAAGTTTGTGGCATGCATATCTGGCACACTTAAAACATGTTAGGATCAGTTAGAAGTCTCTTTCCTATAAAATTCCACCAATCTATTATTAGGAGTTTGTACTAGTGGAATTTCCCAAATATGGATTTTTGAGTTCATTTTTAGTGCGTGAAGTAATTTTCAATTTATTATTGTTTTCAAATGTTTTTGCACAAATGAACTCCAAAATTTTAATTTTTTGGCGAGCTATTTGCCTTATATCTTTTTTGTTTACAAGGAAAAATGGGTGAGTGAAAACTTAAGTTTGGATCTGAAAAAAAAAATTTGAACATCCAAAATGGAAATACACAAATGCTAAGAGAGTTAATTCCAAAAAGTATCTATTATTTTTAAGGATAGGCAAAAAGATGGTTGTTTGTCTCTGGTAAATATCCAACCACACGTTAACTTGAGAATATAATTTTTTCTACTCCTTGAAATTTTTGGAATATTAGGCCACTTGGATCCTCAACATGTTTGTGGCATGCATATCCACCACACTTAAAACATGTTAGGATCAGTTAGAAATCTCTTTCCTGTAAAATTCCACCAAGCTATTATTAGGGGGTTGTACTAGTGGAATTTCCCAAACAAAGAATTTGGAGTTCATTTTTGGTGTGTGAAATAATTTGCTATTTATTGTAGTTTTCAAATTTTTTTGCACACACGAACTCTAAAATTTTCATTTTGTTGCAATCTATTTCCCTTATATCTTTTTTGTTTACGAGGAAAAATGGGAGAGTGAAAATTCAAGTTTGGATCTGAAAAAAAAAATATGAACATCCAAAATGGAAATGCACAATTGCTGAGAGAGATAATTCCAAAAACGAATCTGTCATTTTTAAGGATAGGCAGAAAGTGGGTTGTTTGGCTCTGGTAAATATCCAACCACACATTTACTTGAGAATTTAATTTTTCTACTCCTTGAAATTTTTGGATCATTAGGCCATTTGCATCCTCAACATGTTTGTGGCGTGCATATCCGCCTCACTTAAAACATGTTAGCATCTGTTAGAAGTTTGTTTCCTATAAAATTCCTCTAAGCTATTATTAGGGGGTTGTACTAGTGGAATTTCCCAAACATGGATTTTGGAGTTCATTTTTAGTGCGTGAAATATTTTTCTATTAATTATTGTTTTCAAATTTTTTTCCACACATGAACTCAAAAATTTTCATTTTGTTGCAATCTAACTGCCTTATATCATTTTTGTTTTCTTGGAAAAATGGGAGAGTGAAAAATCAAGTTTGGATCAGAAAAAAAAAATTTGAACATCCAAAATGGAAATGCACAAATGCTGCGAGAGATAATTCCAAAATGTATCTGTGATTTTTAAGGATAGGCAAAAAGTGGGTTGTTTGGCTCTAGTAAATATCCAACCACACGTTAACTTGAGAATTTAATTTTTTCTACTCCTTGAAATTTTTGGATCATTAGGCCACTTGCATCCTCAACATGTTTGTGGCATGCATATCCACCATACTTAAAACATGTTAGGATCAGTTAGAGGTCTCTTTCCTATAAAATTCCACCAAGCTATTATTAGGGGGTTGTACAATTGGAATTTCCCCAATAAGGATTTTGGAGTTTATTTTTAGTGCATGAAATAATTTTCTATTTATAATAGTTTCATATTTTTTTGCACACATGAACTCTAAAATTTTCATTTTGTTGCGATCTATTTGCCTTATATAGTTTTTGTTTATGAGGATAAATGGGAGAATGAAAACTCAAGTTTGGATAAGAAAAAAAAAATTGAACATCCAAAATGGAAATGCACAAATGCTGAGAGAAATAATTCCAAAAAATTATCTATGATTTTTAAGGATAGGCAGAAAGTTGGTTGTTTGGCTGTGGTAAATATCCAACCACACGTTAACATGAGAATTTAATTTTTTCTACTCCTTGAAATTTTTGGATCATTAGGCCACTTGCATCCTTAACATGTTTGTGACATGCATATCCACCACACTTAAAACATGTTAGGATCAGTTAAAAGTCTCTTTCCTATAAAATTCCACCAAGCTATTTTATTAGGGGGTTGTACTAGTAGAATTTCCCAAACATGGATTTTGGTGTTCATTTTTTTTGCGTGAAATAATTTATTATAGTTTTCTAATTTTTTTGCACACATGAACTCTGAAATTTTCATTTTGTTGCGATCTATTCGCCTTATATCTTTTATGTTTACGAGGAAAAATGGGAGAGTGAAAACTCAGGTTTGGATCTGAAAAAAAAAAATTTTGACATCCAAAATGGAAATCAACAAATGCAGAGAGAGATAATTCCAAAAATTATCTAAAATTTTTATGGATAGGCAAAAAGTGGGTTGTTTGGCTCTGGTAATTATCCAACCACACGCTAACTTGAGAATTTAATTTTTTCTACTCCATGAAATTTTTGGATCATTAGGCCACTTGCAACCTCAACAAGTTTGTGGCATGCATATCCACCACACTTAAAACATGTTAGGATGAGTTAGAAGTCTCTTTCCCATAAAATTCCACCAAGCTATTATTAGGGGGTTGTGCTAGTGAAATTTCCCAAACATGGATTTTGGAGTTTATTTTTAGTGCGTGAAATAATTTTCTATTTATTATAGTTTTCAATTTTTTTGCACACATGAACTCTAAAATTTTCATTTTGTTGCGATCTGTTTGCCTTATATCTTTTTTGTTTTCGAGGAAAAATGGGTGAGTGAAAACTCTAGTTTGGATCTTAAAAAAAAATTTGAACATCCAAAATTGAAATGCACAAATGCTGAGAGAGATAATTCCAAAAAAGTATTTGTGGTTTCAAAGGATAGGCAATAAGTGGGTTGTTTGGCTCTGGTAAATATCCAACCACATGTTAACTTGAGAATTTAATTTTTTCTTCTCCTTGTAATTTTTGGATCATTACGCCACTTGCATCCTCAACATGTTTGTGGCATGCATATCCACCATACTTAAAACATCTTAGGATTAGTTAGAAGTCTCTTTCCTATAAAATTCCACCAAGCTATTATTAGGGGTTTCTACTAGTGGAATTTCCCAAACATGGATTTTGGAATTCATTTTTAGTACATGAAATAATTTTCTATTTATTATAGTTTTTTAACTTTTTTGCACACATAAAATTTAAAATTTTCATTTTGTTGCGATCTATTTGCCTTATATTTTTTTGGTTACGAGGAAAAATGGGAGAGTGAAAACTCAACTTTGGATCTAAAAAAAAAAATTTGAACATCCAAATTGGAAATGCACAAATGCTGAGAGAGATAATTCCAAAAATGTATCTGTGATTTTTAAGGAGAGGCAAAAATTGGGTTATTTTGCTTTTGTAAATACCCAACCAAATATTAACTTGAGAATTTAATTTTTTCTACTCCTTGAGATTTTTGGATCATTAGGCCACCCTTATCCTCTACATGTTTGTGGCATGCATATCCACCACACTTAAAACATATTAGGATCATTTAGAACTCTCTCTCCCATAAAACTTCACCAAGCTATTATTAGGGGGTGGCAATCTAATTGCCTAATATCATTTTTGTTTTCTTGGAAAAATGGGAGAGTGAAAACTCAAGTTTGGATCAGAAAAAAAAAATTTTGAACATCCAAAATGGAAATGCAAAAATTCTGAGAGAGATAATTCAGAAAACGTATCTGCGATTTTTAAGGATACGCAAAAAGTGGGTTGTTTGGCTCTGGTAAATATCCATCCACGCGTTAACTTGAGAATATAATTTTTTCTACTCCTTGAAATTTTTGGATCATTATGCCACTTGCATCCTCAACATGTTTGTGGCATGCATATCCACCACACTTAAAAAATATTAGGATCAGTTAGTAGTCTCTTTCCAATAAAATTCCACTAAGGTATTATTAGGGGGTTGTACTAGTGGAATTTGCCAAACATGGATTTTGGAGTTCATTTTTAGTTCGTGAAATAATTTTCTATTAAGGATAGGCAAAAAGTGGGTCGTTTGGCTCTGGTAAATATCCAACCACAAGTTAACTTGAGAATTAAAATTTTTCTACTCCCCCTAATTTTTGGATCATTAGCCCACTTGCATCCTAAACATGCTTGTGGCATGCATATCCATGACACTTAAAACATTATAGCATCGGTTAGAAGTCTCTTTCCTATAAAATTCCACCAAGCTATTATTAGGGGGTTGTACTAGTGGAATTTCCCAAACATGGATTTTGGAGTTCATTTTTTGTGCGTGAAATAGGTTTCTATTTATTATAGTTTTTAATTTTTTTGCACATAAGAACTCTAATATTTTCTTTTTGCTACGATCTTATATCTTTTTTGATTATGAGGAAAAATGGGAGAGTGAAAACTCAAATTTCGATCTGAAAAAAAAAATTTGAACATCCAAAATGGAAATAGTCAAATGCTTAGAGAGATAATTCCAAAATAGTATCTGTGATTTTTAACGGTTGGCAAAAAGTAGGTTGTTAGGCTCAGCTAAATATCCAACCGCACGTTAACTTGAGAATTTAATTTTTTCTACTCCTTGAAATTTTTGGATCATTAGGCCACTTGCATCCTCAACATGCTTGTGGCATGCATATCCACCACACTTAAAATATGTTAAGGATCAGTTAGAAGTCTCTTTCCTATAAAATTCCACCAAGCTATTATTAGAGGGTTGCACTAGTGGAATTTCCCAAACATGGATTTTGGCGATCATTTTTTGTGCGTGAAATAATTTTCTATTTATTATAGTTTTCAAATTTTTTTGCACACATGAACTCTAAAATTTTCTTTTGTTGCGATCTTATATCTTTTTTGTTTACCTGGAAAATCGGGAGAGTGAAAACTCAAGTTTGGATCTGAAAAAAAAAATTGAACATCCAAAATGGAAATGCACAAATGCTGAGAGAGATAATTCCAAAAAGTATCTTTGATTTTTAAGGATAGGCAAAAAGTGGGTTGTTTGGCTCGGGTAATTATCCAACCACACGTTAACTTTAGAATTTAATTTTTTCTACTCCCCCTAATTTTTGGATCATTAGGCCACTTGCATCCTAAACATGTTTGTGGCATGCATATCCACCACACTTAAAACATGTTAGGATCGGTTAGAAGTCTCTTTCCTATAAAATTCCACCAAGCTATTATTAGAGTGTTGAAGTAATGGAATTTCCCAAACATGGATTTTGAAGTTCATTTTTAATGAGTGAAATAATTTTCTATTTATTATAGTTTTCTTTTTTACACACAAGAACTCTTAAATTTTCATTTTGTTGCGATCTCATATTTTTTTTGTTTTACGAGGAAAAATGGGGGAGTGAGAACTCAAGTTTGGATCTGAAAATTAAAATTTGAACATCCAAAATGGAAATGCACAAATGCTAAGAGAGATAATTCCAAAAAGTATCTGTGATTTTTAAGGATAGGCAAAAAGTGGGTCATTTGGCTCTGGTAAATAACCAACCGCACATTAACTTGAGAATTTAATTTTTTCTACTCCCCCTAATTTTGGATCATTAGCCCACTAGCATCCTCAACGTGCTTGTGGCATGCATATCCACCACACTTAAAACATGTTAGGATCGGTTAGAAGTCTCTTTCCTATAAAATTCGACCAAGCTATTATTAGGGGGTTGTACTATTGGAATTTCCCAAACATGGATTTTGGAGTTCATTTTTTGTGCATGAAATAATTTTCTATTTATTATAGTTTTTGAAATTTTTTTGCACACATGGACTCTAAAATTTTCATTTTGTTGCAATCTTTTATCTTTTTTGTTCAGGGGGAAATATGGGAGAGTGAAAACTCAAGTTTGGATCTAAAAAAAAAAATTTCAACATCCAAAATGGAAATGCACAAATTCTAAGAGAGATAATTCCAAAAAGTATCTATGATTTTTTAGGATAGGCAAAAAGTGGGTAATTTGGCTCTAGTAAATATCCAACCACATGTTAACTTCAGAATTTATTTTTTCCACTCCCCCTAATTTTTGGATCATTAGGCCACTCGAATCCTCAACATGTTTGTGGCATGCATATCCACCACACTTAAAACATGTTAGGATCAGTTAGAAGTCTCTTTCCTATAAAATTCCACCAATTTATTATTAGGGGGTTGTACTAGTGGAATTTCCCAAACATGGATTTTTGAGTTCATTTTTAGTGCGTGAAATAATTTTCTTTTTATTATAGTTTTCAAATTTTTTTGCACAGATGTACTCTCAAATTTTTATTTTGTTGCGATCTATTTGCCTTATATCTTTTTTGTTTACGAGGAAAAATGGGAGAGTGAAAACTCAAGTTTGGATCTGAAAAAAAAAATTTGAACATCAAAATAGAAATGCACCAATGCTGAGAGAGATAATTCCAAAAACTATCTGTGATTTTTAAGGATAGGAAAAAATTGGGTTGTTTGGCTCTAGTAAATACCCAACCACACGTTAACTTGAGAATTAAATTTTTTCTACTCCTTGAAATTTTTTGATTATTAGGGCACTTGCATCCTCAACATGTTTGTGGCATGCATATGCACCACACTTAAAACATGTTAGGATCGGTAAGAAGTCTCTTTCCTATAAAATTCCACGAAGCTATTATTAGTGGTTGTACTAGTGGAATTTCCCAAACTTGGATTTTGGAGTTCAATTTTAGTGCGGGAAATAATTTTCTATTTATTATAGTTTTCAAATTTTTTTGCACACATGAATTCTAAAATTTTCATTTTGTTGCGATCTATTTTCCATATATGTTTTTTGTTTAGGAGGAAAAATGGGAGAGTGAAAACTCAAGTTTGGATCTGAAAAAGAAAATTTGAACATCCAGAATGGAAATGCACAAATGCTGAGAGAGACAATTCAAAAAAGTATCTGTGAGTTTTAAGGATAGGCAAAAAGTGGATTGTTGGCTCTGGTAAATATCCAACCACACGTTAACTTGAGAATTTAATTTTTTCGACTCCCCCCTATTTTTGGATCATTAGGCCGCTTGCATCCTCAACATGTTTGTGGCATGCATATCCACCACACTTAAAACATGTTAGGATCAATTAGAAGTCTCTTTCCTATAAAATTCCACCAAGCTATTATTAGGGGGTTGTACTAGTGGAATTTCGCAAACATGGATTTTGGAGTTCATTTTTAGTGCGTGAAATAATTTTCTATTTATTTTATTTTTCAATTTTTTTTCACACATGAGCACTAAAATTTTCATTTTGTTGCGATCTATTTTCTTTATATCTTTTGTGTTTACGAGGAAAAATGGGAGAGTGAAAACTCAAGTTTGGATCTCAAAAAAAAAATTTGAACATCCAAATCCGAAATGCACAAATGTTGTGAGAGATAATTCCAAAAAGTATCTGTGATTTTTAAGGATAGGACAAAACTGGTTTTTTTTCTCAGGTAAATATCCAACCACATGTTAACTTGAGAATTTAATTTTTTCTACTCCCCCTAATGTTTGGATCATTAGCCCACTTGCATCCTCAACATGTTTGTGGCATGCATATCAACCACACTTAAAACATGTTAGGATCAGTTAGAAGTCTCTTTCCTATAAAATTCAACCAAGCTATTATTTGGGGGTTATACTAGTGGAATTTCCCAAACATGAATTTTGGAGTTCATTTTTAGTGCGTGAAATAATTTTCTATTTATTATAGTTTTCAAATTTTTTTGTACACATGAACTCTAAAATTTTCATTTTTCTACGATCTATTTGCCTTATATCTTTTTTGTTTACGAGGAAAAATCGGAGAGTGAAAAACTCAAGTTTGAATCTGAAAAAAAAAAATTTAACATCCAAAATGGCAATGCACAAATGCTGAGCGAGATAATTCCAAAAAGTATCTGTGATTTTTAAGGATAGGCAAAACGTGGGTTGTTTGGCTCTGGTAAATATCAGACCACACGTTAACTTAAGAATTTAATTTTTTCTACTCCTTGAAATTTTGGATCATTAGGCCACTTGCATCCTCAACATGTTTGTGGCACGCATATCCACCACACTTAAAACATGTTAGGATCAGTTAGAAGTCTCTTTCCTATAAAATTCCACTAAGCTATTATTAGGGGATTGTAGTAGTGGAATTTCCCAAACATGGATTTTGTAGTCCATTTTTAGTGCGTGAAATAATTTTCTATTTATTATCATTTTCATTTTTTTTTGCACACATGAACTCTAAAGTTTTCATTTTGTTGCAATCTATTTTCCTTATATCTTTTTTGTTTACGAGGAAAAAGGGGAGAGTGAAAACTCAAGTTTTGATCTGAAAAAAAAAATTTGAACATCCAAAATGGAAATGCACAAATGCTGAGAGACATTATTCCAAAAAGTATCTGTGATTTTTAAGGATAGGTAAAAAGTGGGTTGTTTGGCTCTGGTAAAATATCCAACCACACGTTAACTGGAGAATTTAATTTTTTCTACTACTTGAAATTTTTGGATCATTAGGCCACTTGCATCCTCAACATGTTTGTGGCATGCATATCCACCACACTTATAATATGTTAGGATCATTTAGAAGTCTCTTTCCTATAAAATTCCACCAAGCTATTATTAGGGGGTTGTACTAGTTGAATTTCCCAAACGTGAATTTTGGCATTCATTTTTAGTGCGTGAAATTTTTTTTATTTATAATAGTTTTCAAATTTTTTTGCACACGTGAACTCTAAAATTTTTATTTTGGAGCGATCTTAAATCTTTTTTATTTAGGAGCAAAAATGGGAGAGTGAAAACTCAAGTTTGGATCTGAAAAAAAATTTTGAACTTCCAAAATAGAAATGAAAAATGTTGAGAGAGATAATTCCAAAAAGTATCTGTGATTTTTAGGGATAGGCAAAAAGTGGGTTGTATGGCTCTAGTAATATATCCAACCGCACGTTAGCTTGAGAATTTAATTTTTTCTACTCCCCCTAATTTTATGATCATTTGGCCACTTTCATCCTCAACATGTTTGTGGCATGCATATCCCCCACACTTAAAACATGTTAGGATCAGTTAGAAGTCTCTTTCTTATAAAATTCCACCAGGCTATTATTGGGGGGTTGTACTAGTGCAATTTCCCAAACATGGATTTTGGACTTCATTTTTAGTGCGTGAAATAATTTTAATTTTATTATAGTTTCAAATTTTTTTGCACACATGAACTCTAAAATTTTCATTTTGTTGCGATCTATTTTCTTTATATCTTTTTTGTTTACGTGGAAAAATGGGAGAGTGAAAACTCAAGTTTGGATCTGAAAAAAAAAATTTGAACATCCAAAATGGAAATGCACAAATGCTGAGAGAGATAATTCCAAAAAGTATCTGTGATTTTTAAGGATAGGCAAAAAGTGGGTTGTTTGGCTCTGGTAAATATCCAACCACACATTAACATGAGAATTTAATTTTTTCTACCCTCCCGAATTTTTGTATCAATAGGCGACTTGCATCCTCAACATGTTTGTGGCATGCATATCCACCACACTTAAAACATGTTAGGATCAGTTAGAAGTCTCTTTCCTATAAAATTCCTCCAAGCTATTGTTAGGGGGTTGTAAGAGTGGAATTTCCCAAACATGGATTTTGGAGTTCATTTTTCGTGCGTGAAATAATTTTCTATTTTTATAGTTTTCAGTTTTTTTTGCCCACATGAACTCTAAAATTTTCATTTTGTTGCGATCTTATATCTTTTTTGTTTACGTGGAAAAATTGGAGAGAGAAAACTCATGTTTGGATCTGAAAAAAAAATTTGAACATGCAAAATGGAAATGCACAAATGCTGAGACAGATAATTCCAAAAAGTATCTGTGATTTTTAAGGATAGGCAAATAGTGGGTTGTTTGGCTCTGGTAAATATCCAACCACACATTAACTTGAGAATTTAATTTTTTCTACTCCCCCGAATTTTTGGATCATGAGGCTACTTGCATCCTAAACATGTTTGTGGCATGAATATCCACCACACTTAAAACATTTTATGATCGGTTAGTATTCTCTTTCCTATAAAATTCCACCAAGCTTTTATTAGAGGGTTGTACTAGTGGAATTTCCCAAACATGGATTTTGGAGTTCATTTTTAGAGCGAGAAATAATTTTCTATTTATTATAGTTTTCAAATTTTTTTGCACACATGAACTCTCAAATTTCCATTTTGTTGCGATCTTATATCTTTTTTGTTTACGAGGAAAAATGGGAGAGTGAAAAATCAAGTTCGGATCTGAAAAAATAATTTGAACATCCAAAATGGAAAAACACAAATGTGGAGAAAGATAATTCCAAAAAGTATCTGTGATTTTTATGGATAGGCAAAAAGTTGGTCGATTGGCTCTAGTAAATATCCAATAACACTTTAACTTCAGAATTTTATTTTTTCTACTCCCCCTAATTTTATGATCATTAGGCCACTTGCATCCTCAACATGTTTGTGGCATGCATATCCACCACACTTAAAAATTGTTAGGATCGGTTAGAAGTTCCTTTCCTATAAAATTCCACAAAGCTATTATTAGGGGGTTGTACTAGTGGAATTTCCCAAACATGGATTTTGGAGTTCATTTTTATGTGCGTGAAATAATTTCAGATGAATTCTAAAATTTTTATTGTGATGCGATCTTATATCTATTTTGTTTACGAGGAAAAAAGGGAGAGTGAAAAATCAAGTTTGGATCTGAAAAAAAAAATTTGAACATCCAAAATGGAAATGCACAAATGCTGAGAGAGATAATTGCAAATAGTATCTGTGATTTTTAATAATAGGAAAAAAGTGGATTGTTTGGCTCTGGTAAATATCGAACCACACGTTAACTTGAGAATTTAATTTTTTCTACTCCCCCTAAATTTTGGATCATTAGGCCACTTGCATCCTCAACATGCTACTGGAATGCATATCCACCACACTTAAAACATGTTAGGATCAGAAAGAAGTCTCTTTCCTGTAAAATTCCACCAAGCTATTATTAGGGGGTTGTACTGGTGGAATTTCCCAAACTTGGATTTAGGAGTTCAATTTTAGTGCGTGAAATAATTTTCTATATATTATAGTTTTCAAAATTTTGGGCACACATGAACTCTAAAATTTTCATTTTGTTGCGATCTTTTATCTTTTTTGTTTACGTGGAAAAATGGGAGAGTGAAAACTCAAGTTTGGATTTGAAAAAAAAAATTTATCGTCCAAAATGGTAATCCACAAATGCTGAGAGAGATAATTCCAAAAAGTATTTGTGATTTTTAAGGATAGGCAAAAAGTGGGGTTTTTGGCTCTAGTTAATATCCAACCACATGTTAACTTGAGAATTTAATTTTTTCTACTCCCCTTAATTTTTGGATCATTAGGCCACTTGCATCCTCAACATGTTTGTGGCATGCATATCCACCACACTTAAAATATGTTAGCATCAGTTAGAAGTCTCTTTCCTATAAAATTCCACCAAGCTTAAGTTAGGCGGTTGTGCTAGTGAAATTTCCAAAACATGGACTTTGGACTTCCTTTTTAGTGCGTGAAATAATTTTCTATTTATTATTGTTTTCAACTTTTTTTGGCACACATGAACTCTAAAATTTTCATTTTTATGCGATCTTATATCGTTTTTGTTTACGAGGAAAAATGGGAGAGTGAAAACTCATGTTTGGATCTGAAAAAAAAAATTTCAACATCCAAAATGGAAATGCACAAATGCTGAGAGAGATAATTACAAAAAGTATCTGTGATTTTTAAGGATAGGCAAAAAGGGGGTTGTTTGGCTCTGGTAAATATCCAACCACACATTAACTTGAGAATTTAATTTGTTCTACTCCCCCGAATTTTTGGATCATTAGGCCACTTGCATCCTAAACATGTTTGTGGCATGCATATCCACCACACTTAAAACATTTTATGATCGGTTAGTAGTCTCTTTCCTATAAAATTCCACCAAGCTTTTATTAGAGGGTTGAACTAGTGGAATTTCCCAAACATGGATTTTCGAGTTCAATTTTAGTGCGTGAAATAATTTTCTATTTATTATAGTTTTCAAATTTTTTTGCACACATGAACTTTAAAATTTTCATTTTGTTGCAATCTTATATCTTTTTTGTTTACGAGGAAAAATGGGAGAGTGAAAACTCATGTTTGGATCTGAAAAAGAAAATTTGAACATCCAAAATGGAAATGCACAAATGCTGAGAGAGATAATTCCAAAAAGTATCTGTGATTTTTAAGGATAGGCAAAAGTGGTTCGTTTGGCTCTGGAAAATATCCAACCACACGTTAACTTGAGAATTTAATTTTTTCTACTCCCCCTTATTTTTGGATCATTAGGCCACATGCATCCTCAACATGCATGTGGCATGCATATCCATAACACTTAAAACATGTTAAGATTGGTTAGAAGTCTCTTTCCTATAAAATTCCACCAAGCCATTATTAGGGGGTTGTATTTGTGGAATTTCTCAAACATGGATTTTGGAGTTCATTTTTTGTGCGTGAAATAATTTTCTATTTATTATAGTTTTCAGTTTTTTTTGCACACATGAACTCTAAAATTTTCATTTTGTTGCGATCTTATATCTTTTTTGTTTACGAGGAAAAAAGGGAGAGTGAAAACTGAAGTTTGGATCTGAAAAAAAAAATTTGAACATCCAAAATAGAAATGCTCAAAAGCTGAGAGAGATAATTCCAAAAAGTATCTGTGATTTTTAAGGATAGGCAGAAAGTGGGTTGTTTGGCTCTGGTAAATATACAACCACACGTTAACTTGAGAATTAAATTTTCGGATTGTTAGCCCACTTGCATCCTGAACATGCATGTGGCATACATATCCACAACACTTAAAATATGTTTGGATCAGTTGGAAGTCTCTTTCCTATAAAATTCCACCAAGCTATTATTAGGAGGTTGTACTAGTGGAATTTCCCAAACATGAATTTTGGAGTTCATTTTTAGTGTGTGAAATAATTTTCTATTTATTATAGTTTTCAAATTTTTTTGCACACATGAACTCTAAAATTTTCATTTTGTTGCGATCTTATATCTTTTTTGTTTACGAGGAAAAATGGGAGAGTGAAAACTCAAGTTTGGTTCTGAAAAAAAAAAAATTGAACATCCAAAATTGAAATGCACAAATGCTGAGAGAGATAATTCCAAAAAGTATTAGTGATTTTTAAGGATAGGCAAAAAGTGGGTTGTTTGGCTCTGGTAAATATCCAAGCACTTGAGCATTTAATTTTTTCTACTCCCCCTAATTTTGGGATCATTAGGCCACTTGCATCCTCAATATGCTTGTGGCATGCATATACACCACACTTAAAACATGTTAGAATGAGTAAGAAGTCTCTTTCCTATAAAATTCCACCATGCTATTATTAGGGGGTTGTTCTGGTGGAATTTCCCTAACTTGCATTTAGGAGTTCATTTTTAAAGCGTGAAATAATTTTCTATTTATTATAGTTTTCAAATTTTTTGGCACACATGAACTCTAAAATTTTCATTTTGTAGCGATCTGATATCTTTTTTGTTTACGAGGAAAAATGGGAGAGAGAAAACTCAGCTTTGGATCTGAAAAAAAAAATTGAACATCCATAATGGAAATGCACAAATGCCGAGAGAGATAATTCCAAAAAGTATCTGTAATTGTTAAGGATAGGCAAAAAGTGGGTTGTTTGGTTCCTGTAAATATCCAACCACTTGTTAACTTGAGAATTCAATTTTTCTACTCCCCCTAATTTTTGGATCATTAGGCCACTTGCATCCTAAACATGTTTGTGGCATGCATATCCACCACACTTAAAACATGTTAGGATCGGTTAGAAGTCTCTTTCCTATAAAATTCTACCAAGCTATTATTAGAATGTTGAACTAGTGGAATTTCCCAAACTAGGATTTTGGAGTTCATTTTTAGTGAGTGAAATAATTTTCTATTTATTATAGTTTTCAAATTTTTTTGCATACATGAACTCTTAAATTTTCATTTTGTTGCGAACTTATATCTTTTTTTTTATGAGGAAAAATGGGAGAGTGAAAACTCAAGTTTGGATCTGAAAAAAAAATTTGAACATCCAAAATGGAAATGCACAAATGCTAATAGAAATAATTCCAAAAAGTTTATGTGATTTTTAAGGCTTGGCAAAAAGTGGGTCGTTTGGCTCTGGTAAATAACCAACCACACAGTAACTTGTGAATTTAATTTTTTCTACTCCCCCTAATTTTTGAATCATTAGCCCACTAGCATCCTCAACATGCTTGTGGCATGCATATCCACCACACTTAAAACATGTTAGGATCGGTTAGAAGTCTCTTTCCTATAAAATTCCACCAAGCTATTATTAGGGGGTTGTACTAGTGGAATTTCCCAAACATGGATTTTGGAGTTCATTTTTTGTGCATGAAATAATTTTCTATTTATTATAGTTTTCAAATTTTTTTGCACACATGGACTCTAAAATTTTCATTTTGTTGCAATCTTTTATCTTTTTTGTTTACGAGGAAAAATTGGAGAGTGAATACTCAAGTTTGGAAATGAAAAAAAAAATTTCAACATCCAAAATGGAAATGCACAAATTCTAAGAGAGATAATTCCAAAAAGTATCTATGATTTTTTAGGATAGGCAAAAAGTGGGTTATTTGGCTCTAGTAAATATCCAACCACATGTTAACTTCAGAATTTATTTGTTTCTACTCCCCCTAATATTTGGATCATTAGGCCACTCGCATCCTCAACATGTTTGTGGCATGCATATCCGCCACACGTAAAACATGTTAGGATCAGTTAGAAGTTTCTTTCTTATAAAATTCCACCAAGCTATTATTAGGGGGTTGTAGTAGTGGAATTTCCTAAACATGGATTTTGGAGTTCATTTTTAGTGCATAAAATAATTTTCCATTTATTATAGTTTTCACATTTTTTTGCACACATGAACTCTAAAATTTTCATTTTGTTGCGATCTTAAATCTTTTTTGTTAACGTGGAAAAATGGGAAAGTGAAAACTCAAGTTTGGATCTTTAAAAAAAAATTAACTTCCAAAATGGAAATGAAAAATGCTGAGAGAGATAATTCCAAAAAGTATCTGTGATTTTTAAGGATAAACAAAAAGTGGGTTGTTTGGCTCTGGTAAACATCCAACCACACGTTAACTTGAGAATTTAATTTTTTCTACTCCCCCTAATTTTTGGATCACTAGGCCACTTGCATCCTCAACATTTTTGTGGCATGTATATCCACCACACATAAAACATGTTAGGATCAGTTAGAAGTCTCTTTCCTATAAAATTCCACCAATCTATTATTAGGGGGTTGTACTAGTGGAATTTCCCAAACATGGATTTTGGAGCTCTTTTTTAGTGAGTGAAACAGTTTTCTATTTATTATAGTTTTCAATTGTTTTTGCACATATGTACTCTCAAATTTTCATTTTGTTGCGATCTATTTGCCTTATATCTTTTTTGTTTACGAGGAAAAATGGGAGAGTGAAAACTCAAGTTTGGATCTGAAAAAAAAATTTTGAACATAAAAATGGAAATGGACAAATGCTGAGAGAGATAATTCCAAAAAGTATCAGTCATTTTTAAGGATAGGCAAAAAGTGGGTTGTTTGGCTCTGGTAAATATCCAACCACCCGTTAACTTGAGAATTTAATTTTTTCTACTCCCCCTAATTTTTGGATCATTAGGTCGCTTGCATCCTCAACATGTGTGTGTCATGCATATCCACCACTCTTAAAACATGTTAGGATCAATTAGAAGTCTCTTTCCTATAAAATTCCACGAAGCTATTATCAGGGGGTTGTACTAGTGGAATTTCCCAAACAAGGATTTTGGAGTTCATTTTGAATGCGTGAAATAATTATCTAATTATTTTATTTTTCAAATTTTTTTGCACACATGAACACTTAAATTTTAATTTTGTTGTGATCTATTTTCTTTATATCATTTTTGTTTACGAGGAAAAATGGGAGAGTCAAAACTCAAGTTTGGATCTGAAAAAACGAAATTTGAACATCCAAATTGCAAATGCACAAATGTTGAGAGAGATAATTCCAAAAAGTGGTTCGTTTGTCTCAGGTAAATATCCAACCACATGTTAACTTGAGAATTTAATTTTTTCTACTCCCCCTAATTTTTTGATCATTAGGCCACTTGCATCCTCAACATGTTTGTGGCATGCATATGCACCACACTTAAAACATGTTAGGATCGGTATGAAGTCTCTTTCCTATAAAATTCCACGAAGCTATTATTAGTGGTTGTACTAGTGGAATTTCCCAAACATGGAATTTGGAGTTCATTTTTAGTGCGTGAAATAATTTTCTATTTATTATAGTTTTCAAAATTTTTCGCACACACGAACTTTAAAATTTTCATTTTGTTGCGATCTATTTGCCATATATCTTTTTTGTTTACGATAAAAAATGGGAGAGTGAAAACTCAAGTTTGGATCTGAAAAAAAAAATTTGAACACCCAAAATGGAAATGCACAAATGCTGAGAGAGATAATACCAAAAAGTATCTGTGATTTTTAAAGATAGGCAAAAAGTGGATTGTTGGCTCTCGTAAATATCCAACCACACGTTAACTTGAGAATTTAATTTTTTCTACTCCCCCTAATTTTTGGATCATTAGGTCACTTGCATCCCCAACATGTTTGTGCCATGCATATCCACCACTCTTAAAACATGTTAGGATCAATTAGAAGTCTCTTTCCTATAAAATTCCACGAAGCTATTATCAGGGGGTTGTACTAGTGGAATTTCCCAAACATGGATTTTGGAATTCATTTTGACTGCTTGAAATAATTTTCTATTTATTTTATTTTTCAAATTTTTTTGCACACATGAACACTTAAATTTTCATTTTGTTGTGATCTATTTTCTTTATATCATTTTTGTTTACAAGGAAAAATGGGAGAGTCAAAACTCAAGTTTGGATCTGGAAAAACGAAATTTGAACATCCAAATTGGAAATGCACAAATGTTGAGAGAGATAATTCCAAAAAGTGGTTCGTTTGTCTCAGGTAAATATCCAACCACATGTTAACTTGAGAATTTAATTTTTTCTTCTCCCCCGAATTTTTGGATCATTAGGCCACTTGCATCCTCAACATGTTTGTGGCATGCATATCCACCACATTTAAGACATGTTTGGATCAGTTAGAAGTCTCTTTCCTATAAAATTCAACCAAGCTATTATTTGGGGGTTATACTAATGGAATTTACCAAACAAGAATTTTGGAGTTCATTTTTAGTGCGTGAAATAATTTTCTATTTACTATAGTTTTCAAATTTTTTTGCACACATGAACTCTAAAATTTTCATTTTTTTTCGATCTATTTGCCTTATATCTTTTTTGTTTACGAGGAAAAATGGGAAAGTGAAAACTCAAGTTTGGATCTGGAAAAAAAAATTTAACATCCAAAATGGCAATGCACAAATGCTGAGAGAGATAATTCCAAAAAGTATTTGTTATTTTTAAGGATAGGCAAAACGTGGGTTGTTTGGCTCTAGTAAATATCCAACCACACGTTAACTTGAGAATTTAATTTTTTCTACTCCCCATAATTTTTGGATCATTGGGCCACTTGCATCCTCAACATGTTTGTGGCACGCATATCCACCACACTTAAGACATGTTAGGATCAGTTAGAAGTCTCTTTCCTATAAAATTCCACCAAGCTATTATTAGGGGATTGTACTAGTGGAATTTCCCCAACATGGATTTTGGAGTCCATTTTTAGTGCGTGAAATAATTTTTTATTGATTATCATTTTCAAAAGTTTTTTGCACACATGAACTCTAAAATTTCCATTTTGTTGCGATCTTATATCTTTTTTGTTTACGAGGAAAAATGCGAGAGTGAAATCTCAAGTTCGGATATAAAAAAAAAATTTGAACATCCAAAATGGAAAAACACAAATGCGGAGAAAGATAAATCAAAAAAGTATCTGTGATTTTTATGGATAGGCAAAAAGTTGGTCGTTTCGCACTAGTAAATATCCAATAACACTTTAACTTCAGAATTTAATTTTTTCTACTCCCCCTTTCTTTATGATCATTGGGCCACTTGCATCCTCAGCTTGTTTGTGGCATGCATATCCACCACACTTAAAAATTTTTAGGTTCGGTTAGAAGTCTCTTTCCTATAAAATTCCACCAAGCTATTATTAGGGGGTTGTACTAATGGAATTTCCAAAACATGGATTTTGGAGTTCATTTTTAGCGCGTGAAATAATTTTCTATTTATTATAGTTTTCTATTTTTTTTGCACGCATGAACTCTAAAATTTTCATTTTGTTGCGATCCTATATCTTTTTTGTTTACGAGGAAAAAAGGGAGACTAAAAACTCAAGTTTGGATCTGAAAAAAAAAATTGAACATCAAAAATGAAAATGCACAAATGCTGAGAGAGATAATTCCAAAAAGTATCTGTGATTTTTACGGATATGCAAAAAGTTGGTTGTTTGGCTCTGGTAAATTATCCAACCACACGTTAACTTGAGAATTAATTTTTTTCTAGTCCCCCTAATTTTTGGATCATTAGGCCACTTGCATCCTTAACATGCTTGTGGCTTGCATATCCACCACACTTAAAACATGCTAGGATCGGTTAGAAGTCTCTTTCCTATAAAATTCCACAAGGCTATTATTAGGGGGTTGTACTAGTGGAATTTCGCAAACATGGATTTTCGAGTTCATTTTTTGTGCGTGAAATAATTTTCTATTTATTATGGTTTTCAATTTTTTTTGCACACATGAATTCTAAAATTTTCATTGTGATGCGATCTTATATCTATTTTGTTTACGAGGAAAAAAGGGAGAGTGGAAAATCAAGTTTGGATCTAAAAAAAAAAATTTGAACATCCAAAATGGAAATGCACAAATGCTGAGAGAGATAATTGCAAATAGTATCTGTGATTTTTAGTAATAGGAAAAAAGTGGGTTGTTTGGCTCTGGTAAATATCCAACCACACGTTAACTTGAGAATTTAATTTTTTCTACTCCCCCTAAATTTTGGATCTTTAGGCCACTTGCATCGTCAACATGCTACTTGAATGCATATCCACCACACTTAAAACATGTTAGGATCAGAAAGAAGTCTCTTTCCTGTAAAATTCCACCAAGCTATTATTAGGGGGTTGTTCTGGTGGAATTTCCCAAACTTGGATTCAGGAGTTCATTTTTAGTGCGTGAAATAATTTTCTATTTATTATAGTTTTCAAATTTTTTGGCACACATGAACTCTAAAATTTTCATTTTGCTGCGATCTTTTATCTTTTTTGTTTACGTGGAAAAATGGGAGAGTGAAAACTCTAGTTTGGATTTGAAAAAAAAATTTTGAACGTCCAAAATGGTAATGCACAAATGCTGAGAGAGATAATTCCAAAAAGTATCTGTGATTTTTAAGGATAGGCAAAAAGTGGGTAATTTGGCTCAAGTAAATATCCAACCACACGTTAACTAGAGAATTTAATTTTTTCTACTCCCCTTAATTTTTGGATCATTAGGCCACTTGCATCCTCAACATGTTTGTGGCATGCATATCCACCACACTTAAAATATGTTAGGATCAGTTAGAAGTCTCTTTCCCATAAAATTCCACCAAGCTTAAGTTAGGGGGTTGTACCAGTGGAATTTCCAAAACATGGACGTTGGACTTCCTATTTAGTGCGTGAAATAATTTTCTATTTATTATAGTTTTCAAATTTTTTGGCACACATGAACTCTAAAATTTTCATTTTTATGCGATCTTATATCGTTTTTGTTTACGAGGAAAAATGGGAGAGTGAAAACTCATGTTTGAATTTGAAAAAAAAAATTTCAACATCCAAAATGGAAATGCACAAATGCTGAGAGAGATAATTTCAAAAAGTATCTGTGATTTTTAAGGATAGGCAAAAAGGGGGTTGTTTGGCTCTGGTAAATATCCAACCACACATTAACTTGAGAATTTGTTTTCTACTCCCCCGAATTTTTGGATCATTGGGCCACTTGCATCCTAAACATGTTTGTGGCATGCATATCCACCACACTGAAAACATTTTATGATCGGTTAGTAGTCTCTTTCCTATAAAATTCCACCAAGCTTTTATTAGAGGGTTGTACTAGTGGAATTTCCCAAACATGGATTTTGGAGTTCATTTTTAGTGCGTAAATAATTTTTATTTATTATAGTTTTCAAATTTTATTGCACACATGAACTCTAAAATTTTCATTTTGTTGCGATCTTATATCTTTTTTTTTACGAGGAAAAATGGGAGAGTGAAAACTCATGTTTGGATCTGAAAAAAAAAATTTTAACATCCAAAATGGAAATGCACAAATGCTGAGAGAGATAATTCCAAAAAGTATCTGTGATTTTTAAGGATAGGTAAAAAGTGGGTTGTTTGGCTCTGGTAAATATCCAATCACATGTTAACTTGAGAATTTAATTTTTTCTACTCCCCCGAATTTTTGGATCATTAGGCCACTTGCATCCTAAATATGTTTGTGGCATGCATATCCACCACACTTAAAACATTTTATGATCGGTTAATAGTCTCATTCCTATAAAATTCCACAAAGCTTTTATTAGAGGTTGTACTAGTGGAATTTCCCAAACATGGATTTTGGAGTTCAGTTTTAGTGCGTGAAATAATTTTCTATTTATTATAGTTTTCAATTTTTTTTGCACACATGAACTCTAAAATTTTCATTTTGTTGCGATCTTATATCTTTTTTTTTACGAGGAAAAATGGGAGAGTGAAAACTCATGTTTGGATCTGAAAAAAAAAATTTTAACATCCAAAATGGAAATGCACAAATGCTGAGAGAGATAATTCCAAAAAGTATCTGTGATTTTTAAGGATAGGCAAAAAGTGGGTTGTTTGGCTCTTGTAAATATCCAACCACATGTTAACTTGGGAATTTAATTTTTTCTACTCCCCCTAATTTTTGAATCTTTAGGCCACTTCCATCCTCAACATGCTTGTGGCATACATATCCACCACACTTAAAACACTTAGGAACGGTTAAAAGTCTCTTTCCTATAAAATTCCACCAAGCTATTATTAGGGGGTGGTACTAGTGGAATTTTCAAAACATGGATTTTGGTGTTCATTTTTTGTGCGTCAAATAATTTTCAATTTATTATAGTTTCAAATTTTTTTGCACAAACGAACTCTAAAATTTTCATTTTGTTGTGATCTATTTTCTTTATATATTTTTTGTTTATGTGGAAAAATGGGAGAGTGAAAACTTAAATTTGGATATGAAAAAAGATAATTTGAACATCCAAGATGGAAATGCACAAATGTTGAGAGTGATAATTCCAAATAGTATCTGTGATATTTAAGGATAGGCAAAAAGTGGGTCGTTTGGCTCTGGTAAATATCCAACCACACGTTAATTTGAGAATTTAATTTTTTCTACTCCCCCTAATTTTTGGATCATTAGGCCACTTGCATACTCAACAGGCTTGTCGCATGCATATCCACCACACTTAAAACATGTTAGGATCAGTTAGAAGTCTCTTTCCTATAAAATTCCACCAAGCTATTATTAGGGGGTTGTACTAGTGGAATTTCCCAAACATGGATTTTGGAGTTCTTTTTTTGTGCGTGAAATAATTTTCTATTTATTATAGTTTTCAATTTTTTTTGCCAACATGAACTCTAAAATTTTCATTTTGTTGCGATCTTATATCTTTGTTGTTTACGAGGAAAAATGGGAGAGTGAAAACTCAAGTTTGGATCTGAAAAAAAAATTTGAACATCGAAAATGGAAATGTACAAATGTTGAGAGTGATAATTCCAAAAAGTATCTGTGATTTTTAAGGATAGGCAAAAAGTGGGTTGTTTGGCTCTTGTAAATATCCAACCACATGTTAACTTGAGAATTTAATTTTTTCTACTCCCCCTAATTTTTGAATCACTAGGCCACTTGCATCCTCTACATGCTTGTGGCATGCATATCCACCACTCTTAAAACACGTTAGGATCGGTTAAAAGTCTCTTTCCTATAAAATTCCACCAAGCTATTATTAGGGGGTTGTACTAGTGGAATTTCCCAATCATGGATTTTGGAGTTCATTTTTTGTGCAGGAAATAATTTTCAATTTATTATAATTTTCAAATTTTTTGGTACACATGTATTCTTAAATTTTCATTTTGTTGCGATCTTATATCTTTTTTGTTTACGAGGAAAAATGGGAGAGTGAAAACTCAAGTTTGGATCTGAAAAAAAAAATATGAAGATCCAAAATGGCAATGCACAAATGCTTAGAGAGATAATTCCAAAAAGTATCTGTGATTTTTAAAAATAAGCAAAAAGTGGGTTCTTGGGCTCAGGTAAATATCCAAGCACTCGTTAAATTGAGAATTTAATTTTTTCTTCTCCCCCTAATTTTTGGATCATTAGGCCACTTGCATCCTCAACATGCTTGTGGCATTCATATCCACCACACTTAAAACATGTTAGGATCAGTTAGAAGTCTCTTTCCTATAAAATTCCACCAAAGTATTATTTGGGGGTTGTACTAGTGAAATTTCCCAAACTCGAATTTTGGAGTTCACTTTTAGTGAGTGAAATAATTTTCTATTTATTATAGTTTTCAAATTTTTCTGCACACATGAACTCTAAAATTTTCTTTTTGTTGCGATCTTATATCTTTTTTGTTTACGAGGAAAAATGGGAGAGTGAAAACCCAAGTTTGGATCTAAAAAAATAAAAATTTGAACATCCAAAATGGAAATGCACAAATGCTGAGAGAGATAATTCCAAAAAATATCTGTGATTTTTAAGGATAGGCAAAAAGTAGGTTGTTTGGCTCTGGAAAATATCCAACCACACGTTAACTTGAGAATTTAATTTTTTCTACTCCCCCTAATTTTTGGATCATTAGGCCACTTGCATCCTCAACATGCTTGTGGCATGCATATCCACCACACTTAAAACATGTTAGGATCAGTTAGAAGTCTCTTTCCTATAAAATTCCACCAAGCTATTATTAGGGGTTTGTACTAGTGGAGTTTCCCAAACATGGATTTTGGAGTTCATTTTTAAAGCGTGAAATAATTTTCTATTTATTATTTTTTTCAAATTTGTTTTGCACGCATGAACTCTAAAATTTTCATTTCGTTGCGATCTTATATCTTTTTTGTTTTACGTGGAAAAATGGGGGAGTGAAACTCAAGTTTGGATCTGAAAAAAATAAAAAATTTGAACATCCAAAATGGAAATGCACAAATGCTGAGAGAGATAATTCCAAAAAGTACCTGTGATTTTTAAGGTTAGTCAAAAAGTGGGTTGCTTGGCTCTGGTAAATATTCAACCACACGTTAACTTGTGAATTTAATTTTTTCTACTGCCCCTAATTTTTAGATCATTAGGCCACTTGCGTCCTCAACATGCTTGCGGCATGCATATCCACCACTCTTAAAACCTGTTAGGATCAGTTAGAAGTCTCTTTCCTATAAAATTCCACAAAGCTATTATTAGGGGGTTGTACTAGTGGAATTTCCCAAACATGGATTTTGGGGTTCATTTTTAGTGTGTGAAGTAATTTTCTATTTATTATAGTTTTCAATTTTTTTTGCACACATGAACTCTAAAATTTTCATTTTGTTGCGATCTTGTGTCTTTTTTGTTTACGAGGAAAAATGTGAGAGTGAAAACTCATGTTAGGACCTGAAAAAAAAATTTTGAACAACCAACAAGGGAATGCACAAATAATGAGAGAGATAATTTCAAAAAGTAACTGTGATTTTTGAGGATAGGCAAAAAGTTGGTTGTTTGGCGCTGGTAAATATCCAACCACTCGTTAACTTGAAAATTTAATTTTTTCTTCTCCCCCTAATTTTTGGATCATTAGGCCACTTGCATCTTCAATATGCTTGTGGCATGCATAACCACCACATTTAAAACTTGTTAGGATCAGTTAGAAGTCTTTTTCCAATAAAATTCCACCAAGCTATTATTAGGGGGTTGTATAAGTGGAATTTCCCAAACATGGATTTTGGTGTTTATTTTTAGTGCTTGAAGTAATTTTCTATTTATTATAGTTTTCAAATTTTTTGCACAGGTAAACTCTAAAATTTTATTTTTGTTGCGATCTTATATCTTTTTTGTTTACGAGGAAAAATGGGAGTATGAAAAGTCAAGTTTGGATATGAAAAAAAAAAATTGAACATCCAAAATGGAAATGCACAAATGCTGAGAGAGATAATTCCAAAAAGTATCTGTGATATTTAAGGATAGGCAAAAAGTGGGTTGTTTGGCTCTAGTAACTATCCAACCACTCGTTAACTTGAGAATTTAATTTTTTCTACTCCCCCTAATTTTTGGATCATTAGGCCACTTGCATCCTCAACATGCTTGTGGCATGCATATCCACCACTCTTAAAACATGTTAGGATCAGTTAGAAGTCTCTTTCCTATAAAATTGCACCAAGCTATTATTAGGGGGTTGTGCTGGTGGAATTTCCCAAACATGGATTTTGTAGTTCATTTTTAATACGTTAAATAATTTTCCATTTATTATAGTTTTCATATTTTTTTGCACACATGAACTCTAAAATTTTCATTTTGTTGCGATCTTTTACCTTTTTTGTTTACAAGGAAAAATGGGAGAGTGAAAACTCAAGTTTGGATCTGAAAAAAAAAATTTGAATATCCAAAATGGAAATGCACAAATGTTGAGAGAGATAATTCCAAAAAATATCTGTCATTTTTAAGGATAGGCAAAAAGTGGGTTATTTGGCTCTGGTAAATATCCAACCACACGTTAACTTGAGAATCTAATTTTTTCTACTCTCCCTAATTTTTGGATCATTAGGCCACTTGCCTCCTCAACATGCTTGTGGCATGCGTATCCCCTTACATTTAAAACATGTTAGGATCAGTTAGAAGTATCTTTCCTATAAAATTCCACCAAGCAATTATTAGGGGGTTGTACAAGTGGAATTTCTTAAACATGGATTTTGTAGTTCATTTTTAGTGCGTGAAATAATTTTTTATTTATTATTTTTTTCTAATTTTTTTGCATACATGAACTCTAAAATTTTCATTTTGTTGGGATCTTATCTTTTTTTTTTGTTTACAAGGAAAAATAGGACAGTGAAAACTGAAGTTTGGATTTGAAAAAAAAAGTTTTGAACATCCAAAATAGAAATGCACAAATGCTGAGAGAGATAATCCCAAAAAGTATCTGTGATTTTAAAGGATAGGTAAAAAGTGGGTTGTTTGGCTCTGGTAAGTATCCAACCACACGTTACATGGAGAATTTAATTTTTTCTGCTCCCCCTAATTTTTGGATCATTAGGCCACTTGCATCTTCAACATGCTTGTGCCATGCATATCACCCACACTTAAAATCTGTTAGGATCAGTTAGAAATCTCTTTCTATAAACTTTGACCAAGCTATTATTAGGGGATTGTACTGGTGGAATTTCCCGAACATGGATTTTGTAGTTCATTTTTAGTGCGTGAAATAATTTTCTATTTATTATTGTTTTCAAATTTTTTTGCACACTTGAACTCTAAAATTTTCATTTTGTTGCGATCTTATATCTTTTTTGTTTACAAGGAAAAAAAGGAGAGTGAAAACTCAAGTTAGGATCTGAAAAAACAAAAAATTGAACATCCAAAATGGAAATGCACAAATGTTGAGAGAGATAATTCCAAAAAAGTATCTGTGATTTTTAAGGATAGGTAAAAAGTGGGTTGTTTGGCTCTGGTAAATATACAACCATACGTTAACTTGAGAATTTAATTTTTTCTACTCTCCCTAATTATTGGATCATTAGGCCACTTGCATCCTCAACATGCTTGTGGCATGCATATCCACCACACTTAAAACATGTTAGGATCAGTTAGAAGTCTCTTTCCCATAAAATTCCACCAAGCTATTATTAGACTGTTGTACTAGTGGAATTTCCCAAACATGGATTTTGTAGTTCATTTTTAGTGCGTGAAATAATTTTCTATTGATTATAGTTTTCAAATTTTTTTGCACACATGAACACTAAAATTTTCATTTTGTTACGACCTTATGTCTTTTTTGTCTACAAGGAAAAATGGGAGAGTGAAAACTCAAGTTTGGATCTGAAAAAAAAAATTTGGACATCCAAAAAAGAAATGCACAAATGCTGAGAGGGATAATTCCAAAAAGTACCTGTGATTTTTAAGGATAGGTAAAAAGTGGGTTTTTGGCTCTGGTAAATATCCAACCACACGTTAACTTGAGAATTTATTTTTTTCTACTCCCCGTAATTATTGGATCATTAGGCCACTTGCATCCTCAACATGCCTGTGGCATGCATATCCACCACACTTAAAACATGTTAGGATCAGTTAGAAGTCTCTTTCCTATAAAATTCCACCAAGCTTTTATTAGGGTGTGGTACTAGTGGAATTTCCCAAACATTGATTTTGTAGTTCATTTTTAGTGCGTGAAATAATTTTCTATTTATTATAGTTTTCAAATTTTTTTGCACACATGAACTCTAAAATTTTCATTTTTGTTGCGACCTTATATCATTTTTGTCTACAAGGAAAAAAGGGAGAGTGAAAAATCAAGTTTGGATCTGAAAAAAAAAATTTGAACATCCAAAATAGAAATGCAAAAATGCTGAGTGAGATAATTCAAAAAAGTATCTGTGATTTTTAAGGATAGGCAAAAAGTGGGTTTTTTGGCTCAGGTAAATATCCAACCACACGTTAACTTGAGAATTTAATTTTTTCTACTCCCCCTAATTTTTCTGATTATTAATCGACTTGCATCCTTAACATGCTTGTGGCATGCATATCCACCTCACTTAAAACACGTTAGCATCAGTTAGAAGTCTCTTTCGTATAAAATTCCACCAAGCTTTTATTAGGGGTTTGTGATGGTAGAATTTCCCAAACATGGATTTTGTAGTTCATTTTTAGTGCGTGAAATAATTTTCTATTATTATAGTTTTCAAATTTTTTTGCACACATGAACTCTAAAATTTTCATTTTGTTGTGACCTTATATCTTTTTTGTATAAAAGGAAAAATAGGAGAGTGAAAACTCAAGTTAGGATCTGAAAAAAACAATTTTAACATCCAAAAAGGAAATGCACAAATGCTGAGAGAGAGAATTCCAAAAAGTATCTGTGATTTTTAAGGATAGGCATAAAGTGGTATGTTTGGCTCTGGTAAATATCCAACGACACGTTAACTTCAGAATTTAATTTTTTCTACTCCCCCTAATTTTTGGATCATTAGGCCACTTGCATCCTCTACATGCTTGTGGCATGCATATCCACCACACTTAAAATATGTTAGGATTAGTTAGAAGTCTCTTTCCTTTTATAAAATTCCACCAAGCTATTATTAGGGGGTTGTACAAGAGGAATTTCCCAAAGATGGATTTTGGAGTTCATTTTTAGTGTTTGAAATATTTTTCAATTTATTATAGTTGTGAAATTTTTTTGCACACATGAACTCTTAAATTATTATTTTGTCGCGATCTTATTTTTTTTTTGTTTACAAGGAAAAATGGGATAGTGAAAACTCAAGTTTGGATCTGAAAAAAAAAAAAATTTGAACATCCAAAATGGAAATGCACAAATGCTGAGAGAGATCATTCCAAAAAGTATCTGTGATTTTTAAGGATAGGTAAAAGTGGGTTGTTTGGCTCTGGTAAATATCCAACCACACTTTAACTTAAGATTTTAATTTTTTCTACACCCCCTAATTTTTGGATCATTAGGCCACTTGCATCCTCAACATGCTTATGGCATGCATATCCACCACATTTAAAACATGTTAGGATCAGTTAGAAGTCTCCTTCCTATTATAAAATTCCACCAAACTATTATTAGGGGGTTGTACTAGTGGAATTTTCCAAACATGGATTTTGGAATTTATTTTTAGTGCGTGAAATATTTTTTAATTTATTATAGTTTTCAAATGTTTTTTGCACACATGAACTCTTAAATTTTCATTTTGATGCGATCTTATATCTTTTTTGCTTACGAGGAAAAATGGGAGAGTGAAAACTCAAGTTTGGATCTGAAAAAAAAAATTTGAACATCCAAAATGGAAATGCACAAATGCTGAGAGAGATAATTCCAAAAAGTATCTGTGATTTTTAAGGAAATGCAAAAAAGGGTAGTTTGGCTCTTGTAAATTACCAACCACTTGAGAATTTAAATTTTTCTACTCCCCCTAATTTTTGGATTATTAGGTTCCGTGCATCCTCAATATGCTTGTGGCATGCATATCCACCATACTTTAAACATGCTAGGATCAGTTAGAAGTCTCTCTCCTATAAAATTCCACCAAGCTATTATTAGGGGGTTCTACTAGTGGAATTTCCCAAACATAGATTTTGGAGTTCATTTTTAGTGCGTGAAATAATTTTTATTTATTATAGTTTTCAAATTTTTTTGCACACATGAACTCTAAAATTTTCATTTTGTTACAATCTTATATCTTTTTTGTTTATGACGAAAAATGGGAGAGAGAAAACTCAAGTTTGGATCTAAAAAAAAAAAATTTTGAACATCCAAAATGGAAATGCACAATTGCTCAGAGAGATAATTCCAAAAACTATCTGTACTTTTTAAGGATAGGCAAAAATTGGTTTGTTTGGCTCTGATAAATATCTAAACACATGTTAACTTGGTAATTTAATTTTTTCTTTCCCCTAATTTTTGAATCATTAGGCCACTTGCATCCTCAACATGCTTATGGCCTGCATATCCACCACACTTAAAACATGTTAGAATCAGCTAGAAGTCTCGTTCTTATAAAATTCCACCAAGCTATTATTTGGGGGTTGTACTAGTGGAATTTCCCAAACATGGATTTTGGAGTTCATTTTTAGTGCGTGAAATATTTTTTTATTTATTATAATTTTCAAATTTTTTTTGCACACATGAACTCTAAAATTTTCTTTTTGTTGCGATCTTATATCTTTTTTGTTTACGAGGAAAAATGGGAGAGTGAAAACTCAAGTTTGGATCTGAAAAAAAAATTTTTGAACATCCAAAATGGAAATGCACAAATGCAGAGAGAGATAATTCCAAAAAGTATCTGTGATTTTTAAGGATAAGCAAAAAGTGGGTTGTATGGCTCTGGTAAATATCCAACGACACGTTAACTTCAGAATTTAATTTTTTCTACTCCCCCTAATTTTTGGATCATTAGGCCACTTGCATCCTCTACATGCTTGTGGCATGCATATCCACCACACTTAAAACATGTTAGGATCGGTTAGAAGTGTCTTTCCTATAAAATTCCACAAGCTATTATTAGGGGGTTGTACTAGTGGTATTTCCCAAACATGGATTTTGGAGTTCATTTTTAGTGCGCGAAATAATTTTCTATTTATTATAGTTTTCAAAATTTTTCTCACACATAAACTCTAAAATTTTCATTTTGTTGCGATCTTATATCTTTTTGTTTACGAGGAAAATGGGAGAGTGAAACTCACGTTCGGATGTGAAAAAAAAAAATTTGAACATCCAAAATGGAAACGCACAAATGCTGAGAGTGATAATTCCAAAAAGTATCTGTGATTTTGAAGGATAGGAAAAAAGTGCGTTGTTTGGCTCTGGTAAATATCCAACAATACGTTAACTTGAGAATTTAATTTTTTCTACTCCCCCTAATTTTTGGATCATTAGGCCACTTACATCCTCAACATGCTTGTGGCATGCATATCCACCACACTTAAAACATGTTAGGATCAGTAAGAAGTCTCTTTCCTATAAAATTCCACCAAGCTATTATTAGGGGGTTGTACTCGTGGAATTTCACAAACATGGATTTTGGAGTTAATTTTTAGTGCATGAAATAATTTTCTATTCATTATAGTTTTCAAATTTTTTTGCGCTCATGAACTCTAAAATTTTCATTTTGTTGCGATCTTATATCTTTTTTGTTTACGAGGAAAAATAAGTGAGTGAAAACTCAAGTTTGGATCTGAAAAAAAAAAAAATTGAACATCCAAAATTGAAATGCACAAATGCTGAGAGTGATAATTCCAAAACGTATCTGTGATTTTTAAGGATAGGAAAAAATTGGGTTGTTTGGCTCTGGTAAATATCCAACCACTCGGTAACTTGAGAATTTAATTTTTTCTACTCCCCCTAATTTTTGGATCATTAGGCCACTTGCATCCTCAACATGCTTGTGGAATGCATATCTACCCCACTTAAAACATGTTAGGATCAGTTAGAAGTCGCTTTCCTATAAAATTCTACCAAGCTACTATTAGGGGGTTGTACTAGTGGAATTTCCCAAAAAAGGATTTTGGAGTTCATTTTTAGTGCGTGAAATAATTTTCTATTTAGTATAGTTTTCAAATTTTTTTGCACACATGAACTCAAGTTTGGATCTGAAAAAAAAAATTTGAACATCCAAAATGGAAATGCACTAATGTAGAGAGAGTTAAATCCAAAAAGTATCTGTGATTTTTAAGGATAGGCAAAAAGTGGGTTGTTTGGCTCTTGTAAATATCTAACCACACGTTAACTTGAGAAATTAATTTTTCTACTCCCTCAATTATTTGGATTATTAGGCCACTTGGTTCCTCAACATGCTTGTGGCATGCATATCCACCACACTTAAAACATGTTAGGATCAGTTAGAAGTCTCAGTCCTAAAAAATTCCACCAATTTATTATTAGGGGGATGTACTAGTGGAATTTCCGAAACATGGATTTTGCTGGTTATTTTTAGTGCGTGAAATAATTTTCTATTTATTATAGTTTTCTAATTTTTTTGCCCACTTGAATTCTTAAATTTTCATTTTGTTGCGATATTATATCTTTTTTGGTCACGAGGAAAAATTGGAGAGTGAAAACTCAAGTTTGGATCTAAAAACAAAAAATTTGAACATCCTAATTGGAAATGCACAAATCCTGAGAGAGATAATTCAATAAAGTATTTCGGATTTTTAAGGATAGGCAAAAATTGGGTTGTTTGGCTCTGGTAAATATCCTACCACACGTTAACTTGAGAATTTAATTTTTTCTACTCCCTATAATTTTTGGATCATTAGGCCACTTGCATCCCCAACATGCTTGTGGCATGCATATCGACCACACTTAAAAGATGTTAGGATCAGTTAGAAGTCTCTTTCCTATAAAATTCCACCAAGTTATTATTAGGGGGTTGTACTAGAGGAATTTCCCAAACATGGATTTGGGAGTTCATTTTTAGTGCGTGAAAAAATTTTCTATTTATTATAGTTTTCAATTTTTTTTGCACACATGAACTCTAAAATTTTCATTTTGTTGCAATCATATATCTTTTTTGTTTAAGAGGAAAAAAGGGAGAGTGAAAACTCAAATTTGGATCAAAAACAAAAAAATTTGAACATCCAAAATGAAAATGCACAATTGCTGAGAGATATAATTCCAAAAAGTATCTGTGATTTTTAAGAATAGGCAAAAAGTGGGTTGTTTGGCTCTCGTAAATATCCAACCACACGTTAACTTGAGAATTTAATTCTTTCTACTCCCCCTAATTTTTGGATCATTCGGCCACTTGCATCCTCAATATGCTTGTGGCATGCATATCCACCACACTTAAAACATGTTAGGATCAGTTAGAAGTCTCTTTCCAATTATAAAATTCCACCAAGCTATTATTAAGAAGTTGTACTAGTGGACTTTCCCAAACATTGATTTTGGAATCCATTTATATTGCGGGAAATAATTTTCTATTTATTATATAGTTTTCAATTTTTTTTGCACACATGAACTCTAAAATTTTCATTTTGTTGCGATCTTATATCTTATTTGTTTAGGAGGAAAAATGGGAGAGTGAAAACTCAAGTTTGGATCTAAAAAAAAAAAAATTTGATCATCCAAAATGGAAATGCTCAAATGCAGAGAGAGATAATTCCAAAAAGTATCTTTGATTTTTAAGGATAGGCAAAAAGTCGGTTGTTTGGCTCTGGTAAATATCCAACCACACGTTAACTTCAGAATTTAATTTTTTCTACTCCCCCTAATTTTTGGATCATTAGGCCACTTGCATCTTCTACATGCTAGTGGCATGCATATGCACCACACTTAAAACATGTTAGGATCGGTTAGAAGTGTCTTTCCTATAAAATTCCACCAAGCTATTATTAGGGGGTTGTACTAGTGGAATTTCCCAAACATGGATTTTGGAGTTCATTTTTAGTGTGTGAAATAATTTTCTATTTATTATAGTATTCAAATTTTTTCGCACACATGAACTCTAAA
Organism: Aristolochia californica; assembly: GCF_029961685.1. Taxonomy (NCBI): domain Eukaryota; kingdom Viridiplantae; phylum Streptophyta; class Magnoliopsida; order Piperales; family Aristolochiaceae; genus Aristolochia; species Aristolochia californica. The sequence goes on from NW_027181826.1 coordinate 11,358,255, forward strand.
ATGTTCATTTTGTTGCGATCTTATATTTTTTTGTTTACGAGGAAAAATGGGAGAGAGAAAACTCAAGTTTGGATCTGAAAAAAAAAATTGGACCATCCAAAAAGAAAATGCACAAATGCTGAGAGAGATAATTCCAAAAAGTATCTGTGATTTTTAAGGATATGCAAAACGTGGGTTGTTTTGCTCTCGTAAATATCCAACCACACGTTAAGTTGAGAATTTAATTCTTTCTACTCCCCCTAATTTTGGGATCATTAGGCCACTTGCATCCACAACATGCTTGTGGCATGCCTATCCACCACACTTAAAAATTTTCATTTTGTTGCGATCTTATATCTTTTTTGTTTACGAGGGAAAATGGGAGAGTGAAAACTCAAGTTTGGATCTGAAAAAAAAAAATTGAAATGCACAAATGCTGGCAGAGATAATTCTAAAAAGTATCTGTGATTTTTAAGGATAGGCAAAAAGTGGGTAGTTCGGCTCTGGTAAATATCCAACCACACATTAACTCGAGAATTTAATTTTTTCTACTCCCCCTAATTTTTGGATCATTAGGCCACTTGCATCCTCAACTTGCTTGTGGCATGCATATCCACCACACTTCAAACATGTTAGGATCAGTTAGAAGTCTCTTTCCGATTATAAAATTCCACCAAGCTATTATTTGGGGGTTGTACTAGTGGAATTTCCCAAACAAGGATTTTGGAGTTCATTTTTAATGCATGAAATAATTTTCAATTTATTATAGATTTCAAATTTTTTTGCACACATGAACTCTAAAATTTTTTTTTGTTTCGATCATATATCTTTTTTGTTTACGAGGAAAAATGGTAGAGTGAAAACTCAAGCTTGGATCTAAAAAAAAAAATTTGTATATTCAAAATGGAAATGTACAAATGCTGACAGAGATAATTCCAAAAAGTATCTGTGATTTTTAAGCATAGGAAAAAAAGTGGGTTGTTTGGCTCTAGTAAATATCCAACCACACGTGAACTTGAGAATTTAATTTTTTCTACTTCCCCTAATTTTTGGATCATTAGGCCACTTGCATCCTCAACATGCTTGTGGCATGCATATCCACCGCACTTAAAACATGTTAGGATCAGTTGGAAGTCTCTTTCCTATTGTAAAATTCCACCAAGCTATTATTAGGGGGTTGGACTAGTGGAATTTCCCAAACATGGATTTTGGAGTTCATTTTTAGTGCGTGAAATAATTTTCTATTTATTATAGTTTGTAAATTTTTTTGCACACATGAACTCTAAAATTTTCATTTTGTAGCGATCTTATATCTTCTTTGTTTACGAGGAAAAATGGGAGAGTGTAAATTCAAGTTTGGATCTAAAAAAAAAAATTTGAACATCCAAAATGGAAAAGCCCAAATTCTGAGAGGGATACTTTCAAAAAGCATGTATGATTTTTAAGGATTGGAAAAAAGTAGGTTGTCTGGCTCTGGGAAATATTCAACCACACGTTAACTTGAGAATTTAATTTTTTCTACTGCCCCTAATTTTTGGATCATTATGCCACTTGCAACCTCAACATGCTTGTGGCATGCATATCCACCACACTTAAAACATGTTAGCATCAGTTAGAAGTCTCTTTCCTATAAAATTCCACCAAGCTATTATTAGGGGGTTGTACTAGTGGAATTTCCCAAACATGGATTTTTGAGTTCATTTTTAGTGCGTGAAATAATTTTCTACTTACTATAGTTTTCAAATTTTTTTGCACACATGAACACTTAAATTTTCATTTTGTTACAATCTTATATCTTTTTGGTTTACGAGGAAAAATGGCTGAATGAAAATTCAAATTTGGATCCGAAAAAAATATTTGAACATCCAAAATGGAAATACACAAATGCTGAGAGAGATTATTCAAAAAAGTATCTGTGATTTTTAAGGATAGGCAAAAAGTGGGTAGTTTGGCTCTGGTAAATATCCAACCACACATTCACATGAGAATTTAATTTTTTTACTCCCCCTAATTTTTGGATCATTAGGCCACTTGCATCCTCAACATGCTTGTGGCATGCATATCCACCACACTTAAAACATGTTAGAATCAGTTAGAAGTCTCTTTCCTATAAAATTCCACCAAGCTATTATTAGGGGGTTGTACTAGTGGAATTTTCAAAAAATGGATTTATGAGTTCATTTTTAGTGCGTGAAATAATTTTCTATTTATTATATTTTTTAAACTTTTTTGCACACATGAACTCTAAAATTTTCATTTTTTTGCGATCTTACATCTTTTTTGTTTACGAGGAAAAATGGAAGACTGAAAACTCAAGTTTGGATATGAAAAACAAATTTGAACATCCAAAATAGAAATGCACAAATGCTGAGAGAGATAATTCCAAAAAGTATATGTGATTTTTAAGGATAGGCAAAAAGTGGGTTGTTTGGCCATGGTAAATATTAAACCACACGTTAACTTGAGAATTTAATTTTTTCTACTCCCCCTAATTTTTGGATCATTAGGCCACTTGCATCCTCAACATGTTTGTGGCATGCATATCCACCACACTTAAAACATGTTAGGATCAGTTAGAAGTATCTTTCCTATTATAAAATTCCACCAAGCTATTATTTGGGGGTTGTACTAGTGGAATTTCCCCAGCAAGGATTTTGGAGTTCATTTTTAGTGCATGAAATAATTTCTATTTATTATAGATTTCAAATTTTTTTGCACACATGAACTCTAAAATTTTCATTTTGTTACGATCTTATATATTTTTTGTTTACGAGGAAAAAAGGGTGAGTAAAAACTCATGTTTGGATCTGAAAAAAAAAATTTGAACATCCAAAATGGAAATGCACAGATGCTGAGAGAGATAATTCCAAAAAGTATCTATGATTTTTAAGGATAAGCAAAAAGTGGGTTGTTTGGCTCTGGTAAATATCCAACTACTCGTTAACTTGAGAATTTAATTTTTTCTACTCCCCTTAATTTTTGGATCATTAGGCCACTTGCATCCTCAACATGCTCGTCGCATACATATCCACCACACTTAAAACATGTTAGGATCAGTTAGAAATCTCTTTCCTATAAAATTCCACCAAGCTATTATTAGGGGGTTGTACTAGTGGAATTTCCCAAACATGGATTTTGGAGTTCATTTTTAGTGCGTGAAATAACTTTCAATTTATTATAGTTTTGAAATTTTTTTGCACACAAGAACTCTTAAACTTTCATTTTGCTGCGATCTTATATCTTTTTTGTTTGCGAGGAAAAATGGGAGAGTGAAAACTCAAATATGGATCTGAAAAAAAATATTTGAACATCCAAAATGGAAATGCACAAATGCTGAGAGATATAATTCCAAAAAGTATCTGTGATTTTTAAGGATAAGCAAAAAGTAGGTTGTTTCGCTCTAGTAAATAACCAACCACACGTTAACTTGAGAATTTAATTTTTTCCACTCCCCCTAGTTTTTGGATCATTAGGCCACTTGCATCCTCAACATGGTTGTGGCATGCATATCCACCACACTTAAAACATGTTAGGATCAGTTAGAAGTCTCTTTCCTATAAAATTCCACCAAGCTATTATTAGGGGGTTGTACTAGTGGAATTTTCCAAACATGGATTTGGGAGTTCATTTTTTGTGCGTGAAATAATTTTCTATTTATAATAGTTTTCAAATTTTTTTGTAGACGTGAACTATAAATTTTTTTTTTTTTTGCCATCTTCTATCTTTTTTGTTTATGAGGAAATTTGGGAGAGTGAAAACTCAAGTTTGGATCAGAAACAAAAAAATTTGAACATCCAAAATGGAAATGCACAAATGCTGAGAGATATAATTCCAAAAAGTATCTGTGATTTTTAAGCATAGGCAAAAAAGTGGGTTGTATGGATTCGGTAAATATCAAACCACACGTTAACTTAGGCATTTAATTTTTTCTAGTCCCCCTAATTTTTGGATCATTAGGCCACTTGCATTCTCAACATGCATGTGGCATGCATATCCACCACACTTAAAACATGTTAGGATCAGTTAGAAGTCTCTTTCCTATTATAAAATTCCACCAAGCTATTATTAAGGTGTTGTACTAGTGGAATTTCCCAAACATGGATTTGGAAGTTTATTTTTAGTGCGTGAAATAATTTTCAATTTATTATAATTTTCAAATTTTTTTGCGCAAATGAACTCTAAAATTTTCATTTTGTTGCGATCTTATTTCTTTTTTGTTTACGTGGAAAAATGGGACAGTGAAAACTCTAGTTTGGATCTGAAAAAAAAATATTTGAACAACCAAAACGGAAATGCCCAAATTCTGAGAGTGATAATTCCAAAAAGTATCTATGATTTTTAAGGATACGCAAAAATTGGGTTGTTTCGCTCTGGTAAATATCCAACCACACGTTATCTTGAGAATTTAATTATTTCTTCTCCCCCTAATTTTTGGATCATTAGGCCACTTGCATCCTTAATATGCTTGTGGCATTCATATCCACCACACTTAAAACATGTTAGGATCAGTGACAAGTCTTTTTCATTTAAAATTCCACCAAGCTATTATTAGGGGGTTGTACTAGTCGTATTTCCCAAACATGGATTTTGGAGTTCATTTTTAGTGGGTGAAATAACTTTCTATTTATTATAGTTTTCAAAAAATTTTGCACACATGAACTCTAAAACTTTCATTTTGTTGTGATCTAATATCTTTTTTGTTTACGAGGAAAAATAGGAGAGTGAAAACTCAAATTTGGATCTGAAAAAAAAAATTTGAACATCCAAAATGGAAATGCACAAATGCTGAGAGATATAATTCCAAAATGTAACGGTGATTTTTAAGGATGGGCAAAAAGTGGGTTGTTTGGCTCTTATAAATATCCAACCACACGTTAACTTGAGAATTTAATTTTTTCTACTCCCCCTAGTTTTTGGATCATTAGGCCACTTGCATCCTCAACATGGTTGTGGCATGCATATCCACCACACTTAAAACATGATAGGATCCGTTTGAAGTCTCTTTCCTATAAAATTCCACCAAGCTATTATTAGGGGGTTGTAGTAGTGGAATTTACCAAACATGGATTTTGGAGTTCATTTTTAGTGCGTGAAATAATTTTCTATTTATTATAGTTTTCAAATTTTTTTGCACTCATGAACTCTAAAATTTTTATTTTGTTGCGATATTATATCTTTTTTGTTTACGAGGAAAAATGGGAGAGTGAAAACTCAAATTTGGATCTGAAAAAAAAAAATTTGAACATCTAAAACTGAAATGCATAAATGCTGAGAGAGATACTTCCAAAAAGTATCTGTGATTTTTAAGGATAGGCAAAAAGTGGGTTGTTTGGTTCTGGTAAATATCCAACCACTTGAGAATTTAATTTTCTCCACTCCCCCTAATTTTTGGATCATTAGGCCACTTGCATCCTCAACATGCTTATGGCATGCATATCCACCACACTTAAAATATGATAGGATCAGTTAGAAGTATCTTTTCTATTATAAAATTCCACCAAGCTATTATTTGGGGGTTGTACTAGTGGAATTTCCCAAGCAAGGATTTTGGAATTCATTTTAAGTGCGTGAAATAATTTTCTATTTATTATAGATTTGAATTTTTTTTGCACACATGAAGTCTAAATTTTTTTTTTTGTTGCGATCTTATATCTTTTTTGTTTACGAGGAAAAATGGCAGAGTGAAAACTCAAGTTTTGATCTGAAAAAAAAAAAATTGAACAACCAAAATGGAAATGCCCAAATGCTAAGAGAGATAATTCCAAAAAGTATCTGTGATTTTTAAGCGTAGGCAAAAAGTAGGTTGTTTGGCTCTGTCAAATATCCAACCACTTGAGAATTTAATTTTTTCTACTCCCCCTAATTTTTGGATCATTAGACCACTTGCATGCTCAAGATGCTTGTAGCATGCATATCCACCACACTTAAAACATGTTTGGATCAGTTAGAAGTCTCTTTCCTGTAAAATTCCACCAAGCTATTATTAGGGGGTTGTACTAGTGGAATTTCCCATACATGGATTTTGGAGTTCATTTTTAGTGCTTAAAATAATTTTCTATTTATTATATTTTTCAAAAAAATTTTCCCACATGAACTCTAAAATTTTCATTTTGTTGCGATCTTATATCTTTTTTGTTTACGAGGAAAAATGGGAGAGTGAGAACTCAAGTTTGGATCTGAAAAAAAAAAAATTTGAACATCCAAATTGGAAGTACACAAATGCTGAGAGGGATACTTCCGAAAAGAATCAGTGATTTTTAAGGATAGGCAAAAAGTGGTATGTTTGGCTCTGGTAAAAATCCAACCACTTGAGAATTTAATTTTTCCTACTCCCCCTAATTTTTGGATCATTAGGCCATTTGCATCCTCAACATGCTTGTGGCATACATATCCACCACACCTAAAACATGTTAGGATCAGTTAGAAGTCTCTTTCCTATAAAATTCCAACAAGCTAATATTAGGGGGTTTTACTAGTGCAATTTCCCAAACATGGATTTTGGAGTTCATTTTTAGTAAGTGGAATAAGTTTCTATTCATTATAGTTTTCAAATTTTTGTTCACACATGAACTCTAAAATTTTCATTTTGTTGCGATCTTATATCTTTTTTGTTTACGGGGACAAATGGGAGAGTAAAAACTCAAGTTTGGATCTGAAAAAAAAAAATTTGAACATCCAAAATGGAAATGCACAAATGCTGAGAGAGATAATTCCAAAAAGTATCTGTGATTTTTAAGGACAGGCTAAAAGTGGGTTGTTTTGGTCTGGTAAATATCCTACCACTTGAGAATTTAATTTTTTCTACTCCCCCTAATTTTTGGATCATTAGGCCACTTGCATGCTCAACATGCTTGTGGCATGCATATCCACCACACTTAAAACATGTTAGGATCAGTTAGAAGTCTCTTTCATATAAAATTCCACCAAGCTATTAAAAGGGGTACTAGTGGAATTTCCCATACATGGATTTTGGAGTTCAGTTTTAGAGCGTGAAATAATTTTCTATTTATTCTAGTTTTCAATTTTTTTTGCACACAAGCACTCTGAAATTTTTATTTTGGTACGATCTTACATCTTTTTTGTTTACGTGGAAAAGTGGGAGAGTGAAAACTCAAGTTTGGATCTGAAAAAAAATATTAGAACATTCAAAATGGAAACGCACAAATGCTGAGAGAGATACTTCCAAAAAGTATCTGTGATTTTTGAGGAGAGGCAAAAAGTGGATTGTTTGGCTCTGGTAAATATCCAACCACTGGATAATTTAATTTTTTCTTCTCCCCCTAATTTTTGGATCATTAGGCCACTTGCATCCTCAACATGCTTGTGGCATGCATATCCACCACACTTAAAATATGATAGGATCAGTTAGAGGTCTCTTTCCTATAAAATTCCACCAAGCTATTATTATTAGGGGGTTGTACTAGTGGAATTTCCCAAACATGGATTTTGGAGTTCATTTTTAGTGCGTGAAACAATTTTATATTTATTATAGGTTTCAAATTTTTTTGCGCACATGAACTCTGAATTTTTCATTTTGTTGCGATCTTAAATCTTTTTTGTTTACGAGGAAAAAGGGAGAGTAAAAACTCAAGTTTTGATCTGAAAAAAAAAAATTTGAACATCCAAAATGGAAACGCACAAATGCAGAGAGAGATACTTCCAAAAAGTATCTGTGATTTTTAAGGATAGGTAAAAAGTGGGTTGTTTGGCTTAGGTAAATATCCAACCACTATTGAATGTAATTTTTTCTTGCCCCCCTAATTTTTGGATCATTAGGCGACTTGCATCCTCAACATGCTTGTGTCATGCATATCCACCACACTTAAAACATGTTAGGATCAGTTAGAAGTCTCTTTCCTATAAAATTCCACCAAGCTATTATTAGGGGGTTGTGCTACTGGAATTTCCCAAACCTGGATTTTGGAGTTCATTTTTAGTGCGTGAAATAATTTTCAATTTCTTATAGTTTTCAAATTTTATTGCACACATGAACTTTGAAATTTTAATTTTGTTGCGATCTTATATCTTTTTTGTTTACGAGGAAAAGTGGGAGAGTGAAATCTCATGTTTGGATCTGAAAAAAAAAAAATTGAACATCCAAAATGGAAACGCACAAATGCTGAGAGAGATACTTCCAAAAAGTATTTGTGATTTCTAAGGATAGGCAAAAAGTGGGTTCCTTGGCTCTGGTAAATATCCAACCACTTGAGAATTTAATTTTTTCTAATCCGCCTAATTTTTGGATCATTAGGCCACTTGCATCCTCAACATGCTAGTGGCATGCATATCCACCACACTTAAAAAGGTTAGGATCAGTTAGAAGTCTCTTTCGTATAAAATTCACCCGAGCTATCATTAGGGGGTTATACTAGTGGAATTTCCCAAAAATGGATTTTGGTGTTCATTTTTAATGCGTGAAATAAATTTCTATTTATTATAGTTTTCAAATTTTTTTGCACACATGAACTCTAAAATTTTCATTTTATTGCGATCTTATATATTTTTTGTTTACGAGGAAAAAAGGGCGAGTGAAAACTCCAGTTTTGATCTGAAAAAAAAAAATTGAACATCCAAAATGGAAACGCACAAATGCTGGGAGAGATACTTTCAAAAAGTATATATTTTTTTTAAGGATAGGCAAAAAGTGGGTTGTTTTGCTCTGGTAATTATCCAACCACTTGAGAATTTAATTTTTCGTACTCTCCCTAAATTTTGGATCATTAGGCCACTTGCATCCTCAACATGCTTGTGGCAAGCATATCCACCACACTTAAAACATGTTAGGAGCAGTTAGAAGTCTCTTTCCTTTAAAATTCCACCAAGCTATTATTAGGGGGTTGTACTTGTGGAATTTCCCAAACATAGATTTTGAAGTTCATTTTTAGTGCGTGAAATAATTTTCTATTTATTATAGTTTTCAAATTTTTTTGCTCACATGAATTCTGAAATTTTCATTTTGTTGCGATCTTATATCTTTTTTGTTTACGAGGAAATGTGAGAGAGTGAAAACTCAAGTTTGGATCTGAAAAAAAAAATTTTGAAAATCCAAAATGGAAACGCCCAATTGCTGAGAGAGATACTTCCAAAAAGTTTTTGTGATTTTAAAGGATAGGCAAAAAGTGGGTAGTTTGACTCTAGTAAATAACCAACCACTTGAGAATTTAATTTTTTGTACTCCCCCTAATTTTGGATCATTAGGCCACTTGCATCCTGAACATGCTTGTGGCATGTATATCCACAACACTTAAAACATGTTAGGATCAGTTAGAAGTCTCTTTCCTATAAAATTCCACCAAGCTATTATTAGGGGGTTGTACTAGTGGAATTTCCCAAACATGGATTTCGGAGTTCATTTTAGTGCGTGAAATAATTTTCTATTTTTTATTATAGTTTTCAAAATTTTTTTGCACGCATGAATTCAAAAATTTTCATTTTGTGGCGATCTTATATCTTTTTTGTTTACGAGGGAAAATGGGGGAGTAAAAACTGGAGTTTGGATCTGAAAAAAAAAAAAAATTGGACATCCAAAATGGAAATGCACAAATGCTGAGAGAGATCATTCCAAAAAGTATCTGTGATTTTTAAGGATAGGCAAAAAGTTGGTGGTTTGGCTCTGGTAAATATCCAACCACTTGAGAATTTAATTTTTTCTTCTCCCCCTAACTTTTGCATCATTAGCCACTTGCATCCTCAACATGTTAGTGGCATGCATATCCACCACACTTAAAACATGTTTGGATCAGTTAGAAGTCTCTTACCTTTAAAATTCCACCAAGCTATTATTAGGGGGTTGTACTAGTGGAATTTGCCAAACATGGATTTGGGAGTTCATTTTTAGTGCGTGAAATAATTTTCTATTTATTATAGTTTTCAAATTTTTTTGCACACATGAACTCTCAAATTTTCATTTTGTTGCGATCTTATATCATTTTTGTTTACAAGGAAAAATGGGAGAGTGAAAACTCAAGTTTCTATCTGAAACAAAAAAAATTGAATATCCAAAATGGAAATGCACAAATGCTGAGAGAGATAATTCGAAAAAGAATCTGTGATTTTAAAGGATAGGCAAAAAGTGGTATGTTTGGCTCTGGTAAATATCCAACCACTTGAGAATTTAATTTTTTCTACTCCCCCTAATTTTTGGATCATTAGGCCACTTGCATCCTCAACATGCTTGTGGCATCAATATCCACCACACTTAAAACATGTTAGGATCAGTTAGAAGTCTCTTTCCTATAAAATTCCACCAAGCTATTATTAGGGAGTTGTACTAGTGAAATTTCCCAAACATGGATTTTGGAGTTCATTTTGAGCGCGTGAAATAATTTTCTATTTATTATAGTTTTCAAATTTTTTTGCACACATGAACTCTCAAATTTTAATTTTGTTGCGATCTTATATCTTTTTTGTTTACGAGGAAAAATGGGAGAGTGAAAACTCAAGTTTGGATCTGAAAGAAAAAAATTTGAACATCCAAAATGGAAATGCACAAATGCTGAGAGGGATACTTCTAAAAAGAATCTGTGATTTTAAAGGATAGGCAAAAAGTGGTATGTTTGGCTCTGGTAAATATCCAACCAATTGAGAATTTAATTTTTTCTACTCCCCCTAATTTTTGGATCATTAGGCCACTTGCATCCTCAACATGCTTGTGGCATGAATATCCACCACACTTAAAACATGTTAGGATCAGTTAGAAGTCTCTTTCCTACAAAATTCCAACAAGTTAATATTTGGGGGTTTTACTAGTGGAATTTCCCAAACATGGATTTTGGAGTTCATTTTTAGTGCGTGGAATAATTTTCTATTTATTATAGTTTTCAAATTTTTGTGCACACATGAACTCTAAAATTTTCATTTTGTTGGGATCTTATATCTTTTTTGTTTAAAAGGAAAAATGGGAGAGTGAAAACTCAAGTTTCTATCTGAAACAAAAAAATTTGAATATCCAAAATGGAAATGCACAAATGCTGAGAGAGATAATTCGAAAAAGTATCCGTGATTTTTAAGGATAGGCAAAAAGTGGGTTGTTTGGCTCTGGTAAATATCCATCCACTTGAGAATTTAATTTTTTCTTCTCCCCCTAATTTTTGGATCATTAGGCCACTTGCATCCTCAACATGCTAGTGGCATGCATATCCACCACACTTAAAACATGTTTGGATCAGTTAGAAGTCTCTTTCCTATAAAATTCCACCAAGCTATTATTAGGGGGTTGTACTAATGAAATTTCCCAAACATGGATTTTAGTGTTCATTTTTAGTGCGTGAAATATTTTTCTATTTATTATAGTTTTCAAAGTTTTTTGCACGTATGAACTCTAAAATTTTTAATTTGTTGCGATCTTATTTCTTTTATGTTAACGAGGAAAAATGGCAGAGAGAAAACTCAAGTTTGGATCTGAAAAAAAAAAAGTTTAACATCCAAAATGGAAATGCACAGATGCTGAGAGAGATACATCCATAAAGTATCTGTGATTTTTTAGCATAGGCAAAAAGTGGGTTGTTTGGCTCTGGTAAATATCCAACCACTTGAGAAATTAATTGTTTCTACTCCCCCTAAATTTTGGATCATTAGGCCACTTGCGTCCTCAACATGCTTGTGGCATGCATATCCACCACACTTAAAACATGTTAGGATCAGTTAGAAGTCTCTTTCCTATAAAATTGCACAAACTATTATTAGGGGTTGTAGTAGTGGAATTTCCCAAACACGGATTTTGGAGTTCATTTTTAGTGCGTGAAATAATTTTCTATTTATTATAGTAATCAAACATTTTTGCACACATGAACTCTAAAATTTTCATTTTGTTGCGATCTTATATCTTTTTTCTTTACGAGGAAAAAATTGGAGTGTGAAAACTCAAGTTTGGATCTGAAAAAAAAATTTGAACTTCCAAAACTGAAATGCACAAATGCTGAGAGAGATACTTCCAAAAAGTATCTGTGATTTTCAAGGATAGGCTAAAAGTGGGCTGTTTGGCTCTGGTACATATCCAACCACTTGAGAATTTAATTTTTTCTACTCCCCCTTATTTCTGGATCATTAGGCCACTTGCATCCTCAACTTGCTTGTGGCATGCATATCCACCACACTTAAAACATGTTAGGATCAGTTAGAAGTCTCTTTCCTATAAAATTCCACCAAGTTATTATTAGGGGGTTGTACTAGTAGAATTTCCCAAACATGGGTTTTGGAGTTCATTTTTAGTGCGTGAAATAATTTTCAATTTTTTGTTATAGTTTTCAAATATTTTTCCACACATGAACTCTAAAATTTTCATTTTGTTGCGATCTTATATCCTTTTTGCTTACGAGGAAAAAAGGTAGAGTGAAAACTCAAGTTTGGATTTGAAAAAAAAAAAAAATTGGACTTCCAAAATGGAAATGCACAAATGCTGAGAGAGATAATTCCAAAAAGTATCTGTGTTTTTTAAGGATAGGCAAAAAGTGGGTTGTTTGGCTCTGGTAATTATCCAACCACTTGAGAATTTATTTTTTTCTACTCTCCCTAATTTTTGGATCATTAGGCCACTTGCATCCTCAACATTCTTGTGGCATGCACACCCACCACACTTAAAACATGTTAGGATCAGTTAGAAGTCTTTTTTACTAAAAAATTCCACCAAGCTATTCTGAGGGGTTTGTACTAGTGGAATTTCCCAAACATGGATTTTGGAGTTCATTTTTAGTGCATGAAATAATTTTCTATTATTAAAGTTTTCAAATTTTTTTGCACACTTGAACTCTGAACTTTTCATTTTGTTGTGATCTTATATCTTTTTAGTTTACAAGGAAAAGTGGGAGAGTGAAAACTCAAGTTTGGATTTGAATAAAAAAATTTGAACATCCAAAATGGAAACGCACAAATGCTCTGAGAGATACTTCCAAAAAGTATCTTTGATATTTAAGGATAGGCAAAAAGTTTGTTGTTTGGCTCAGTAAATATCCATCCACTTGAGAATTTAATTTTTTCTACTCCCCCTAATTTTTATATCATTAGCCCACTTGCATCCTCAACATGTTAGGATCAGTTAGAAGTCTCTTCCTTTAAAATTCCACCAAGGTATTATTAGGGGGTTGTACAAGTGGAATTTCCGAAACATGGATTTTGGAGTTCATTTTTAGTGCGGAAATAATTTTCTATTTATTATAGTTTTCAAATTTTTTTGCACACATGAACTCTAAAATTTTCATTTTGTTGCGATCTTATATCTTTTTTGTTTACGAGGAAAAGTGGGAGAGTGAAGACTCAAGTTTGGATCTGAAAAAAATAATTTGAAGATCTAAAATGGAAACCCACAAATACTAAGAGAGATACTTCCAAAAAGTATCTACGATTTTTAAGGATAGGCAAAAAGTGGGTTGTTTGGCTCTGGTAAATATCCAACCACTTGAGAATTAAATTTTTTGTACTCCCCCTAATTTTTGGATCATTATGACACTTGCATCCTCAACATGCTTGTGGCATGCATATCCACCACACTTAAAACATGTTAGGATCACTTAGAAGTCTCTTTTACTATAAAATTCCACCAAGCTTTTCTGAGTGGTTTGTACTAGTGGAATCTCCCAAACATGGATTTTGGAGTTCATTTTTAGTGCGTGAAATAATTTTCTATTTATTATAGTTTTCAAATTTTTTTGCACACATGAACTCTGGAATTTTCATTTTGTTGCGATCTTATATCTTTTTTGTTTAAGAGGAAAAGTGGGAGAGTGAAAACTCAAGTTTTGATCTGAAAAGAAAAATTTGAACATCCAAAATGGAAACGCACAAATGTTGTGAGAGATACTTCCAAAAAGTATCTGTGATTTTTAAGGATAGGCAAAAAGTGGGTTGTTTGGCTCTCGTAAATATCCAACCACTTGAGAATTTAATTTTTTCTTCTCCCCCTAATTTTTGGATCATTAGGCCACTTGCATCCTCAACATGCTTGTGGCAGGCATATCCACCACACATAAAACATGTTAGGATCAGTTAGAAGTCTCTTTCCTATAAAATTCCACCAAGCTATTATTAGGGGGTTGTACTAGTGGAATTTCCCAAACATAGATTTTGGAGTTCATTTTTAATGTGTGAAATAATTTTCTATTTATTATAGTTTTCAATTTTTTTTGCACACATGAACTACGAAATTTTTGTTTTGTTGCGATCTTATATCTTTTTTGTTTACGAGGAAAAATGGGTGAGTGAAAACTCAAGTTTGGATCTGAAAAAAAAATTTGAACATCCAAAATGGAAACGCACAAATGCTGAGAGAGATACTTCCAAAAAGTATCTGTGATTTTTAAGGACAGGCAAAAAGTGGGTTGTTTTGGTCTGGTAAATATCCTACCACTTGAGAATTTAATTTTTTCTACTCCCCCTAATATTTGGATCATTAGGCCACTTGCATGCTCAACATGCTTGTGGCATGCATATCCACCACACTTAAAACATGTTAGGATCAGTTAGAAGTCTCTTTCATATAAAATTCCACCAAGCTATTAATAGCGGTACTAGTGGAATTTCCCAAACATGGATTTTGGAGTTCAGTTTTAGAGCGGGAAATCATTTTCTATTTATTCTAGTTTTCAATTTTTTTTGCACACAAGAACTCTGAAATTTTTATTTTGGTACGATCTTACATCATTTTTGTTTACGAGGAAAAGTGGGAGTGTGAAAACTCAAGTTTGGATCTGAAAAAAAATATTTGAACATTCAAAATGGAAACGCACAAATGCTGAGAGAGATACTTCCAAAAAGTATCTGTGATTTTTGAGGAGAGGCAAAAAGTGGGTTGTTTGGCTCTGGTAAATATCCAACCACTGGATAATTTAATTTTTTCTTCTCCCCCTAATTTTTGGATCATTAGGCCACTTGCATCCTCAACATGCTTGTGGCATGCATATCCACCACACTTAAAATATGTTAGGATCAGTTAGAGGTCTCTTTCCTATAAAATTCAACCAACCTATTATTATTAGGGTGTTGTACTAGTGGAATTTCCCAAACATTGATTTTGGAGTTCATTTTTAGTGCGTGCAACAATTTTATATTTATTATAGGTTTCAAATTTTTTTCCACACATGAACTCTGAATTTTTCATTTTGTTGCGATCTTAAATCTTTTTTGTTTACGAGGAAAAAGGGAGAGTGAAAACTCAAGTTTTGATCTGAAAAAAAAAAAATTGAACATCCAAAATGGAAACGCACAAATGCAGAGAGAGATACTTCCAAAAAGTATCTGTGATTTTAAAGGATAGGTAAAAAGTGGGTTGTTTGGCACAGGTAAATATCCAACCACTATAGAATGTAATTTTTTCTTCCCCCCCTAATTTCATCCCCCCCTAATTTTTGGATCATTAGGCGACTTGCATCCTCAACATGCTTCTGTCATGCATATCCACCACACTTAAAACATGTTAGGATCAGTTAGAAGTCTCTTTCCTATAAAATTCCACCAAGCTATTATTAGGGGGTTGTACTACTGGAATTTCCCAAACCTGGATTTTGGAGTTCATTTTTAGTGCGTGAAATAATTTTCAATTTATTATAGTTTTCAAATTTTATTGCACACATGAACTTTGAAATTTTAATTTTGTTTCGATCTTATATCTTTTTTGTTCACGAGGAAAAGTGGGAGAGTGAAATCTCAAGTTTGGATCTGAAAAAAAAAAATTTAAACATCAAAAATGGAAACGCACAAATGCTGAGAGAGATACTTCCAAAAAGTAACTGTGATTTTTAAGGATAGGCAAAAAGTGGGTTGTTTGGCTCGGATAAATATCCAACCACTTGAGAATTTAATTTTTTCTACTTCCCCTAATTTTCGGATCATTACGCCACTTGCATCCTCAGCATGCTTGTGGCATGCATATCCACCACACTTAAAACATGTTAGGATCAGTTAGAAGTCTCTTTCCTATAAAATTCCACGAAGCTATTATTAGGGGGTTGTACTAATGGAATTTCCCAAACATGGATTTTGGAGTTCATTTTAATGCGTGAAATAATTTTCTATTTATTATAGTTTTCAAATTTTTTTGCACACAAGAACTCTGAAATTTTCATTTTGTTGCGATCTTATATCTTTTTGTTTACGAGGAAAAATGGGAGAGTGAAAACTCAAGTTTGGATCTAAAAAAAAAATTTGAACATCCAAAAGGAAATGCACAAATGCTGAGAGAGATACTTCTAAATAGTATCTGTGATTTTTAAGGATAGGCAAAAAGTGGGTTGTTTGGCTCTGGTAAATATCCAACCACTTGAGAATTTAATTTTTTCTACTCCCCCTAATTTTTGGATCATTAGGCCACTTGCATGCTCAACATGCTTGTGGTATGCATATCCAGCACACTTAAAACATGTTAGGATCAGTTAGAAGTCTCTTTCCAATAAAATTCGACCAAGCTATTATTAGGGGTTGTCTTAGTGGAATTTCCCAAACATGAATTTTGGAGTTCATTTTTAGTGCATGAAATAATTTTCTTTTTATTATAGTTTTCAAATTTTTTTGCACACATGAACTCTGAAATTTTCATTTTGTTGCGATCTTATATCTTTTTTGTTTACGAGGAAAAGTGGGAGAGTGAAAATTCATGTTTGGATCTGAAAATAAAAAATTTGAACATCCAAAATGGAAACGCACAAATTCTTAGAGAGATACTTCCAAAAAGTATCTGTGATTTTTAAAAAGTAGCAAAAAGTGGGTTGTTCGGCTCTAGTAAATATCCAACCACTAAAAGTTTAATTTATCTACTCCCCCTAAATTTTGTATCATTTGGCCACTTGCATCCTCAACAAGGTTGTGGCATGCATATCCACCACACTTATAACATGTTAGGATGAGTTAGAAGTCTCTTCCCTAGAAAATTCCACCAAGTTATTATTTGGGGGTTGTACTAGTGAAATTTCCCAAACATGGATTTTGGATTCATTTTTAGTGCGTGAAACAATTTTCTATTTATTATAGGTTTCAAATTTTTTTGCTCACATGAACTCTGAAATATTCATTTTGTTGCGATCTTAAATATTTTTTGTTTACGAGGAAAAATGGGAGAGTGAAAACACAAGTTTTGATCTGAAAAAAAAAATTTGAACATCCAAAATGGAAATGCACAAATGCTGAGAGGGATACTTCCAAAAAGTATCTGTGATTTTTTAGGATAGGGAAAAAGTGGGTTGTTTGGCTCTGGTAAATATCCAACCACTTGGGAATTTAATTTTTTCTACTCCCCCTAATTTTTGGATCATTAGGGGGTTCTACTGGTGGAATTTCCCAAACATGGATTTTGTCGTTCATTTTTAATGCGTGAAATAATTTTCTATTTATTATAGTTTTCAATTTTTTTGCACACATGAACTCTGATATTTTCATTTTGTTGCGATCTTATATCTTTTTTGTTTACGACGAAAAATGGGCGAGTGAAAACTTAATTTTGGTTATGAAAAAAAAAATTAAACATCCAAAATGGAAACGCACAAATGCTGAGAGAGATACTTCCAAAAAGTATATGTGATTTTTAGGGGTAGGGAAAAAGTGGGTAGTTTGACTCTGGTAATTGTCCAACCACTTGAGAATTTAATTTTTTCTACTCCCCCTAATTTTTGGATCATTAGGCCACTTGCATCCTCAACATGCTTGTGGCATGCATATCCACCACACTTAAAACATGTTAGGATCAGTTAGAAGTCTCTTTCCTATAAAATTCCACCAAGCTATTATTTGGGGGTTGTACTAGTGGAATTTCTCAAACATGGATTTTGGAGTTCATTTTCAGTGCGTGAAATAATTTTCTTCTTACAATAGTTTTCAAATATTTTTGCACACTTGAACTCTGAAATTTTCATTTTGTTGCGATCTTATATCTTTTTTGTTTACGAGGAAAAGTGGGAGAGTGAAAACTCAAGTTTGGATCTGAAAAAAAAAAAATTTGAACAACCAAAATGGAAACGGGCAAATGCTGAGAGAGATACTTCCAAAAAGTATCTGTGATTTTTAAGGATTGGAAAAAAGTGGGTTGTTTGGCTCTGGTAATTATCCTACCACTTGGCAATTTAATTTTTTCAACTCCCCCTAATTTTTGGATCATTAGGCCACTTGCATCCTCAACATGCTTGTGGCATGCATATCCACCACACTTAAAACATGATAGGATCAGTTAGAAGTCTCTTTCCTATAAAATTCCACCAAGCTATTATTAGGGGGTTGTACTAGTGGAATTTCCCAAACATGGATTTTGGAGTTCATTTTTAGTGCTTGAAAAAATTTTCTATTTAATATAGTTTTCAAATTTTTTTGCACACATGAACTCTGATGTTTTCATTTTGATGCGATCTTATATCTTTTTTGTTTACGAAGACAATTGGGAGAGTAAAAACTCAACTTTGCATATGAAAAAAAAAAATTTGAACATCCTAAATGGAAACGCACAAATGCTGAGAGAGATGCTTCCAAAAAGTATCTGTGATTTTTAAGGATAGGCAAAAAGTGGGTTGTTTGGCTCTGGTAAATATCCAACCACTTGAGAATTAAATTTTTTCTACTCCCCCTATTTTTTGGATCATTAGGCCACTTGCATCCTCAGCATGCTTGTGGCATGCATAACCACCACACTTAAAACATGTTATTATCAGTTTGAAGTCTCTTTCCTATCAAATTCCGCCAAGCTATTATTAGGGGGTTGTACTAGTGGAATTTCCCAAACATGGATTTTGGAGTTCAATTTTAATGCGTGAAAGAATTTTCTATTTATTATAGTTTTAATATTTTTTTGTACACATGAACTCTAAAATTTTCATTTTGTTGCTATCTTATATCTTTTTTGTTTACGAGGAAAAATGGAAGAGTGAAAACTCAAGTTTGGATCTGAAAAAAAAAATTTGAACATCCAAAACGGAAACGCACAAATGCTGAGAGAGATACTTCCAAAAAGTATATGCGATTTTTAGACATAGGCAAAAAGTGGGTTGTTTGGCTCATGTAAATATCCAACCACTTGAGAATATAATTTTTTCTACTCCCCCTAATTTTTGGATCATTAGGCCACTTGCATCCTCAACATGCTTGTGGCATGCGTATCCACCACACTTAAAACATGTGAGGATTAGTTAGACGTCTCTTTCCTATCAAATTCCACCAAGCTATTATTAGGGGGTTGTACTAGTGGAATTTCCCAAACATGGATTTTGGAGTTCAATTTTAATGCGTGAAATAATTTTCTATTTATTATAGTTTTCATATTTTTTTGTACACATGAACTCTAAAATTTTCATTTTGTTGCTATCTTATATCTTTTTTGTTTATAAGGAAAAATGGAAGAGTGAAAACTCAACTTTGGATCTGAAAAACAAAATTTGAACATCCAAAACGGAAACACACAAATGCTGAGAGAGATACATCCAAAACGTATATGCGATTTTAAGGGATAGGCAAAAAGTAGGTGTTTTGGCTCATGTAAATATCCAACCACTTGACAATTTAATTTTTTCTACTCCCCCTAATTTTTGGATGATTAGGCCACTTGCATCCTCAACCTGCTTGTGGCATGCATATCCATCACACTTAAAACATGTTAGGATCAGTTAGAAGTCTCTTTCCTATAAAATTCCACCAAGTTATTATTGCGGGGTTGTACAAGTGGAATTTTCCTAACATGGATTTTGGAATTCATTTTTAGTGCATGAAATAATTTTCTATTTATAATAGTTTTCAAATTTTTTTGCACACGTGAACTCTGAAATTTTCATCTTGTTGCGATCATATATCTTTTTTGTTTACAAGGAAAAGTGGTACACTGAAAACTCATGTTTGGATCTGAAAAAAAAAAATTTCGAACATCGAAAATGGAAACGCACAAATTCTGAGAGAGATACTTCCAAAAAGTATCGGTGATTTTTAAGGATAGCCAAAAAGTGGGTTGTTTCGCTCTGGTAAATATCCAACCACTTGGGAATTTAATTTTTTCTACTCCCCCTAATTTTTGGATCATTAGGCCACTTGCATCCTCAACATGCTTGTGGAATGCATATCCACCTCACTTAAAACATGTTAGGATCAGTAAGAAGTCTCTTTCCTTTAAAATTCCACCAAGCTATTATTAGGGGGTTGTACTAGTGAAATTTCCCAAACTTGGATTTTGGAGTTCATTTTTATTGCGTGAAATAATTTTCTATTTATTATAGTTTTCAAATTTTTTTGCACACATGAACTCTGAAATTTTCATTTTGTAGCGATCTTAAATCATTTTGTTTACGAGGAAAAATAGAAGAGTGAAAACTCAAGTTTTGATCTGAAAAAAAAAATTTTGAAGTTCCAAAATGGAAACGCACCAATGCTGAGAGAGATACTTCCAAAAAGAATCTGTGATTTTCAAGGATAGGTAAAAAGAGGGTTGTTTGGCTCTGGTAATTATCCAATCACTTGAGAATTTAATTTTTTCCACTCCCCCTAGTTTTTGGATCATTAGGCCACTTGCATCCTCAACATGTTTGTGGCATGCATATCCACCATACTTAAAACATGTTAGGATCAGTTAGAAGTCTCTTTCCTATAAAATTCTACCAAGTTATTATTAGGGGGATGTACTAGTGGAATTTCCCAAACATGGATTTTGGAGTTCATTTTCAGTGCGTGAAATAATTTTCTACTTATAATAGTTTTCAAATATTTTTGCACACTTGAACTCTGAAATTTTCATTTTGTGGCGATCTAATATCTTTTTTGTTTATGAGGAAAAGTGGGAGAGTGAAAACTCGAGTTTGGATCTAAAAAAAAAAAAATTTGAACATCCAAAATAGAAACGCACAAATGCTGAGAGAGATACTTCC
The DNA here is from genome assembly GCF_029961685.1 of Aristolochia californica. NCBI lineage: Eukaryota > Viridiplantae > Streptophyta > Magnoliopsida > Piperales > Aristolochiaceae > Aristolochia > Aristolochia californica. The sequence continues at coordinate 11,379,047 of NW_027181826.1, forward strand.
AAGAAGTATCTGTGATTTTAAAGGATTGGCAAAAAGTGGGTTGTTTGGCTCTGGTAATTATCCTACAACTTGGCAATTTAATTTTTTCAAATCCCCCTAATTTTTGGATCATTAGGCCACTTGCATCCTCAACATGCTTGTGGCATGCATATCCACCACACTTAAAACATGTTAGGATTAGTTAGAAGTCTCTTTCCTATAAAATTCCACCAAGCTATTATTAGGGGGTTGTACTAGTGGAATTTCCCAAACATGGATTTTGGAGTTCATTTTTAGTGCTTGAAAAAATTTTCTATTTAATATAGTTTTCAAATATTTTTGCACACATGAACTCTGAAGTTTTCATTTTGATGCGATCTTATATCTTTTTTGTTTACATGGACAATTGGGAGAGTGAAAACTCAAGTTTGAATACGAAAAAAAAAATTTGAACATCCTAAATGGAAACGCCCAAATGCTGAGAGAGATGCTTCCAAAAAGTATCTGTGATTTTTAAGGATAGGCAAAAAGTGGGTTGTTTGGCTCTGGTAAATATCCAACCACTTGAGAATTAAATTTTTTCTACTCCCCCTATTTTTTGGATCATTAGGCCACTTGCATCCTCAGCATGCTTGTGGCATGCATATCCACCACACTTAAAACATGTTATGATCAGTTAGAAGTCTCTTTCGTATCAAATTCCACCAAGCTATTATTAGGGGGTTGTACTAGTGGAATTTCCCAAACATGGATTTTGGAGTTCAATTTTAATGCATGAAATAATTTTCTATTTATTATAGTTTTCATATTTTTTTGCACACATGAACTCTAAAATTTTCATTTTTTTGCTATTTTATATCTTTTTTGTTTACGAGGAAAAATGGAAGAGTGAAAACTCAAGTTTGGATCTGAAAAAAAATAATTGAACATCCAAAACGGAAACGCACAAATGCTGAGAGAGATACTTCCCAAAAGTATTTGCAATTTTAAGGGATAGGCAAAAAGTGGGTGTTTTGGCTCATGTAAATATCCAACCAGTAGAGAATTTAATTTTTTCTACTCCCCCTAATTTTTGGATCATTAGGCTACTTGCATCCTCAACCTGCTTGTGGCATGCATATCCATCACACTTAAAACATGTTAGGATCAGTTAGAAGTCTCTTTCCTATAAAATTCCACCAAGTTATTATTGCGGGTTTGTACTAGTGGAATTTTCCAAACATGGATTTTGGAGTTCATTTTTAGTGCGTGAAATAATTTTCTATTTATAATAGTTTTCAAATTCATTTGCACACGTGAACTCAGAAATTTTCATTTTGTTGCGATCATATATCTTTTTTGTTTACAAGGAAAGGTGGTACAGTGAAAACTCAAGTATGGATCTGAATAAAATAAATTTCGAACATCGAAAATGGAAACGCACAAATTCTGAGAGGGATACTTCCAAAAAGTATCTGTGATTTTTAAGGATAGGGAAAAAGTGGGTTGTTTGGCTCCGGTAAATATCCAACCACTTGGGAATTTAATTTTTTCTACTCCCCCTAATTTTTGGATCATTAGGCCACTTGCATCCTCAACATGCTTGTGGCATGCATATCCGCCACACTTAAAACATGTTACGATCAGTTAGAAGTATGTGTCTTATAAAATTCCACCAAGCTATTATTAGGGGGTTCTTCTGGTGGAATTTCCCAAACATGGATTTTGTCGTTCATTTTTAATGCGTGAAATAATTTTCTATTTATTATAGTTTTCAATTTTTTTGCACAGATGAACTCTGATATTTTCATTTTGTTGCGATCTTATATCTTTTTTGTTTACGAGGAAAAATGGGCGAGTGAAAACTTAATTTTGGTTATGAAAAAAAAAATTGAACATCCAAAATGGAAACGCACAAATGCTGAGAGAGATACTTCCAAAAAGTATCTGTGATTTTTAGGGGTAGGGAAAAAGTGGGTAGTTTGACTCATGTAATTGTCCAACCACTTGAGAATTTAAATTTTTCTACTCCCCCTAATTTTTGGATCATTAGGCCACTTGCATCCTCAGCATGCTTGTGGCATGCATATCCACCACACTTAAAACATGTTAGGATCAATTAGAACTCTCTTTCCTATAAAATTCCTCCAAGCTATTATTAGGGGGTTGTACTAGTGGAATTTCCCAAACATGAATTTTGGAGTTCATTTTCACTGCGTGGAATAATTTTCTACTTATTATAGTTTTCAAATATTTTTGCACACTTGAACTCTGAAATTTTCATTTTGTTGCGATCTTATATCTTTTTTGTTTACGGGGAAAAGCGGGAGACAGAAAACTCAAGTTTGGATCTGAAAAAAAAAATTTGAACAACCAAAATGGAAACGCACAAATGCTGAGAGAGATACTTCCAAAAAGTATCTGTGATTTCTAAGGATTGGCAAAAAGTGGGTTGTTTGGCTCTGGTAATTATCCTACCACTTGGCAATTTAATTTTTTCAACTCCCCCTAATTTTTGGATCATTAGGCCACTTGCATCCTCAACATGCTTGTGGCATGCATATCCACCACACTTAAAACATGTTAGGATCAGTTAGAAGTCTCTTTCCTATAAAATTCCACCAAGCTATTATTAGGGGGTTGTACTAGTGGAATTTCCCAAACATGGATTTTGGAGTTCATTTTTAGTGCTTGAAAAAATTTTCTATTTAATATAGTTTTCAAATTTTTTTGCACACATGAACTCTGAAGTTTTCATTTTGATGCGATCTTATAGCTTTTTTGTTTATGAGGACAATTGGGAGAGTGAAAACTCAACTTTGGATATGAAAAAAAAAATTTGAACATCCTAAATGGAAACGCACAAATGCTGAGAGAGATCCTTCCAAAAAGTATCTGTAATTTTTAAGGATAGGCAAAAAGTGGGTTGTTTGGGTCTAGTAAATATCCAACCACTTAAGAATTAAATTTTTTCTACTCCCCCTATTTTTTGGATCATTAGGCCACTTGCATCCTCAGCAAGCTTGTGGCATGCTTATCCACCACACTTAAAACATGTTATGATCAGTTAGAAGTCTCTTTCCTATCAAATTCCACCAAGCTATTATTAGGGGGTTGTACTAGTGGAATTTCCCAAACATAGATTTTGGAGTTCAATTTTAATGCGTGAAATAATTTTCTATTTATTATAGTTTTCAAATTTTTTTGCAGACATGAACTCTAAAATTTTCATTTTGTTGCTATCTTATATCTTTTTTGTTTACGAGGAAAAATGGAAGAGTGAAAACTCAAGTTTGGATCTGAAAAACAAAATTTGAACATCCAAAACGGAAACGCACAAATGCTGAGAGAGATACTTCCAAAAAGTATATGCGATTTTTAGGTATAGGGAAAAGGTGGGTTGTTCGGCTCATGTAAATATCCAACCACTTGAGAATTTAATTTTTTCTACTCCCCCTAATTTTTGGATCATTCCGCCACTTGCATCCTCAGCATGCTTGTGGCATGCATATCCACCACACTTAAAACATGTGTGGATTAGTTAGACGTCTCTTTCCTATCAAATTCCACCAAGCTATTATTAGGGGGTTGTACTAGTGGAATTTCCCAAACATGGATTTTGGAGTTCAATTTTAATGCGTGAAATAATTTTCTATTTATTATAGTTTTCATATTTTTTTGCATACATGAACTCTAAAATTTTCATTTTGTTGCTATCTTATATCTTTTTTGTTTACGAGGAAAAATGGAAGAGTGAAAACTGAAGTTTGGATCTAAAAAAAAAAATTTGAACATCCAAAACGGAAACGCACAAATGCTGAGAGACATACTTCCAAAAAGTATTTGCGATTTTAAGGGATAGGCAAAAAGTGGGTTTTGGCTCATGTAAATATCCAACCACAAGAGAATTTAATTTTTTCTACTCCCCCTAATTTTTGGATCATTAGGCCACTTGCATCCTCAACCTACTTGTGGCATGCATATCCATCACACTTAAAACATGTTAGGATCAGTTAGAAGTCTCTTTCCAATAAAATTCCACCAAGTTATTATTGCGGGTTTGTACTAGTGGAATTTTCCAAACATGGATTTTGGAGTTCATTTTTAGTGCGTGAAATAATTTTCTATTTATAATAGTTTTCAAATTTTTTTGTACACGTGAACTCAGAAATTTTCATTTTCTTGCGATCATTTATCTTTTTTGTTTACAAGGAAAGGTGGTACAATGAAAACTCAAGTTTGGATCTGAAAAAAATAAATTTTGAACATCGAAAATGCAAACGCACAAATTCTGAGAGAGATACTTCCAAAAAGTATCGGTGATTTTTAAGGATAGCCAAAAAGTGGGTTGTTTTGCTCTGGTAAATATCCAACCACTTGAGAATTTAATTTTTTCTACTCCCCCTAATTTTTGGATCATTAGGCCACTTGCATCCTCAACATGCTTGTGGCATGCATATCCACCACACTTAAAAAATGTTAGGATCAGTTAGAAGTCTCTTTTCTAGAAAATTCCACCAAGCTATTATTAGGGGGTTGTGCTAGTGGAATTTCCCAAATATGGATTTTGGATTCATTTTTAGTGCGTGAAACAATTTTCTACTTTTTATAGGTTTCAAATTTTTTTGCACACATGAACTCTGAAATTTTCATTTTGTTGCGATCTTAAATCTTTTTTGTTTACGTGGAAAAACGGGAGAGTGAAAACTCAAGTTTGGATCTGAAAAAAAAATTTGAACATCCAAAATGGAAACGCACAAATGCTGAGAGAGATACTTCCAAAAAGTATCTGTGATTTTTAAGAATAGGTAAAAAGTGGGTTGTTTGGCTTTTGTAAATATCCAACCACTTGAGAATTTAATTTTTTCGACTCCCCATAATTTTTGGATAATTAGGCCACTTGCATCCTCAACATGCTTGTGGCATGCATATCCACCACAATTAAAACATGTTAGGATCAGTTAGAAGTCTCTTTCCTATAAAATTCCACCAAGCTATTATTAGGGGATTGTACTAGTGGAATTTCCCAAACATGAATTTTGGAGTTCATTTTTAGTGCCTGAATTAATTTTCTATTTATTATAGTTTTCAAATTTTTTTGCACCTCTGAAATTTTCATTTTGTTGCGATCTTATATCTTTTTTTTTTCCGAGGAAAATTGGGAGAGTGAAAACTCAAGTTTGGATCTGAAAAAAAAACTTTGAAGATTCAAAATGGAAACGCACAAATGTTGAGAGAGATGCTTCCAAAAAGTATATGTGATTTTAAAGGATAGCCAAAATGTGGGTTGTTTGGCTCTGGTAAATATCCAACCACTTTAGAATTTAATTTTTTCTACTCCCCCTAATTTTTGGATCATTAGGCCACTTGCATCCTCAGCGTGCTTGTGGCATACATATCCACCACACTTAAAACATGTTAGGATTAGTTAGATGTCTTTTTCCTGTAAAATTCCACCAAGCTATTATTAGGGGGTTGTACTAGTGGAATTTCCCAAACATGGATTTTGGAGTTCATTTTTTATCCGTGAAATAATTTTCTATTTATTATAGTTTTCCAATTTTTTTGGACGCATGAACTCTGAAATTTTCATTTTGTTGCGATCTTATATCTTTTTTGTTTACGAGGAAAAATAGGAGAGTGAAAACTCAAGTTTGGATATGAAAAAAAAAAATATGAACATCCAAAATGGAAACGCCCAAATGCTGAGAGAGATACTTCCAAAAAGTATCTATAATTTTTAAGGATAGGCAAAAAGTGGGTTGTTTGTCTCTGGTAAATATCCAATGACTTGAGAATTTTATTTTTTCTACTCCCCCTAATTTTTGGATCATTAGGCAACTTGCATCCTCAACATGCTTGTGGCATATATTTCCACCACACTTAAAATATGTTAGGATCAGTTAGAAGTCTCTTTCCTATAAAATTCCACCATGCTATTATTAGGGGGTTGTACTAGTGGAATTTTCCAAACATGGATTTTGCAGTTCATTTTTAGTGCGTGAAACAATTTTCTCTTTATTATAGGTTTCAAATTTTTTTGCACACATGAAATCTGAAATTTTCATTTTGTTGCGATCTTAAATCATTGTTGTTTACGAGGAAAAGTGGGAGAGTGAAAACTCAAGTTTGGATCTGAAAAAAAAAATTTGAACATCCAAAATGGAAACGCACAAATGTTGAGAGAGATACTTCCAAAAACAATATGTGATTTTGAAGGATAGAAAAACAGTGGGTTGTTTGGCTCTGGTAAATATCCAACCACTTGAGAATTTAATTTTTTCTACTCCCCCTAATTTTTGGATCATTAGGCCACTTGCATCCTCAACATGCTTATGGCATGCATATCCACCACACTTGAAACATGTTAGGATCAGTAAGAAGTCTCTTTCCTTTAAAATTCCACCAAGCTATTACTAGGGGGTCGTACTAGTGGAATTTCCCAAACTTGAATTTTGGATTTCATTTTTATTGCGTGAAATAATTTTCTATTTATTATAGTTTTCAAATATTTTTGCACACATGAACTCTGAAATTTTCATTTTGTTGCGATCTTAAATCTTTTTTGTTTACGAGGAAAAATGGAAGAGTGAAAACTCAAGTTTTGATCTGAAAAAAGAAATTTTGAAGTTCCAAAATGGAAATGCACAAATGCTGAGAGAGATACTTCCAAAAAGTATCTGTGATTTTCAAGGATAGGTCAAAAGAGGGTTGTTTGGCTCTGGTAAATATCCAACCACTTGAGAATTTAATTTTTTCGACTCCCCCTAATTTTTGGATCATTAGGCCACTTGCATCCTCAACATGCTTGTGGCATGCATATCCACCACACTTAAAACATGCTAGGATCAGTTAGAAGTCTCCTTCCTATAAAATTCCACCAAGTTATTATTAGGGGGATGTACTAGTGGAATTTCCCAAACATGGATTTTGCAGTTCAATTTCAGTGCATGAAATAATTTTCTATTTATTATAGTTTTTAAATTTGTTTGCACACATGAACTCTGAAATTTTCATTTTGCTGCAATCTTATATCTTTTTTGTATACAAGGAAAATTGGGAGAGCAAAAACTCAAGTTTGGATCTGAAAAAAAAAAAATTTGAACATCCTAAATGGACACGCACAAATGCTGAGAGAGATACTTCCAAAAAGTATCTGTGATTTTTAAGAATAGGGAAAAAGTGGGTTGTTTGGCTCTGGTAATTATCCTACCTCTTGGCAATTTAATTTTTTCAACTCCCCCTAATTTTTGTATAATTAGGCCACTTGCATCCTCAACATGCTTGTGGCATGCATATCCACCACACTTAAAACAAGTTAGGATCAGTTAAAAGACTCTTTCATTTAAAATTCCACCAAGCTATTATTAGGGGGTTGTGCTAGTGGAATTTCCCAAACATGGATTTTGGAGTACATTTTTAATGCGTACAATAATTTTTTATTTATTATAGTTTTCAAATTTTTTTCCACACAAGAACTTTTAAATTTTCATTTTGTTGCAATCTTATACCTTTTTTGTTTACGAGGAAAAGTGGGAGAGTGAAAACTCAAGTTTGGATCTGAAAAAAAAAAATTTGAACATCCAAACTGGAAATGCACAAATGCTAAGAGAGATGCTACAAAAAAGTATCTGTGATTTTTAAGGATAGGCCAAAAGTGGGTTGTTTGGATCTGGTAAATATCCAACCACTTGAGAATTTAATTTTTTCTACTCCCCCTAATTTTTGGATCATTAGGCCACTTGCATCCTCAACATGCTTGTGGCATGCGTATCCACCACACATAAAACATGTTAGGATCAGTTAGAAGTCTCTTTCCTATAAAATTCCACCAAGCTATTATTAGGGGGTTGTACTAGTGGAATTTCCCAAACTTGGATTTTGGACTTCAATTCTTGTGCGTGAAATAATTTTCTATTTATTATAGTTTTCAAATTTTTTTGCCCACATGAACTCTGAAATTTTCATTTTGTTACGATCTTCTATCTTTTTTGTTTACGTGGAAAAGTGGGAGAGTGAAAAATCAAGTTTGGTTCAGAAAAAAAAAATTTGAACATCCAAAATGGAAATGAACAAATGCTGAGAGAGATACTTCCAAAAAGTATATGTGATTTTTAAGGATAAGCAAAAAGTGGGTTGTTTTGCTCTGTTAAATATCTAACCACTTGAGAATTTAATTTTTTTTACTCCCCCTGTTTTTTGGATCATTAGGCCACTTGCATCCTCAACATGCTCTTGGCATGTGTATCCACCACACACAAAACATGTTAGGATCAGTTAGAAGTCTCTTTCCTATAAAATTCCACCAAGCTATTATTAGGGGGTTGTACTAGTGGAATTTCCCAAACATGAATTTTGGAGTTCATTTTTAGTGCGTGAAATAATTTTCTATTTATTATAGGTTTCAAATTTTTTTTGCAAAAATGAACTCTGAAAATTTCATTTTGTTGCGATCTTATATCTTTTTTGTTTACGAGGAAAAGTGGGAGAGTGATAACAAAAGTTTGGATCTGAAAAAAAAAAATTTTAACATCCAAAATGGAAATGCACAAATGCTGAGAGAGATACTTCCAAAATGCATCTGTGATTTTTAAGGATAAGGAAAAATGGGTTGTTTGGCTATGGTAAATATCCAACCACTTGAGAATTTAATTTTTTCTACTCCCCCTAATTTTTGGATCATTACGCCACTTGCATCCTCAACTTGCTTGTGGCATGCATATCCACCACTCTTAAAACATGTTAGGATCAGTTAGAAGTCTCTTTCCTATAAAATTCCTCCAAGCTATTATTTGGGGGTTGTACTAGTGGAATTTCCAAAACTTGGATTTTGGAGTTCATTTCTTGTGCGTGAAATAATTTTCTATTTATTATCGCTTTCAAATTTTTTTGCACACATGAACTCTGAAATTTTCATTTTGTTGTGATCTTAAACCTTTTTTGTTTACGAGGAAAAGTGGGAGAATGACAACAAAGGTTTGGATCTGAAAAAAAAAATTTGAACATCCAAAATTCAAATGCACAAATGCTGAGAGAGATACTTCCAAAAAGTATCTGTGATTTTTAAGGATAGGGAAAATGTGGGTTGTTTGGCTCGGGTAAATATCCAACCACTTAAGAATTTAATTTTTTCCACTCTCCCTAATTTTTGGATCATTACGCCACTTGTATCCTCATATTGCTTGTGGCATGCATATCCACCACTCTTAAAACATGTTAGGATCAGTTTGAAGTCTCTTTCCTATAAAATTCCACCAAGCTATTATTAGGGGGTTGTACTAGTGGAATTTCCCAAACATGGATTTTGGAGTTCATTTTTAGTGCGTGAATAATTTTCTATTTATTATAGTTTTCACTTTTTTTTGCATACATGAAGTCTAAAATTTTTATTTTGTTGCGATCTTATATTTTTTTTGTTTACGAGGAAAAATGGGAGAGTGATAACACAAGTTCGGATCTGAAAAAAACAAATTTGAACATCCAAAATGGAAATGCACAAATGCTGAGATACATACTTCCAAAAAGTATCTATGATTTTTAAGGATAGGCAAAAAGTGGGTTGTTTGGCTCTGGTAAATATCCAACCCCTTGAGAATTTAATTTTTCTACACCCCCTAATTTTTGGATCATTAGGCCACTTGCATCCTCAACATTCTTGTGGCATGCATATCAACCACACTTAAAACAAGTTAGGATCAGTTAGAAGTCTCTTTCCTATAAAATTCCACCAAGCTATTATTTGGGGGTTGTACTAGTGGAATATCCCAAACATGGATTTTGGAGTTCATTTTTAGTGCGTGAAATAATTTTCTAATTATTATAGTTTTCAAATTTTTTTGCACTCATGAACTTTGAAATTTTCATTTTGTTGCGATCTTATATCTTTTTTGTTTACGAGGAAAAATGGGAGAGTGAAAACTCAAATTTGGATCTGAAAAAAATAAATTTGAACATCCAAAACTGAAATGCACAGATGCTGAGAGAGATACTTCCAAAAAGTATATGTGATTTTTAAGGATAGGCAAAAAGTGGGTTGTTTGGTTCTAGTAAATATCCAACCACTTGAGAATTTAATTTTTTCCACTCCCCCTAATTTTTGGATCATTAGGCCACTTGCATCCTCAACATGCTTGTGGCATGCATATCCACCACACTTAAAACATGATAGGATCAGTTAGAAGTCTCTTTCCTATAAAATTCCACGAAGCTATTATTAGGGGGTTGTACTAGTGGAATTTCCCAAACATGGATTTTGGAGTTCATTTTTATTACGTAAAATAATTTTCTATTTATTATATTTTTGAATTTTTTTTGCCCACATGAACTCTAAAATTTTTATTTTGTTGCGATCTTATATTTTTTTTGTTTACGAGGAAAAATGGGAGAGTGATAACACAAGTTTGGATCTGAAAAAAAAAAAATTTGAACATCCAAATTGGAAATGCACAAATGCTGAGAGGGATACTTCCAAAAACAATATGTGATTTTTAAGGATAGGCAAAAACTGGTATGTTTGGCTCTGGTAGATATCCAACCACTTGAGAATTTAATTTTTTCTACTCCCCCTAATTTTTGGATCATTAGGCCACTTGCATCCTCAACATGCTTGTGGCATGCATATCATCCACACTTAAAACATGTTAGGATCAGTTAGAAGTCCCTTTCCTATAAAATTCCAACAAGCAAATATTAGGAGGTTTTACTAGTGGAATTTCCTAAACATGGATTTTGGAGTTCATTTTTAGTGCGAGGAATAATTTTCTATTTATTATAGTTTTCAAATTTTTGTACACACATGAACTCTAAAATTTTCATTTTGTTGCGATCTTATATGTTTTTTTGTTTACGAGGACAAATGGGAGAGTGAAAACTCAAGTTTGGATCTGAAAAAAAAAATTCAAAAATCCAAAATGGAGATGCACAAATGCAGAGAGAGATAATTCCAAAAAGTATCTGTGATTTTTAAGGATAGGCAAAAAGTGGGTTGTTTGGCCCTAGTAAATATCCAACCACTTGAGAATTTAATTTTTTCTACTCCCCCTAATTTTTGGATCATTAGACCACTTGCATCCTCAACATGTTAGTGGCATGCATATCCACCACACTTAAAACATGTTTGGATCAGTTAGAAGTCTCTTCCCTATAAAATTCCACCAAGCTATTATTAGGGGGTTGTACTAGTGGAATTTCCCAAACATAGATTTTGGAGTTCAGTTTTAGTGCGTGAAATAATTTTCTATTTATTATAGTTTTCAAATTTTTTTGCACATATGAACTCTCAAATTTTCATTTTGTTGCGATCTTATATCTTTTTTGTTTACGAGGAAAAATGGGAGAGTGAAAACTCATGTTTTGATCTGAAACAAAAAAATTTGAATATCCAAAATGGAAATGCACAAATGCTGAGAGAGAGAATTCCAAAAAGTATTTGTGATTTATAAGGATAGGCAAAAAGTGGGTTGTTTGGCTCTGGTAAATATCCAACCACTTGAGTATTTAATTTTTTCTTGTCCCCCTAATTTTTGGATCGTTAGGCCACTTGCATCCTCAACATGCTAGTGGCATGCATATCCACCACACTTAAAACATGTTTGGATACGTTAGAAGTCTCTTTCCTATAAAATTCCGCCAAGCTATTATTAGGGGGTTGTACTAATGGAATTTCCCAAACATGGATTTTAGAGTTCATTTTTAGTGCGTGAAATAATTTTCTATTTATTATAGTTTTCAAAGTTTTTTGCACGTATGAACTCTAAAATTTTCAATTTGTTGCGATCTTATATCTTTTTTGTTAAAAAATGGCAGAGAGAAAACTCAAGTTTCGATCTGAAAAAAAAAATTTTAACAACCAAAATGGAAATGCACAGATGCTGAGAGAGATACATCCATAAAGTATCTGTTATTTTTAAGCATAGGCAAAAAGTGGGTTGTTTGGCTCTGGTAAATAATCAACCACTTGAGAATTTAATTGTTTCTACTCCACCTAATTTTTGGATCATTAGGCCACTTGCGTCCTCAACATGCTTGTGGCATGCATATCCACCACACTTAAAACTTGTTAGGATCAGTTAGAAGTCTCTTTCCTATAAAATTACACAAACTATTATTAGGGGGTTGTACTAGTGGAATTTCCCAAACATGGATTTTGGAGTTCATTTTTAGTGCGTGAAATAATTTTCTATTTATTATTGTATTCAAATTTTTTTGCACACATGAACTCTAAAATTTTCATTTTGTTGCGATCTTATATCTTTTTTGTTTACGAGGAAAAAATTGGAATGTGAAAACACAAGTTTGGATCTGAAAAAAAAAAATTTGAACATCCAAAACTGAAATGCACAAATGCTGAGAGAGATACTTCCAAAAAGTATCTGTGATGTTTAAGGATAGGAAAAAGGTGGGTTGTTTGGCTCTGGTAAATATCCAATCACTTGAGAATTTTATTTTTTCTACTCCCCCTAATTTTTGGATCATTAGGCCACTTGTATCCTCAACATGCTTGTGGCATGCATATCCACCACACCTAAAACATGTTAGGATCAGTTAGAAGTCTCTTTCCTATAAAATTCCTCCAAGCTATTATTGGGGGGTTGTACTAGTGGAATTTCATATACATGGATTTTTGAGTACATTTTTAGTGCGTGAAATAATTTTCTATTTATTATAGCTTTCAAATTTTTTTGCACACATGAACTCTAAAAGTATCATTTTGTTGCGATCTTATATATTTTTTGTTGACGAGGAAAAAATGGGAGAGTGAAAACTCAAGTTTGGATTTGAAAAAAAAAAATTTGAACATCAAAAATGGAAAGGCACAAATGCTGAGAGAGATACTTCCAGAAAGTATCTGTGATTTTTAAGGATAGGCAAAAAGTGGGTTGTTTGGCTTTTGTAAATATCCAACCACTTGAGAATTTAATTTTTTCTACTCCCCCTAGTTTTTTCATCATTAGGCCACGTGCATCCTCAGAATGCTTGTGGCGTGCATATCCACTAGACTTAAAACATGTTATGATCAGTTAAAAGTCTCGTTCCTATAAAATTCCACCAAGCTATTATTAGGAGGTTGTACTAGTGGAATTTCCTTAACGTGGATTTTGGAGTTCATTTTTAGTGCGTGAAATAATTTTTTACTTATTATAGCTTTCAAATTTTTTTGCACACATGAACTCTAAAATTTTCATTTTGTTGCGATTTTATATAATTTTTTGTTTACGAGGAAAAAATGGGAGAGTGAAAACTCATGTTTGGATCTGAAAAAAAAAATTTGAAAATCCAAAATGGAAATGCACATATGCTGAGGGAGATACTTCCAAAAAGTATCTGTGATTTTTAAGGACAGGCAAAATGTGGGTTGTTTGGCTCTGGAAAATATCCAACCACATGAGAATTTAATTTTTTCTACTCCCCCTAATTTTTGGATCATTCGGCCACTTGCATCCTCAACATGCTTGTGGCATGCATATCCACCACATTTAAAACATGTTAGGATCACGTAGAAGTCTCTTTCCTATATAATTCCACCATGCCATTATTAGGGGGTTGTACTAGTGGAATTTCCCAAACATGGATTTTGGAGTTCATTTTTCGTGCGTGAAATAATTTTCTATTTATTATAGTTTTCAATTTTTTTTGCAGACATGAACTCTGAAATTTTCATTTTGTTGCGATCGTATGTCTTTTTTGTTATCTGTGATTTTTAAGGATAGGCAAAAAGTGGGTTGTTTGGCTCTGGTAAATATCCAACCACTTGCGAATTTAATTTTTTCTACTCCCCCTAATTTTTGGATCATTAGGCCACTTGCATCCTCAACATGTTTGTGGCTTGCATATCCACCACAGTTAAAACACGTTAGAATCAGTTAGAAGCCTTTTTCCTATAAATTTCCAGCAAGCTATTATTAGGGGGTTGTACTTGTGGAATTTCCCAAACATTGATTTTGGAGTTCATTTTTAGTGCGTGAAATAAGTTTCTATTTATTATTGTTTTCAAATTTTTTTGCACACATGAAATCTAAAATTTTCATTTTGTTGCGATCTTATATCTTTTTTGTTATCTGTGATTTTTAAGGATAGGTAAAAAGTGGGTTGTTTGGCTCTGGTAAATATCCAACCACTTGAGAATTTAATTTGTTCTACTCCCCCTCATTTCTGGATCATTAGGCCACTTGCATCCTCAACATGCTTGTAGCATGCATATCCACCACACTTAAAACATGTTAGGATCTGTCAGAAGTCTCTTTCCTATAAAATTCCACCAAGCTATTATTTGGGGGTTGTACTAGTGGAATTTCGCAAACATGCATTTTGGAGTTCATTTTTAGTGCGTGAAATAATTTTCTATTTTTTATTATAGTTTTCAAATGTTTTTGCACACATGAACTCTCATATTTTCATTTTGTTGTGATCATATATCTTTTTTGTTTACGAGGACAAATGGGAGAGTGAAAACTCAAGTTTGGATCTGAAAAAAAAATTTTGAACATCCAAAATGGAAATGCACAAATGCTGAGAGAGATAATTTCAAAAAGTTTCGATGATTTTTAAGGATAGGCAAAAAGTGGGTTGTTTGGCTCTAGTAAATATCCAACCACTTGAGTATTTAATTTTTTCTACTCCCCCTAATTTTTGGACCATTAGCCACTTGCATCCTCAACATGCTCTTGGCATGCATATCCACCACACTTAAAACATGTTAGGATCAGTTAGAAGTCTCTTTCCTATAAAATTCCACGAAGCTATTATTAGGGGGTTGTACTAGTGGAATTTCCCAAACTTGGATTTTGGAGTTCATATTTAGTGCGTGAAATAATTTTCTATTTATCATAGTTTTGAAAAATTTTTGCACACATGAACTCTAAAGTTTTCATTTTGTTGCGATCTTATATCTTTTTTGTTTACGAGGAAAAATGGGAGAGTGAAAACTCAAGTTTGGAACTTAAAAAAAAAAATTTGAACATCCAAAATGGAAATGCACAAATGCTGAGAGAGATAATTCCAAAAAGTATCTGTGATTTTTAAGGATAGGTAAAATGTGGGTTGTTTGGCTCTGGTAAATATCGACCCACTTGAGAATTTAGTTTTTTCTACTCCCCCTAATTTTTGGATCATTAGGCCACTTGCATCCTCAACATGCTTGTGGAATGCATATCCACCACACTTAAAACATGTTAGGATCAATTAGAAATCTCTTTCCTATAAAATTCCACCATGCTATTTTTAGAGGGTTGTACTAGTGGAATTTCCCAAACATGGATTTTGGAGTTCAATTTTAGTGCGTGAAATAATTTTCTATTTATTATAGTTTTCAAATTTTTTTCCACACATGGGCTCTAAAATTTTCATTTTGTTGCGATCTTATTTCTTTTTTGTTTACGAGGTAAAATGGGCGAGTGAAATTTCAAGTTTGGATCAGAAAAAAAAAATTCAACATCAAAAATGGAAACGCACAAATGCTGAGAGAGATACTTCCAAAAAGTATCTGTGATTTTTAAGGATAGGCAAAAAGTGGGTTGTTTGGCTCTGGAAAATATCCAACCACACGTTAACATGAGAATTTAATATTTTCTACTCCCCCTAATTTTTGGGTCATTAGGCCGCTTGCATCCTCAACATGCTTGTGGCATGCATATCCACCACACTTAAAACATGTTAGGATCTGTTAGAAGTCTCTTTCCTATAAAATTCCACCAAGCTATTATTAGGGGGTTGTACTAGTGGAATTTCCCAAACAAGGATTTTGGAGTCCATTTTTTGTGCGTGTAATAATTTTCTATTTATTATAGTTTTCAAATTTTTTTGCACACATGAACTCTGAAATTTTCATTTTGTTGCGATCTTATATCTTCTTTGTATATGAGGAAAAGTGGGAGAGTGAAAACTCAAGTTTGGATCTGAAAAAAAAAAATTGAACATCCAAAATGGAAACGAACAAATGTTGAGAGAGATACTTCCAAAAAGTATATGTGATTTTTAAGGATAGGGGAAAAGTGGGTTGTTTGGCTCTGGTAAATATCCAACCACCTGGGAATTTAATTTTTTCTACTCCCCCTAATTTTTGGATCATTACGCCACTTGCATCCTCAACATGCTTGTGGCATGCATATCCACCACACTTAAAACATATTAGGATCAGTTAGAAGTCTCTTTCCAATAAAATTCCACCAAGCTAGTATTAGGGGGTTGTACTAGTGGAATTTCCCAAACATGGATTTTGGAGTTCATTTTCAGTGCGTGAAATAATTTTCTATTTATTATAGTTTTCAAATTTTTTTGCACACATGAACTCTGAAATTTTTATTTTGTTGCAATCATATATCTTTTTTCTTTAGGAGGAAAAATGGACGAGTGAAAACTCAAGTTTGGATCTGAAAAAAAAAATTTGAACATCCAAAATGGAAACGCACAAATGTTGTGAGAGATACTTCCAAAAAGTATCTGTGATTTTTAACGATAGGCAAAAAGTGGGTTGTTTGGCTCTGGTAAATATCCAACCACTTGAGAATTTAATTTTTTCTACTCCCCCTAATTTTTGGATCATTAGGCCGCTTGCATCCTCCACATGCTTGTGGAATTCATATCCACCACACAAAAAACATGTTAGGATCAGTTAGAAGTCTCTTTCCTATAAAATTCCACCAAGCTATTATTTGGGGGTTGTACTAGTGGAATTTCCCAAACATAGATTTTGGAGTTCATTTTTAATGTGTGAAATAATTTTCTATTTATTATAGTTTTCAATTTTTTTTGCACACATGAACTCTGAAATTTTCATTTTTTTGCGATCTTATATCTTTTTTGTTTACGAGGAAAAATGGGCGAGTGAAAACTCAAGTTTGGATCTGAAAAAAAAAAAATTTGAACATCCAAAATGGAAACGCACAAATGCTGAGAGAGATACTTCCAAAAAGTATCTATGATTTTTAAGGACAGGCAAAAAGTGGGTTGTTTGGGTCTGGTAAATATCCTACCAGTTGAGAATTTAATTTTTTCTACTCCCCCTAATTTTTGGATCATTAGGCCACTTGCATGCTCAACATGCTTGTGGCATGCATATCCACCACACTTAAAACATGTTAGGATCAGTTCGAAGTCTCTTTCATATAAAATTCCACCAAGCTATTAATAGGGGGTTGTACTAGTGGAATTTCCCAAACATGGATTTTGGAGTTCAGTTTTAAAGCGTGAAATAATTTTCTATTTATTCTAGTTTTCAAATTGTTTTGCACACAAACACTCTGAAATTTTGATTTTGTTGAGATCTTACATCTTTTTTGTTTAAGAAGAAAAGTGGGGGAATGAAAACTCAAGTTTGGATCTGAAAAAAAATATTTGAGCATTCAAAATGGAATCGTACAAATGATGAGAGAGATACTTTCAAAAAGAATCTGTGATTTTTGAGGAGAGGCAAAAAGTGGGTTGATAATTTAATTTTTTCTTCTCCCCCTTATTTTTCGATCATTAGGCCACTTGCAACCTCAACATGCTTGTGGCATGCATATCGACCACACTTAAAATATGATGGGATCAGTTAGAAGTCCCTTTCTTATAAAATTCCACCAAGCAATTATTAGGGGGTTGTACTAGTTGAATTTCCCAAACATGGATTTTGGAGTTCATTTTTAGTGCGTGAAACAATTTTATATTTATTATAGGTTTCAAATTTTTTTGCACACATGAACTCTGAAATTTTCATTTTGTTGCAATCTTAAATCTTTTTTGTTTACAAGAAAAAATGGGAGAGTGAAAACTCAAGTTTTGATCTGAAACAAAAAAATTTGAACATCCAAAATGGAAACGCACAAATGCAGAGAGAGATACTTCCAAAATGTATTTGTGATTTTTAAGGATTGGTAAAAAGTGGGTTGTTTGGCTCAGGTAAATATCGAACCACTATAGACTTTAATTTTTTCGACTCCCCCTAATTTTTGGATCATTAGGCAACTTGCATCCTCAACATGCTTGTGTCATGCATATCCACCACACTTAAAACATGTTAGGATCAGTTTGATGTCTCTTTCCTATAAAATTCCACCAACCTATTATTAGGGGGGTGTGCTACTTGAATTTCCCAAACCTGGATTTTGGAGTTCATTTTAGTGCGTGAAATAATTTTCAATTTATTATAGTTTTCAAATTTTATTGCACACATGAACTCTGAAATTTTAATTTTGTTGCGATCTTATATCTTTTTTGTTTACAAGGAAAAGTGGGAGAGTGAAATCTCAAGTTTGGATCTGAAAAAAAAAAATTTGAACATCCAAAATGGAAACGCACAAATGCTGAGAGAGATACTTCCAAAAAGTATCTGTGATTTTTAAGGATATGCAAAAAGTGGGTTGTTTGGCTCTGGTAAATATGCAACCACTTGAGAATTTAATTTTTTCTACTCCGCCTAATTTTTTGACCATTAGGCCACATGCATCCTCAACATGTTTGTGGCATGCATATCCACCACACTTAAAAATGTTAGGACCAGTTAGAAGTCGCTTTCCTATAAAATTCACCCAAGCTATTATTATGGGGTTGTACTTATGGAATTTCCCAAACATGGATTTTGGAGTTCATTTTTAATGCGTACAATAATTTTTTATTTATTATAGTTTTCAAATTTTTTTCCACACAAGAACTTTTAAATTTTCATTTTGTTGCAATCTTATACCTTTTTTGTTTACGAGGAAAAGTGGGAGAGTGAAAACTCAAGTTTGGGTCTGGTAAAGATCCTACCACTTGAGAATTTAATTTTTTCTACTCCCCCTAATTTTTGGATCATTAGGCCACTTGCATCCTCAACATGCTTGTGGCATGCATATCCACCACACTTAAAACATGTTAGGATCAGTTAGAAGTCTCTTTCCTATAAAATTCCGCCAAGCTATTATTATTAGGGGGTTGTACTAGTAGAATTTCCCAAACTTGGATTTTGAAGTTCATTTTTAGTGCGTGAAATAATTTTCTATTTATTATTGTTTTCAAATTTTTTTGCTCACATGAACTCTGAAATTTTCATTTTGTTTCGATCTTATATCTTTTTTGTTTACGAGGAGAAGTGAGAGAGTGAAAACTCAGGTTTGGATCTGAAAAAAAAAATTTTTGAACATCCAAAATGGAAACGCCCAAATGCTGAGAGTGATACTTCCAAAAGGTTTCTATGATTTTAAAGGATAGGCAAAAAGTGGGTTGTTTGGCTCTAGTAAATATCCAACCAATAGAGAATTTAATTTTTTGTACTCCCCCTAATTTTGGATCAATAGGCCACTTGCATCCTCAACATGCTTGTGGCATGCATATCCACCACACTTAAAACATGTTAGGATCAGTTAGAAGTCTCTTTCCTATATAATTCCACCAAGCTATTATTAGGGGGTTGTACTAGTGCAATTTGCCAAACATGGATTTCGGAGTTCATTTTAGTGCGCAAAATAATTTTCTACTTATTATAGTTTTCAAAAATTTTTGCACACATGAACTCTAAAGTTTTCATTTTGTTGCGATCTTATATCTTTTTTGTTTACGAGGAAAAATGGGAGAGTGAAAACTCAAGTTTGGAACTTAAAAAAAAAAATTTGAACATCCAAAACGGAAATGCACAAATGCCGAGAGAGATAATTCCAAAAAGAATCTGTGATTTTTAAGGATAGGAAAAAAGTGGGTTGTTTGGCTCTTGTAAATATCCAACCCCCTTAGAGAATTTAATTTTTTCTACTCCCCCTAATTTTTGGATCATCAATGGTGACTTGCATCCTCAACATGCTTGTGGCATCTATATCCACCACACAAAAAACATATTAGGATCAGTTAGAAGTCTCTTTCCTATAAAATTCCACCAAGCTATTATTAGGGGGTTGTACTAGTGGAATTTCCCAAACAAGGATTTTGGAGTTCATTTTTAGTGCATGAAATAATTTTCTATTTATTATAGTTTTCAAATTTTTTTGCACACATGAACTCTGAAAGTTTCATTTTGTTGCGATCTTATATCTTCTTTTTTTTCGAGGAAAAGTGGGAGAGTGAAAACTCAAGTTTGGATCTGAAAAAAAAAATTGAACATCCAAAATGGAGATGCACAAATGCTGAGAAAGATAATTCGAAAAAGTATCTTTGATTTTTAAGGATAGGCAAAAAGAGGGTTGTTAGGGTCTGGTAAATATCAACCCACATGAGAATTTAATTTCATTCCCCCTAATTTTTGGATCATTAGGCCGCTTGCATCCTCAACATGTTTCTGGCATGCATATCCTCCACACTGAAAACATGTTAGGATCAGTTAGAAATCTCTTTCCTATAAAATTCCACCAAGCTATTATTAGAGGGTTTTACTAGTGGAATTTCCCAAACATGGATTTTGGAGTTCAATTTTAGTGCATGAAATAATTTTCTATTTAATATAATTTTCTAATTTTCTTGCACACATGAGCTCTAAAATTTTAATTTTGTTGCGATCTTATATCTTTTTTGTTTATGAGAAAAAATGGGAGAGTGAAAACTCAAGTTTGGACCTGAAAAAAAAAATTTGAACATCCAAAATGGAAATGCACAAATGCTGAGAGAGATAATTTCAAAAAGTATCTGTGATTTTTAAGGTTAGGAAAAAAGTGGGTTGTTTGGCTCTTGTAAATATCCAACGCCCTTGAGAATTTAATTTTTTCTACTCCCCCTAATTTTTGGATCATCAATGGCGACTTGCATCCTCAACATGCTTGTGGCATCTATATCCACCACACTTAAAACATGTTAGGATCAGTTAGAAGTTTCTTTCCTATAAAATTCCACCAAGGTATTATTAGGGGGTTGTACTAGTGGAATTTCCCAAACATTGATTTTGGAGTTCATTTTTAATGCGTGAAATAATTTTCTATTTATTATAGTTTTCAATTTTTTTTGCACACATGAACTCTGAAATTTTCATTTTGTTGCAATCATATATCTTTTTTGTTTAGGAGGAAAAATGGACGAGTAAAAACTCAAGTTTGGATATGAAAAAAAAAAATTTGAACATCCAAAATGGAAACGCCCAAATGCTGAGAGAGATGCTTCCAAAAAGTATCTGTGATTTTCAAGGATAGGCAAAAAGTGGGTTGTTTGGCTCGGATAAATATCGAACCACTTGAGAATTTAATTTTTTCTACTCCCCCTAATTTTTGGATCATTAGGCCACTTGCATCCTCAGCATGCTTGTGACATGCATATCCACCACACTTAAAACATGTTAGGATCAGTTAGAAGTCTCTGTCCTATAAAATTCCACCTAGCTATTATTAGGGGGTTGTACTAGTGGAATTTCCCAAACATGAATTTTGGAGTTCATTTTTAATGCGTGAAATAATTTTCTATTTATTATAGTTTTCATATTTTTTTGCACACATGAACTCTAAAATTTTCATTTTTTTGCTATTTTATATCTTTTTTGTTTACGAGGAAAAATGGAAGAGTGAAAACTCAAGTTTGGATCTGAAAAAAAAAAATTTGAACATCCAAAATGGAAACGCACAAATTCTGAGAGAGAGACTTCCAAAAAGTATCTGTGATTTTTAAGGATAGACAAAAAGTGGGTTGTTTGGCTCTGGTAAATATCCAACCACTTGAGCATTTAATTTATCTACTCCCCCTAAATTTTGCATCATTAGGCTTCTTGCATCCTCAACATGTTTATGGCATGCATATCCACCACACTTAAAACTTGTTAGGATCAGTTAGAAGTCTATTTCCTAGAAAATTCCACCAAGTTATTATTTGGGGGTGGTACTAGTGAAATTTCCCAAACATGGATTTTGGATTCATTTTTAGTGGGTGAAACAATTTTCTTTTTATTATAGGTTTCAAATTTTTTTGCTCACATGAACTCTGAAATATTCATTTTGTTGCGATCTTAAATCTTTTTTGTTTACGAGGAAAAATGGGAGAGTGAAAACACAAGTTTTGATTTGAAAAAAAAAATTTGAACATCCAAAAGAGAAATGCACAAATGCAGAGAGGGATACTTCCAAAAAGTATCTTTGATTTTTAAGGATAGGTAAAAAGTGGGTTGTTTGGCTCTGGTAAATATCCAACCATATGGGAATTTAATTTTTTCTACTCCCCTTAATTTTTGGATAATTTGGCCACATGCATCCTCAACATTCTTGTGGCAAGCATATCCACCACACTTAAAAATTGTTAGGATCAGTTAGAAGTCTCTTCCCATAAAATTCCACCAAGCTATTATTAGGGGGTTGTACTAGTGGAATTTCCCAAACATGGATTTTGGAGTTCATTTTTTGTGCGTGAAATAATTTTCTATTTGTTATAGTTTTCAAATTTTTTTGCACACAGTTGCGATCTTATACCTTTTTTGTATACTAGGAAAAGTGGGAGACTGAAAACTCATGTTTGGATCTGAAAAAAAAAATTTGAACATGCAAAATGGAAACGCACATACGCTGAGAGAGATACTTCCAAAAAGTATCTGTTATTTTTAAGGATAAGGACAAAGTGGGTTGTTTGGCTCTGGTAAATATCCAACCACTTGGGAATTTAATTTTTTCTACTCCCCCTAATTTTTGGATCATTAGGCCACTTGCATCCTCAACATGCTTGTGGCATGCATATCCGCCACACTTAAAACATGTTAGGATCAGTTAGAAGTCTCTTTCTTATAAAATTCCACCAAGCTATTATTAGGGGGTTCTACTGTGGAATTTCCCAAACATGGATTTTGTCGTTCATTTTTAATGCGTGAAATAATTTTCTATTTATTATAGTTTTCAATTTTTTTGCACACATGAACTCTAAAATTTTCGTTTTGTTGCGATCTTTTATCTTTTTTGTTTACGAGGAAAAATGGACGAGTGAAAACTTAATTTTTGTTATGAAAAAAAAAATTTGAACATCCAAAATGGAAACGTACAAATGCAGAGAGAGATTCTTCCAAAAAGTATCTGTGATTTTTAGGGGTAGGGAAAATGTGCGTAGTTTGACTCTGGTAATTATCCAACCACTTGAAAATTTAATTTTTTCTACTCCCCCTAATTTTTGGATCATTACGCCACTTGCATCCTCAACATGCTTGTGGCATGCATATCCACCACACTTAAAACTTGTTAGGATCAGTTAGAAGTCACTTTCCTATAAAATTCCTCCAAGCTATTATTAGGGGGTTGTACTAGTGGAATTTTCCAAACATGGATTTTGGAGTTCATTTTCAGTGCGTGAAATAATTTTCTACTTATAATAGTTTTCAAATTTTTTTGCACACTTGAACTCTGAAATTTTCATTTTGTTACGATCTTATATCTTCTTTGTTTACGAGGAAAAGTGGGAGAGTGAAAACTCAAGTTTGGATCTGAAAAAAAAAAATTTGAACATCCAAAATGGTAACGCACAAATGCTGAGAGAGATACTTCCAAAAAGTATCTGTGATTTTTAAGGATTGGCAAAAAGTGGGTTGTTTGGCTCTGGTAATTATCCTTCCACTTGGCAATTTAATTTTTTCAACTCCCCCTAATTTTTGGATGATTAGGACACTTGCCTCCTCAACATGCTTGTGGCATGCATATCCACCACACTTAAATCATGTTACGATCAGTTAGAAGTCTCTTTGCTATAAAATTCCACCAAGCTATTATTAGGGGGTTGTACTAGTGGAATTTCCCAAACATGGATTTTGGTGTTCATTTTTAGTGCTTGAAAAAATTTTCTATTTAATATAGTTTTCAAATTTTTTTGCACACATGAACTCTGAAGTTTTCACTTTGAAGTGATCTTATATCTTTTTTGTTTACGAGGACAATTGTGAGAGTGAAAACTCAAGTTTGGATCTGAAAAAAAAAATTTGAACATCCTAAATGTAAATGCACAATTGCTGAGAGAGATGTTTCCAAAAAGTATCTGTGATTTTTAAGGATAGGCAAAAAGTGGGTTGTTT
The DNA here is from genome assembly GCF_029961685.1 of Aristolochia californica. Lineage (NCBI taxonomy): Eukaryota > Viridiplantae > Streptophyta > Magnoliopsida > Piperales > Aristolochiaceae > Aristolochia > Aristolochia californica. Next base: position 11,402,907 of record NW_027181826.1, read on the forward strand.
GGCTCTGGTAAATATCCAACCACATAAGAATTAAATTTTTTCGACTCCCCCTATTTTTTGGATCATTAGGCCACTTGCATCCTCAGCATGCTTGTGGCATGCATATCCACCACACTTAAAACATGTTATGATCAGTTAGAAGTCTCTTTCCTATCAAATTCCACCAGGCTATTATTAGGGGGTTGTACTAGTGGAATTTCCCAAACATGGATTTTGGAGTTCAATTTTAATGCGTGAAATAATTTTCTAATTATTATAGTTTTCTTATTTTTTTGCACAAATGAACTCTAAAATTTTCATTTTGTTGCTATCTTATATCTTTTTGTTTACGAGGAAAAATGGAAGAGTGAAAACTCAAGTTTGGTTCTGAAAAAAAAAATTGAACATCCAAAATGGAAACGCACAAATGCTGAGAGAGATACTTCCAAAAAGTATATGCGATTTTTAGGGATAGGCAGAAAGTGGGTTGTTTGGCTCATGTAAATATCCAACCCCTTGAGAATTTAATTTTTTCTACTCCCCCTAATTTTTGGATCATTAGGCCACTTGCATCCTCAACCTGCTTGTGGCATGCATATCCACCACACTTAAAACATGTTAGGATCAGTTAGAAGTCGTTTTCCTATCAAATTCCACCAAGCTATTATTGCGGGTTTGTACTAGTGGAATTTTCCAAACATGGATTTTGGAGTTCATTTTTAGTGCGTGAAATAATTTTCTATTTTTTGTTATAGTTTACAAATATTTTTGCACACATGAACTCTAAAATTTTCATTTTGTTGCGATCTTATATCTTTTTTGTTTACGAGGAAAAAAAGGAGAGTGAAAACTCAAGTTTGGATCTGAAAAAAAAAATTTTGAACATGGAAAATGGAGATGCACAAATTCTGAGAGCGATACTTCCAAAAAGTATCGGTGATTTTTAAGGATAGCCAAAAAGTGGGTTGTTTGACTCTGGTAAATATCCAACCACTTGAGAATTTAATTTTTTCTACTCCCCCTAATTTTTTGATCATTAGGCCACTTGCATCCTCAACATGCTTGTGGCATGCATATCTACCACACTTAAAACATGTTAGGATCAGTTAGAAGTCTCTTTCCTATAAAATTCCACCAAGCTATTATTAGGGGGTTGTGCTAGTGGAATTTCCCAAACATTGATTTTGGATTCATTTTTAATGCGTGAAACAATTTTCTATTTTTTATAGGTTTCAAATTTTTTTGCGATCTTATATCTTTTTTGTTTCCGAGGAAAAGTGGGAGAGTGAAAACTCAAGTTTGGATCTAAAAAAAAAACATTGAACATCCAAAATGGAAACGCACAAATGTTGAGAGAGATGCTTCCAAAAAGTATCTGTGATTTTAAAGGATAGGCAAAAAGTGGGTTGTTTGGCTCTGGTAAATATCATACCACTTGAGAATTTAATTTTTTCTACTCCCCCTAATTTTTGGATCATTAGGCCACTTGCATCCTCGACATGCTTGTGGTATGCATATCCACCACACTTAAAACATGTTAGGATCAGTTAGAAGTCTCTTTCCAATAAATTCGACCAAGCTATTATTAGGGGATTGTACTAGTGGAATTTCCCAAACATGGATTTTGGGGTTCATTTTTAGTGCATGAAATAATTTTCTTTTTATTATAGTTTTCAAATTTTTTTCCACACATGAACTCTGAAATTTTCATTTTGTTGCGATCTTATATCTTTTTTTTTTTCGAGGAAAAGTGGGAGAGTGAAAACTCATGTTTGGATCTGAAAATAAAAAATTTGGACATACAAAATGGAAACGCACAAATTCTGAGAGAGATACTTCCAAAAAGTATCTGTGATTTTTAAAGATAGGCAAAAAGTGGGTTGTTTGGCTCAGGTAAATATCCAACCACATGGGAATTTAATTTTTTCTACTCCCCTTAATTTTTGGATAATTTGGCCACTTGCATCCTCAACATGCTTGTGGCATGCATATCCACCACACTTAAAAATTGTTAGGATCAGTTAGAAGTCTCTTCCCATAAAATTCCACCAAGCTATTATTAGGGGGTTGTACTAGTGGAATTTCCCAAACATGGATTTTGGAGTTCATTTTTTGTGCGTGAAAAAATTTTCTTTTTATTATAGTTTTCAATTTTTTTTGCACACATGAACTCTAAAATTTTCATTTTGTTGCGATCTTATACTTCTTTTGTATACTAGGAAAAGTGGGAGACTCAAAACTCAAAGTTTGGATCTGAAAAAAAAAATTTGAACATGCAAAATGGAAACGCACATACGCTGAGAGAGATACTTCCAAAAAGTATCTGTGATTTTTAAGGATAGGGAAAAAGTAGGTTGTTTGGCTCAGGTAAATATCCAACCACTTGGGAATTTAATTTTTTCTACTCCTCCTAATTTTTGGATCATTAGGCCACTTCAACATGCTTGTGGCATGCATATCAGCCACACTTAAAACATGTTAGGATCAGTTAGAAGTCTCTTTCTTATAAAATTCCACCTAGCTATTATTAGGGTGTTCTACTGGTGGAATTTCCCAAACATGGATTTTGTCGTTCATTTTTAATGTGTGAAATAATTTTCTATTTACTATAGTTTTCTATTTTTTTGCACACATGAACTCTAAAATTTTCGTTTTGTTGCGATCTTATATCTTTTTTGTTTAGGAGGAAAAATGGGCGAGTGAAAACTTTATTTTTGTTATGAAAAAAAAAATTTGAACATCCAAAATGGAAACGCACAAATGCTGAGAGAGATTCTTCCAAAAAGTATCTGTGATAATTAGGGGTAGGGAAAAAGTGGGTAGTTTGACTCTGGTAATTATCCAACCACTTGAGAATTTAATTTTTTCTACTCCCCCTAATTTTTGGATCATTAGGCCACTTGCATCCTAAGCGTTCTTGTGGCATACATATCCACCGCACTTAAAACATATTAGGATCAGTTAGAAGTCTCTTTCCTATAAAATTCCACCAAGCTATTATTAGGGGGTTGTACTAGTGGAATTTCCCAAACATGGATTTTGTTGTTCATTTTTATTGCGTGAAATAATTTTCTATTTATTATAGTTTTCAAATTTTTTTGCTCATATGAACTCTGAAATTTTCATTTTGTTTCGATCTTATATCTTTTTTGTTTACGAGGAAAAGTGAGAGAGTGAAAACTGAGGTTTGGATCTGAAAAAAAAAATTTTTGAACATCCAAAATGGAAACGCCCAAATGCTGAGAGAGATACTTCCAAAAAGTTTCTGTGATTTTAAAGGATAGGCAAAAAGTGGGTTGTTTGGCTCTAGTAAATATCCAACCACTAGAGAATTTAATTTTTTGTACTCCCCCTAATTTTGGATCATTAGGCCACTTGCATCCTCAACATGCTTGTGGCATGCATATCCACCACACTTAAAACATGTTAGGATCAGTTAGAAGTCTCTTTCCTATAAAATTCCACCAAGCTATTATTAGGGGGTTGTACTAGTGCAATTTGCCAAACATGGATTTCGGAGTTCATTTTAGTGCGCAAATTAATTTTCTACTTATTAAAGTTTTCAAAAATTTTTGCACACATGAACTCTAAAGTTTTCATTTTGTTGCGATCTTATATCTTTTTTGTTTACGAGGAAAAATGGGAGAGTGAAAACTCAAGTTTGGAACTTAAAAAAAAAATTTGAACATCCAAAATGGAAATGCACAAATGCCGAGAGAGATAATTCCGAAAAGAATCTGTGATTTTTAAGGATAGGAAAAAAGTGGTTTATTTGGCTCTTGTAAATATCCAACCCCCTTGAGAATTTAATTTTTTCTACTCCCCCTAATTTTTGGATCATCAATGGTGACTTGCATCCTCAACATGCTTGTGGCATCTATATCCACCACACTAAAAACATATTAGGATTAGTTAGAAGTCTCTTTCCTATAAAATTCCACCAAGCTAATATTAGGGGGTTGTACTAGTGGAATTTCCCAAACAAGGATGTTGGAGTTCATTTTTAGTGCGTGAAATAATTTTCTATTTATTATAGTTTTCAAATTTTTTTGCACACATGAACTCTGAAATTTTCATTTTGTTGCGATCTTATATCTTCTTTGTTTACGAGGAAAAGTGGGAGAGTGAAAACTCAAGTTTGGATCTGAAAAAAAAAATTGAACATCCAAAATGGAGATGCACAAATACTGAGAAAGATAATTCCAAAAAGTATCTGTGATTTTTAAGGATAGGCAAAAAGAGGGTTGTTAGGCTCTGGTAAATATCAACCCACATGAGAATTTAATTTTATTCCCCCTAATTTTTGGATCATTAGGCCGCTTGCATCCTCAACATGCTTGTGGCATGCATATCCACCACACTTAAAACATGTTAGGATCAGTTAGAAATCTCTTTCCTATAAAATTCCACCAAGCTATTATTAGAGGGTTTTACTAGTGGAATTTCCCAAACATGGATTTTGGAGTTCAATTTTAGTGCATGAAATAATTTTCTATTTAATATAATTTTCTAATTTTTTTGCACACATGAGCTCTAAATTTTAATTTTGTTGCGATCTTATATCTTTTTTGTTTACGAGAAAAAATGGGAGAGTGAAAACTCAAGTTTGGACCTGAAAAAAAAAATTTGAACATCCAAAATAGAAATGCACAAATGCCGAGAGAGATAATTTCAAAAAGTATCTGTGATTTTTAAGGTTAGGAAAAAAGTGGGTTGTTTGGCTATTGTAAATATCCAACCCCCTTGAGAATTTAATTTTTTGTACTCCCCCTAATTTTTGGATCATCAATGGCGACTTGGATCCTCAACATGCTTGTGGCATCTATATCCACCACACTTAAAACATGTTAAGATCAGTTAGAAGTCTCTTTCCTATAAAATTCCACCAAGCTATTATTAGGGGGTTGTACTAGTGGAATTTCCCAAACATTGATTTTGGAGTTCATTTTTAATGCGTGAAATAATTTTCTATTTATTATAGTTTTCAAATTTTTTTGCACACATGAACTCTGAAATTTTCATTTTCTTGCAATCATATATCTTTTTTGTTTAGGAGGTAAAATGGACGAGTGAAAACTCAAGTTTGGATATGAAAAAAAAAATTTGAACATCCAAAATGGAAACGCACAAATGCTGAGAGAGATGCTTCCAAAAAGTATCTGTGATTTTCAAGGATAGGCAAAAAGTGGGTTGTTTGGCTCGGATAAATATCGAACCACTTGAGAATTTAATTTTTTCTACTCCCCCTAATTTTTGGATCATTAGGCCAATTGCATCCTCAGCATGCTTGTGGCATGCATATCCACCACACTTAAAACATGTTAGGATCAGTTAGAAGTCTCTTGCCTATAAAATTCCACCTAGCTATTATTAGGGGGTTGTACTAGTGGAATTTCCCAAACATGGATTTTGGAGTTCATTTTTAATGCGTGAAATAATTTTCTATTTATTATAGTTTTCAATTTTGTTTGCACACAAGAACTCTAAAAATTTCATTTTGTTGCGATCCTATATCTTTTTTGTTTACGAGGAAAAATGGGAGAGTGAAAACTCAAGTTTGGATCTGAAAAAAAAAATTGAACATCGAAAAGGAATTGTACAAATCCTGAGAGAGATACTTCCAAAAAGTATCTGTGATTTTTAAGGATAGGCAAAAAGTGGGTTGTTTGGCTCTGGTAAATATCATACCACTTGAGAATTTAATTTTTTCTACTCCCCCTAATTTTTGGATCATAAGGCCACTTGCATCCTCAACATGCTTGTGGTATGCATATCCACCACACTTAAAACATGTTAGGATCAGTTAGAAGTCTCTTTCCAATAAAATTCGACCAAGCTATTATCAGGGGGTTGTACTAGTGGAATTTCCCAAACATGGATTTTGGAGTTCATTTTTTGTGCATGAAATAATTTTCTTTTTATTATAGTTTTCAAATTTTTTTGCACACATGAACTCTGAAATTTTCATTTTGTTGCGATCTTATATCTTTTTTGTTTACGAGGAAAAGTGGGAGAGTGAAAACTCATGTTTGGATCTGAAAATAAAAAATTTGAACATCCAAAATGGAAACGCACAAATTCTGAGAGAGATACTTCCAAAATGTATCTGTGATTTTTAAGGATAGGCAAAAAGTGGGTTGTTTGGCTCTGGTAAATATCCAACCACTTGAGAATTTAATTTATCTACTCCCCCTAAATTTTGTATCATTAGGCTTCTTGCATCCTCAACATGTTTATGGCATACATATCCACCACACTTAAAACTTGTTAGGATCAGTTAGAAGTCTCTTTCCTAGAAAATTCCACCAAGTTATTATTTGGGGGTGGTACTAGTGAAGTTTCCCAAACATAGATTTTGGATTCATTTTTAGTGCGTGAAACAATTTTCTATTTATTATAGGTTTCAAATTTTTTTGCTCACATGAACTCTGAAATATTCATTTTGTTGCGATCTTAAATCTTTTTTGTTTACGAGGAAAAATGGGAGAGTGAAAACACAAGTTTTGATCTGAAAAAAAAAAATTTGAACATCCAAAAGAGAAATGCACAAATGTAGAGAGGGATACTTCCAAAAAGTATCTTTGATTTTTAAGGATAGGTAAAAAGTGGGTTGTTTGGCTCTTGTAAATATCCAACCCCCTTGAGAATTTAATTTTTTCTACTCCCCCTAATTTTTGGATCATCAATGGTGACTTGCATCCTCAACATGCTTGTGGCATCTATATCCACCACACTAAAAACATATTAGGATTAGTTAGAAGTCTCTTTCCTATAAAATTCCACCAAGCTAATATTAGGGGTTGTACTAGTGGAATTTCCCAAACAAGGATGTTGGAGTTCATTTTTAGTGCGTGAAATAATTTTCTATTTATTATAGTTTTCAAATTTTTTTGCACACATGAACTCTGAAATTTTCATTTTGTTGCGATCTTATATCTTTTTGGTTTACGAGAAAAAATGGGAGAGTGAAAACTCAAGTTTGGACCTGAAAAAAAAAATTGAACATCCAAAATGGAGATGCACAAATGCTGAGAAAGATAATTCCAAAAAGTATCTGTGATTTTTAAGGATAGGCAAAAAGAGGGTTGTTAGGCTCTGGTAAATATCAACCAACATGAGAATTTAATTTTATTCCCCCTAATTTTTGGATCATTAGGCCGCTTGCATCCTCAACATGCTTGTGGCATGCATATCCACCACACTTAAAACATGTTAGGATCAGTTAGAAATCTCTTTCCTATAAAATTCCACCAAGCTATTATTAGAGGGTTTTACTAGTGGAATTTCCCAAACATGGATTTTGGAGTTCAATTTTAGTGCATGAAATAATTTTCTATTTAATATAATTTTCTAATTTTTTTGCACACATGAGCTCTAAATTTTAATTTTGTTGCGATCTTATATCTTTTTGGTTTACGAGAAAAAATGGGAGAGTGAAAACTCAAGTTTGGACCTGAAAAAAAAAATTTGAACATCCAAAATAGAAATGCACAAATGCCGAGAGAGATAATTTCAAAAAGTATCTGTGATTTTTAAGGTTAGGAAAAAAGTGGGTTGTTTGGCTATTGTAAATATCCAACCCCCTTGAGAATTTAATTTTTTGTACTCCCCCTAATTTTTGGATCATCAATGGCGACTTGCATCCTCAACATGCTTGTGGCATCTATATCCACCACACTTAAAACATGTTAAGATCAGTTAGAATTCTCTTTCCTATAAAATTCCACCAAGCTATTATTAGGGGGTTGTACTAGTGGAATTTCCCAAACATTGATTTTGGAGTTCATTTTCAATGCGTGAAATAATTTTCTATTTATTATAGTTTTCAAATTTTTTTGCACACATGAACTCTGAAATTTTCATTTTCTTGCAATCATATATCTTTTTTGTTTAGGAGGTAAAATGGACGAGTGAATACTCAAGTTTGGATATGAAAAAAAAAAATTTGAACATCCAAAATGGAAACGCACAAATGCTGAGAGAGATGCTTCCAAAAAGTATCTGTGATTTTCAAGGATAGGCAAAAAGTGGGTTGTTTGGCTCGGATAAATATCGAACCACTTGAGAATTTAATTTTTTCTACTCCCCCTAATTTTTGGATCATTAGGCCAATTGCATCCTCAGCATGCTTGTGGCATGCATATCCACCACACTTAAAACATGTTAGGATCAGTTAGAAGTCTCTTTCCTATAAAATTCCACCTAGCTATTATTAGGGGGTTGTACTAGTGGAATTTCCCAAACATGGATTTTGGAGTTCATTTTTAATGCGTGAAATAATTTTCTATTTATTATAGTTTTCAATTTTGTTTGCACACAAGAACTCTAAAAATTTCATTTTGTTGCGATCCTATATCTTTTTTGTTTACGAGGAAAAATGGGAGAGTGAAAACTCAAGTTTGGATCTGAAAAAAAAATTGAACATCGAAAAGGAATTGTACAAATGCTGAGAGAGATACTTCCAAAAAGTATCTGTGATTTTTAAGGATAGGCTAAAAGTGGGTTGTTTGGCTCTGGTAAATATCATACCACTTGAGAATTTAATTTTTTCTACTCCCCCTAATTTTTGGATCATTAGGCCACTTGCATCCTCAACATGCTTGTGGTATGCATATCCACCACACTTAAAACATGTTAGGATCAGTTAGAAGTCTCTTTCCAATAAAATTCGACCAAGCTATTATCAGGGGGTTGTACTAGTGGAATTTCCCAAACATGGATTTTGGAGTTCATTTTTTGTGCATGAAATAATTTTCTTTTTATTATAGTTTTCAAATTTTTTTGCACACATGAACTCTGAAATTTTCATTTTGTTGCGATCTTATATCTTTTTTGTTTACGAGGAAAAGTGGGAGAGTGAAAACTCATGTTTGGATCTGAAAATAAAAAATTTGAACATCCAAAATGGAAACGCACAAATTCTGAGAGAGATACTTCCAAAATGTATCTGTGATTTTTAAGGATAGGCAAAAAGTGGGTTGTTTGGCTCTGGTAAATATCCAACCACTTGAGAATTTAATTTATCTACTCCCCCTAAATTTTGTATCATTAGGCTTCTTGCATCCTCAACATGTTTATGGCATGCATATCCACCACACTTAAAACTTGTTAGGATCAGTTAGAAGTCTCTTTCCTAGAAAATTCCACCAAGTTATTATTTGGGGGTGGTACTAGTGAAGTTTCCCAAACATAGATTTTGGATTCATTTTTAGTGCGTGAAACAATTTTCTATTTATTATAGGTTTCAAATTTTTTTGCTCACATGAACTCTGAAATATTCATTTTGTTGCGATCTTAAATCTTTTTTGTTTACGAGGAAAAATGGGAGAGTGAAAACACAAGTTTTGATCTGAAAAAAAAAAAATTTGAACATCCAAAAGAGAAATGCACAAATGTAGAGAGGGATACTTCCAAAAAGTATCTTTGATTTTTAAGGATAGGTAAAAAGTGGGTTGTTTGGCTCTGGTAAATCTCCAACCACATGGAATTTAATTTTTTCTACTCCCCTTAATTTTTGTATAATTTGGCCACATGCATCCTCAACATGCTTGTGGCATGCATATCCACCACACTTAAAAATTGTTAGGATCAGTTAGAAGTCTCTTCCCATAGAATTCCACCAAGCTATTATTAGGGGGTTGTGCTAGTGGAATTTCCCAAACATGGATTTTGGAGTTCATTTTTTGTGCGTGAAATAATTTTCTATTTGTTATAGTTTTCAAATTTTTTTGCACACAGTTGCGATCTTATACCTTTTTTGTATACTAGGAAAAGTGGGAGACTGAAAACTCAAGTTTGGATCTGAAAAACAAAAATTTGAACATGCAAAATGGAATCGCACATACGCTGAAAGAGATACTTCCAAAAAGTATCTGTGATTTTTAAGGATAGGGACAAAGTGGGTTGTTTGGCTCTGGTAAATATCCAACCACTTGGGAATTTAATTTTTTCTACTCCCCCTAATTTTTGGATCATTGGGCCACTTGCATCCTCAACATGCTTGTGGCATGCATATCCGCCACACTTAAAAAATGTTAGGATCAGTTAGAAGTCTCTTTCTTATAAAACTCCACCAAGCTATTATTAGGGGGTTCTACTGGTGGAATTTCCCAAACATGGATTTTGTCGTTCATTTTTAATGCGTGAAATAATTTTCTATTTATTATAGTTTTCAATTTTTTTGCACACATGAACTCTGAAATTTTCGTTTTGTTGCGATCTTATATCTTTTTTGTTTACGAGGAAAAATGGGCGAGTGAAAACTTAATTTTTGTGATGAAAACAAATTTGAACATCCAAAATGGAAACGCACAAATGCAGAGAGAGATTCTTCCAAAAAGTATCTGTGATTTTTAGGGGTAGGGAAAAAGTGGGTAGTTTGACTCTGGTAATTATCCAACCACTTGAGAATTTAATTTTTTCTACTCTCCCTAATTTTTGGATCATTAGGCCACTTGGATCCTCAGCATGCTTGTGTCATGCATATCCACCACACTTAAAACATGTTATGATCAGTTAGAAGTCTCTTTCCTATCAAATTCCACCAGGCTATTATTAGGGGGTTGTACTAGTGGAATTTCCCAAACATGGATTTTGGAGTTCAATTTTAATGCGTGAAATAATTTTCTAATTATTATAGTTTTCTTATTTTTTTTGCACACATGAACTCTAAAATTTTCATTTTGTTGCTATCTTATATCTTTTTTGTTTATGAGGAAAAATGGAAGAGTGAGAACTCAAGTTTGGTTCTGAAAAAAAAAAATTGAACATCCATAACGGAAACGCACAAATGCTGAGAGAGATACTTCTAAAAAGTATATGCGATTTTTAGGGATACGCAGAAAGTGGGTTGTTTGGCTCATGTAAATATCCAACCACTTGAGAATTTAATTTTTTCTACTCCCCCTAATTTTTGGATCATTAGGCCACTTGCATCCTCAACCTGCTTGTGGCATGCATGTCCACCACACTTAAAACATGTTAGGATCAGTTAGAAGTCGCTTTCCTATAAAATTCCACCAAGCTATTATTGCGGGTTTGTACTAGTGGAATTTTCCAAACATGGATTTTGGAGTTCATTTTTAGTGCGTGAAATAATTTTCTATTTTTTGTTATAGTTTATAGATATTTTTGCACACATGAACTCTAAAATTTTCATTTTGTTGCGATCTTATATCTTTTTTGTTTACGAGGAAAAAAAGGAGAGTGAAAACTCAAGTTTGGATCTGAAAAAAAAAATTTTGAACATGGAAAATGGAAATGCACAAATTCTGAGAGAGATACTTCCAAAAAGTATCGGTGATTTTTAGGGATAGCCAAAAAGTGGGTTGTTTGACTCTGGTAAATATCCAACCACTTGAGAATTTAATTTTTTCTACTCCCCCTAATTTTTTGATCATTAGGCCACTTGCATCCTCAACATGCTTGTGGCTTGCATATCCACCACACTTAAAACATGTTAGGATCAGTTAGAAGTCTCTTTCCTATAAAATTTCACCAAGCTATTATTAGGGGGTTGTGCTAGTGGAATTTCCCAAACATTGATTTTGGATTCATTTTTAATGCGTGAAACAATTTTCTATTTTTTATAGGTTTCAAATTTTTTTGCGATCTTATATCTTTTTGTTTCTGAGGAAAAGTGGGAGAGTGCAAACTCAAGTTTGGATCTAAAAAAAAAAACATCGAACATCCAAAATAGAAACACACAAATGTTGAGAGAGATGCTTCCAAAAAGTATCTGTGATATTTAGGGGTTGGGAAAAAGTGGGTAGTTTGACTCTGGTAATTATCCAACCACTTGAGAATTGAATTTTTTCTACTCCCCCTAATTTTTGGATCATTAGGCCACTTGCATCCTAAGCGTTCTTGTGGCATACATATCCACCACACTTAAAACATGTTAGGATCAGTTAGAAGTCTCTTTCCTATAAAATTCCACCAAGCTATTATTAGGGGGTTGTACTAGTGGGATTTCCCAAACATGAATTTTGGAGTTCATTTTTAATGCGTGAAATAATTTTCTATTTATTATAGTTTTCCAATTTTTTTGGACACATGAACTCTGAAATTTTCAGTTTGTTGCGATCTTATATCTTTTTTGTTTACGAGGAAAAATGGGAGAGTGAAAACTCAAGTTTGGATCTGAAAAAAAAAATTTGAACATCCAAAATGGAAACGCACAAATGCTGAGAGAGATACTTCCAAAAAGTATCTGTGATTTTTAAGGATAGGTAAAAAGTGGGTTGTTTGTCTCTGGTAAATATCCAACCACTTGAGAATTTAATTTTTTCTACTCCCCCTAATTTTTGGATCATTAGGCAACTTGCATCCTCAACATGCTTGTGGCATATATATCCACCACACTTAAAACATGTTAGGATCAGTTAGAAGTCTCTTTCCTATAAAATTCCACCAAGCTATTATTAGGGGGTTGTACTAGTGGAATTTTCCAAACATGGATATTGCAGTTCATTTTTAGTGCGTGAAACAATTTTCTCTTTATTATAGGTTTTAAATTTTTTTGCACACATGAACCTTGAAATTTTCATTTTGTTGCGAACTTAAATCTTTGTTGTTTACGTGGAAAAGTGGGAGAGTGAAAACTCAAGTTTGGATCTGAAAAAATAAATTTGAACATCCAAAATGGAAACGCACAAATGCTGAGAGAGATACTTCCAAAAAGTATATGTGATTTTTAAGGATAGAAAAAAAGTGGGTTGTTTGGATCTGGTAAATATCCAACCCCTTGAGAATTTAAGTTTTTCTACTCCCCCTAATTTTTGGATCATTAGGCCACTTGCATCCCCAACATGCTTTTGGCATACATATCCACCACACTTAAAACATGTTAGGATCAGTAAGAAGTCTCTTTCCTATAAAATTCCACAAAGCTATTATTAGGGGGTTGTACTAGTGGAATTTCCCAAACTTGGATTTTGTTGTTCATTTTTATTGCGTGAAATAATTTTCTATTTATTATAGTTTTCAAATTTTTTTGCACACATGAACTCTGAAATTTTCATTTTGTTGCGATCTTAAATCTTTTTTATTTACGAGGAAAAATGGAAGAGTAAAAACTCAAGTTTTGATCTGAAAAAAAAAATTTTGAAGTTCCAAAATGGAAACGCACAAATGTTGAGAGAGATACTGCCAAAAAGTATCTGTGATTTTCAAGGATAGGTAAAAAGAAGGTAGTTTGGCTCTGGTAAATATCCAACAACTTGAGAATTTAATTTTTTTGACTCCCCTTATTTTTTGGATCATTAGGCCACTTGCATCCTCAACATGCTTGTGGCATGCATATCCACCACACTTAACACATGTTAGGATCAGTTAGAAGTCTCTTTCCTATAAAATTCCACCAAGTTATTATTAGGGGGATGTACTAGTGGAATTTCCCAAACATGGATTTTGGAGTTCATTTTTAGTGCGTGAAATAATTTTCTATTTATTATAGTTTTCAAATTTGTTTGCACACATGAACTCTGAAATTTTCATTTTGCTGCGATCTTATATCTTTTTTGTTTATGAGGAAAAGTGGGAGAGTGAAAACTCAAGTTTGGATATGAAAAAAAAAAATTTGAACATCCTAAATGTAAACGCACAAATGCTGAGAGAGATACTTCCAAAAAGTATCTGCGATTTTTAAGAATAGGGAAAAAGTGGGTTGTTTGGCTCTGGTAAATAGCCAACTACGTCAGAATTTAATTTTTTCTACTTCCCCTAATTTTTGGATCATTACGCCAGTTGCATCCTCAACATGATTGTGGCATGTATATCCACCACACTTAAAACAAGTTAGGATCAGTTAAAAGACTCTTTCCTGTAAAATTCCACCAAGCTATTATTGCGGGGTTGTACTAGTGGAATTTTCCAAACATGGATTTTGGAGTTCATTTTTAGTGCGTGAAATAATTTTCTATTTATAATAGTTTTCAAATTTTTTTGCACACGTGAACTCTGAAATTTTCATTTTGATGCGATCATATATCTTTTTTGTTTACAAGGAAAAGTGGTACAGTGAAAACTCAAGTTTGGATCTGAAAAAAAAAAAATTTGAACATCGAAAATGGAAACGCACAAATTCTGAGAGAGATACTTCCAAAAAGTATCGGTGATTTTTAAGGATAGCCAAAAAGTGGGTTGTTTGGCTCTGGTAAATATCCAACCACTTGAGAAATTAATTTTTTCTACTCCCCCTAATTTTTGGATCATTAGGCCACTTGCATCCTCAACATGCTTGTGGCATGCATATCCACCACACTAAAAACATGTTAGGATCAGTTAGAAGTTTCTTTCCTATAAAATTCCACCAAGATATTATTAGGGGGTTGTGCTAGTGGAATTTCCCAAACATTGATTTTGGATTCATTTTTAATGCGTGAAACAATTTTCTATTTTTTATAGGTTTCAAATTTTTTTGCACACAAGAACTCTGAAATTTTCATTTTTTCCGATCTTATATCTTTTTTGTTTCCGAGGAAAAGTGGGAGAGTGAAAACTCAAGTTTGGATCTGAAAAAAAAAACATTGAACATCCAAATTGGAAACGCAAAAATGTTGAGAGAGATGCTTCCAAAAAGTATCTGTGATTTTAAAGGATAGGCAAAAAGTGGGTTGTTTGGCTCTGGTAATTATCCAACCACTTTAGAATTTAATTTTTTCTACTCCCCCTAATTTTTGGATCATTAGGCCACTTGCATCCTAAGCGTTCTTGTGGCATACATATCCACCACACTTAAAACATGTTAGGATCATTTAGAAGTCTCTTTCCTATAAAATTCCACCAAGCTATTATTAGGGGGTTGTACAAGTGGAATTTCCCAAACATAGATTTTGGAGTTCATTTTTAATGTGTGAAATAATTTTCTATTTATTATAGTTTTCAATTTTTTTTACGCACATGAACTCTGAAATTTTCATTTTGTTGCGATCTTGTATCTTTTTTCTTTACGAGGAAAAATGGGCGAGTGAAAACTCATGTTTGGATCTAAAAAAAAAAATTGCACATCCAAAATGGAAACGCACAAATGCTGAGAGAGATACTTCCAAAAAGTATCTGTGATTTTTAAGGACAGGCAAAAAGTGGGTTGTTTGGGTCTGGTTAATATCCTACCACTTGAGAATTTAATTTTTTCTACTCCCCCTAATTTTTGGATCATTGGGCCACATGCATGCTCAACATGCTTGTGGCATGCATATCCACCACACTTAAAACATGTTAGGATCAGTTAGAAGTCACTTTCATATAAAATTCCACCAAGCTATTAATAGGGGGTTGTACTAGTGGAATTTCCCAAACATGGATTTTGGAGTTCAGTTTTAGAGCGTGAAATAATTTTCTATTTATTCTAGTTTTCAAATTGTTTTGCACACAAGAACTCTGAAATTTTTATTTTGTTGCGATCTTACATCTTTTTTGTTTACGAAGAAAAGTGGGAGAGTGAAAACTCAAGGTTGGATCTGAAAAAAAAACATTGAACATCCAAAATGGAAACGCACAAATGTTGAGAGTGATGCTTCCAAAAAGTATCTGTGATTTTAAAGGATAGGCAAAAAGTGGGTTGTTTGGCTCTGGTAATTATCCAACCACTTTAGAATTTAATTTTTTCTACTGCCCCTAATTTTTGGATCATTAGGCCACTTGCATCCTAAGCGTTCTTGTGGCATACATATCCACCACACTTAAAACATGTTAGGATCAGTTAGAAGTCTCTTTCCTATAAAATTCCACCAAGCTATTATTAGGGGGTTGTACTTGTGGAATTTCCCAAACATACATTTTGGAGTTCATTTTTAATGTGTGAAATAACTTTCTATTTATTATAATTTTCAATTTTTTTTGCACACATGAACTCTGAAATTTTCATTTTGTTGCGATCTTATATCTTTTTTCTTTACGAGGAAAAATGGGCGAGGGAAAACTCAAGTTTGGATCTGAAAAAAAAAAAAATTTGCACATCCAAAATGGAAACGCACAAATGCTGAGAGAGATACTTCCAAAAAGTATCTGTGATTTTTAAGGATAGGCAAAAAGTGGGTTGTTTGGGTCTGGTAAATATCCTACCACTTGAGAATTTAATTTTTTCTACTCCCCCTAATTTTTGGATCATTAGGCCACTTGCATGCTCAACATGCTTGTGGCATGCATATCCACCACACTTAAAACATGTTAGGATCAGTTAGAAGTCTCTTTCATATAAAATTCCACCAAGCTATTAATAGGGGGTTGTACTAGTGGAATTTCCCAAACATGGATTTTGGAGTTCAGTTTTAGAGCGTGAAATAATTTTCTATTTATTCTAGTTTTCAAATTGTTTTGCACACAAGAACACTGAAATTTTTATTTTGTTGCGATCTTACATCTTTTTTGTTTACGAAGAAAAGTGGGAGAGTGAAAACTCAAGTTTGGATCTGAAAAAAAAATTTGAACATTCAAAATGGAACCAAACAAATGATGAGAGAGATACTTTCACAAAGTATCTGTGATTTTTGAGCAGAGGCAAAAAGTGGGTTGTTTGGCTCTGGTAAATAACCAACCACTTGATAATTTAATTTTTTCTTCTCCCCCTAATTTTTCGATCATTAGGCCACTTGCAACCTCAACATGCTTGTGGCATGCATATCGACCACACTTAAAATATGTTAGGATCAGTTAGAAGTCTCTTTCTTATAAAATTCCACCAAGCTATAATTTGGGGGTTGTACTAGTTGAATTTCCCAAACATGGATTTTGGAGTTCATTTTTAGTGCGTGAAACAATTTTATATTTATAATAGGTTTCAAAATTTTTCGCACACATGTACTCTGAAATTTTCATTTGGTTGCGATCTTAAATCTTTTTTGTTTACGAGAAAAAATGGGAGAGTGAAAACTCAAGTTTTGATCTGAAACAAAAAAATTTGAACATCCAAAATGGAAACGCACAAATGTAGAGAGAGATACTACCAAAAAGTATCTGTGATTTTTAAGGATTGGTAAAAAGTGGGTTGTATGGCTCAGGTAAATATCCAACCACTATAGAATTTAATTTTTTCGACTCCCCCTAATTTTTGGATCATTAGGCGACTTTCATCCTCAACATGCTTGTGTCATGCATATCCACCATACATAAAACATGTTAGGATAAGTTAGAAGTCTCTTTCCTATAAAATTCCACCAACCTATTATTTGGGGGGTGTGCTACTGGAATTTCCCAAACCTGGATTTTGGAGTTCATTTTTAGTGTGTGAAATAATTTTCAATTTATTATAGTTCTCAAATTTTATTGCACACATGAACTCTGAAATTTTAATTTTGTTGAGATCTTATATCTTTTTTGTTTACGAGGAAAAGTGGGAGAGTGAAATCTCAAGTTTGGATCTGAAAAAAAAAATTTGAACATCCAAAATGGAAACGCACAAATGCTGAGAGTGATACTTCCAAAAAGTATCTGTGATTTTTAAGGATAGGCAAAAAGTAGGTTGTTTGGCTCTGGTAAATATCCAACCACTTGAGAATTTAATTTTTTCTACTCCACCTAATTTTTGGACCATTAGGCCACTTGCATCCTCAACATGCTTGTGGCATGCATATCCACCACACTTAAAAATGTTAGGATCAGTTAGAAGTCTCTTTCCTATAAAATTCACCCAAGCTATTATTAGGGGGTTGTACTTATGGAGTTTCCCCAACATGGATTTTGGAGTTCATTTTTAATGCGAGAAATAATTTTCTATTTATTATAGTTTTCAAAATTTTTTGCACACATGAACTCTGAAATTTTCATTTTGTTGCGATCTTATATTTTTTTTGTTTACGAGGAAAAAACGGCGAGTGAAAACTCAAGTTTGGATCTGAAAAAAAAAATTTGAACATCCAAATTGGAAATGCACAAATGCTGAGAGAGATACTTTCAAAAAGTATATATGATTTTTATGGAGAGGGAGAAAGTGGGTTGTTTTGCACTGGTAATTATCCAACCACTTGAGAATTTAATTTTTTCTACTCCGCCTAATTTTTGGACCATTAGGCCACTTGCATCCTCAACATGCTTGTGGCATGCATATCCACCACACTTAAAAATGTTAGGATCAGTTAGAAGTCTCTTTCCTATAAAATTCACCCAAGCTATTATTAGGGGGTTGTACTTACGGAGTTTCCCCAACATGGATTTTGGAGTTCATTTTTAATGCGAGAAATAATTTTCTATTTATTATAGTTTTCAAAATTTTTTGCACACATGAACTCTGAAATTTTCATTTTGTTGCGATCTTATATTTTTTTTGTTTACGAGGAAAAAACGGCGAGTGAAAACTCAAGTTTGGATCTGAAAAAAAAAATTTGAACATCCAAATTGGAAATGCACAAATGCTGAGAGAGATACTTTCAAAAAGTATATATGATTTTTATGGAGAGGGAGAAAGTGGGTTGTTTTGCACTGGTAATTATCCAACCACTTGAGAATTTAATTTTTTCTACTCTCCCTAATTTTTGGATCATTAGGCCACTTGCATCCTCAACATGCTTGTGGCATGCATATCCACCACACTTAAAACATGTTCGGATCAGTTAGAAGTCTCTTTCCTATAAAATTCCACCAAGCTATTATTATTAGGGGGTTGTACTAGTAGAATTTCCCAAACATGGATTTTGAAGTTCATTTTTAGTGCGTGAAATAATTTTCTATTTATTATAGTTTTCAAATTTTTTTGCTCACATGAACTCTTAAATTTTCATTTTGTTGCGATCTTATATCTTTTTTGTTTACGAGGAAAAGTCAGAGAGTGAAAACTCAGGTTTGGATCTGAAAAAAAAAAATTTTGAACATCCAAAATGGAAACGCCCAAATGCTCAGAGAGATACTTCCAAAAAGTTTTTGTGATTTTAAAGGATAGGCAAAAAGTGGGTTGTTTGGCTCTAGTAATTATCCAACCACTTGAGAATTTAATTTTTTGTACTCCCCCTAATTTTGGATCATTAGGCCACTTGCATCCTCAACATGCTTTTGGCATGCATATCCACCACACTTAAAACATGTTAGGATCAGTTAGAAGTCTCTTTCCTATAAAATTCCACCAGGCTATTATTAGGGGTTTGTACTAGTGGAATTTCCCAAACATGGATTTTGGAGTTCAATTTTAATGCGTGAAATAATTTTCTATTTATTATAGTTTTCTTATTTTTTTGCACACATGAACTCCAAAATTTTCATTTTGTTGCTATCTTATATCTTTTTTTTTTACGAGGAAAAATGGAAGAGTGAAAACTCAAATTTGGTTCAGGAAAAAAAAAATTGAACATCCAAAACGGAAACGCACAAATACTGACAGAGATACTTCCAAAAAGTATATGCGATTTTTAGGGATAGGCAGAAAGTGGGTTGTTTGGCTCATGTAAATATCCAACCACTTGAGACTTTAATTTTTTCTACTCCCCCTAATTTTTGGATCATTCGGCCACTTGCATCCTCAACCTGCTTGTGGCTTGCATATCCACCACACTTAAAACATGTTAGGATCAGTCAGAAGTCGCTTTCCTATAAAATTCCACCAAGCTATTATTGCGGGGTTGTACTAGTGGAATTTTCCAAACATGGATTTTGGAGTTCATTTTTAGTGCGTGAAATAATTTTCTATTTATAATAGTTTTCAAATTTTTTAGCACACGTGAACTCTAAAATTTTCATTTTCATGCGATCATATATCTTTTTTATTTACAAGGAAAAGTGGTACAGTGAAAACTCAAGTTTGGATATGAAAAAAAAAATTTTTGAACATAGAAAATGGAAACGCACAAATTCTGAGAGAGATACTTCCAAAAAGAATCGGTGATTTTTAAGGATAGCCAAAAAGTGGGTTGTTTGGCTCTGGTAAATCTCCAACCACTTGAGAATTTAATTTTTTTCTACTCCCCCTAATTTTTTGATCATTAGGCCACTTGCATCCTCAACATGCTTGTGGCATGCATATCCACCACACTTAAAACATGTTAGGATCAGTTAGAAGTCTCTTTCCTACAAAATTCCACCAAGCTATTATTAGGGGGTTGTGCTAGTGGAATTTCCCAAACATTGATTTTGGATTCATTTTTAATGTGTGAAATAATTTTCTTTTTTTTATAGGTTTCAAATTTTTTTGCACACAAGAACTCTGAAATTTTCATTTTTTTGTAATCTTACATCTTTTCTGTTTCCGTGGAAAAGTGGGAGAGTGAAAACTCATGTTTGGATCTGAAAATAAAAAATTTGAACATCCAAAATGGAAACGCACAAATTCTGAGAGAGATACTTCCAAAAAGTATATGTGATTTTTAAGGATAGGCAAAAAGTGGGTTGTTTGGCTCTGGTAAATATCCAACCACTTGAGAATTTAATTTATCTACTCCCCCTAAATTTTGCATCATTAGGCCACTTGCATCCTAAACATGTTTATGGCATGCATATCCACCACACTTAAAACTTGTTAGGATCAGTTAGAAGTCTCTTTCCTAGAAAATTCCACCAAGTTATTATTTGGGGGTTGTACTAGTGAAATTTCCCAAACATGGATGTTGGATTCATTTTTAGTGCGCGAAACAATTTTCTATTTATTATAGGTTTCAAATTTTTTTGCTCACATGAACACTGAAATATTCATTTTGTTGCGATCTTAAATCTTTTTTGTTTACGAGGAAAAATGGGAGAGTGAAAACACAAGTTTTGATCTAAAAGAAAAAATTTGAACGTCCAAAATGGAAATGCACAAATGCTGAGAGGGATACTTCCAAAAAGTATCTTTGATTTTTAAGGATAGGTAAAAAGTGGGTTGGTTGGCTCTCGTAAATATCCAACCACTTGGGAATTTAATTTTTTCTACTCCCCTTAATTTTTGGATAATTTGGCCACTTGCATCCTCAACATGCTTGTGGCATGCATATCCAGCATACTTAAAAATTGTTAGGATCAGTTAGAAGTCGCTTCCCATAAAATTCCACCAAACTTTTATTAGGGGGTGTACTACTGGAATTTCTCAAATATGGATTTTGGAGTTCATTTTTCGTGCGTGAAATAATTTTCTATTTATTATAGTTTTCAAATATTTTTGCACACATGAACTCTAAATTTTCATTTTGTTGCGATCTTATACCTTTTTTGTATACTAGGAAAAGTGGGAGAGTGAAAACTCAAGTTTGGATCTGAAAAAAAAAATTTGAACATGCAATATGGAAACGCACATACGCTCAGAGAAATACTTCCAAAAAGTATCTGTGATTTTTAAGGATAGGGAAAAAGTGGGTTGTTTGGCTGTGGTAAATATCCAACCACTTTGGAATTTAATTTTTTCTACTCCCCCTAATTTTTGGATCATTAGGCCACTTGCATCCTCAACATGCTTGTGGCATGCATATCCGCCTCACTTAAAACATGTTAGGATCAGTTAGAAGTATCTTTCTTATAAAATTCCACCAAGCTATTATTAGGGGGTTCTACTGGTGGAATTTCCCAAACATGGATTTTATCGTTCATTTTTAATGCATGAAATAATTTTCTATTTATTATAGTTTTCAATTTTTTTGCACACATGAACTCTAAAATTTTCGTTTTGTTGCGATCTTATATCTTTTTTGTTTACGAGGAAAAATGGGAGAGTGAAAACTTAATTTTTGTTATGAAAAAAAAAAAATTGAACATCCAAAATGAAAACGCACAAATGCTGTGAGAGATTCTTCCAAAAAGTATCTATGATTTTTAGGGGTAGGGAAAAAGTGGGTAGTATGACTCTGGTAATTATCCAACCACTTGAGAATTTAATTTTTTCTACTCCCCCTATTTTTTGGATCATTAGGCCACTTGCATCCTCAGCATGCTTGTGGCATGCATATCCACCACACTTAAAACATGTTATGATCAGTTAGAAGTCTCTTTCCTATGAAATTCCACCAGGCTATTATTAGGGGGTTGTACTAGTGGAATTTCCCAAACATGGATTTTGGAGTTCAATTTTAATGCGTGAAATAATTTTTTATTTATTATAGTTTTCTTATTTTTTTGCACACATGAACTCCAAAATTTTCATTTTGTTGCTATCTTATATCTTTTTTTTTTTACGAGGAAAAATGGAAGAGTGAAAACTCAAATTTGGTTCAGGAAAAAAAAAATTGAACATCCAAAACGGAAACGCACAAATACTGACAGAGATACTTCAAAAAAATATATGCGATTATTAGGGATAGGCAGAAAGTGGGTTGTTTGGCTCATGTAAATATCCAACCACTTGAGACTTTAATTTTTTCTACTCCCCCTAATTTTTGGATCATTCGGCCACTTGCATCCTCAACCTGCTTGTGGCTTGCATATCCACCACACTTAAAACATGTTAGGATCAGTCAGAAGTCGCTTTCCTGTAAAATTCCACCAAGCTATTATTGCGGGGTTGTACTAGTGGAATTTTCCAAACATGGATTTTGGAGTTCATTTTTAGTGCGTGAAATAATTTTCTATTTATAATAGTTTTCAAATTTTTTTGCACACGTGAACTCTAAAATTTTCATTTTGATGCGATCATATATCTTTTTTGTTTACAAGGAAAAGTGGTACAGTGAAAACTCAAGTTTGGATATGAAAAAAAAAATTTTTGAACATAGAAAATGGAAACGCACAAATTCTGAGAGAGATACTTCCAAAAAGAATCGGTGATTTTTAAGGATAGCCAAAAAGTGGGTTGTTTGGCTCTGGTAAATCTCCAACCACTTGAGAATTTAATTTTTTTCTACTCCCCCTAATTTTTTGATCATTAGGCCACTTGCATCCTCAACATGCTTGTGGCATGCATATCCACCACACTTAAAACATGTTAGGATCAGTTAGAAGTCTCTTTCCTACAAAATTCCACCAAGCTATTATTAGGGGGTTGTGCTAGTGGAATTTCCCAAACATTGATTTTGGATTCATTTTTAATGCGTGAAATAATTTTCTTTTTTTTATAGGTTTCAAATTTTTTTGCACACAAGAACTCTGAAATTTTCATTTTTTTGTAATCTTACATCTTTTCTGTTTCCGTGGAAAAGTGGGAGAGTGAAAACTCAAGTTTGGATCTGAAAAAAAAAACATTGAACATCCAAAATGGAAACGCACAAATGTTGAGAGAGATGCTTCCAAAAAGTAACTGTGATTTTAAAGGATAGGCAAAAAGTGGGTTGTTTGGCTCTGGTAATTATCCAACCACTTTAGAATTTAATTTTTTCTACTCCCCCTAATTTTTGGATCATTAGGCCACTTGCATCCTAAGCGTTCTTGTGGCATACATATCCACCAAAGTTAAAACATGTTAGGATCAGTTAGAAGTCTCTTTCCTATAAAATTCCACCAAGCTATTATTAGGGGGTTGTACTAGTGGGATTTCCCAAACATGGATTTTGGAGTTCATTTTTAATGCGTGAAATAATTTTCTATTTATTATAGTTTTCCAATTTTTTTGGACACATGAACTCTGAAATTTTCATTTTGTTGTGATCTTAAATCTTTTTAGTTTACGAGGAAAAATGGAAGAGTGAAAACTCAAGTTTTGATCTGAAAAAAAAAAATTTTGAAGTTCGAAAATGGAAACGCACAAATGTTGAGAGAGATACTGCCAAAAAGTATATGTGATTTTCAAGGATAGGTAAAAAGAGGGTTGTTTGGCTCTGGTAAATATCCAACAACTTGAGAATTTAATTTTTTTGACTCCCCTTAATTTTTGGATCATTAGGCCACTTGCATCCTCAACATGCTTGCGGCATGCATATCCACCACACTTAACAAATGTTAGGATCAGTTAGAAGTCTCTTTCCTATAAAATTCCACCAAGTTATTATTAGGCGGATGTACTAGTGGAATTTCCCAAACATGGATTTTGGAGTTCATTTTTAGTGCGTGAAATAATTTTCTATTTATTATAGATTTCAAATTTGTTTGCACACATGAACTCCGAAATTTTCATTTTGCTGCGATCTTATATCTTTTTTGTTTATGAGGAAAAGTGGGAGAGAGAAAACTCAAGTTTGGATCTGAAAAAAAAATTTGAACATCCTAAATGGAAACGCACAAATACTAAGAGAGATGTTTCCAAAAAGTATCTGTGATTTTTAAGGATAGGCAAAAAGTGGGTTGTTTGGCTCTGGTAAATATCCAACCACTTGAGAATTAAATTTTTTCGACTCCCCCTATTTTTTGGATCATTAGGCCACTTGCATCCTCAGCATGCTTGTGGCATGCATATCCACCACACTTAAAAACATGTTATGATCAGTTAGAAGTCTCTTTCCTATCAAATTCCACCAGGCTATTATTAGGGGTTTGTACTAGTGGAATTTCCCAAACATGGATTTTGGAGTTCAATTTTAATGCGTGAAATAATTTTCTATTTATTATAGCTTTCAAATTTTTTTCCACACATGAACTCTGAAATTTTCATTTTGTTGCGATCTTATATCTTTTTTGTTTACGTGCAAAAGTGGGAGAGTGAAAACTCAAGTTTGGTTCTGAAAAAAAAAATTTGAACATCCAAAATGGAAATGCACAAATGCTGAGAGAGATACTTCCAAAAAGTATCTGTGATTTTAAAGGATAGGAAAAAAGTGGGTTGTTTGGCTCTGGTAATTATCCAACCACTTTAGAATTTAATTTTTTCTACTCCCCCTAATTTTTGGATCATTAGGCCACTTGCATCCTAAGCGTTCTTGTGGCATACATATCCACCACACTTAAAACATGTTAGGATCATTTAGAAGTCTCTTTCCTATAAAATTCCACCAAGCTATTATTAGGGGGTTGTACAAGTGGAATTTCCCAAACATAGATTTTGGAGTTCATTTTTAATGTGTGAAATAATTTTCTATTTATTATAGTTTTCAATTTTTTTTACGCACATGAACTCTGAAATTTTCATTTTGTTGCGATCTTATATCTTTTTTCTTTACGAGGAAAAATGGGCGAGTGAAAACTCATGTTTGGATCTAAAAAAAAAATTTGCACATCCAAAATGGAAACGCACAAATTCTGAGAGAGATACTTCCAAAAAGTATATGTGATTTTTAAGGATAGGCAAAAAGTGGGTTGTTTGGCTCTGGTAAATATCCAACCACTTGAGAATTTAATTTATCTACTCCCCCTAAATTTTGCATCATTAGGCCACTTGCATCCTAAACATGTTTATGGCATGCATATCCACCACACTTAAAACTTGTTAGGATCAGTTAGAAGTCTCTTTCCTAGAAAATTCCACCAAGTTATTATTTGGGGGTTGTACTAGTGAAATTTCCCAAACATGGATGTTGGATTCATTTTTAGTGCGCGAAACAATTTTCTATTTATTATAGGTTTCAAATTTTTTTGCTCACATGAACACTGAAATATTCATTTTGTTGCGATCTTAAATCTTTTTTGTTTACGAGGAAAAATGGGAGAGTGAAAACACAAGTTTTGATCTAAAAGAAAAAATTTGAACGTCCAAAATGGAAATGCACAAATGCTGAGAGGGATACTTCCAAAAAGTATCTTTGATTTTTAAGGATAGGTAAAAAGTGGGTTGTTTGGCTCTCGTAAATATCCAACCACTTGGGAATTTAATTTTTTCTACTCCCCTTAATTTTTGGATAATTTGGCCACTTGCATCCTCAACATGCTTGTGGCATGCATATCCAGCACACTTAAAAATTGTTAGGATCAGTTAGAAGTCTCTTCCCATAAAATTCCACCAAACTATTATTAGGGGGTGTACTAGCGGAATTTCTCAAATATGGATTTTGGAGTTCATTTTTCGTGCGTGAAATAATTTTCTATTTATTATAGTTTTCAAATATTTTTGCACACATGAACTCTAAATTTTCATTTTGTTGCGATCTTATACCTTTTTTGTATACTAGGAAAAGTGGGAGAGTGAAAACTCAAGTTTGGATCTGAAAAAAAAAATTTGAACATGCAATATGGAAACGCACATACGCTCAGAGAAATACTTCCAAAAAGTATCTGTGATTTTTAAGGATAGGGAAAAAGTGGGTTGTTTGGCTGTGGTAAATATCCAACCACTTTGGAATTTAATTTTTTCTACTCCCTGTAATTTTTGGATAATTAGGCCACTTGCATCCTCAACATGCTTGTGGCATGCATATCCGCCACACTTAAAACATGTTAGGATCAGTTAGAAGTATCTTTCTTATAAAATTCCACCAAGCTATTATTAGGGGGTTCTACTGGTGGAATTTCCCAAACATGGATTTTATCGTTCATTTTTAATGCATGAAATAATTTTCTATTTATTATAGTTTTCAATTTTTTTGCACACATGAACTCTAAAATTTTCGTTTTGTTGCGATCTTATATCTTTTTTGTTTACGAGGAAAAATGGGAGAGTGAAAACTTAATTTTTGTTATGAAAAAAAAAAATTGAACATCCAAAATGAAAACGCACAAATGCTGTGAGAGATTCTTCCAAAAAGTATCTATGATTTTTAGGGGTAGGGAAAAAGTGGGTAGTTTGACTCTGGTAATTATCCAACCACTTGAGAATTTAATTTTTTCTACTCCCCCTAATTTTTGGATCATTACGCCACTTGCATCCTCAACATGCTTGTGGCTTGCATATCCACCACGCTTAAAACATGTTAGGATCAGTTAGAAGTCTCTTTCCTATAAAATTCCACCAAGCTATTATTAGGGGGTTGTACTAGTGGAATTTCCCAAACATGGATTTTGGAGTTCATTTTCAGTGCGTGAAATAATTTTCTACTTATAATAGTTTTCAAATTTTTTTGCACACTTGAACTCTGAAATTTTCATTTTGTTGCGATATTATATCTTTTTTGTTTACGAGGA
This sequence comes from Aristolochia californica, assembly GCF_029961685.1. NCBI lineage: Eukaryota > Viridiplantae > Streptophyta > Magnoliopsida > Piperales > Aristolochiaceae > Aristolochia > Aristolochia californica. Next base: position 11,429,694 of record NW_027181826.1, read on the forward strand.
AAAGTGGGAGAGTGAAAACTCAAGTTTGGATCTGAAAAAAAAAAATTTGAACATCCAACATGGTAACGCAAAAATGCTGAGAGAGATACTTCCAAAAAGTATCTGTGATTTTTAAGGATTGGCAAAAAATGCTTTATTTGGCTCTGGTAATTATCCTACCACTTGGCAATTTAAATTTTTCAACTCCCCCTAATATTTGGATGATTAGGACACTTGCCTCCTCAACATGCTTGTGGCATGCATATCCACCACACATAAATCATGTTACGATCAGTTAGAAGTCTCTTTCTTATAAAATTCCACCAAGCTATTATTAGGGGGTTGTACTAGTGGAATTTCCCCAACATGGATTTTGGAGTTCATTTTTAGTGCTTGAAAAAATTTTCTATTTAATATAGTTTTCAAATTTTTTTGCACACATGAACTCTGAAGTTTTCTTTTTGATGCGATCTTATATCTTTTTTGTTTACGAGGACAATTAGGAGAGTGAAAACTAAAGTTTGGATCTGAAAAAAAAAATTTGAACATCCAAAATGGAAACGCACAAATACTGAGAAAGATGTTTCCAAAAAGTATCTTTGATTTTTAAGGATAGGCAAAAAGTGGGTTGTTTGGCTCTGGGAAATATCCAACCACTTGAGAATTAAATTTTTACGACTCCCCCTATTTTTTGGATCATTAGGCCACTTGCATCCTCAGCATGCTTGTGGCATGCATATCCACCACACTTAAAACATGTTATGATCAGTTAGAAGTCTCTTTCCTATGAAATTCCACCAGGCTATTATTAGGGGGTTGTACTAGTGGAATTTCCCAAACATGGATTTTGGAGTTCAATTTTAATGCGTGAAATAATTTTCTATTTATTATAGTTTTCTTATTTTTTTGCACACATGAACTCCAAAATTTTCATTTTGTTGCTATCTTATATCTTTTTTTTTTACGAGGAAAAATGGAAGAGTGAAAACTCAAATTTGGTTCAGGAAAAAAAAAATTGAACATCCAAAACGGAAACGCACAAATACTGACAGAGATACTTCCAAAAAGTATATGCGATTTTTAGGGATAGGCAGAAAGTGGGTTGTTTGGCTCATGTAAATATCCAACCACTTGAGACTTTAATTTTTTCTACTCCCCCTAATTTTTGGATCATTCGGCCACTTGCATCCTCAACCTGCTTGTGGCTTGCATATCCACCACACTTAAAACATGTTAGGATCAGTCAGAAGTCGCTTTCCTATAAAATTCCACCAAGCTATTATTGCGGGGTTGTACTAGTGGAATTTTCCAAACATGGATTTTGGAGTTCATTTTTAGTGCGTGAAATAATTTTCTATTTATAATAGTTTTCAAATTTTTTAGCACACGTGAACTCTAAAATTTTCATTTTCATGCGATCATATATCTTTTTTATTTACAAGGAAAAGTGGTACAGTGAAAACTCAAGTTTGGATATGAAAAAAAAAATTTTTGAACATAGAAAATGGAAACGCACAAATTCTGAGAGAGATACTTCCAAAAAGAATCGGTGATTTTTAAGGATAGCCAAAAAGTGGGTTGTTTGGCTCTGGTAAATCTCCAACCACTTGAGAATTTAATTTTTTTCTACTCCCCCTAATTTTTTGATCATTAGGCCACTTGCATCCTCAACATGCTTGTGGCATGCATATCCACCACACTTAAAACATGTTAGGATCAGTTAGAAGTCTCTTTCCTACAAAATTCCACCAAGCTATTATTAGGGGGTTGTGCTAGTGGAATTTCCCAAACATTGATTTTGGATTCATTTTTAATGTGTGAAATAATTTTCTTTTTTTTATAGGTTTCAAATTTTTTTGCACACAAGAACTCTGAAATTTTCATTTTTTTGTAATCTTACATCTTTTCTGTTTCCGTGGAAAAGTGGGAGAGTGAAAACTCAAGTTTGGATCTGAAAAAAAAAACATTGAACATCCAAAATGGAAACGCACAAATGTTGAGAGAGATGCTTCCAAAAAGTAACTGTGATTTTAAAGGATAGGCAAAAAGTGGGTTGTTTGGCTCTGGTAATTATCCAACCACTTTAGAATTTAATTTTTTCTACTCCCCCTAATTTTTGGATCATTAGGCCACTTGCATCCTAAGCGTTCTTGTGGCATACATATCCACCAAAGTTAAAACATGTTAGGATCAGTTAGAAGTCTCTTTCCTATAAAATTCCACCAAGATATTTTTAGGGGGTTGTGGTAGTGGAATTTCCCAAACATTGATTTTGGTTTCATTTTTAATGCGTGAAACAATTTTCTATTTTTTATAGGTTTCAAATTTTTTTGCACACAAGAACTCTGAAATTTTCATTTTTTCTGATCTTATATCTTTTTTGTTTCCGAGGAAAAGTGGGAGAGTGAAAACTCAAGTTTGGATCTCAAAAAAAAAACATTGAACATCCAAATTGGAAACGCAAAAATGTTGAGAGAGATGCTTCCAAAAAGTATCTGTGATTTTAAAGGATAGGCAAAAAGTGGGTTGTTTGGCTCTGGTAATTATCCAACCACTTTAGAATTTAATTTTTTCTACTCCCCCTAATTTTTGGATCATTAGGCCACTTGCATCCTAAGCGTTCTTGTGGCATACATATCCACCACACTTAAAACATGTTAGGATCATTTAGAAGTCTCTTTCCTATAAAATTCCACCAAGCTATTATTAGGGGGTTGTACAAGTGGAATTTCCCAAACATAGATTTTGGAGTTCATTTTTAATGTGTGAAATAATTTTCTATTTATTATAGTTTTCAATTTTTTTTACGCACATGAACTCTGAAATTTTCATTTTGTTGCGATCTTATATCTTTTTTCTTTACGAGGAAAAATGGGCGAGTGAAAACTCATGTTTGGATCTAAAAAAAAAATTTGCACATCCAAAATGGAAACGCACAAATTCTGAGAGAGATACTTCCAAAAAGTATATGTGATTTTTAAGGATAGGCAAAAAGTGGGTTGTTTGGCTCTGGTAAATATCCAACCACTTGAGAATTTAATTTATCTACTCCCCCTAAATTTTGCATCATTAGGCCACTTGCATCCTAAACATGTTTATGGCATGCATATCCACCACACTTAAAACTTGTTAGGATCAGTTAGAAGTCTCTTTCCTAGAAAATTCCACCAAGTTATTATTTGGGGGTTGTACTAATGAAATTTCCCAAACATGGATGTTGGATTCATTTTTAGTGCGCGAAACAATTTTCTATTATTTATAGGTTTCAAATTTTTTTGCTCACATGAACACTGAAATATTCATTTTGTTGCGATCTTAAATCTTTTTTGTTTACGAGGAAAAATGGGAGAGTGAAAACACAAGTTTTGATCTAAAAGAAAAAATTTGAACGTCCAAAATGGAAATGCACAAATGCTGAGAGGGATACTTCCAAAAAGTATCTTTGATTTTTAAGGATAGGTAAAAAGTGGGTTGTTTGGCTCTCGTAAATATCCAACCACTTGGGAATTTAATTTTTTCTACTCCCCTTAATTTTTGGATAATTTGGCCACTTGCATCCTCAACATGCTTGTGGCATGCATATCCAGCACACTTAAAAATTGTTAGGATCAGTTAGAAGTCTCTTCCCATAAAATTCCACCAAACTATTATTAGGGGGTGTACTAGCGGAATTTCTCAAATATGGATTTTGGAGTTCATTTTTCGTGCGTGAAATAATTTTCTATTTATTATAGTTTTCAAATATTTTTGCACACATGAACTCTAAATTTTCATTTTGTTGCGATCTTATACCTTTTTTGTATACTAGGAAAAGTGGGAGAGTGAAAACTCAAGTTTGGATCTGAAAAAAAAAATTTGAACATGCAATATGGAAACGCACATACGCTCAGAGAAATACTTCCAAAAAGTATCTGTGATTTTTAAGGATAGGGAAAAAGTGGGTTGTTTGGCTGTGGTAAATATCCAACCACTTTGGAATTTAATTTTTTCTACTCCCTGTAATTTTTGGATAATTAGGCCACTTGCATCCTCAACATGCTTGTGGCATGCATATCCGCCACACTTAAAACATGTTAGGATCAGTTAGAAGTATCTTTCTTATAAAATTCCACCAAGCTATTATTAGGGGGTTCTACTGGTGGAATTTCCCAAACATGGATTTTATCGTTCATTTTTAATGCATGAAATAATTTTCTATTTATTATAGTTTTCAATTTTTTTGCACACATGAACTCTAAAATTTTCGTTTTGTTGCGATCTTATATCTTTTTTGTTTACGAGGAAAAATGGGAGAGTGAAAACTTAATTTTTGTTATGAAAAAAAAAAAATTGAACATCCAAAATGAAAACGCACAAATGCTGTGAGAGATTCTTCCAAAAAGTATCTATGATTTTTAGGGGTAGGGAAAAAGTGGGTAGTTTGACTCTGGTAATTATCCAACCACTTGAGAATTTAATTTTTTCTACTCCCCCTAATTTTTGGATCATTACGCCACTTGCATCCTCAACATGCTTGTGGCTTGCATATCCACCACACTTAAAACATGTTAGGATCAGTTAGAAGTCTCTTTCCTATAAAATTCCACCAAGCTATTATTAGGGGGTTGTACTAGTGGAATTTCCCAAACATGGATTTTGGAGTTCATTTTCAGTGCGTGAAATAATTTTCTACTTATAATAGTTTTCAAATTTTTTTGCACACTTGAACTCTGAAATTTTCATTTTGTTGCGATATTATATCTTTTTTGTTTACGAGGAAAAGTGGGAGAGTGAAAACTCAAGTTTGGATCTGAAAAAAAAAAATTTGAACATCCAACATGGTAACGCAAAAATGCTGAGAGAGATACTTCCAAAAAGTATCTGTGATTTTTAAGGATTGGCAAAAAATGCTTTATTTGGCTCTGGTAATTATCCTACCACTTGGCAATTTAAATTTTTCAACTCCCCCTAATATTTGGATGATTAGGACACTTGCCTCCTCAACATGCTTGTGGCATGCATATCCACCACACATAAATCATGTTACGATCAGTTAGAAGTCTCTTTCTTATAAAATTCCACCAAGCTATTATTAGGGGGTTGTACTAGTGGAATTTCCCCAACATGGATTTTGGAGTTCATTTTTAGTGCTTGAAAAAATTTTCTATTTAATATAGTTTTCAAATTTTTTTGCACACATGAACTCTGAAGTTTTCTTTTTGATGCGATCTTATATCTTTTTTGTTTACGAGGACAATTAGGAGAGTGAAAACTAAAGTTTGGATCTGAAAAAAAAAATTTGAACATCCAAAATGGAAACGCACAAATACTGAGAAAGATGTTTCCAAAAAGTATCTTTGATTTTTAAGGATAGGCAAAAAGTGGGTTGTTTGGCTCTGGGAAATATCCAACCACTTGAGAATTAAATTTTTACGACTCCCCCTATTTTTTGGATCATTAGGCCACTTGCATCCTCAGCATGCTTGTGGCATGCATATCCACCACACTTAAAACATGTTATGATCAGTTAGAAGTCTCTTTCCTATGAAATTCCACCAGGCTATTATTAGGGGGTTGTACTAGTGGAATTTCCCAAACATGGATTTTGGAGTTCAATTTTAATGCGTGAAATAATTTTCTATTTATTATAGTTTTCTTATTTTTTTGCACACATGAACTCCAAAATTTTCATTTTGTTGCTATCTTATATCTTTTTTTTTTACGAGGAAAAATGGAAGAGTGAAAACTCAAATTTGGTTCAGGAAAAAAAAAATTGAACATCCAAAACGGAAACGCACAAATACTGACAGAGATACTTCCAAAAAGTATATGCGATTTTTAGGGATAGGCAGAAAGTGGGTTGTTTGGCTCATGTAAATATCCAACCACTTGAGACTTTAATTTTTTCTACTCCCCCTAATTTTTGGATCATTCGGCCACTTGCATCCTCAACCTGCTTGTGGCTTGCATATCCACCACACTTAAAACATGTTAGGATCAGTCAGAAGTCGCTTTCCTATAAAATTCCACCAAGCTATTATTGCGGGGTTGTACTAGTGGAATTTTCCAAACATGGATTTTGGAGTTCATTTTTAGTGCGTGAAATAATTTTCTATTTATAATAGTTTTCAAATTTTTTAGCACACGTGAACTCTAAAATTTTCATTTTGATGCGATCATATATCTTTTTTGTTTACAAGGAAAAGTGGTACAGTGAAAACTCAAGTTTGGATATGAAAAAAAAAATTTTTGAACATAGAAAATGGAAACGCACAAATTCTGAGAGAGATACTTCCAAAAAGAATCGGTGATTTTTAAGGATAGCCAAAAAGTGGGTTGTTTGGCTCTGGTAAATCTCCAACCACTTGAGAATTTAATTTTTTTCTACTCCCCCTAATTTTTTGATCATTAGGCCACTTGCATCCTCAACATGCTTGTGGCATGCATATCCACCACACTTAAAACATGTTAGGATCAGTTAGAAGTCTCTTTCCTACAAAATTCCACCAAGCTATTATTAGGGGGTTGTGCTAGTGGAATTTCCCAAACATTGATTTTGGATTCATTTTTAATGTGTGAAATAATTTTCTTTTTTTTATAGGTTTCAAATTTTTTTGCACACAAGAACTCTGAAATTTTCATTTTTTTGTAATCTTACATCTTTTCTGTTTCCGTGGAAAAGTGGGAGAGTGAAAACTCAAGTTTGGATCTGAAAAAAAAAACATTGAACATCCAAAATGGAAACGCACAAATGTTGAGAGAGATGCTTCCAAAAAGTAACTGTGATTTTAAAGGATAGGCAAAAAGTGGGTTGTTTGGCTCTGGTAATTATCCAACCACTTTAGAATTTAATTTTTTCTACTCCCCCTAATTTTTGGATCATTAGGCCACTTGCATCCTAAGCGTTCTTGTGGCATACATATCCACCAAAGTTAAAACATGTTAGGATCAGTTAGAAGTCTCTTTCCTATAAAATTCCACCAAGATATTATTAGGGGGTTGTGGTAGTGGAATTTCCCAAACATTGATTTTGGTTTCATTTTTAATGCGTGAAACAATTTTCTATTTTTTATAGGTTTCAAATTTTTTTGCACACAAGAACTCTGAAATTTTCATTTTTTCTGATCTTATATCTTTTTTGTTTCCGAGGAAAAGTGGGAGAGTGAAAACTCAAGTTTGGATCTCAAAAAAAAAACATTGAACATCCAAATTGGAAACGCAAAAATGTTGAGAGAGATGCTTCCAAAAAGTATCTGTGATTTTAAAGGATAGGCAAAAAGTGGGTTGTTTGGCTCTGGTAATTATCCAACCACTTTAGAATTTAATTTTTTCTACTCCCCCTAATTTTTGGATCATTAGGCCACTTGCATCCTAAGCGTTCTTGTGGCATACATATCCACCACACTTAAAACATGTTAGGATCATTTAGAAGTCTCTTTCCTATAAAATTCCACCAAGCTATTATTAGGGGGTTGTACAAGTGGAATTTCCCAAACATAGATTTTGGAGTTCATTTTTAATGTGTGAAATAATTTTCTATTTATTATAGTTTTCAATTTTTTTTACGCACATGAACTCTGAAATTTTCATTTTGTTGCGATCTTATATCTTTTTTCTTTACGAGGAAAAATGGGCGAGTGAAAACTCATGTTTGGATCTAAAAAAAAAATTTGCACATCCAAAATGGAAACGCACAAATTCTGAGAGAGATACTTCCAAAAAGTATATGTGATTTTTAAGGATAGGCAAAAAGTGGGTTGTTTGGCTCTGGTAAATATCCAACCACTTGAGAATTTAATTTATCTACTCCCCCTAAATTTTGCATCATTAGGCCACTTGCATCCTAAACATGTTTATGGCATGCATATCCACCACACTTAAAACTTGTTAGGATCAGTTAGAAGTCTCTTTCCTAGAAAATTCCACCAAGTTATTATTTGGGGGTTGTACTAATGAAATTTCCCAAACATGGATGTTGGATTCATTTTTAGTGCGCGAAACAATTTTCTATTTATTATAGGTTTCAAATTTTTTTGCTCACATGAACACTGAAATATTCATTTTGTTGCGATCTTAAATCTTTTTTGTTTACGAGGAAAAATGGGAGAGTGAAAACACAAGTTTTGATCTAAAAGAAAAAATTTGAACGTCCAAAATGGAAATGCACAAATGCTGAGAGGGATACTTCCAAAAAGTATCTTTGATTTTTAAGGATAGGTAAAAAGTGGGTTGTTTGGCTCTCGTAAATATCCAACCACTTGGGAATTTAATTTTTTCTACTCCCCTTAATTTTTGGATAATTTGGCCACTTGCATCCTCAACATGCTTGTGGCATGCATATCCAGCACACTTAAAAATTGTTAGGATCAGTTAGAAGTCTCTTCCCATAAAATTCCACCAAACTATTATTAGGGGGTGTACTAGCGGAATTTCTCAAATATGGATTTTGGAGTTCATTTTTCGTGCGTGAAATAATTTTCTATTTATTATAGTTTTCAAATATTTTTGCACACATGAACTCTAAATTTTCATTTTGTTGCGATCTTATACCTTTTTTGTATACTAGGAAAAGTGGGAGAGTGAAAACTCAAGTTTGGATCTGAAAAAAAAAATTTGAACATGCAATATGGAAACGCACATACGCTCAGAGAAATACTTCCAAAAAGTATCTGTGATTTTTAAGGATAGGGAAAAAGTGGGTTGTTTGGCTGTGGTAAATATCCAACCACTTTGGAATTTAATTTTTTCTACTCCCTGTAATTTTTGGATAATTAGGCCACTTGCATCCTCAACATGCTTGTGGCATGCATATCCGCCACACTTAAAACATGTTAGGATCAGTTAGAAGTATCTTTCTTATAAAATTCCACCAAGCTATTATTAGGGGGTTCTACTGGTGGAATTTCCCAAACATGGATTTTATCGTTCATTTTTAATGCATGAAATAATTTTCTATTTATTATAGTTTTCAATTTTTTTGCACACATGAACTCTAAAATTTTCGTTTTGTTGCGATCTTATATCTTTTTTGTTTACGAGGAAAAATGGGAGAGTGAAAACTTAATTTTTGTTATGAAAAAAAAAAAATTGAACATCCAAAATGAAAACGCACAAATGCTGTGAGAGATTCTTCCAAAAAGTATCTATGATTTTTAGGGGTAGGGAAAAAGTGGGTAGTTTGACTCTGGTAATTATCCAACCACTTGAGAATTTAATTTTTTCTACTCCCCCTAATTTTTGGATCATTACGCCACTTGCATCCTCAACATGCTTGTGGCTTGCATATCCACCACACTTAAAACATGTTAGGATCAGTTAGAAGTCTCTTTCCTATAAAATTCCACCAAGCTATTATTAGGGGGTTGTACTAGTGGAATTTCCCAAACATGGATTTTGGAGTTCATTTTCAGTGCGTGAAATAATTTTCTACTTATAATAGTTTTCAAATTTTTTTGCACACTTGAACTCTGAAATTTTCATTTTGTTGCGATATTATATCTTTTTTGTTTACGAGGAAAAGTGGGAGAGTGAAAACTCAAGTTTGGATCTGAAAAAAAAAAATTTGAACATCCAACATGGTAACGCAAAAATGCTGAGAGAGATACTTCCAAAAAGTATCTGTGATTTTTAAGGATTGGCAAAAAATGCTTTATTTGGCTCTGGTAATTATCCTACCACTTGGCAATTTAAATTTTTCAACTCCCCCTAATATTTGGATGATTAGGACACTTGCCTCCTCAACATGCTTGTGGCATGCATATCCACCACACATAAATCATGTTACGATCAGTTAGAAGTCTCTTTCTTATAAAATTCCACCAAGCTATTATTAGGGGGTTGTACTAGTGGAATTTCCCCAACATGGATTTTGGAGTTCATTTTTAGTGCTTGAAAAAATTTTCTATTTAATATAGTTTTCAAATTTTTTTGCACACATGAACTCTGAAGTTTTCTTTTTGATGCGATCTTATATCTTTTTTGTTTACGAGGACAATTAGGAGAGTGAAAACTAAAGTTTGGATCTGAAAAAAAAAATTTGAACATCCAAAATGGAAACGCACAAATACTGAGAAAGATGTTTCCAAAAAGTATCTTTGATTTTTAAGGATAGGCAAAAAGTGGGTTGTTTGGCTCTGGGAAATATCCAACCACTTGAGAATTAAATTTTTACGACTCCCCCTATTTTTTGGATCATTAGGCCACTTGCATCCTCAGCATGCTTGTGGCATGCATATCCACCACACTTAAAACATGTTATGATCAGTTAGAAGTCTCTTTCCTATGAAATTCCACCAGGCTATTATTAGGGGGTTGTACTAGTGGAATTTCCCAAACATGGATTTTGGAGTTCAATTTTAATGCGTGAAATAATTTTCTATTTATTATAGTTTTCTTATTTTTTTGCACACATGAACTCCAAAATTTTCATTTTGTTGCTATCTTATATCTTTTTTTTTTACGAGGAAAAATGGAAGAGTGAAAACTCAAATTTGGTTCAGGAAAAAAAAAATTGAACATCCAAAACGGAAACGCACAAATACTGACAGAGATACTTCCAAAAAGTATATGCGATTTTTAGGGATAGGCAGAAGGTGGGTTGTTTGGCTCATGTAAATATCCAACCACTTGAGACTTTAATTTTTTCTACTCCCCCTAATTTTTGGATCATTCGGCCACTTGCATCCTCAACCTGCTTGTGGCTTGCATATCCACCACACTTAAAACATGTTAGGATCAGTCAGAAGTCGCTTTCCTGTAAAATTCCACCAAGCTATTATTGCGGGGTTGTACTAGTGGAATTTTCCAAACATGGATTTTGGAGTTCATTTTTAGTGCGTGAAATAATTTTCTATTTATAATAGTTTTCAAATTTTTTTGCACACGTGAACTCTAAAATTTTCATTTTGATGCGATCATATATCTTTTTTGTTTACAAGGAAAAGTGGTACAGTGAAAACTCAAGTTTGGATATGAAAAAAAAAATTTTTGAACATAGAAAATGGAAACGCACAAATTCTGAGAGAGATACTTCCAAAAAGAATCGGTGATTTTTAAGGATAGCCAAAAATTGGGTTGTTTGGCTTTGGTAAATCTCCAACCACTTGAGAATTTAATTTTTTTCTACTCCCCCTAATTTTTTGATCATTAGGCCACTTGCATCCTCAACATGCTTGTGGCATGCATATCCACCACACTTAAAACATGTTAGGATCAGTTAGAAGTCTCTTTCCTACAAAATTCCACCAAGCTATTATTAGGGGGTTGTGCTAGTGGAATTTCCCAAACATTGATTTTGGATTCATTTTTAATGCGTGAAATAATTTTCTTTTTTTTATAGGTTTCAAATTTTTTTGCACACAAGAACTCTGAAATTTTCATTTTTTTGTAATCTTACATCTTTTCTGTTTCCGTGGAAAAGTGGGAGAGTGAAAACTCAAGTTTGGATCTGAAAAAAAAAACATTGAACATCCAAAATGGAAACGCACAAATGTTGAGAGAGATGCTTCCAAAAAGTAACTGTGATTTTAAAGGATAGGCAAAAAGTGGGTTGTTTGGCTCTGGTAATTATCCAACCACTTTAGAATTTAATTTTTTCTACTCCCCCTAATTTTTGGATCATTAGGCCACTTGCATCCTAAGCGTTCTTGTGGCATACATATCCACCAAAGTTAAAACATGTTAGGATCAGTTAGAAGTCTCTTTCCTATAAAATTCCACCAAGCTATTATTAGGGGGTTGTACTAGTGGGATTTCCCAAACATGGATTTTGGAGTTCATTTTTAATGCGTGAAATAATTTTCTATTTATTATAGTTTTCCAATTTTTTTGGACACATGAACTCTGAAATTTTCATTTTGTTGTGATCTTAAATCTTTTTAGTTTACGAGGAAAAATGGAAGAGTGAAAACTCAAGTTTTGATCTGAAAAAAAAAAATTTTGAAGTTCGAAAATGGAAACGCACAAATGTTGAGAGAGATACTGCCAAAAAGTATATGTGATTTTCAAGGATAGGTAAAAAGAGGGTTGTTTGGCTCTGGTAAATATCCAACAACTTGAGAATTTAATTTTTTTGACTCCCCTTAATTTTTGGATCATTAGGCCACTTGCATCCTCAACATGCTTGCGGCATGCATATCCACCACACTTAACAAATGTTAGGATCAGTTAGAAGTCTCTTTCCTATAAAATTCCACCAAGTTATTATTAGGCGGATGTACTAGTGGAATTTCCCAAACATGGATTTTGGAGTTCATTTTTAGTGCGTGAAATAATTTTCTATTTATTATAGATTTCAAATTTGTTTGCACACATGAACTCCGAAATTTTCATTTTGCTGCGATCTTATATCTTTTTTGTTTATGAGGAAAAGTGGGAGAGAGAAAACTCAAGTTTGGATCTGAAAAAAAAATTTGAACATCCTAAATGGAAACGCACAAATACTAAGAGAGATGTTTCCAAAAAGTATCTGTGATTTTTAAGGATAGGCAAAAAGTGGGTTGTTTGGCTCTGGTAAATATCCAACCACTTGAGAATTAAATTTTTTCGACTCCCCCTATTTTTTGGATCATTAGGCCACTTGCATCCTCAGCATGCTTGTGGCATGCATATCCACCACACTTAAAAACATGTTATGATCAGTTAGAAGTCTCTTTCCTATCAAATTCCACCAGGCTATTATTAGGGGGTTGTACTAGTGGAATTTCCCAAACATGGATTTTGGAGTTCAATTTTAATGCGTGAAATAATTTTCTATTTATTATAGCTTTCAAATTTTTTTCCACACATGAATTCTGAAATTTTCATTTTGTTGCGATCTTATATCTTTTTTGTTTACGTGCAAAAGTGGGAGAGTGAAAACTCAAGTTTGGTTCTGAAAAAAAAAATTTGAACATCCAAAATGGAAATGCACAAATGCTGAGAGAGATACTTCCAAAAAGTATCTGTGATTTTTAAGGATTGGCAAAAAGTGGGTTGTTTGGCTCAGGTAAATACCCAATCACTTGAGAATTTAATTTTTTCCACTGCCCCTAGTTTTTGGATCATTAGGCCACTTGCATCCCCAACATACTTGTGGCATGCATATCCACCACACATAAAACATGTTAGGATCAGTTTGAAGTCTCTTTCCTATAAAATTCCACCACGCTATTATTAGAGGGTTGTACAAGTGGAATTTCCCAAACATGGATTTTGGCATGCATTTTTAGTGCGTGAAATAATTTTCTATTTATTATTGGTTTCAAATTTTTTAGCAAAAAAGAACTCTGAAATTTTCACTTTGTCGCGATCTTATATCTTTTTTGTTTATGAGGAAAAGTGGGAGAGTGATCACAAAAGTTTGGATCTGAAAAAAAAAAAATTTGAACAACCAAAATGAAAATGCACAAATGCTGAGAGAGATACTTCCAAAATGTATCTGTGATTTTTAAGGATAGGAAAAAAGTGGGTTGTTTGGCTCTTGTAAATATCCAACCACTTGAGAATTTAATTTTTTCTACTCCGCCTAATTTTTGGATCATTATGCCACTTGCATCATCAACTTGATTGTGGCATGCATATCCACCACTCTTGAAACATGTTAGGATCAGTTAGAAGTCTCTTCCCTATAAAATTCCACCAAGCAATTATTAGGGGGTTGTACTAGTGAAATTTCCCAAACATTGATTTTGGAGTTCATTTCTTGTGCGTGAAATAATTTTCTATTTATTATAGCTTTCAAATTTTTTTGCACACATGAACTCTGAAATTTTCATTTTGTTGCGATCTTATAACTTTTTTGTTTACGTGGGAAAGTGGGAGAGTGAAAACTCAAGTTTGGATCTGAAAAAAAAAATTTGAACATCCAAAATGGAAATGCACAAATGCTGAGAGAGATACTTCCAAAAAGTATCTGTGATTTTTAAGGATATGCAAAAAGTGGGTTGTTTGGCTCTAGTAAATATCCAACCACTTGAGAATTTTACTTTTTTATTCCCCCTAATTTTTGGATCATTACGCCACTTGCATCCTCAACTTGCTTGTGGCATGCATATCCACCACTCTTAAAACATGTTAGGATCAGTTTGAAGTCTCTTTCCTATAAAATTCCACCAAGCTATTATTAGGGGGTTGTACTAGTGGAATTTCCCAAACTTGGATTTTGGAGTTCATTTCTTGTGCATGAAATAATTTTCTTTTTATAGTAGCTTTCAAAATTTTTTGCACACATGCACTCTGAAATATTCATTTTGTTACGATCTTATTTATTTTTTGTTTACGTGAGAAAGTGGGAGAGTGAAAACTTAAGTTTGGTTCTAAAAAAAAAAAAATTTTAACATCCAAAATGGAAATCCACAAATGCTGAGAGAGATACTTCCAAAAAGTATCAGTGATTTTTAAGGATAGGCAAAAAGTGGGTTGTTTGGCTCTGGTAAATATCCAACCACTTGAGAATTTAATTTTTTCTACTCCCCCTAATTTTTGGATCATTAGGCCACTTGCATCCTCAACATGCTTGTGGTATGCATATCCACCACACTTAAATCATGTTATGATCAGTTAGAAGTCTCTTTCCTATAAAATTCCACCAAGCTATTATTAGGGGGTTGTACTAGTGGAATTTCCCAAACATGGATTTTGGAGTTCATTTTTAGTGCATGAAATAATTTTCTTTTTATTATAGTTTTCAAATTTTTTTGCACACATGAACTCTAAAATTTTCATTTTGTTGCGATCTTATATCTTTTTTGTTTACGAGGAAAAGTGGGAGAGTGAAAACTCATGTTTGGATCTGAAAATAAAAAATTTGAACATCCAAAATGGAAACGCACAAATTCTGAGAGAGATACTTCCAAAAAGTATCTGTGATTTTTAAGGATTGGCAAAAAGTGGGTTGTTTGGCTCTGGTAAATATCCAACCACTTGAGAATTTAATTTATCTACTCCCTCTAAATTTTGTATCATTAGGCCACTTGCATCCTCAACATGTTTATGACATGCATATCCACCACACTTAAAACTTGTTAGGATCAGTTAGAAGTCTCTTTCCTAGAAAATTCCACCAAGTTATTATTTGGGGGTTGTACTTGTGAAATTTCCCAAACATGGATGTTGGATTCATTTTTAGTGCGTGAAACAATTTTCTATTTATTATAGGTTTCAAATTATTTTGCTCACATGAACTCTGAAATATTCATTTTGTTGCGATCTTAAATCTTTTTTGTTTACGAGGAAAAATGGGAGAGTGAAAACACAAGTTTTGATCTGAAAGAAAAAAATTTGAACATCCAAAATGGAAATGCACAAATCCTGAGAGGGATATTTCCAAAAAGTATCTTTGATTTTTAAGGATAGGTAAAAAGTGGGTTGTTTGGCTCTCGTAAATATCCAACCACTTGGGAATTTAATTTTTTCTACTCCCCTTAATTTTTGGATAATTTGGCCACTTGCATCCTCAACATGCTTGTGGCATGCATATCCACCACACTTAAAAATTGTTAGGATCAGTTAGAAGTCTCTTCCCATAAAATTCCACCAAACTATTAATAGGGGGTGTACTAGTGGAATTTCTCAAATAAGGATTTTGGAGTTCATTTTTTGTGCGTGAAATAATTTTCTATTTATTATAGTTTTCAAATTTTTTTGCACACATGAACTCTAAAATTTTCATTTTGTTGCGATCTTATACCTTTTTTGTATACTAGGAAAAGTGGGAGAGTGAAAACTCAAGTTTGGATCTGAAAAAAAAATTTTGAACATGCAATATGGAAACGCACATACGCTCAAAGAGATACTTCCAAAAAGTATCTGTGATTTTTAAGGATAGGGAAAAAGTGGGTTGTTTGGCTGTGGTAAATATCCAACCACTTGGCAATTTAATTTTTTCTACTCCCCCTAATTTTTGGATCATTAGGCCACTTGCATCCTCAACATGCTTCTGGCATGCATATCTGCCACACTTAAAACATGTTAGGATCAGTTAGAAGTCTCTTTCTTATAAAATTCCACCAAGCTATTATTAGGGGGTTCTACTGGTGGAATTTCCCAAACATGGATTTTGTCGTTCATTTTTAATGCATGAAATAATTTTCTATTTATTATAGTTTTCAATTTTTTTGCACACATGAACTCTAAAATTTTCGTTTTGTTGCGATCTTATATCTCTTTTTTTTACGAGGAAAAATGGGCGAGTGAAAACTTAATTTTTGTTATGAAAAAAAAAAAATTGAACATCCAAAATGAAAATGCACAAATGCTGAGAGAGATTCTTCCAAAAAGTATCTGTGATTTTTAGGGGTAGGGAAAAAGTGGGTAGTTTGACTCTGGTAATTATCCAACCACTTGAGAATTTAATTTTTTCTACTCCCCCTAATTTTTGGATCATTACGCCACTTGCATCCTCAACATGCTTGTGGCATGCATATCCACCACACATAAAACATGTTAGGATCAGTTAGAAGTCTCTTTCCTATAAAATTCCACCAAGCTATTATTAGGGGGTTGTACTAGTGGAATTTCCCAAACATGGATTTTGGAGTTCATTTTCAGTGCGTGAAATAATTTTCTACTTATAATATTTTTCAAATTTTTTTACACACTTGAACTCTGAAATTTTCATTTTGTTGCGATCTTATATCTTTTTTGTTTACGAGGAAAAGTGGGAGATCGAAAACTCAAGTTTGGATCTGAAAAAAAAAAATTTGAACATCCAAAATGGTAACGCACAAATGCTGAGAGAGATACTTCCAAAAAGTATCTGTGATTTTTAAGGATTGGCAAAAAGTGCTTTGTTTGGCTCTGGTAATTATCCTACCACTTGGCAATTTAATTTTTTCAACTCCCCCTAATTTTTGGATCATTAGGACACTTGCCTCCTCAACATGCTTGTGGCATGCATATCCACCACACTTAAATCATGTTACGATCAGTTAGAAGTCTCTTTCCTATAAAATTCCACCAAGCTATTATTAGGGGGTTGTACTAGTGGAATTTCCCAAACATGGATTTTGGAGTTCATTTTTTGTGCTTGAAAAAATTTTCTATTTATTATAGTTTTCAAATTTTTTTGCACACATGAACTCTGAAGTTTTCATTTTGTTGCGATCTTATATCTTTTTTGTTTACGAGGAAAAGTGGGAGAGTGAAAACTGATGTTTGGATCTGAAAATAAAAAATTTGAACATCCAAAATGGAAACGCACAAATTCTGAGAGAGATACTTCCAAAAAGTATCTGTGATTTTTAAGGATAGGCAAAAAGTGGGTTGTTTGGCTCTGGTAAATATCCAATCACTTGAGAATTTAATTTTTTCCACTCCCCCTAGTTTTTGGATCATTAGGCCACTTGCATCCTCAACATGCTTGTGGCATGCATATCCACCACACATAAAACATGCTAGGATCTGTTAGAAGTTTCTTTCCTATAAAATTCCACTAAGCTATTATTAGGGGGTTGTACTAGTGGAATTTCCCAAACATGGAATTTGGAGTGCATTTTTAGTGCGTGAAATAATTTTCTATTTATTATTGGTTTCAAATTTTTTTGCAAAAAAGAACTCTGAAATTTTCATTTTGTTGCGATCTTATATCTTTTTTGTATACGAGGAAAAGTGGGAGAGTGATCACGAAAGTTTGGATCTGAAAAAAAAAAATTTGAACAACCAAAATGGAAATGCACAAATGCTGAGAGAGATACTTCCAAAATGTATCTGTGATTTTTAAGGATAGGAAAAAAGTGGGTTGTTTGGCTCTTGTAAATATCCAACCACTTGAGAATTTAATTTTTTCTACTCCCCCTAATTTTTGGATCATTACGCCACTTGCATCATCAACTTGCTTGTGGCATGCATATCCACCACTCTTAAAACATGTTAGGATCAATTAGAAGTCTCTTCCCTATAAAATTCCACCAAGCTATTATTAGGGGGTTGTACTCGTGGAATTGCCTAAACATTGATTTTGGAGTTCATTTCTTGTGCGTGAAATAATTTTCTTTTTATTATAGCTTTCAAATTTTTTTGCACACATGAACTCTGAAATTTTCATTTTGTTGCGATCTTATAACTTTTTTGTTTACGTGGAAAAGTGGGAGAGTGAAAACTCAAATTTGGATCGTAAAAAAAAAAATTTGAACATCCAAAATGGAAATGCACAAATGCTGAGAGAGATACTTCCAAAAAGTATCTGTGATTTTTAAGGATAGACAAAAAGTGGGTTGTTTGGCTCTGGTAAATATCCAACCACTTGAGAATTTTACTTTTTTATTCCCCCTAATTTTTGGATCATTACGCCACTTGCATCCTCAACTTGCTTGTGGCATGCATATCCACCACTCTTAAAACATGTTAGGATCAGTTTGAAGTCTCTTTCCTATAAAATTCCACCAAGCTATTATTAGGGGGTTGTACTAGTGGAATTTCCCAAACTTGGATTTTGGAGTTCATTTCTTGTGCGTGAAATAATTTTCTATTTATTATAGCTTTCAAAATTTTTTGCACACATGAACTCTGAAATATTCATTTTGTTACGATCTTATTTCTTTTTTGTTTACGTGAAAAAGTGGGAGAGTGAAAACTTAAGTTTGGTTCTGAAAAAAAAAAAAATTTAACATCCAAAATGGAAATGCCGAAATGCTGAGAGAGATACTTCCAAAAAGTATCAGTGATTTTTAAGGATAGGCAAAAAGTGGGTTGTTTGGCTCTGGTAAATATCCAACCACTTGAGAATTTAATTTTTTCTGCTCTCCCTAATTTTTGGATCATTAGGCCACTTGCATCCTCAACGTGCTTGTGGCATGCATATCCACCACACTTAAAACATGTGAGGATTAGTTAGAAGTCGCTTTCCTCTAAAATTCCACCAAGCTATTATTAGGGGATTGTACTAGTGGAATTTCCCAAACATGGATTTTGGAGTTCATTTTTAGTGCGTGAAATAATTTTCTTATTATTATAGTTTTCAAATTTTTTTGCACAAATGAACTCTGAAATTTTCATTTCATTGAGATCTTATTTCTTTTTTGTTTACGAGGAAAACTGGGAGAGTGAAAACTCAAGTTTGGATCTGAAAAATTTGGACATCCAAAATGGAAATGCGCAAATGCTGAGAGAGATACTTCCAAAAAGTATCTGTGATTTTTAACGATAGGCAAAAGGTGGGTTGTTTGGCTCTAGTAAATATCCAACCACTTGAGAATTTATTTTTTTCTACTCCCCCTAATTTTTTGATCATTAGGCCACTTGCATCCTCAACATGCTTGTGGCATGCATATCCACCACACTTAAAACATGTTAGGATCAGTTAGAAGTCTCTTTCCTATAAAATTCCACTAAGCTATTATTAGGGGGTTGTACTAGTGGAATTTCCCAAACATGGATTTTGGAGTTCATTTTTAGTGCGTGAAATAATTTTCTTTTTATTATAGTTTTCAAATTTTTTTGCACACATGAACTCTGAAATTTTCATTTTGTTCCGATCTTATATCTTGTTTTTTTTTACAAGGAAAACTGGAAGAGTGAAAACTCAAGTTTGGATCTGAAAAAAAAAAATTTGAACATCCAAAATGGAAATGCACAAATGCTGAGAGAGATACTTCCAAAAGTATATGTAATTTTTAAGGATAGGTAAAAAGTGGGTTGTTTGGCTCTGGTAAATATCCAACCACTTGCGAATTTAATTTTTTCTACTCCCCCTAATTTTTGGATCATTAGGCCACTTGCATCCTCAACATGCTTGTGGCATGCATATCCACCACACCTAAAACATGTTAGGATCAGTTAGAAGTCTCTTTCCTATAAAATTCCACCAAGCTATTATTAGGGGGTTGTACTAGTGGAATTTCCCAAACATGGATTTTGGAGTTCATTTTTAGTGCGTGAAAAAATTTTCTTTTTATTTTAGTTTTCAAATTTTTTTGCACACATGAACTCTAAAATTTTCATTTTGTTGCGATATTAAATCTTTTTTGTTTACGAGGAAAAGTGGGAGAGTGAAAACTCAAGTTTAAATCTGCAAAAAAAATTTGAACCTCCAAAATGGAAATGCACAAATGCTGAGAGAGATACTTCCAAAAAGTATCTTTGATTTTTAAGGATTGGCAAAAAGTGGGTTGTTTGGCTCTGGTAAATATCCAACCACTGAGAATTTAATTTTTTCTACTCCCTCTAATTTTTGGATCATTAGGCCACTTTCATCGTCAACATGCTTGAGGCATGCATATCCACCACACTTAAAACATGTTAGGATCTGTTAGAACTCTCTATCCTATAAAATTCCACCAAGCTATTATTAGGGGGTTGTACTAGTGGAATTTTCCAAACATGGATTTTGGAGTTCATTTTTAGTGTGTGAAATAATTTTCTATTCATTATAGTTTTCAAACTTTTTTGCACTCATAAAATCTGAAATTGTCATTTTGTTGCGATCTTATATCTTTTCTGTTTACGAGGAAAAGAGGGAGAGTGAAAACTCAAGTTTGGATCTGAAAAAAAAAATTTTGAACATCCAAAATGGAAATGCACAAATGATGAGAGTGATAATTCCAAAAACTATCTGTGATTTTTAAGGATAGGCAAAAAGTGGGTTGTTTGGCTTTGTTAAATTTCCAACCACTTAAGAATTTAATTTTTTCTACTCCCCACTAATTTTTGGATCATTAGGCCACTTGCATCCTCAACATGCTTGTGCCATGCATATCCACCACACTTAAAACATGTTAGGATTAGTTAGAAGTCTCTTTCCTATAAAATTCCACCAAGCTATTATTACGGGGTTGTACTAGTGGAATTTCCCAAACATGGATTTTGGAGTTCATTTTTAGTGCGTGAAATAATTTTCTATTTAGTATAGTTTTCAAATTTTTTTTCACACATGAACTCTGAAATTTTCATTTTGTTGCGATATTAAATCTTTTTAGTTTACGAGGAAAAGTGGGAGAGTGAAAACTCAAGTTTCAATTTGCAAAAAAAAATTTGAACCTCCTAAATAGAAATGCACAAATGCTGAGAGAGATACTTCCAAAAAGTATCTGTGATTTTTAAGGATAGGCAGAAAGAGGGTTCTTTGGCTCCGGTAAATATCCAACCACTTGAGAATTTAATTTTTTTTACTCCCCTTAATTTTTGGATCATTAGGGCACTTGCATCCTCAACATGCTTGTGGCATGCATATCCACCACACTTAAAACATGTTAGGATCAGTTAGAAGTCTCTTTCCTATAAAATTCCACCAAGTTATTATTTGGGGGATGTACTTATGGAATTGCCCAACCATGGATTTTGGAGTTCAGTTTTAGTGCGTGAAATAATTTTCTATTTATTATAGTTTTCAAATTTGTTTGCACACAACTCTTAAATTTTCATTTTGCTGCGATCTTATATCTTTTTTGTTTACGAGGAAAGTGGGAGAGTGAAAACGCAAGTTTGGATCTGAAAAAAAAAATTTGAACATCCTAAATGGAAACGCACAGATGCTGAGAGAGATACTTCCAAAAAGTATCTGTGATTTTTAAGAATGGGGAAAAAGTGGGTTGTTTGGCTCTAGTAAATAGCCAACCACTTTAGAATTTAATTTTTTCTACTCCCCTAATTTTTGGATCATTAGGCCAGTTGCATCCTCAACATGCTTGGGGCAAGCATATCCACCACACTTAAAACAAGTTAGGATCAGTTAAAAGACTTTTTCCAATAAGATTCCACCAAGCTATTATTAGGGGGTTGTACTAGTGGAATTTCCCAAACATGGATTTTGGAGTTCATTTTTAATGCGTGAAATAATTTTTTATTTTGTATAGTTTTAAATTTTTTTCCACACAAGAACTCTGAAATTTTCATTTTGTTGCAATCTTATTCCTTTTTTGTTTACGAGGAAAAGTGGGAGAGTGAAAACACAAGTTTGGATCTGAAAAAAAAAAATTTGAACATCCAAAGTGGAAATGCACAAATGCTGAGAGAGATACTTCCAAACAGTATCTGTGATTTTTAAGGATAGGGAAAAAGTGGGTTGTTTGGATCATCCAACCACTTGAGAATTTAATTTTTTCTACTCCCCCTAATTTTTGGATCATTAGGCCACTTGCATCCTTTCCATGCTTGTGGCAAGCGTATCCACCACACTTAAAACATGTTAGGATCAGTTAGAAGTCTCTTTCCTATAAAATTCCACCAAGCTATTATTAGTGGGTTGTACTAGTGGAATTTCCCAAACATGATTTTGGAGTTCAATTCTTCTGCGAGAAATAACATTCTATTTATTATAGCTTTCAAATTTTTTTGCACACATGAACTCTAAAATTTTCATTTTGTTGCGATCTTATATCTTTTTTGTTTACGTGGAAAAGTGGGAGAGTGAAAACTCAAGTTTGGATCTTAAAAAAAAAAATTTGAACATCCAAAATGGAAATGCACAAATGCGGAGAGAGATACTTCCAAAAAGTATCTGTGATTTTTACGGATAGGCAAAAAGTGGGTTGTTTGGCTCTGGTAAATATCAAACCACTTGAGAATTTTACTTTTTTATTCCCCCTAATTTTTGGATCATTACGCCACTCGCATCCTCAACTTGCTTGTGGCATGCATATCCACCACTCTTAAAACATGTTAGGATCATTTAGAAGTCTCTTCCCTATAAAATTCCACCAAGCTATTATTAGGGGGTTGTACTAGTGGAATTTCCCAAACATTGATTTTGGAGTTCATTTTTTGTGCTTGAAAAAATTTTCTATTTAATATAGTTTTCAAATTTTTTTGCACACATGAACTCTAAAGTTTTCATTTTGATGCGATGTTATATCTTTTTTGTTTACGAGGACAATTGGGAGAATGAAAACTCAAGTTTGGATCTGAAAAAAAAAAATTTGAACATCCAAAATGGTAATGCACAAATACTAAGAGAGATGTTTCCAAAAAGTATCTGTGATTTTTAAGGATAGGCAAAAAGTGGGTTGTTTGGCTCTGGTAAATATCCAACCACTTGAGAATTAAATTTTTTCGACTCCCCCTATTTTTTGGATCATTAGGCCACTTGCATCCTCAGCAAGCTTGTGGCATGCATATCCACCACACTTAAAACATGTTATGATCAGTTAGAAGTCTCTTTCCTATCAAATTCCACCAGGCTATTATTAGGGGGTTGTACTAGTGGAATTTCCCAAACATGGATTTTGGAGTTCAATTTTAATGCGTGAAATAATTTTCTATTTATTATAGCTTTCAAATTTTTTTGCACACATGAACTCTGAAATTTTCATTTTGTCGCGATCTTATATCTTTTTTGTTTACGTGGAAAAGTGGGAGAGTGAAAACTCAAGTTTGGTTCTGAAAAAAAAAATTTGAACATCCAAAATGGAAATGCAGAAATGCTGAGAGAGATACTTCCAAAAAGTATCTGTGATTTTTAAGGATAGGCAAAAAGTGGGTTGTTTGGCTCTGGTAAATATCCAATCACTTGAGAATTTAATTTTTTCCACTCCCCCTAGTTTTTGGATCATTAGGCCACTTGCATCCTCAACATGCTTGTGGCATGCATATCCACCACACAAAAAACATGTTAGGATCAGTTAGAAGTCTCTTCCCTATAAAATTCCACCACGCTATTATTAGGGGGTTGTACTAGTGGAATTTCCCAAACATGGATTTTGGCGTACATTTTTAGTGCGTGAAATAACTTTCTATTTATTATTGGTTTCAAATTTTTTTTGCAAAAAAGAACTCTGAAATTTTCATTTTGTTGCGATCTTGTATCTTTTTTGTTTACGAGGAAAAGTGGGAGAGTGATCACAAAAGTTTGGATCTGAAAAAAAAAAATTTGAACAACCAAAATGGAAATGTACAAATGCTGAGAGAGATACTTCCAAAATGTATCTGTGATTTTTAAGGATAGGAAAAAAGTGGGTTGTTTGGCTCTTGTAAATATCCAACCACTTGAGAATTTAATTTTTTCTACTCCCCCTAATTTTTGGATCATTACGCTACTTGCATCATCAACTTGGTTGTGGCATGCATATCCACCACTCTTAAAACTTGTTAGGATCAGTTAGAAGTCTCTTCCCTATAAAATTCCACCAAGCAATTATTAGGGGGTTGTACTAGTGGAATTTCCCAAACATTGATTTTGGAGTTCATTTCTTGAGCGTGAAATAATTTTCTATTTATTATAGCTTTCAAATTTTTTTGCACACATGAACTCTGAAATTTTCATTTTGTTGCGATCTTAAATCTTATTTGTTTACGAGGAAAAAAGAGAGAGTGAAAAAACAAGTTTTGATCTGAAAGAAAAAAATTTGAACATCCAAAATGGAAATGCGCAAATGCTGAGAGGGATACTTCCAAAAAGTATCTTTAATTTTTAAGGATAGGTAAAAAGTGGGTTGTTTGGCTCTCGTAAATATCCAACCACTTGGGAATTTAATTTTTTCTACTCCCTTTAATTTTTGGATAATTTGGCCACTTGCATCCTCAACATGCTTGTGGCATGCATATCCACCACACTAAAAAATTGTTAGGATCAGTTAGAAGTCTCTTCCCATAAAATTCCACCAAACTATTATTAGGGGGTGTACTAGTGGAATTTCTCAAAAAAGGATTTTGGAGTTCATTTTTTGTGCGTGAAATAATTTTCTATTTATTATAGTTTTCAAATTTTTTTGCACACATGAACTCTAAAATTTTCATTTTGTTGCGATCTTATACCTTTTTTGTATACTAGGAAAAGTGGGAGAGTGAAAACTCAAGTTTGGATCTGAAAAAAAAAATTTGAACATGGAATATGGAAACGCACATACGCTCAGAGAGATACTTCCAAAAAGTATCTGTGATTTTTAAGGATAGGGAAAAAGTGGGTTGTTTGGCTGTGGTAAATATCCAACCACTTGGCAATTTATTTTTTTCTACTCCCCCTAATTTTTGGATCATTAGGCCACTTGCATCCTCAACATGCTTGTGGCATGTATATCCGCCACACTTAAAACATGTTAGGATCAGTTAGAAGTCTCTTTCTTATAAAATTCCACCAAGCTATTATTAGGGGGTTCTACTGGCGGAATTTCCCAAACATGGATTTTGTCGTTCATTTTTAATGCATGAAATAATTTTCTATTTATTATAGTTTTCAATTTTTTTGCACACATGAACTCTAAAATTTTCGTTTTGTTGCGATCTTATATCTTTTTTGTTTACGAGGAAAAATGGGCGGGTGAAAACTTAATTTTTGTTATGAAAAAAAAAAATTGAACATTCAAAATGAAAACGCACAAATGCTGAGAGAGATTCTTCCAAAAAGTATCTGTGATTTTTAGGGGTAGGGAAAAAGTGGGTAGTTTGACTCTGGTAATTATCCAACCACTTGAGAATTTAATTTTTTCTACTCCCCCTAATTTTTGGATCATTACGCCACTTGCATCCTCAACATGCTTGTGGCATGCATATCCACCACACTTAAAACAGGTTAGGATCAGTTAGAAGTCTCTTTCCTATAAAATTCCACCAAGCTATTATTAGGGGGTTGTACTAGTGGAATTTCCCAAACATGGATTTTGGAGTTCATTTTCAGTGCGTGAAATAATTTTCTACTTGTAATAGTTTTCAAATTTTTTTGCACACTTGAACTCTGAAATTTTCATTTTGTTGCGATCTTATATCTTTTTTGTTTACGAGGAAAAGTGGGAGAGTGAAAACTCAAGTTTGGATATGAAAAAAAAAAAATTTGAACATCCAAAATGGTAACGCACAAATGCTGAGAGAGATACTTCCAAAAAGTATCTGTGATTTTTAAGGATTGGCAAAAAGTGCTTTGTTTGGCTCTGGTAATTATCCTACCACTTGGCAATTTAATTTTTTCAACTCCCCCTAATTTTTGGATCATTAGGACACTTGCCTCCTCAACATGCTTGTGGCATGCATATCCACCATGCTTAAATCATGTTACGATCAATTAGAAGTCTCTTTCCAATAAAATTCCACCAAGCTATTATTAGGGGGTTGTACTAGTGGAATTTCCCAAACATGGATTTTGGAGTTCATTTTTAGTGCTTGAAAAAAATTTCTATTTAAAATAGTTTTCAAATTTTTTTGCACACATGAACCCTGAAGTTTTCATTTTGACGCGATCTTATATCTTTTTTGTTTACGAGGACAATTGGGAGAGTGAAAACTCAAGTTTGGATCTGAAAAAAAAAAAATTTGAACATCCAAAATGGAAACGCACAAATACTGAGAGAGATGTTTCCAAAAAGTATCTGTGATTTTTAAGGATAGGCAAAAAGTGGGTTGTTTGGCTCTGGTAAATATCCAACCACTGAGAATTTAATTTTTTCGACTCCCCCTATTTTTTGGATCATTAGGCCACTTGCATCCTCAGCATGCTTGTGGCATGCATATCCACCACACTTAAAACATGTTATGATCAGTTAGAAGTCTCTTTCCTATCAAATTCCACCAGGCTATTATTAGGGGGTTGTACTAATTTCCCAAACATGGATTTTGGAGTTCAATTTTAATGCGTGAAATAATTTTCTATTTATTATAGTTTTCTTATTTTTTTGCACACATGAACTCCAAAATTTTCATTTTGTTGCTATCTTATATCTTTTTTTTTTACAAGGAAAAATGGAAGAGTGAAAACTCAAATTTGGTTCTGAAAAAAAAAATTTGAACATCCAAAACGGAAACGCACAAATATTGAGAGAGATACTTCCAAAAAGTATATGCGATTTTTAGGGATAGGCAGAAAGTGGGTTGTTTGGCTCATGTAAATATCCAACCACTTGAGAATTTAATTTTTTCTACTCCCCCTAATTTATTGATCACTAGGCCACTTGCATCCTCAACCTGCTTGTGGCTTGCATATCCACCACACTTAAAACATGTTAGGATCAGTTAGAAGTCGCTTTCCTATAAAATTCCACCAAGCTATTATTGCGGGGTTGTACTAGTGGAATTTTCCAAACATGGATTTTGGAGTTTATTTTTAGTGCGTGAAATAATTTTCTATTTATAATAGTTTTCAAATTTTTTTGCACACGTGAACTCTGAAATTTTCAATTTGATGCGATCATATATCTTTTTTGTTTACAAGGAAAAGTGGTACAGTGAAAACTCAAGTTTGGATCTGAAAAAAAAAAATTTTGAACATCGAAAAAGGAAACGCACAAATTCTGAGAGAGATACTTCCAAAAAGAATTGGTAATTTTTAAGGATAGCCAAAAAGTGGGTTCTTTGGCTCTGGTAAATCTCCAACCACTTTAGAATTTAATTTTTTTCTACTCCCCCTAATTTTTGGATCATTAGGCCACTTGCATCCTCAACATGCTTGTGGCATGCATATCCACCACACTTAAAACATGTTAGGATCAGTTAGAAGTCTCTTTCCTATAAAATTCCACCAAGCTATTATTTGGGGGTTGTCCTAGTGGAATTTCCCAAACATTGATTTTGGATTCATTTTTAATGCGTGAAACAATTTTCTATTTTTTATAGGTTTCAAATTTTTTTGCACACAAGAACTCTGAAATTTTCATTTTTTTGCAATCTTACATCTTTTCTATTTCCGAGGAAAAGTGGGAGAGTGAAAACTCAAGTTTGGATCTGAAAAAAAAAAACATTGAACATCCAAAACGGAAACGCACAAATGTTGAGAGTGATGCTTCCAAAAAGTATTTGTGATTTTAAAGGATAGGCAAAAAGTGGGTTGTTTGACTCTTGTAATTATCCAACCACTTTAGCATTTAATTTTTTCTACTCCCCCTAATTTTTGGATCATTAGGCCACTTGCATCCTAAGCGTTCTTGTGGCAAACATATCCACCACAGTTAAAACATGATAGGATCAATTAGAAGTCTCTTACCTATAAAATTCCACCAAACTATTATTAGGGGGTTGTACTAGTGGGATTTCCCAAACATGGATTTTGGAGTTCATTTTTAATGCGTGAAATAATTTTCCATTTATTACAGTTTTCCAATTTTTTTGGACTCATGAACTCTGAAATTTTCATTTTGTTGCGATCTGATATCTCTTTTTTTACGAGGAAAAATGGGAGAGTGAAAACTCAAGTTTGGATCTGAAAAAAAAAAATTTGAACATCCAAAATGGAAAAGCACAAATGCTGAAAGAGATATTTCAAAAAAGTATCTGTGATTTTTAAGGATAGGCAAAAAGTGGGTTGTTTGTCTCTGGTTAGTATCCAACCATTTGAGAATTTAATTTTTTCTACTCCCCCTAATTTTTGGATCATTAGGCAACTTGCATCCTCAACATGCTTGTGGCATATATATCCACCACACTTAAAACATGTTAGGATCACTTAGAAGTCTCTTTCCTATAAAATTCCACCAAGCTATTATTAGGGGGTTGTACTAGTGGAATTTTCCAAACATGGATTTTGCAATTCATTTTTAGTGCGTGAAAAAATTTTCTCTTTATTATAGGTTTCAAATTTTTTTGCACACATGAACTCTGAAATTTCCTTTTGTAGCGATCTTAAATCTTTGTTGTTTACGACGAAAAGTGGGAGAGTGAAAACTCAACTTTGGATCTGAAAAAAAAAAATTGAACATCCAAAATGGAAACGTACAAAATGCTGAGAGAGATACTTCAAAAAAGTATATGTGATTTTTAAGGATAGAAAAAAAGTGGGTTGTTTGGATCTGGTAAATATCCAACCCCTTGAGAATTTAATTTTTTCTACTCCCCCTAATTTTTGGATCATTAGGCCACTTGCATCCTCAACATGCTTGTGGCATACATATCCACCTCACTTAAAACATGTTAGGATCAGTAAGAAGTCTCTTTCCTATAAAATTCTACAAAGCTACTATTAGGGGTTGTACTTGTGGAATTTTCCAAACTTGGATTTTGTAGTTCATTTTTATTGCGTGAAATAATTTTCTATGTATTATAGTTTTCAAATTTTTTTGCACACATGAACTCTGAAATTTTCAATTTGTTGCGATCTGAAATCTTTTTTGTTTACGAGGAAAAATGGAAGAGTGAAAACTCAATTTTTGATCTGGAAAAAAAAATTTTGAAGTTCCAAAATGGAAACGCACAAATGTTGAGAGAGATACTGCCAAAAAGTATCTGTGATTTTCAAGGATAGGTAAAAAGAGGGTTGTTTGGCTCTTGTAAATATCCAACAACTTTGAGAATTTAATTTTTTTGACTCCCCTTAATTTTTGGATCATTAGGCCACTTGCATCCTCAACATGCTTGCGGCATGCATATCCACCACACTTAACACATGTTAGGATCAGTTAGAAGTCTCTTTCCTATAAAATTCCACCAAGTTATTATTAGGCGGATGTACTAGTGGAATTTCCCAAACATGGATTTTGAAGTTCATTTTTAGTGCGTGAAATAATTTTCTATTTATTATAGATTTCAAATTTGTTTGCACACATCAACTCTGAAATTTTCATTTTGCTGCGATCTTATATCTTTTTTTTTTATGAGGAAAAGTGGGAGAGTGAAAACTCAAGTTTGGATCTGAAAAAAAAAAATTTGAACATACTAGATGGAAACGCACAAATGCTGAGAGAGATACTTCAAAAAAGTATCTGCGATTTTTAAGAATAGGGAAAAAGTGGGTTGTTTGGCTCTGGTAAATAGCCAACCACGTTAGAATTTAATTTTTTCTACTCCCCCTAATTTTTGGATCATTACGCCAGTTGCATCCTCAACATGCTTGTGGCATGTATATCCACCACACTTAAAACAAGTTAGGATCAGTTAAAAGACTCATTCCTGTAAAATTCCACCAAGCTATTATTAGGGGGTTGTACTAGTGGAATTTCCCAAACATGGATTTTGGAGTTCATTATTAATGCGTGAAATAATTTTTTTTTAGTATTGTTTCAAATTTTTTTCCACACAAGAACTGTGAAATATTCATTTTCTTGTGATCTTATACCTTTTTTATTTACGAGGAAAAGTGGGAGAGTGGAAACTCAAGTTTGGTTCTGAAAAAAAAAATTTGAACATCCAAAATGGAAATGCACAAATGATGAGAGAGATACTTCCAAAAAGTATCTGTGATTTTTAAGGATAGGCAAAAAGTGGGTTGTTTGGCTCTGGTAAATATCCAATCACTTAAGAATTTAATTTTTTCCACTCCCCCTAGTTTTTGGATCATTAGGCCACTTGCATCCTCAACATGCTTGTGGCATGCATATCCACCACACAAAAAACATGTTAGGATCAGTTAGAAGTCTCTTTCCTATAAAATTCCACCACGCTATTATTAGGGGGTTGTACTAGTGGAATTTCCCAAACATGGATTTTGGCGTGCATTTTTAGTGCGTGAAATAACTTTCTATTTATTATTGGTTTCAAATTTTTTTGCAAAAAAGAACTCTGAAATTTTCATTTTGTTGCGATCTTATATCTTTTTTGTTTACGAGGAAAAGTGGGAGAGTGATCACAAAAGTTTGGATCTGAAAAAAAAAAATTTTGAACAACCAAAATGGAAATGCACAAATGCTGAGAGAGATACTTCCAAAATGTATCTGTGATTTTTAAGGATAGGAAAAAAGTAGGTTGTTTGGCTCGTGTAAATATCCAACCACTTGAGAATTTAATTTTTTCTACTCCCCCTAATTTTTGGATCATTACGCGACTTGCATCATCAACTTGGTTGTGGCATGCATATCCACCACTCTTAAAACCTGTTAGGATCAATTAGAAGTCTCTTCCCTATGAAATTCCACCAAGCTATTATTAGGGGGTTGTACCAGTGGAATTTCCCAAACATTGATTTTGGATTTCATTTCTTGTGCGTGAAATAATTTTCTATTTATTATAGCTTTCAAATTTTTTTTCACACATGAACTCTGAAATTTTCATTTTGTTGCGATCTTATAACTTTTTTGTTTACGTGGAAAAGTGGGAGAGTGAAAACTCAAGTTTGGATCTGAAAAAAAAAAATTTGAACATCCAAAATGGAAATGCACAAATGCTGAGAGAGATACTTCCAAAAAGTATCTGTGATTTTTAAGGATAGGCAAAAAGTGGGTTGTTTGGCTCTGGTAAATATCCAACCACTTGAGAATTTTACTTATTTATTCCCCCTAATTTTTGGATCATTACGCCACTTGCATCCTCAACTTGCTTGTGGCATGCATATCCACCACTCTTAAAACATGTTAGGATCAGTTTGAAGTCTCTTTCCTATAAAATTCCAGCAAGCTATTATTAGGGGGTTGTAATAGTGGAATTTCCCAAACATGGATTTTGGAGTTCATTTCTTGTGCGTGAAATAATTTTCTATTTATTATAGCTTTCAAAATTTTTTGCACACATGAACTCTGAAATATTCATTTTGTTACAATCTTATTTCTTTTTTCTTTACGTGAAAAAGTGGGAGAGTGAAAACTTAAGTTTGGTTCTGAAAAAAAAAAAATTTTAACATCCAAAATGGAAATGCAGAAATGCTGAGAGAGATACTTCCAAAAAGTATCAGTGATTTTTAAGGATAGGCAAAAAAGTGGGTTGTTTGGCTCTGGTAAATATCCAACCACTTGAGAATTTAATTTTTTCTACTCCCCCTAATTTTTGGATCATTAGGCCACTTGCATCCTCAACGTGCTTGTGGCATGCATATCCACCACACTTAAAACATGTGAGGATTAGTTAGAAGTCTCTTTCCTCTAAAATTCCACCAAGCTATTATTAGGGGATTGTACTAGTGGAATTTCCCAAACATGGATTTTGGAGTTCATTTTTAGTGCGTGAAATAATTTTCTTATTATTATAGTTTTCAAATTTTTTTGCAGAAATGAACTCTGAAATTTTCATTTCATTGAGATCTTATTTCTTTTTTGTTTACGAGGAAAAGTAGGAGAGTGAGAACTCAAGTTTGGATCTGAAAAAAAAAATTTGGACATGCAAAATGGAAATGCACAAATGCTGAGAGAGATACTTCCAAAAAGTATCTGTGATTTTTAAGGATAGGCAAAAAGTGGGTTGTTTGGCTCTAGTAAATATCCAACCACTTGAGAATTTATTTTTTTCTACTCCCCCTAATTTTTTGATCATTAGGCCACTTGCATCCTCAACATGCTTGTGGCATGCATATCCACCACACTTAAAACATGTTAGGATCAATTAGAAGTCTCTTTCCTATAAAATTCCACTAAGATATTATTAGGGGGTTGTACTAGTGGAATTTCCCAAACAAGGATTTTGGAGTTCATTTTTAGTGCCTGAAAAATTTTTCTTTTTATTATAGTTTTCAAATTTTTTTGCATACAATAACTCTCAAATATTCATTCTGTTGCGAACTTATATCTTTTCTGTTTATGACGAAAAGTGGGTGAGTGAAAACTAAAGTTGGGATCTGAAAAAAAATATTTGAATATCCAAAATGGAAATGCTTAAATGCTGAGAGAGATACTTCCAAAAAGTATCTGTGATTTTTAAGGATAGGCAAAAAGTTGATTTTTTGGCTCTTGTAAATATCCATCCACTTGAGAATTTAATTTTTTCTTCTCCCCCTAATTTTTGGATCATTAGGCCACTTGCATCCTCAACATGCTCATGGCATGCATATCCACCACACTTCAAACATGTTAGGATCAGTTAGAAGTCTCTTTCCTAAAAAATTCCACCAAGCTATTATTAGGGGGTTGTACTAGTGGAATTTCCCAAACATGGATTTTGGAGTTCATTTTTAGTGCGTGAAATAATTTTCTTTTTATTATAGTTTTCAAATTTTTTTGCACACATGAACTCTGAAATTTTCATTTTGTTCCGATCTTATATCTTGTTTTTTTTACAAGGAAATCTGGAAGAGTGAAAACTCAAGTTTGGATCTGAAAAAAAAAAAATTTGAACATCCAAAATGGAAATGCACAAATGCTGAGAGAGATACTTCCAAAAGTATATGTGATTTTTAAGGATAGGTAAAAAGTGGGTTGTTTGGCTCTGGTAGATATCCAACCACTTGCGAATTTAATTTTTTCTACTCCCCCTAATTTTTGGATCATTAGGCCACTTGCATCCTCAACATGCTTGTGGCATGCATATCCACCACACCTAAAACATGTTAGGATCTGTTAGAATTCTCTTTCCTATAAAATTCCACCAAGCTATTATTAGGGGGTTGTACTAGTGGAATTTTCCAAACATGGATTTTGGAGTTCATTTTTAGTGTGTGAAATAATTTTCTATTCATTATAGTTTTCAAACTTTTTTGCACTCATAAAATCTGAAATTGTCATTTTGTTGCAATCTTATATCTTTTTTGTTTACGAGGAAAAGAGGGAGAGTGAAAACACAAGTTTGGATCTGAAAAATAAAATTTTGAACATCCAAAATGGAAATGCACAAATGATGAGAGTGATAATTCCAAAAACTATCTGTGATTTTTAAGGATAGGCAAAAAGTGGGTTGTTTGACTTTGTTAAATTTCCAACCACTTAAGAATTTAATTTTTTCTACTCCCCACTAGTTTTTGGATCATTAGGCCACTTGCATCCTCAACATGCTTGTGGCATGCATATCCACCACACTTAAAATATGTTAGGATCAGTTAGAAGTCTCTTTCCTATAAAATTCCACCAAGCTATTATTACGGGGTTGTACTAGTGGAATTTCCCAAACATGGATTTTGGAGTTCATTTTTAGTGCGTGAAATAATTTTCTATTTAATATAGTTTTCAAATTTTTTTTCACACATGAACTCTGAAATTTTCATTTTGTTGCGATATTAAATCTTTTTAGTTTACGAGGAAAAGTGGGAGAGTGAAAACTCAAGTTTCAATTTGCAAAAAAAAATTTGAACATCCTAAATAGAAATGCACAAATGCTGAGAGAGATACTTCCAAAAAGTATCTGTGATTTTTAAGGATAGGCAAAAAGAGGGTTGTTTGGCTCTGGTAAATATCCAACCACTTGAGAATTTAATTTTTTTTACACCCCTTAATTTTTGGATCATTAGGCCACTTGCATCCTCAACATGCTTGTGGCATACATATCCACCACACTTAAAACATGTTAGGATCAGTTAGAAGTCTCTTTCCTATAAAATTCCACCTAGTTATTATTAGGGGGATGTACTAGTGGAATTTCCCTACCATGGATTTTGGAGTTCAGTTTTAGTGCGTGAAATAATTTTCTATTTATTATAGTTTTCAAATTTGTTTGCACACATGAACTCTTAAATTTTCATTTTGCTGCGATCTTATATCTTTTTTGTTTACGAGGAAAGTGGGAGAGTGAAAACTCAAGTTTGGATCTGAAAAAAAAAAATTTGAACATCCAAAATGCTAATGCACAGATGCTGAGAGAGATGCTTCCAAAAAGTATCTGTGATTTTTAAGAATAGGGAAAAAGTGGGTTGTTTGGCTCTGGTAAATAGCCAACCACTTTAGAATTTAATTTTTTCACTCCCCTAATTTTTGGATCATTAGGCCAGTTGCATCCTCAACATGCTTGGGGCATGCATATCCACCACACTTAAAACAAGTCAGGATCAGTTAAAAGACTTTTTCCAATAAGATTCCACCAAGCTATTATTAGGGGGTTGTACTAGTGGAATTTCCCAAACATGGATTTTGGAGTTCTTTTTTAGTGCCTGAAAAAATTTTCTTTTTATTATAGTTTTCAAATTTTTTTGCACACAATAACTCTCAAATATTCATTTTGTTGCGAACGTATATCTTTTCTATTTATGACGAAAAGAGGGAGAGTGAAAACTAAAGTTGGGATCTGAAAAAAAAATTTGAACATCCAAAATGGAAATGCTTCAATGCTGAGAGAGATACTTCCAAAAAGTATCTGTGATTTTTGAGGATAGGCAAAAAGTTGATTTTTTGGCTCTTGTAAATATCAAACCACTTGAGAATTTAATTTTTTCTACTCCCCCTAATTTTTGGATCATTAGGCCACTTCCATCCTCAACATGCTCATGGCATGCATATCCACCACACTTCAAACATGTTAGGATCAGTTAGAAGTCTCTTTCCTATAAAATTCCACCAAGCTATTATTAGGGGGTTGTACTAGTGGAATTTCCCAAACATGGATTTTGGAGTTCGTTTTTAGTGCGTGAAATAATTTTCTTTTTATTATAGTTTTCAAATTTTTTTACACACGTGAACTTTGAAATTTTCATTTTGTTCCGATCTTATATCTTTTTTTTTTACAAGGAAAACTGGAAGAGTGAAAACTCAAGTTTGGATCTGAAAAAAAAAAAAATTTGAACATCCAAAATGGAAATGCACAAATGCTGAGAGAGATACTTCCAAAAGTATCTGTGATTTTTATGGATAGGTAAAAAGTGGGTTGTTTGGCTCTGGTAAATATCCAACCACTTGAGAATTTAATATTTTCTACTCCCCCTAATTTTTGGATCATTAGGCCACTTGCATCCTCAACATGCTTGTGGCATGCATATCCACCACACCTAAAACATGTTAGGATCAGTTAGAAGTCTCTTTCCTATAAAATTCCACCAAGCTATTATTAGGGGGTTGTACTAGTGGAATTTCCCAAACATGGATTTTGGAGTTCATTTTTAGCGTGTGAAAAAATTTTCTTTTTATTATAGTTTTCAAATTTTTTTGCAGACATGAACTCTGAAATTTTCATTTTGTTGCGATATTAAATCTTTTTTGTTTACGAGGAAAAGTGGGAGAGTTAAAATTCAAGTTTGAATCTGAAAAAAAATAAATTTGAACCTCAAAAATGGAAATGCACAAATGCTGAGAGAGATACTTCCAAAAAGTATCTTTGATTTTTAAGGATTGGCAAAAAGTGGGTTGTTTGGCTCTGGTAAATATCCAACCACTGAGAATTTAATTTTTTCTACTCCCTCTAATTTTTGGATCATTAGGCCACTTTCATCGTCAACATGCTTGAGGCATGCATATCCAGCACACTTAAAACATGTTAGGATCTGTTCGAAGTCTCTTTCCTATAAAATTCCACCAAGCTATTATTAGGGGGTTGTACTAGTGGAATTTTCCAAACATCGATTTATGAGTTCATTTTTAGTGTGTGAAATAATTTTCTATTTACTATAGTTTTCAAACTTTTTTGGACTCATAAAATCTGAAATTTTCATTTTGTTGCGATCTTATATCTTTTTGTTTACGTGCAAAAGACGGAGAGTGAAAACTCAAGTTTGTATCTGAAATAAAAAATTTTGAACATCCAAAATGGAAATGCACAAATGATGAGAGTGATAATTCCAAAAACTATCTGTGATTTTTTAGGATAGGCAAAAAGTGGGTTGTTTGGCTTTGGTAAATTTCCAACCACTTGAGAATTTAATTTTTTCTACTCCCCCCTAATTTTTGGATCATTAGGCCACTTGCATCCTCAACATGCTTGTGGCATGCATATCTACCACACTTAAAACATGTTAGGATCAGTTAGAAGTCTCTTTCCTATAAAATTCCACCAAGCTATTATTACAGGGTTGTACTAGTGGAATTTCCCAAACATGGATTTTGGAGTTCATTTTTAGTGCGTGAAATAATTTTCTATTTGATATAGTTTTCAAATTTTTTTCACACTTGAACTCTGAAATTTTCATTTTGATGCGACATTAAATCTTTTTAGTTTACGAGGAAAAGTGGGAGAGTGAAAACTCAAGTTTGAATCTGCAAAAAAAAATTTGAACCTCCTAAATAGAAATGCACAAATGCTGAGAGAGATACTTCCAAAAAGTATCTGTGATTTTTAAGGATAGGCAAAAAGAGGGTTGTTTGGCTCTGGTAAATATCCAACCACTTGAGAATTTAATTTTTTTTACTCCCCTTAATTTTTGGATCATTAGGCCACTTGCATCCTCAACATGCTTGTGGCATGCATATCCACCACACTTAAAACATGTTAGGATCAGTTAGAAGTCTCTTTCCTATAAAATTCCACGAAGTTATTATTAGGGGGATGTACTAGTGGAATTTCCCAAACATGGATTTTGGAGTTCATTTTTAGTGCGTGAAATAATTTTCAATTTATTATAGTTTTCAAATTTTTTTGCACACATGAACTCTTAAATTTTAATTTTGCTGCGATCTTATATCTTTTTTTTTACGAGGAAAAGTGGGAGAGTGAAAACTCAAGCTTGGATCTGAAAAAAAAAATTTGAACATCCTAAATGGAAACGCACAGATGCTGAGAGAGATACTTCCAAAAAGTATCTGTGATTTTTAAGAATAGGGAAAAAGTGGGTTGTTTGGCTCTGGTAAATAGCCAACCACTTTAGAATTTAATTTTTTCTACTCCCCTAATTTTTGGATCATTAGGCCAGTTACATCCTCAACATGCTTGTGGCATGCATATCCACCACACTTAAAACAAGTTAGGATCAGTTAAAAGATTTTTTCCAATAAAATTCCACCAAGCTATTATTAGGGGGTTGTACTAGTGGAATTTCCCAAACATGGATTTTGGAGTTCATTTTTAATGCGTGAAATAATTTTTTCTTTTGTATAGTTTTCAATTTTTTTTCCACACAAGAACTCTAAAATTTTTATTTTGTTGCGATCTTATTCCTTTTTTGTTTACGAGCAAAAGTGGGAGAGTGAAAACTCAAGTTTGGATCTGAAAAAAAAAATTTGAACATCCAAAATGGAAATGCACAAATGCTGAGAGAGATACTTCCAAAAAGTATCTGTGATTTTTAAGGATTGGGAAAAAGTGGGTTGTTAGGATCAGGTAAATATCCAACCACTTGAGAATTTAATTTTTTCTACTCCCCCTAATTTTTGGATCATTAGGCCACTTGCATCCTTTGCATGCTTGTGGCAAGCGTATCCACCACACTTAAAACATGTTAGGATCAGTTAGAAGTCTCTTTCCTATAAAATTCCACCAAGCTATTATTAGTGGGTTGTACTAGTGGAATTTCCCAACCTTGATTTTGGAGTTCAATTCTTCTGCGAGAAATAATTTTCTATTTATTATAGCTTTCAAATTTTTTTGCACACATGAACTCTAAAATTTTCATTTTGTTGCGATCTTATATCTTTTTTGTTGACGTGGAATAGTGGGAGAGTGAAAACTCATGTTTTGTTCTGAAAAAAAAAATTTGAAATCCAAAATGGAAATGCACAAATGCTGAGAGAGATACTTCCAAAAAGTATCTGTGATTTTTATGGATAGGCAAAAAAGTGGGTTGTTTCGCTCTGGTAAATATCCAACCACTTGAGAATTTAATTTTTTCTACTCCCCCTAGTTTTTGAATCATTAGCCCACTTGCATCCTCAACATGTTTGTGGCATGCATATCCACCACACATAAAACATGTTAGGATCAGTTAGAAGTATTTTTCCTATAAAATTCCACCAAACTGTTATTAGGGGGTTGTACTAGTGGAATTTCCCAAACATGGATTTTGGAGTTCATTTTTTGTGCGTGAAATAATTTTCTATTTATTATAGGTTTCAAATTTTTTTGCAAAAATGAACTCTGAAATTTTCATTTTGTTGCGATCTTATATCTTTTTTGTTTACGAGGAAAAGTGGGAGAGTGATAACAAAAGTTTGGATCCGAAAAAAAAAATTTGAACATCAATAATGGAAATGCTCAAATGCTGAGAGAGATACTTCCAAAAAGTATCTGTGATTTTTAAGGATAGGGAAAAAGTGGGTTGTTTGGCTCTGGTAAATATCCAACCACTTGAGAATTTAATATTTTCTACTCCCCCTAATTTTTGGATCATTACGCCACTTGCATCCTCAACTTGCTTGTGGCATACATATTCAATACTCTTAAAACATGTTAGGATCGGTTAGAAGTCTCTTTCGTATAAAATTCCTCCAAGCTATTATTAGGGGTTTTACTAGTGGAATTTCCCAAACTTGGATTTTGGAGTTCATTTCAATTTTGGATTTTCAAATTTTTTTGCACTCATGAAGTCTGAAATTTTCATTTTGTTGGGATCTTATATCTTTATTGTTTACGTGGAAAAGTGGTAGAAAGAAAACTCAAGTTTGGATCTGAAAAAAAAAAATTTGAACATCCAAAATTGAAATGCACAAATGCTCAGAGAGATACTTCCAAAAAGTATCTCTGATTTTTTAGGATAGGCAAAAAGAGGTTTGTTTGGCTCTGGTAAATATCCAACCACTTGAGAATATAATTTTTTCTACTCCCCCTAATTTTTGGATCATTAGGCCACTTGCATCCAAACATGCTTGTGGCATGCATATCCACCACACATAAAACATGTTAGGATCAGTTAGAAGTCTCTTTCCAATAAAATTCCACCAAGCTATTATTAGGGGGTTGTACTAGTGGAATTTCCCAAACATGGATTTTGGAGTTCATTTTTAGTTCGTGAAATAATTTTCTATTTATTATAGGTTTCAAATTTTTTTGCAAAAAAGAACTCTGAAATTTTCATTTTGTTGCGATCTTATATCTTTTTTGTTTACGAGGAAAAGTGGGAGAATGATAACAAAAGTTTGGATCTAAAAAAAAAAAAATTGAACATCCAAAATGGAAATGCACAAATACTGAGAGGGATACTTCCAAAAAGTATCTGTGATTTTTAAGGAAAGGGAAAAAGTGGGTTGTTTGGCTCTGGTAAATATCCAACCACTTGAGACTCTAATTTTTTCTACTCCCTCTAATTTTTGGATCATTAGGCATCTTGCATCCTGAACATGCTTGTGGCATGCATATCCACCACACTTAAAACATGTCAGGATCAGTTAGAAGTATCTTTCCTATAAAATTCCACCAAGCTATTATTAGGGGGTTGTGCTAGTGGAATTTCCCAAACATGGATTTTGAATTCATTTTTAATGCGTAAAACAATTTTCTATTTTTTATAGGTTTCAAATTTTTTTGCACACAAGAACTCTGAAATTTTGATTTTGTTACGATCTTAAATCTTTTTTGTTTACGAGGAAAAATGGGAGAGTGAAAACTCAAGTTTGGACCTGAAAAAAAAATTTGAACATCAAAAATGGAAAGGCACAAATGCCGAGAGTGATAATTCCAAAAAGTATCTGTGATTTTTAAGGATAGGAAAAAAGTGGGTTCTTAGGCTCTAGTAAATATCCAGCCCCCTTGAGAATTTAATTTTTTCTACTCCCCCGAATTTTTGGATCATCAATGGCCACTTGCATCCTCAACATGCTTGTGGTATCCATATCCACCACACCTAAAACATGTTAGGATCAGTTAGAAGTCGCTTTCCTATAAAATTCCACCATGATATTATTAGGGGGCTGTACTAGTGGATTTTCCCAAACATTGATTTTGGAGTTCATTTTTAATGCGTGAAATAATTTTCTATTTATAATAGTTTTCAAATTTTTTTGCACACATGAACTCTGAAATTTTCATTTTTTTGTTTCCGAGGAAAAGTGGGAGAGTGATAATTGAAGTTTGGATCTGAAAAAAAAAACTTTCAACATCCAAAATGGAAACGCACAAATGTTGAGAGAGATGCTTCCAAAAAGTATCTGTGATTTTAAAGGATAGGCAAAAAGTGGGTGGTTTGGCTCTGGTAATTATCCAACCACTTTAGAATTTAATTTTTTCTACTCCCCCTAATTTTTTGATCGTTAGGCCACTTGCATTCTAAGCGTTCTTGTGGCATACATATCCACCACACTTAAAACATGTTAGGATCAGTTAGATGTCTCTTTCCTATAAAATTCCACCTAGCTATTATTAGGGGGTTGTACTAGAGGAATTTCCGAAACATGGTTTTTGGAGTTCATTTTTAATGCGTGAAATAATTTTCTGTTTATTATAGTTTTCCAATTTTTTTGGACACATGAACTCTGAAATTTTCATTTTGTTGCGATCTTATATCTTTTTTGTTTACGAGAAAAAATGGGAGAGCGAAAACTCAAGTTTGGATATGAAAAAAAAAATTTTGAACATCCAAAATGGAAACGCACAAATGCTGAGAGAGATACTTCCAAAAAGTATCTGTGATTTTTAAGGATAGGCAAAAAGTGGGTTGTTTGTCTCTGGTAAATATCCAACCACTTGAGAATTTAATTTTTTCTACTCCCCCTAATTTTTGGAGCATTAGGCAACTTGCATCCTCAACATGCTTGTGGCATATTTATCCACCACACTTAAAACATGTTAGGATCAGTTAGAAGTCTCTTTCCTATAAAATTCCACCAAGCTATTATTAGGGGGTTGTACTAGTGGAATTTTCCAAACATGGATTTTGCAGTTCATTTTTAGTGCGTGAAACAATTTTCTCTTTATTATAGGTTTCAAATTTTTTTGCACACAGGAACTCTGAAATTTTCATTTTGTTGCGATCTTAAATCTTTGTTGTTTACGAGGAAAAGTGGGAGAGTGAAAACTCAAGTTTGGATCTGAAAAAAAAAATTTGAACATCCAAAATGGGAACGCACAAATGCTGAGAGAGATACTTCCAAAAAGTATATGTGATTTTTAAGGATAGAAAAAAAGTGGGTTGTTTGGATCTGGTAAATATCCAACCCCTTGAGAATTTAATTTTTTCTGCTCCCCCTAATTTTTGGATCAATAGGCCACTTGCATCCTCAACATGCTTGTGGCATACATATCCACCACACTTAAAAGATGTTAGGATCAGTAAGAAGTCTCTTTCCTATAATATTCCACAAAGCTATTATTAGGGGGTTGTACTAGTGGAATTTTCCAAACTTTGATTTTGGAGTTCATTTTAATTGCGTGAAATAATTTTCTATTGATTATAGTTTTCAAATTTTTTTGCACACTTGAAATCTGAAATTTTCATTTTGTTGCGATCTTAAATCTTTTTTGTTTACGAGGAAAAATGGAATAGTGAAAACTCAAGTTTTGATCTGAAAAAAAAAAATTTGAAGTTCCAAAATGGAAACGAACAAATGTTGAGAGAGATCCTGCCCAAAAGTATCTGTGATTTTCAAGGATAGGTAAAAAGAGGGTTGTTTGGCTCTGGTAAATATCCAACAACTTGAGAATTTAATTTTTTTGACTCCCCTTAATTTTTGGATCATTAGGCCACTTGCATCCTCAACATGCTTGTTGCATGCATATCCACCACACTTAAAACATGTTAGGATCAGTTAGAAGTCTATTTCCTATAAAATTCCACCAAGTTATTATTAGGGGGATGTACTAGTGGAATTTCCTAAACATGGATTTTGGAGTTAATTTTTAGTGCGTGAAATAATTTTCTATTTATTATAGTTTTCAAATTTGTTTGCACATACGAACTCTGAAATTTTCATTTTGCTGCGATCTTATATCTTTTTTGTTTATGAGGAAAAGAGGGAGAGTGAAAACTCAAGTTTGGATCTAAAAAAAATAAATTTGAACATCCTAAATGGAAACGCATAAATGCTGAGAGAGATACTTCCAAAAAGTATCTGCGATTTTTAAGAATAGGGAAAAAGTGGGTTGTTTGGCTCTGGTAAATAGCCAACCACGTTAGAATTTAATTTTTTCTACTCCCCCTAATTTTTGGATCATTACGCCAGTTGCATCCTCAACATGCTTGTGGCATGTATATCCACCACACTTAAAAAAAGTTAGGATCGGTTAAAAGACTCTTTCCTGTAAAATTCCACCAAGCTATTATTAGGAGGTTGTACTAGTGGAATTTCCCAAACATGGATTTTGGAGTTCATTTTTAATGCGTGAAATAATTTTTTATTTAGTATTGTTTTCAATTTTTTTCCCACACAAGAATTGTGAAATTTTCATTTTGTTACGATCTTATACCTTTTTTTTTTTACGAGGAAAAGTGGGAGAGCGAAAAATCAAGTTTGGATTTGAAAATAATAATTTGAACATCCAAAATGGAAATGCACAAATGCTGAGAGAGATACTTCCAAAAAATATCTGTGATTTTTAAGGATAGGCAAAAAGTGGGTTATTTGGATCTGGTAAATATCCAACCACTTGAGAATTTAATTTTTTCTCCTCCCCCTAATTTTTGGATCATTAGGCCACTTGCATCCTCAACATGCTTGTGGCATGCATATCCACCACACTTAAAACATGTTAGGATCAGTTAGAAGTCTCTTTCCTATAAAATTCCACCAAGCTATTATTAGGGGGTTGTACTAGTGGAATTTCCCAAACATGGATTTTGGAGTTCAATTCTTCTGCGTGAAATAATTTTCTATTTGTTAAAGCTTTCAAATTTTTTTGCACACATGAACTCTGAAATTTTCATTTTGTTGCGATCTTATATCTTTTTTGTTTACGTGGAAAAGTGGGAGAGTGAAAACTCAAGTTTGGTTCTGAAAAAAAAAATTTGAACATCCAAAATGGAAATGCACAAATGCTGAGAGAGATACTTCCAAAAACTAACTGTGGTTTTTAAGGATAGGCAAAAAGTGGGTTGTTTGGCTCTGGTAAATATCCCACCACTTGGGAATTTAATTTTTTCTACTCCCCCAAGTTTTTGGATCATTAGGCCACTTGCATCCTCAACATGCTTGTGGCATGCATATCCACAACACATAAAACATGTTTGGATCAGTTAGAAGTCTCTTTCCTATAAAATTCCACCAAGCTATTATTAGGGGGTTGTACTAGTGGAATTTCCCAAACATGGATTTTGGAGTTCCCTTTTAGTGCGTGAAATAATTTTCTATTTATTATTGGTTTCAAATATTTTTGCAAAAAAGAACTCTGAAATTTTCATTTCGTTGCGATCTTATATCTTTTACGAGGAAAAGTGGGAGAGTGATAACAAAAGTTTGGATCTGAAAAAAAAAATTTGAACAACAAAAATGGAAATGCACAAATGCTGAGAGAGATACTTCCAAAATGTATCTGTGATTTTTAAGGATAGGAAAAAAGTGGGTTGTTTGGCTCTAGTAAATATCCAACCACTTGAGAATTTAATTTTTTCTACTCCCCCTTATTTTTGGATCATTACGCCACTTGCATCCTCAACTTGCTGGTGGCATGCATATCCACCACTCTTAAATCATGTTAGGATCAGTTAGAAGTCTCTTCCCTATAAAATTCCACCAAGATATTATTAGGGGGTTGTACTAGTGGAATTTCCCAAACATGGATTTTGGAGTTCATTTCTTGAGCGTGAAATAATTTTCTATTTATTATAGCTTTCAAATTTTTTTGCACACATGAACTCTGAAATTTTCATTTTGTTGCGATCTTATAACATTTTTGTTTACGTGGAAAAGTGGGAGAGTGAAAACTCAAGTTTGGGTCTGAAAAAAAAAAAAATTGAACATCCAAAATGGAAATGCACAAATGCTGAGAGAGATACTTCCAAAAAGTATCTGTGATTTTTAAAGATAGGCAAAAAGTGGGTTGTTTGGCTCTGGTAAATATCCAACCACTTGAGAATTTTACTTTTTCTACTCCCCCTAAATTTTGGATCATTACGCCACTTGCATGCGCAACTTGCTTGTGGCATGCATATCCACCACTCTTAAAACATGTTAGGATCAGTTTGAAGTCTCTTTCCTATAAAATTCAACCAAGCGATTATTAGGGGGTTGTACTAGTGGAATTTCACAAACATGGATTTAGGAGTTCATTTCTTATGCGTGAAATATTTTTCTATTTATTATAGCTTTCAAATTTTTTTGCACACACGAACTCAGAAATATTCATATTTTTACGATCTTATTTCTTTTTTGTTTACGTGAAAAAGTGGG
Source organism: Aristolochia californica (assembly GCF_029961685.1). Lineage (NCBI taxonomy): Eukaryota > Viridiplantae > Streptophyta > Magnoliopsida > Piperales > Aristolochiaceae > Aristolochia > Aristolochia californica. The sequence goes on from NW_027181826.1 coordinate 11,474,216, forward strand.
AGAGTGAAAACTTAAGTTTGGTTCTGAAAAAAAAAAAAATTTAACATCCAAAATGAAAATACAAAAATGTTGAGAGAGATACTTCCAAAAAGTATCAGTGATTTTTAAGGATAGGCAAAAAGTGGGTTGTTTGGCTCTGGTAAATATCCAACCACTTGAGAATTTATTTTTTTCTACTCCCCCTAATTTTTGGAACATTAGGCCACTTGCACTCTCAACATGCTTGTGGCATGCATACCCACCACACTTAAAACATGTTAGGATCAGTTTGTAGATTCTTTCCTATAAAATTCCACCAAGCTATTATAAGGGGGTTGTACTAGTGGAATTTCCCAAACAAGGATTTTGGAGTACATTTTTATTGCGTGAAATAATTTTCTTTTTATTATAGTTTTCAAATTTTTTTGCACACAACAACTCTGAAATATTCATTTTGTTGCGAACTTATATCTTTTTTGTTTATGACGAAAAGTGGGAGAGTGAAAACTAAAGATGGGATCTGAAAAAAAAAAAATTGAACATCCAAAATGGAAATGCTTCAATGCTGAGAGAGATACTTCCAAAAAGTATCTGTGATTTTTAAGGATAGGCAAAAAGTGGATTTTTTGGCTCTTGTAAATATCCAACCACTTGAGAATTTAATTTGTTCAACTCCCCCTAATTTTTGGATCATTAGGCCACTTGCATCCTCAACATGCTTGTGGCATGCATATCCACCACACATAAAACAAGTTAGGATCAGTTAGAAGTCTCTTTCCTATAAAATTCCACCAAGCTATTATTAGGTGGTTCTACTAGTGGAATTTCCCAAACATGGATTTTGGAGTTCATTTTTAGTGCGTGAAATAATTTTCTATTTATTATAGGTTTCAAATTTTTTTGCAAAAATTAACTCTGAAATTTTCTTTTTGTTGCGATCTTATATCTTTTTTGTTTACGAGGAAAAGTGGGAGAGTTATAACAAAAGTTTGGATCTGAAAAAAAAAAAAATTGAACATCCAAAAAGGAAATGCACAAATACTGAGAGAGATACTTCCAAAAAGTATCTGTGATTTTTAAGGAAAGGGAAAAAGTGGGTTGTTTTGCTCTGGTAAATATCCAACCACTTGAGTATTTAATTTTTTCTACTCTCCCTAATTTTTGGATCATTAGACCACTTGCATCCTCAACATGCTTGTGGCATGCATATCCACCACACTTAAAACATGTTAGGATCAGTTAGAAGTCTCTTTCCTATAAAATTCCACCAAGCTCTTATTAGGGGGTTGTACTAGTGGAATTTCCCAAACTTGGATTTTGGAGTTGATTTTTATTGCGTGAAATAATTTTCTATTTATTATAGTTTTACATTGTTTTTTGCACACATGAACTTTTAGATTTTCATTTTGTTGCGATCTTAAATCATTTTTGTTTACGAGGAAAAATGGGAGAGTGAAAACTCAAGTTTTGATCTGAAAAAAAAAATTTGAAGATCCAAACTGGAAACGCACAAATGTTGAGAGAGATACTTCCGAAAAGTATCTGTGATTTTAAAGGATAGGTAAAAAGTGGGTCGTTTGGCTCTGGTAAATATCCAACCACTCGAGAATTTAATTTTTTTGACTCCCCTAAATTTTTGGATAATTAGGCCACTTGCATCCTCAACATGCTTGTGGCATGCATATCCACCACACTTAAAACATGTTAGGATCAGTTAGAAGTTTCTTTCCTATAAAATTCCACCATGTTATTATTAGGGGGATGTACTAGTGGAATTTGCCAAACATGGATTTTGGAGTTCAGTTTTAGTGCGTGAAATAATTTTCTATTTATTATAGTTTTCAAATTTGATTGCAAACATGAACTCTGAAATTTTCATTTTGCTGCGATCTTATATCTTTTTTGTTTACGAAGAAAAGTGGGAGAGTGAAAACTCAAGTTTGGATCTGAAAAAAAAAATTTGAACATCCAAAATGGAAACGCACAAATGCTGAGAGAGATGCTTCCAAAAAGTATCTGTGATTTTCAAGGATAGGCAAAAAGTGGGTTGTTTGGCTCGGATAAATATCCAACCACTTGAGAATTTAATTTTTTGTACTCCCTCTAACTTTTGGATCATCAGGCCACTTGCATCCTCAACATACTTGTGGCATGCATATCCACCACACTTAAAACATGTTAGGATCAGTTAGCGGTCACTTTCCTATAAAATTCCACCAAGCTATTATTTGGGGGTTGTACTAGTGGAATTTCCCAAACATGGATTTTGGAGTTCATTTTTAGTGCATGAATTAATTTTTTATTTATTATTATAGTTTTCAAATTTTTTTGCACACATGAACTCTAAAATTTTCATTTTTTTGTGATCATATATCTTTTTTGTTTACGAGGAAAAATGGGAGAGTGAAAACTCAAGTATGGATCTGAAAAAAAAAATTTGAAAAGCACAAAAACTGAGAGAGATAATTCCAAAAAGTATATGTGATTTTTAAGGATAGGCAAAAAGTGCGTTGTTTGGCTTTGGTAAATATCCAACCACTTGAGAATTTAACATTTTCTACTCCCCCTAATTTTTGGATTATTAGGCCACTTGCATCCTCAACATGCTTGTGGCATGCATATCCACCACACTTAAAACATGTGAGGATCAGTTAGTGGTGTCTTTCCTATAAAATTTCACCAAGCTATTATTAGGGGGTTGTACTAGTGGAATTTCCCAAACAATGATTTTGGATTTCATTTTTAGTGCGCGAAATAATTTTTTATTTATTATTATAGTATCAATTTTTACTCCACACATGAACTCTAAAATTTTCATTTTGTTGCGATCTTATATCTTTTTGTTTACGAGGAAAAATGGGAGAGTGAAAACTCAAGTTTTGATCTGAAAAAAAAAAAATTTGAAATGCACAAATGCTTTGAGAGATAATTCCAAAAAGTATCTGTGATTTTTAAGGATAGGCAAAAAGTGGGTTGTTTGGCTCTGGTAAATATCCAACCACTTGAGAATTTTAACTTTTTCTACTCCCCCTAATTTTTGGATCTGAAGGCCACTTGCATCCTCAACATGCTTTTGGCATGCATATCCACCACACTTAAAACAAGTTAGGATCAGTTAGAGGTCTCTTTCCTATAAAATTCCACCAAGCTATTATTAGGGGGCTGTACTAGTGGATTTTCCCAAACAAGGATTTTGGAGTTCATTTTTAGTGCGTGAAATAATTTTCTATTTATTATTATAGTTTTCAATTTTTTTTGCACACTTGAACTCTAAAATTTTCATTTTGTTGCGATCTTATTTCTTCTTTGTTTACGAGGAAAAATATGTGAGAGAAAACTGAAGTTTGGTTCTGAAAAATAAAAAATTTGAAATGCACAAATGCTGAGAGAGATAATTCCAAAAAGTATCTGTGATTTTTAAGGATAGGCAAAAAGTGGGCTGTTTGGCTCTGGTAAATATCCAACCGCTTGAGAATTTAAGTTTTTCTACTCCCCCTAATTTTTGGATCATTAGGCCACTTGCATCCTCTACATGCTCTTGGCATGCATATCCACCACACTTAAAACATGTTAGGACCAGTTAGAGGTCTCTTTCCTATAAAACTCCACCAAACTATTATTAGGGGGTTGTACTAGTGGAGTTTCCCAAACATGGATTTTGGATTTCATTTTTAGTGCATGAAATAATTTTCAATTTATTATTATAATTTTCAAATTTTTTTGCACACATGAACTCTAAAATTTTCATTTTGTTGTGATCTTATATCTTTTTTGTTTACGAGGAAAAATGGGAGAGTGAAAACTCAAGTTTGGATCTGAAAAAAAAAAATTGAAATGCACAAATGCTGAGAGAGATAATTCCAAAAAGTATCTGTGATTTTTAAGGACAGGCAAAAAGTTGGTTGTTTGGCTCTGGTAAATATCCAACCACTTGAGAATTTAACTTTTTTTACTCCCCCTAATTTTTAGATCATTAGGCCACTTGCATCCTCAACATGCTTGTGGCATGGATATCCACCACACTTAAAACATGTTAGGATTAGTTAGAAGTCTCTTTCCAATGAAATACCACCAAGCTATTATTACAGGGTTGTACTAGGGGAATATCCCCAACATGGATTTTGGAGTTCATTTTTAGTGCGTGAAATAATTTTCTATTTATTATAGTTTTCAAATTTTTTTGCACACATGAACTCTGAAATTTTCATTTTGTTGCGATTTATATCTTTTTTGATTACGACGAAAAGTGGGAGAGTAAAAACTCAAGTTTGGATCTGAACAAAAAAAAAATTTGAACCTCAAAAATGGAAATACACAAATACTGAGAGAGATACTTCCAAAAAGTATCAGTGATTTTTAAGGATAGGTAAAAAGTGGGTTTTTTGGCTCTGGTAAATATCCAACCACTTGAGAATTTAATTTTTTCTACTCCCCCTAATTTTTGGATCATTAGGTCACTTGCATCCTCAGCGTGCGTCTGGCATACATATCCACCACATTTAAAACATATTAGGATCAGTTAGAAGTCTCTTTCCTATAAATTCCACCAAGCAATTATTAGGGGGTTGTACTAGTGGAATTTCCCAAACATGGATTTTGGAGTTCTTTTTTAATGCGTGAAATAATTTTCTATTTATTATAGTTTTCCAATTTTTTTTGACTCATGAACTCTGAAATTTTCATTTTGCTGCGATCTTATATCTTTTTTTTTTACGAGGAAAAATAGGAGAGTGAAAACTCAATTTTAGATCTAAAATAAAAAAATTTGAACATCCAAAATAGAAATGCACAAATGCTGAGAGTGATACTTCCAAAAAGTATCAGTGATTTTTAACGATAGGCAAAAAGTGGGTTGTTTGGCTCTGGTAAATATCCAACCACTTGAGAATTTAATTTTTTCTACTCCCCCTAATTTTTGGATCATTAGGCAACTTGCATCCTCAACATGCTTGTGGTATATATATCCACCACACTTAAAACATGTTAGGATCAGTTAGAAGTCTCTTTCCTATAAAATTCCACCAAGCTATTATTAGGGGGTATACTAGTGGAATTTTACAAACATGGATTTTGGAGTTCATTTTTAGTGCGTGAAACAAATTTCTATTTATTATAGGTTTCAAATTTTTTTGCACACATGAACTCTGAAATTTTCATTTTGTTGCGATCTTATACATTTTTTGTTTACGAGGAAAAGTGGGAGAGGGAAAACTCATATTTGGATCTGAAAAAAAAAATTTGAACATTCAAAATGGAAACGCACAAATGCTGAGAGAGATACTTCCAAAAAGTATATGTGATTTTTAAGGATAGGAAAAAAGTGGGTTGTTTGGCTCTGGTATCCAACCACTTGAGAATTTAATTTTTTCTAGTCCCTCTAATTTTTTTATCATTAGGCCACTTGCATCCTCAACATGCTTGTGGCATGCATATCCATCACACTTAAAACATGTTAGGATGAGTTAGAAGTCTCTTTCCCATAAAATTCCACCAAGCTATTATTAGGGGGTTGTACTAGTGGAATTTCCCAAACTTGGATTTTGGAGTTCATTTTTATTGCGTGAAAAAATTTTCTATTTATTATAGTTTTAAATTTTTTTTGCACACATGAACTTTGAAATTTTCATTTTGTTACGATCTTAAATCATTTTTGTTTACAAGGAAAAATGGGAGGGTGAAATCTCAAGTTTGGATCTGAAAAAAAAAAAATTTGAAGATCCAAAATGGAAACGCACAAATGTTGAGAGAGATACTTCCAAAAAGTATCTGTGATTTTAAAGGATATGTAAAAAGTGGGTTGTTTGGCGCTGGTAAATATCCAACCACTTGAGACTTTAATTTTTTGGACTCCCCTTAATTTTTGGATAATTAGGGTACTTGCATCCTCAACATGCATGTGGCATGCTTATCCACCACACTTAAAACATGTTAGGATCAGTTAGAAGTCTCTTTCCTATCAAATTCCACCAAGCTATTATTTGGGGGTTGTACTAGTGGAATTTCCCAAACAAGGATTTTGGAGTTCATTTTTAGTGCGAGAAATAATTTTTTATTTATTGTATTTTTCAAATTTTTATGCACACATGAACTCTAAAAGTTTCATTTTGTTGCGATCTTATATCTTTTTTGTTTACGAGGAAAAAATGGAGAGTGAAAACTCAAGTTTGGATCTGAAAAAGAAAATTTGAATATCCAAAATGGAAATGCATAAAGGCTGAGAGAGATACTTTCCAAAAGTATATGTGATTTTAAAGGATAGGCAAAAAGAGGGTTGTTTGGCTCTGGAAAATATCCAACCACTTGAGAATTTAACTTTTTCTACTCCCCCTTATTTTTGGATTATTAGGACACTTGCATCCTACATATGCTTGTGGCACGCAAATCCACCACACTTAAAACATGTTAGGATCTGTTAGAAGTTTCTTTCCTATAAAATTCCTCCAAGCTATTATTAGGGAGTTGTACTAGTGGAATTTCCCAAACATGGATTTTGGAGTTTATTTTTAGTGCGTGAAATTTTTTTCTATTTATTACAGTTTTCAAATTTTTTTGCATACATTAACTCTAAAATTTTCATTTTGTTGCGATCTTATATCTTTTTTGTTTAAGAGAAAAAATGGGAGAGTGAAAACTCAAGTTTGCATCTGAAAAAAAAAAAAATTTGAACATCCAAAATGGAAATGCACAAATACTGAGAGAGATACTTCCAAAAAGTATATGTGATTTTTAAGGATAGGCAAAAAGTGGGTTTTTGGCGCTGGTAAATATCCAACCACTTGAGAATTTAATTTTTTCTACTACCCCTAATTTTTGGATTATTAGGCCACTTGCATCCTCAACATGCTCTAGGCATGCATATCCACCACACTTAAAACATGTTAGGATCAGTTAAAAGTTTCTTTCCTATAAAATTCCACCAAGCTATTATTTGTTGTACTAGTGGAATTTCCCAAACATGGATTTTGGAGTTCATTTTTAGTGCGTGAAATAATTTTCTATTTATTCTAGTTTTCAAAGAACTCTAAAATTTTCATTTTGTTGCAATCTTATATCTTTTTTGTTTACGAAGAAAAATGGGAGGGTGAAAACTCAATTTTGGATTAGAAAAAAAAAATTTGAACATCCACAATGGAAATGCACAAATGCTGAGAGAGATAATTCCAAAAAGTATCGGTGATTTTTAAGGATAGGTAAAAAGTGGGTTGTTTGTCTATGATAGATATCCAACCACTTGAGAATTTAATTCTTTCTACTCCCCCTATTTTTTGGATCATTAGGCCACTTGCATCCTCAACATGCTCGTGGCATGCATATTCACCACACTTAAAACATGTTAGGATCAGTTAGAAGTCGCTTTCCTATAAAATTCCACCAAGCTATTATTAGGGGGTCGTACTAGTGGAATTTCCCAAACATGAATTTCGCAGTTCATTTTTAGTGTGTGAAATAATTTTCTATGTATTATTATAGTTTTCAAATTTTTTTGCACACTCGAACTCTAAAATTTTCATTTGTTTGCGATCTGATATCTTTTTTGTTTACGAGGAAAAATGGGAGAGTAAAAACTCAAGTTTGGATCTGAAAAAAAAAAAATTGAACATCCAAAATGGAAATGCACAAATGCTGAGAGAGATAATTCCGAAAAGAATCTGTGATTTTTAAGGATAGGCAAAAAGTGGGTTGTTTGGCTCTAGTAAATATCCAACCACTTGAGAATTTAATTTTTCTGCTCCCCCTAATTATTGGATTATTAGGCCACTTGCTTCCTCAACATGCTCGTGGCTTGCACTTCCACCACACTTAAAACATGTTAGGATCAGTTAAAAGTCTCTTTCCTATAAAATTCCCCAAAGCTATTATTAGGGGGTTGTACTAGTTGAATTTCCCAAACATGGATTTTGGAGTTCATTTTTAGTGCGTTAAATAATTTTCTATTTATTATAGTTTTCAAAAAATTCTAAAATTTTCATTTTGTTGCGATCTTATATCTTTTTTGTTTACGAGGAAAAAATGGGAGAGTGAAAACTCAAGTTTGGATTTGATAAAAAAAAATTGAACATCTAAAATGGAAACGCAGAAATGCTGAGAGAGATAATTCCAAAAAATATCTGTGATTTTTAAGGATAGGTAAAAAGTGGGTTGTTTGTCTATGGTAAATATCCTACCACTTGAGAATTTAATTCTTTCTACTTCTCCTAATTTTTGGATCATTAGGCCACTTGCATCCTCAACATGCTCGTAGCATGCATATTCACCACACTTAAAAAATGTTAGGATCAGTTAGAAGTCTCGTTCCTATAAAATTCCACCAAGCTATTATTAGGGGGTCGTACTAGTGGAATTTCCCAAACATGGATTTTGGAGTTCATTTTGAGTGCGTGAAATAATTTTCTATTTATTATAATAGTTTTCAAGTTTTATTGTACACATGAACTCTAAAATTATCATTTTGTTGCGATCTTATATATTTTTTGTTTACGAGGAAAAATGGGAGAGTGAAAACTCAAGTTTGGATCTGAAAAAAAAAAATTTGAACGTCCAAAATGGAAATGCAAAAATGCTGAGAGAGATAATTCCAAAAAGTATCAGTGATTTTTAAGGATAGGAAAAAAGTGGGTTGTTTGGCTCTGGTAAATATCCAACCACTTGAGAATTTAATTTTTTCAACTCCCCCTAATTTTTGGATCATTAGGCCACTTGCATCCTCAACATGTTCGTGGCATGCATATCCACCACACTTAAAACATGTTAGGATCAGTTAGAAGTCTCTTTCCTATAAAATTCCACCAAGCTATTATTAGCGGGTCGTACTAGTGGAATTTCCAAAACATGAATTTTGGAGTTCATTTTTAGTGCGTGACATAATTTTCTATTTATTATAGTTTTCAAAGAACTCTAAAATTTTCATTTTGTTGCGATATTATATCTTCTTTGTTTATGAAGAAAAATGGGAGAGTGAAAACTCAAGTTTGGATCTGAAAAAAAAAAAATTTTCAACATCCAAAATGGAAATGCACAAATGCTGAGAGAGATAATTCCAAAAATTATCTGTGATTTTTAAGGATAGGCAAAAAGTGGGATGTTTGTCTATGGTAAATATCCAACCACTTGAGAATTTATTTCTTTCTACTCCCCCTAATTTTTGGATTATTAGGCCTCTTGCATCCTCAACATGTTTGTGGCATGCATATCCACCACACTTAAAACATGTTAGGATCAGTTAGAAGTCTCTTTCCTATAAAATTCCACCAAGCTATTATTAGGGGGTCGTACTAGTGGAATTTCCCAAACATGGAGCTTGGAGTTCATTTTTAGTGCGTGAAATAACTTTCTATTTATTATTGGAGTTTTGAAATTGTTTTGCACACATGAACTCTAAAATTTTCATTTTATGACGATCTTATATCTTTTTTTTTTACGAGGAAAAATGGGAGAGTGAAAATTCAAGTATGGATCTGAAAAAAAAAATTTGAATATCGAAAACTGAAATGCACAAATGCTGAGAGAGATAATTCCAAAAAGTATCTGTAATTTTTAAGTATAGGCAAAAAGTGGGTTGTTTGGCTCTGGTAAATATCCAACCACTTGAGAATTTAATTTTTTCTACTCCCCCTAATTTTTGGATCATTAGGCCACTTGCATCCTCAACATGTTCGTGGCATGCATATCCACCACACGTAAAACATGTTAGGATCAGTTAGAAGTCTCATTCCTATAAAATTCCACCAAGCTATTATTAGGGGTTCGTACTAGTGGAATTTCCCAATCAAGGATTTTGGAGTTCATTTTTGGTGTGTGAAATAATTTTCTATTTATTATTATAGTTTTCAATGTTTTTTGCACACATGAACTCTAAAATTTTCATTTTGTTGCGATCTTATATCTTTTTTTTTACGAGGAATAATGGGAGAGTGAAAACACAAGTTTGGATCTGAAAAAAAAAATTTGAACATCCAAAATGGAAATGCACAAATGCTGAGAGAGATAATTCCAAAAAGTATCTGTGATTTTTAAGGATAGGTAAAAAGTGGGTTGTTTGGCTCTGGTAAATATCCAACCACTTGAGAATTTAATTTTTTCTACTCCCCCTTATTTTTGGATTATTGGGCAACTTGCATCCTCAACATGTTCGTTCCATGCATATCCACCACACTTAAAACATGTTAGGATCAGTTAGAAGTCACTTTCCTATAAAATTCCACCAAGATATTATTAGGGGGTCGTACTAGTATAATTTCCCGAACATGGATATTGGACTTCATTTTTAGTGCATGAAATAATTTTCTATTTATTATGATAGTTTTAAAAATTTTTCTACACACATGAACTCTAAATTTTTCATTTTTTTGCGATCTTATATCTATTGTGTTGACGAGGAAAAATGGGAGAAAGAAAACTTATGTTTGGATCTGAAAAAAAAAAAAATTTGAACATCTAAAACTGAAATGTACAAATGCTGACAGAGATAGTTCCAAAAAGTATCTGTGATTTTTAAGGATAGGCAAAAAGTGGGTTGTTTGGCTCTGGTAAATATCCAACCACTTGAGAATTTAATTTTGACTACTCCCCCAAATTTCTGGATCATTAGGCCACTCGCATCCTCAACATGTTTGTGGCATGCATATCCACCACACTTAAAACATGTTAGGATCAGTTAGAAGTCTCTTTCCTATAAAATTCCACCAAGCTATTATTAGGGGGTCGTACTAGTGGAATTTCCCAATCATGGATTTTGGAGTTCATTTTTAGTGCGTGAAATAATTTTTTATTTATTATCATAGTTTTCAATTTTTTTTGCAAACATGAACTCTAAAATTTTCATTTTGTTGCGATCTTATATCTTTTTTGTTTACGAGGAAAAATGGGAGAGTGAAAACTCAAATTTGGATCTGAAAAAAAAAAAATTTGAACATCCAAAATGGAAATGCACAAATGCTTAGAGAGATACTTCCAAAAAGTAGATGTGATTTTTAAGGATAGGCAAAAAGTGGGTTGTTTGGCCCTGGTAAATATCCAACCACTTGAGAATTTAATTTTTTCTACTCCCCCTAATTTTTGGATCATTAGGCAACTTGCATCCTCAACATGCTTGTGGCATGCATATCAACCACACTTAAAACATGTTAGGATCAGTTAGAAGTCTCTTTCCTATAAAATTCCACCAAGCTATTATTAAGGGGTTGTACTAGTGGAATTTCCCAAACATGGATTTCGTTGTTCATTTTTAGTGCGTGAAATAATTTTCTATTTATTATTATAGTTTTCAAATTTTTTTGCACACATGAACTCTTAAATTTTCATTTTGATCTTATTTCTTTTTTTTTTACGAGGAAAATGGGAGAGTGAAAACTCAAGTTTGGATCTGAAAAAAAAAATTTGAACATCCAAAACTGAGATGCACAAATGCTGATAGAGATATTTCCAAAAAGAATTTGTGATTTTTAAGGATAGGCAAAAAGTGGGTTGTTTGGCTCTAGTAATTATCCAAGCACTTGAGAATTTAATTTTTTCTACTCCCCCTAATTTTTGGATTATTAGGCCACTTGCATCCTCAACATGCTCGTGGCCTGCATATCCACCACACTTAAAACATGTTAGGATCAGTTAAAAGTCTCTTTCCTATAAAATTCAACCAAATTATTATTAGTTGTACTAGTGGAATTTCCCAAACATGGATTTTGGAGTTCATTTTTAGTGCGTGAAATAATTTTCTATTTATAATAGCTTTCAAAGAACTCTAAAATTTTCATTTTGTTGCAATCATATATATTCTTTGTTTTTGAGAAAAATTGGGAGAGTTATAACTCAAGTTTGGATCTGAAAAAAAAAAAATTTAACATCCAAAATGGAAATGCACAAGTGCTGAGAGAGATAATTCCAAAAAGTATCTGTGATTTTTAAGGATAGGCAAAAAGTGGGTTGTTTGGCTCTGGTAAATATCCAACCACTTGAGAATTTAATTTTTTCTACTCCCCCTAATTTTTGGATTACTAGACCCCTTGCATCCTCAACATGTTTGTGGCATGCATATCCACCACACTTAAAACATGTTAGCATCAGTTAGAAGTCTCTTTCCTATAAAATTCCACCAAGCTATTATTAGGGGGTTGTACTAGTGGAATTTCCCAAACATGGAGTTTGGAGTTCATTTTTAGTGCGTGAAATAATTTACTATTTATTATTATAGTTTTCAAATTGTTTTGCACACATGAACTCTAAAATTTTCATTTTGTTGCGATCTTATATCTTTTTTGTTTACGAGGAAAATTGGGCGAGTGAAAACTTAAGTTTGGATCTGAAAAAAAAAAGTTTGAACATCCAAAACTGAAATGCACAAATGCTGAGAGAGATAGTTCCAAAAAGTATCTGTGATTTTTAAGGATAGGCAAAAAGTGGGTTGTTTGGCTCTGGTAAATATCCAACCACTTGAGAATTTAATTTTTTCTACTCCCCCAAATTTTTGGATCATTAGGCCACTTGCATCCTCAACATGTTCGTGGCATGCATATCCACCACACTTAAAACAAGTTAGGATCAGTTAGAAGTCTCTTTCCTATAAAATTCCACCAAACTATTATTAGGGGGTCATACTAGTGGAATTTCCCAATCATGGATTTTGGAGTTCATTTTAGTGCGTGAAATAATTTTCTATTTATTACTGTAGTTTTTTAATTTTTTTTGCACACATGAACTCTAAATTTTGCATTTTGTTGAGATCTTATATCTTGTTTGTTTTCGAGGAAAAATGGTAGAGTGAAAACTCAAGTTTGGATCTGAAAAAAGAAATTTGAACATCCAAAATGGAAATGCCCAAATGCTTAGAGAGATACTTCCAAAAAGTATATGTGGTTTTTAAGGATAGGCAAAAAGTGGGTTGTTTGGATCATGTAAATATCCAACCACTAGAGAATTTAATTTTTTCTACTCCCCCTAATTTTTGGATCATTAGGCCACTTGCATCCTCAACATGCTTGTGGCATGCATATCTACCACACTTAAAACATGTTAGGACCAGTTAGAAGTCTCTTTCCTATAAAATTCCACCAATCTATTATTAGGGGGTTGCACTAGTGGAATTTCCAAAACATGGATTTCGCAGTTCATTTTTGGTGCGCGAAATAATTTTCTATTTATTATTATAGTTTTCAAATTTTTTTTGCACACATGAACTCTAAAATTTTCATTTTTTTGCGATCTTATTTCTTTTTTGTTTACGAGGAAAATGGGAGAGAGAAAACTCAAGTTTGGATCTGAAAAAAAAAATTTAACATCCAAAATGGAAATGCACAAATGCTGAGAGAGATAATTCCGAAAAGAATCTGTGATTTTTATGGATAAGCAAAAAGTGGGTTGTTTGGCTCTTGTAAATTTCCAACCACTTGAGAATTTAATTTTTTCTACTCCCCCTAATTTTTGGATTATTAGGCCACTTGCATCCTCAGCAAGCTCGTGGCATGCATATCCACCACACTTAAAACATGTTAGGATCAGATAAAAGTCTATTTCCTATAGAATTTCACCAAGCTATTATTAGTTGTAGTAGTGGAATTTCCCAAACATGGATTTTGGAGTTCATTTTTAGTGCATGAAATAATTTTCTATATATTATAGTTTTCAAAGAACTCTAAAATATTCATTTTGTTGCGATCTTATATCTTTTTTGTTTATGAGGAAAAATGGGAGAGTGAAAACTTATGTTTGGATCTGACAAAAAAAAATTTGAACAACCAAAACTGAAATGCACAAATACTGAGAGTGATAGTTCCAAAAAGTATCTATGATTTTTAAGGATTGGCAAAAAGTGGGTTTTTTGGCTCTGGTAAATATCCAACCACTTGAGAAATTAATTTTTTCTACACCCCCTAATTTTTGGATCATTAGGCCACTTGCATCCTCAACATGTGTGTCGCATGCATATCCACCACACTTAAAACATGTTAGGATCAGTTAGAAGTCTCTTTCCTATAAAATTCCTCCAAGTTATTATTAGGGGGTCGTACTAGTGGAATTTCTGAATCATGGATTTTGGTGTTCAGTTTTAGTGCGTGAAATAATTTTCTATTTATTATTATAGTTTTTAATTTTTTTAGCACACATGAACTCTAAAATTTTCATTTTATTGCGATCTTATATCTTTTTTGTTTACGAGGAAAAATGGGAGAGCGAAAACTCAAGTTTGGATCTGAAAAAAAAAAATTTGAACATCCAAAATGGAAATGCACAAATGCTGAGAGAGATAATTCCAAAAAGTATCTATGATTTTTAAGGATTGGTAAAAAGTGGGTTTTTTGGCTCAGGTAAATATCCAACCACTTGAGAAATTAATTTTTTCTATACCCCCTAATTTTTGGATCATTAGGCCACTTGCATCCTCAACATGTGTGTGGCATGCATATCCACCACACTTAAAACATGTTAGGATCAGTTAGAAGTCTCTTTCCTATAAAATTCCTCCAAGTTATTATTAGGGGGTCGTACTAGTGGAATTTCTGAATCATGGATTTTGGTGTTCAGTTTTAGTGCCTGAAATAATTTTCTATTTATTATTATAGTTTTTAATTTTTTTAGCACACATGAACTCTAAAATTTTCATTTTGTTGCGGTCTTATATCTTTTTTGTTTACGAGGAAAAATGGGAGAGCGAAAACTCAAGTTTGGATCTGAAAAAAAAAATTTGAACATCCAAAATGGAAATGCACAAATGCTGAGAGAGATAATTCCAAAAAGTATCTGTGATTTTTAAGGATAGGCAAAAAGTGGGTTGTTTGGCTCTGGTAAATATCCAACCACTTGAGAAATTAATTTTTTCTACACCCCCTAATTTTTGGATCATTAGGCCACTTGCATCCTCAACATGTGCGTGGCATGCATATCCACCACACTTAAAACATGTTAGGATCAGTTAGAAGTCTCTTTCCTATAAAATTCCTCCAAGTTATTATTAGGGGGTCGTACTAGTGGAATTTCTGAATCATGGATTTTGGTGTTCAGTTTTAGTGCGTGCAATAATTTTCTATTTATTATTATAGTTTTTAATTTTTTTAGCACACATGAACTCTAAAATTTTCATTTTGTTGCAATCTTATATCTTTTTTGTTTACAAGGAAAAATGGGAGCTTGATAACTTATGTTTGGATCTGAAAAAAAAAAACTTGAACATCCAAAACTGAAATGCACAAATGCTGAGAGAGATGGTTCTAAAAAGTATCTGTGATTTTTATGGATAGGCAAAAAGTGGGTTGTTTGGCTCTGGTAAATATCCAACCACTTGAGAATTTAATTTTTTCCACTCCCCAATTTTTGGATCATTAGGCCACTTGCATCCTCAACATGTTCGTGGCATGCATATCCACCACACTTAAAACAAGTTAGGATCAGTTAGAAGTCTCTTTCCTATAAAATTCCACCAAGCTATTATTAGGGGGTCGTACTAGTGGAATTTCCCAATCATGGATTTTGGAGTTCATTTTTACTGCGTGAAATAATTTTCTATTTATTATTTTAGTTTTCAATTTTTTTTGCACACATGATCTCTAAAATTTGCATTTTGTTGAAATCTTATATCTTGTTTGTTTACGAGGAAAAATGGGAGAGTGAAAACTCAAGTTTGGATCTGAAAAAAAAAATTTGAACATCCAAAATGGAAATGCCCAAATGCTTAGAGAGCTACTTCCAAAAAGTATATGTGATTTTTAAGGATAGGCAAAAAGTGGGTTGTTTGGCTCATGTACATATCCAACCACTTGAGAATTTAATTTTTTCTACTCCCCCTAATTTTTGGATCATTAGGCCACTTGCATCCTCAACATGCTTGTGGTATGTATATCAACCACACTTAAAACATGTTAGGATCAGTTAGAAGTCTCTTTCCTATAAAATTCCACCAATCTATTATTAGGGGGGTGTACTAGTGGAATTTCCCAAACATGGATTTCGCAGTTCATTTTTAGTGCGCGAAATAATTTTCTATTTATTATTATAGTTTTCAAATTTTTTTTGCACACAAGAACTCTAAAATTTTCATTTTTTTGTGATCTTATTTCTTTTTTGTTTACGAGGAAAATGGGAGAGTAAAAACTCAAGTTTGGATCTGAAAAAAAAAATTGAACATCCAAAATGGAAATGCACAAATGCTGAGAGAGATAATTCCGAAAAGAATCTGTGATTTTTATGGATAGGCAAAAAGTGGGTTGTTTGGTTCTTGTAAATTTCCAACCACTTGAGAATTTAATTTTTTCTACTCCCCCTAATTTTTGAATTATTAGGCCACTTGCATCCTCAGCATGCCCGTGGCATGCATATCCACCACACTTAAAAAATGTTAGGATCAGATAAAAGTCTACTTCCTATACAATTCCACCAAGCTATTATTAGTTGTACTAGTGGAATTTCCCAAACATGGATTTTGGAGTTCATTTTTAGTGCGTGAAATAATTTTCTATATATTATAGTTTTCAAAGAACTGTAAAATATTCATTTTTTTGCAATCTTATATCTTTTTTGTTTATGAGGAAAAATGGGAGAGTGAAAACTTATGTTTGGATCTGAAAAAAAAAAATTTGAACATCCAAAACTGAAATGCACAAATGCTGAGAGAGATAGTTCCAAAAAGTATCTGTGATTTTTAAGGATTGGCAAAAAGTGGGTTGTTTGGCTCTGGTAAATATCCGACCACTTGAGAATTTAATTTTTTCTACTCCCCCTAATTTTTGGATCATTAGGCCACTTGCATCCTCAACATGTTCGTGGCATGCATATCCACCACACTTAAAACATGTTAGGACCAGTTAGAAGTCTCTTTCCTATAAAATTCCTCCAAGTTAATATTAGGGGGTCGTACTAGTGGAATTTCCCAATCATGGATTTTGGAGTTCAGTTTTAGTGCGTGAAATAATTTTCTATTTATTAATATATTTTTTAATTTTTTTAGCACACATGAACTCTAAAATTTTCATTTTGTTGCGATCTTATATATTTTTTGTTTACGAGGAAAAATGGGAGAGTGAAAACTCAACTTTGGATCTGAAAAAAAAAATTTGAACATCCAAAATGGAAATGCCTAAATGCTTAGAGAGATACTTCCAAAAAGTATATGTGGTTTTTAAGGATAGGCAAAAAGTGGGTTGTTTGGCTCATGTAAATATCCAACCACTTGAGAATTTAATTTTTTCTACTCCCCCTAATTTTTGGATCATTAGGCCACTTGCATCCTCAACATGTGCGTGGCTTGCATATCCACCACACTTAAAACATGTTAGGATCAGTTAGAAGTCTCTTTCCTATAAAATTCCTCCAAGTTATTATTAGGGGGTCGTACTAGTGGAATTTTCGAATCATGGATTTTGGAGTTCAGTTTTAGTGTGTGAAATAATTTTTATTTATTATTATAGTTTTTAATTTTTTTAGTACATATGAACTCTAAAATTTTTATTTTGTTGCGATCTTATATCTTTTTTGTTTACGAGGAAAAATGGGAGAGTGAAAACTTATGTTTGGATCTGAAAAAAAAAATTTTGAACATCCAAAACTGAAATGCACAAATGCTGAGAGAGATAGTTCCAAAAAGTATCTGTGATTTTTAAGGATTGGCAAAAAGTGGGTTGTTTGCCTCTGGTAAATATCCAACCACTTGAGAATTTAATTTTTTCTAATCCCCCTAATTTTTGGATCATTAGGTCACTTGCATCCTCAACATGTTCGTGGCATGCATATCCACCACACTTAAAACATGTTAGGATCAGTTAGAAGTCTCTTTCCTATAAAATTCCTCCAAGTTATTATTAGGGGGTCGTACTAGTGGAATTTCCCAATCATGGATTTTGGAGTTCAGTTTTAGTGCATGAAATAATTTTCTATTTATTATTATAGTTTTTAATTTTTTAGCACACATGAACTCTAAAATTTTCATTTTGTTGCGATCTTATATATTTTTTGTTTACGAGGAAATATGGGAGAGTGAAAACTCAAGTTTGGATCTGAAAAAAAAAAATTGAACATCCAAAATGGAAATGCCCAAATGCTTAGAGAGATACTTCCAAAAAGTATATGTGGTTTTTAAGGATAGGCAAAAAGTGGGTTGTTTGGCTCTTGTAAATATCCAACCACTTTGAGAATTTAATTTTTTCTACTCCCCCAAATTTTTGGATCATTAGGCCACTTGCATCCACAACATGCTTGTGGTATGCATATCAACCACACTTAAAACATGTTAGGATCAGTTAGAAGTCTCTTTCCTTTAAAATTCCACCAAGCTATTATTAGGGGGTTGTACTAGTGGAATTTCCCAAACATGGATTTCGCAGTTCATTTTTATTGCGCGAAATAATTTTCTATTTATTATTATAGTTTTCAAATTTTTTTTGCACACATGAACTCTAAAATTTTCATTTTTTTGCGATCTTATTTCTTTTTTGTTTACGAGGAAAATGGGAGAGTGAAAACTCAAGTTTGGATCTGAAAAAAAAAATTGAACATCCAAAATGGAAATGCAGAAATGCTGAGAGAGATAATTCCGAAAAGAATCTGTGATTTTTATGGATAGGCAAAAAGTGGGTTGTTTGGCTCTGTAAATTTCCAACCACTTGAGAATTTAATTTTTTCTACTCCCCCTAATTTTTGGATTATTAGGCCACTTGCATCCTCAGCATGCTCGTGGCATGCATATCCACCACACTTAAAACATGTTAGGATCAGATAAAAGTCTATTTCCTATAAAATTCCACCAAGCAATTATTAGTTGTACAAGTGGAATTTCCCAAACATGGATTTTGGAGTTCATTTTTAGTGCGTGAAATAATTTTCTATATATTATAGTTTTCAAAGAACTCTAAAATATTCATTTTGTTGCGATCTTATATCTTTTTTGTTTATGAGGAAAAATGGGAGAGTGAAAACTTATGTTTGGATCTGAAAAAAAAAAATTTGAACATCCAAAACTGAAATGCACAAATGCTGAGAGTGATAGTTCCAAAAAGTATCTGTGATTTTTAAGGATTGGCAAAAAGTGGGTTGTTTGGCTCTGGTAAATATCCAACCACTTGAGAATTTAATTTTTTCTACCCCCCCTAATTTTTGGATCATTAGGCCACTTGCATCCTCAACATGTGCGTGGCATGCATATCCACCACACTTAAAACATGTTAGGATCAGTTAGAAATCTCTTTCCTATAAAATTCCTCAAAGTTATTATTAGGGGGTCGTACTAGTGGAAGTTCCGAATCATGGATTTTGGAGATCAGTTTTAGTGCGTGAAGTAATTTTCTATTTATTATTATAGTTTTTAATTTTTTTAGCACATATGAACTCTAAAATTTTCATTTTGTTGCGATCTTATATCTTTTTTGTTTACGAGGAAAAATGGGAGCGTGAAAACATATGTTTGGATCTGAAAAAAAAAATTTTGAACATCCAAAACTGAAATGCACAAATGCTGAGAGAGATAGTTCCAAAAAGTATCTGTGATTTTTAAGGGTAGGCAAAAAGTGGGTTGTTTGGCCCTGGTAAATATCCAACCACTTGAGAATTTAATTTTTTCTACTCCCCCAAATTTTTGGATCATTAGGCCACTTGCATCCTCAACATGTTTGTGGCAAGCATATCCACCACACTTAAAACAAGTTAGGATCAGTTAGAAGTCTCTTTCCTATAAAATTCCACCAAGCTATTATTAGGGGGTCGTACTAGTGGAATTTCCCAATCATGGATTTTGGAGTTCATTTTTAGTACGTGAAATAATTTTCTATTTATTATTTTAGTTTTCAATTTTTTTGCACACATGAACTCTAAAATTTGCATTTTGTTGAGATCTTATATCTTTTTTTTTTACGAAGAAAACTGGGAGAGTGAAAACTCAACTTTGGATCTGAAAAAAAAAATTTGAACATCCAAAATGGAAATGCCCAAATGCTTAGAGAGATACTTCCAAAAAGTATATGTGGTTTTTAAGGATAGGCAAAAAGTGGGTTGTATGGCTCATATAAATATCCAACCACTTGAGAATTTAATTTTTTCTACTCCCCCTAATTTTTGGATCATTAGGCCACTTGCATCCTCAACATGCTTGAGGTATGCATATCAGCCACACTTAAAACATGTTAGGATCAGTTAGAAGTCTGTTTCTTATAAAATTCCACCAATCTATTATTAGGGGGTTGTACTAGTGGAATTTCCCAAACATGGATTTCGCAGTTCATTTTTAGTGCGCGAAATAATTTTCTATTTATTATTATAGTTTTCAAATTTTTTTTTGCACACATGAACTCTAAAATTTTCATTTTTTTGTGATCTTATTTCTTTTTTGTTTACGAGGAAAATGGGAGAGTGAAAACTCAAGTTTGGATCTGAAAAAAAAATTGAACATCCGAAATGGAAATGCACAAATGCTGAGAGAGACAATTCCGAAAAGAATCTGTGATTTTTATGGATAGGCAAAAAGTCGGTTGTTTGGCTCTTGTAAATTTCCAACCACTTGAGAATTTATTTTTTTCTACTCCCCCTAATTTTTGGATTATTAGGCCACTTGCATCCTCAGCATGCTCGTGGCATGCATATCCACCACACTTAAAACATGTTAGGATCAGATAAAAGTCTACTTCCTCTAAAATTCCACCAAGTTATTATTAGTTGTACTAGTGGAATTTCCCAAACATGGATTTTGGAGTTCATTTTTAGTGCGTGAAATAATTTTCTATATATTATAGTTTTCAAAGAACTCTAACATATTCATTTTGTTGCGATCTTATATCTTTTTTGTTTATGAGGAAAATGGGAGAGTGAAAACTTATGTTTGGATCTGAAAAAAAAAAATTTGAACATCCAAAACTGAAATGCACAAATGCTGAGAGAGATAGTTCCAAAAAGTATCTGTGATTTTTAAGGATTGGCAAAAAGTGGGTTGTTTGGCTCTGGTAAATATCCAACCACTTGAGAATTTAATTTTTTCTACTCCCCCTAAGTTTTGGATCTGAAGGCCACTTGCATCCTCAACATGCTTGTGGCAGGCATATCCACCACACTTAAAACATGTTAGGATCAGTTAGAGGTGTCTTTCCTATAAAATTCCACCAAGCAATTATTAAGGGGTTGTACTAGTGGAATTTCCCAAACATGGATTTTGGAGTACATTTTTAGTGCGTGAAATAATTTTCTATTTATTATTATATTTTTCAATTTTTTTTGCACACATGAACTCAAAAATTTTCATTTTGTTGCGATCTTATATATTTTTTGTTTACGAGGAAAAATGGAAGAGTGAAAAGTCAAGTTTGGATCTGAAATAAAAAATTTTAGCATCCAAAATGGAAATGCACAAATGCTGAGAGAGATAATTCCAAAAAGTATCTGTGATTTTTAATGATAAGCAAAAAGTGGGCTGTTTGGCCCTGGTAAATATCCAGCCACTTGAGAATTTAAATTTTCTACTTCCCCAAAATTTATGATCATTAGGCCACTTGCATCCTCAACATGCTTGTGGCTTGCATTATCCACCACACTTAAAACATGTTAGGAACAGTTAGAGGACTTTTTCCTATAAAATTCCACCAAGCTATTATTAGGGGGTTGTGCTAGTGGAATTTCCCAAACATGGATTTTGGAGTCCATTTTCAGTGCGCGAAATAATTTTCTATTTATTATTAAGGTTTTCAATTTTTTTTGCACACATGAACTCTAAAATTTTCTTTTTGTTGCAATCTTATTTCTTTTTTGTTTACGAGGAAAAATGATAGAGTGAAAACACAACTGTGGATCTGAAAAAAAATAATTTGAACATCCAAAATGGAAATGCACAAATGCTGAGAGAGATAATTCCAAAAAGTATCTGTGATTTTTAAGGATAGGCAAAAAGTGGGTTGTTTGGATCTGCTAAATATCCCACCACTTTAGAATTTAAATTTTTCTACTCCCCCTTATTTTTGGATCATTAGGCCACATGCATCCTCAACATGCTTGTGGCATGCATTATCCACCACACTTAAAATATGTTAGGATCAGTTAGAGGTCTCTTTCCTATAAAATTCCACAAAGCTATTATTAGGGGGTTGTACTAGAGGAATTTCCCAAACATGGATTTTGGAGTTCATTTTTAGTGTGTGAAATAATTTTCTATTTATTATTATAGTTTTCAAATTTTTTTGCACACAAGAACTCTAAAATTTTAATTTTGGTGCGATCTTATATCTCTTTTTTTTTTACAAGGAAAAATGTAAGAGTGAAAACTCAAGTTTGGATCTGAAAAAAAAAAATTGAAATGCCCAAATGCTGAGAGAGATAATTCCAAAAAGTATCTGTGATTTTTAAGGATAGGCAAAATGTGGGTTGTTTGGCTCTGGTAAATATCCAACCACTTGAGAATGTAACTTTATCTTCTCCCCCTAATTTTTGGATCATTAGGCCACTTGCATCCTCAACATGCTTGTCACATGCATATCCACTGCACTTAAAACAAGTTAGGATTAGTTAGAGGTCTATTTCCTATAAAATTCCACCAAGCTATTATTAGGGGGTTATACTAGTGGAATTTCCCAAACATGGATTTTGGAGTGCGTGAAATAATTTTCTATTTATTATTATAGTTTTCAAAATTTTTTGCACACATGAACTCTAAAATTTTCATTTTGTTATAATCTTATATCTTTTTTGTGTACGAGGAAAAATGGGAGAGTGAAAACTCAAGTTTGGATCTGAAAAAAAAAAAATTTGAACATCCAAAATGGAAATGCACAAATGCTGAGAGAGATAATTCCAAAATGTATCTGTGATTTTTAAGGATAGACAAAATGTGGGTTGTTTGGCTTTGGTAAATATCCAACCACTTGAGAATGTAACTTTTTCTTCTCCCCCTAATTTTCTGATCATTAGGCCACTTGCATCCTCAACATGCTTGTCGCATACATATCCACTGCACTTAAAACATGTTAGGATCAGTTAGAGGTCTCTTTCCTATAAAATTCCACCAAGCTATTGTTAGGGGGTTGTACTAGTGGAATTTCTGAAACATGGATTTTTGAGTTCATTTTTAGTGCGTGAAATAATTTTATGATTTATTATTATAGTTTTCAAATTTTTTTGCACACATGAACTCTAAAATTTTCTATTTGTTGCGATCTTATATCTTTTTTGTTTACGAGGAAAAAAGGGAGAGTGAAAACTCAAGTTTGGATCTGAAAAAAAAAATTTGAACATCCAAAATGGAACTGCTCAAATGTTGAGAGAGATAATTCCAAAAAGTATCTATGGTTTTTAAGGATAGGCGAAAAGTGGGTTGTTTGGCTCTGGTAATTATCCAACCACTTGAGAATTTAACTTTTTCTTCTCCCCCTAATTTTCTGATCATTTGGCCACTTGCATCCTCAACATGCTTGTGGCATGCATATCCAGCACACTTAAAACATGTTACGATCAATTAGAGGTCTCTATCCTATAAAATTCCACCTTGCTATTATTAGGGGGTTGTACTAGTGGAATTTCCAAAACGTGGATTTTGGAGTTTATTTTTAGAGCGTGAAATAATTTTCTATTTATTATTATAGTTTTCAAAATTTTTTTGCACACATGAACTCTAAAATTTTCATTTTGTTGTGAACTTATATCTTTTTTGTTTACGAGGAAAAATGGGAGAGTGAAAACTCAAGTTTGGACCTGAAAAAAAAAATTTGAACATCCAAAATGGAAATGCACAAATGCTGAGAGAGATAATTCCTAAAAGTATCTATGATTTTGAAGGATAGGCAAAATGTTGGTTGTTTGGCTTTGGTATATATCCAACCACTTGAGAATTTAACTTTTTCTACTCCCCCAAATTTTTGGATCATTTGGCCACTTGCATCCTCAACATGCTTGTGGCATGCATATCCACCACACATAAAACATGATAGGATCAGTTAGAGGTCTCTTTCCTACAAAATTCCACCAAGCTATTATTAGAAAGTTGTACTAGTGGAATCTCCCAAACATGGATTTGGAGTTCATTTTTACTGCGTGAAATAATTTTCTATTTATTATTATAGTTTTCTGATTTTTTGCACACATGAATTGTAAAATTTTCATTTTGTTGCGATCTTATATCTTTTTTGTTTACGAGGAAAAATGGGAGAGTGAAAACTCCAGTTTGGAAATGAAAAAAAAATTTAAACATCCAAAATGGAAATACACAAATGCTGAGAGAAATAATTCCAAAAAGTATCTATGATTTTTAAGGATAGGCAAAATGTGGGTTGTTTGGCTCTGGTAAATATCCAACCACTTCAGAATGTAACTTTTTTTTCTCCCCCTAATTTTTGGATCATTAGGCCATCCTCAACATGCTTGTGGCACGCATATCCACTGCACTTAAAACAAGTTAGGATCAGTTAGAGGTCTCTTTCCTATAAAATTCCACCAAGCTATTATTAGGGGGTTGTAATAGTGGAATTTCCCAATCATGGATTTTGGAGTTCATTTTAGTGCGTGAAATAATTTTCTATTTATTATTATAGTTTTCAAACTTTTTTGCACACATGAACTCTAAAATTTTCATTTTTTTGCGATCTTATTTCTTTTTTGTTTACGAGGAAAAATGGGAGAGTCAAAACTCAAGTTTGGATTTCAAAATAAAAAATTTGAACCTCCAAAATGGAAATGCACAAATGCTGAGAGAGATAATTCCAAAAGGTATCTGTCACTTTTAAGGATAGGCAAAAAGTGGGTTGTTTGGCTTTTATAAATATCCAACCACTTGAGAATTTAACTTTTTCTATTCCCCCAAATTTTTGGATCATTTGGCCACTTGCCTCCTCAACATGCTTGTGGCATGCATATCTAGCACACTTAAATCTTGTTAGGATCAATTAGAGGTCTCTATCCTATAAAATTCCACCATGCTATTATTAGAATGTTGTACTAGTGGAATTTCCCAAACATGGATTTTGGAGTTTATTTTTAGAGCGTGAAATAATTTTCTATTTATTTTTATAGTTTTCAAATTTTTTTGCACACATGAACTCTTAAATTTTAATTATGTTGTGAACTTATATCTTTTTTGTTTACGAGGAAAAATGGGAGAGTGAAAACTCAAGTTTGGATCTGAAAAAAAAAATTTGAACATCCAAAATGGAAATGCACAAATGCTGAGAGAGATAATTCCTAACAGTATCTGTGATTTTTAAGGATAGGCAAAAAGTTGGTTGTTTGGCTTTGGTAAATATCCAACCACTTGAGAATTTAACTTTTTCTACTCCCCCTAATTTTTGGATCATTAGGCCACTTGCATCCTCAACATGCTTGTGGCATGCATATCCACCACACATAAAACATGATAGGATCAGTTAGAGGTCCCTTTCCAATAAAATTCCACCAAGCTATTATTAGGAGGTTGTACTAGTGGAATTTCCCAAACATGGATTTTTGAGTTCATTTTTATTGCGTGAAATAATTTTCTATTTCATATTATAGTTTTCAAATTTTTTTGCACACATGAACTCTAAAATTTTCATTTTCGTTGCGATCTTATATCTTTTTTGTTTACGAGGAAAAATGGGAGAGTGAAAACTCAAGTTTGGAAATGAAAAAAAAATTTAAACATCCAAAATGGAAATACACAAATGCTGAGAGAGATAATTCCAAAAAGTATCTATGATTTTTAAGGATAGGCAAAATGTGGGTTGTTTGGCTCTGGTAAATATCCAACCACTTCAGAATGTAAATTTTTTTTCTCCCCCTAATTTTTGGATCATTAGGCCACTTGCATCCTCAACATGCTTGTGGCATGCATATCCACTGCACTTAAAACAAGTTAGGATCAGTTAGAGGTCTCTTTCCTATAAAATTCCACCAAGCTATTATTAGGGGTTGTACTAGTGGAATTTCCCAAACATGAATTTTGGAGTGCGTGAAATAATTTTCTATTTATGATTATAGTTTTCAAATTTGTTTGCACACATGAACTCTAAAATTTTCATTTTATTGCGATCTTATATATTTTTCGTTTACGAGGAAAAGTGGGTGAGTAAAAACTCAAGTTTGGATCTGAAAAAAAAACTTTGAACATCCAAAATGGAAATGCACAAATGCTAAGAGAGATAATTCCAAAAAGTATATGTGATTTTTAAGGATAGGCAAAAAGTGGGTTGTTTGGCTCTGGTAAATATCGAATCACTTGAGAATTTAACTTTTTCTACTCCCCCTAATTTTTGGATCATGCGGCCACTTGCATTCTCAACAGGCTTGTGGCATGCATATCCACCACACTATAAAAAGGTTAGGTTCAGTTAGCGGTCTCTTTCCTGTAAAATTCCACCAAGCTATTATTAGGGGGTTGTACTAGTGGAATTTCCCAATCAAGGATTTTGGAGTTCATTTTAGTGCGTGAAATAATTTTCTCTTTATTATTACAGTTTTCAAATTTTTTTGCACACATGAACTCTAAATTTTTCATTTTGTTGCGATCTTATATCTTTTTTGTTTACGAGAAAATGGGAGAGTTAAAACTCAAGTTTGGATCAGAAAAAAAAAATTTGAACATCCAAAATTGAAATGCACAAATGTTGAGAGAGATAATTCCAAAAAGTATCTGTGATTTTTAAGGATAGGCAAAAAGTGGGTTGTTTGGCTCTGGTAAATATCGAACCACTTGAGAATTTAACTTTTTCTACTCCCCCTAATTTTTGGATCACTAGGCCACTTGCATCCTCAACATGCTTGTGCCATGCATATCCACCACACTTAAAACATGTTAGGATCAGTTAGAGGTCTCTTTCCTATAAAATTCCACCGAGCTATTATTAGGGTGTTGTACTAGTGGAATTTCCCTAACATGGATTTTGGAGTTCATTTTTAGTGCGTGAAATAAATTTCTATTTATTATTATAGTTTTCAATTTTTTTTGCACACAAGAACTCTAAAGTTTTCATTTTGTTGCGATCTTATATCTTTTTTGTTTACGAGGAAAAATGGGAGGGTGAAAACTCAAGTTTGGATCCGAAAAAAAAATTTGAATATCCAAAATGGAAATGCACAAATGCTGATAGAGATAATTCAAAAAAGTATCTGTGATTTTTAAGGATAGGCAAAAAGTGGGTTGTTTGGCTCTGGTAAATATCTAACCACTTGAGAATTAAAATTTTTCTACTTCCCATAATTTTTGGATCATTAGGCCACTTGCATCCTCAACATTCTTGTGCCATGCATATCCAGCACACTTAAAACATGTTAGGATCAGTTAGAGGTCTCTTTCCTATAAAATTCCACAGCGCTATTATTAGGGGGTTGTACTAGTGGAATTTCCCAAACATGTATTTTGGAGATCATTTTTGGTGTGTGAAATAATTTTCTATTTATTATTATAGTTTTCAAATTTTTTTGCAAACATGAACTCTACAATTTTCATTTTGTTGCGATCTTATATCTTTTTTGTTTACGAGGAAAAATGGGAGAGTGAAAATTAAAGTTTGGATCTGAAAAAAAAAATTTTTGAACATCCAAAATGGAAATGCACAAATGCTGAGAGAGATAATTCCAAAATGTATCTTTGATTTTTAAAGATAGGAAAAAAGAGGGTTGTTTGGCTCTGGTAAATATCCGACCACTTGAGACTTTAACTTTTTCTACTCCCCATAATTTTTGGATCATTAGGCCACTTACATCCTCAACATGCGTGTGGCATGCATATCCACCACACTTAAAACATGTTAGGATCAGTTAGAGGTCTCTTTCCTATAAAATTCCACCAAGCTATTATTAGGGGGTTGTACTAGTGGAATTTCCCAAACATGGATTTTGGAGATCATTTTTAGTGCGTAAAAAAATTTTCAATTTATTACTATAGTTTTCAATTTTTTTTGCACACATGAACTCAAAATTTTGCATTTTGTTGCAATCTTATATCTTTTTTGTTTACGAGGAAAAATGGGAGAGTTAAAACTCAAGTTTGGATCTAAAAATAAATAAATTTTAACACCCAAAATGAAAATGCACAAATGCTGAGAGAGATAATTCCTAAAAGTATCTGTGATTTTTAGGGATAGGCAAAAAGTGGGTTGTTTGGCTATGCTAAATATCCAACCACTTGAGAATTTAACTTTTTCTAGT
This sequence comes from Aristolochia californica, assembly GCF_029961685.1. NCBI lineage: Eukaryota > Viridiplantae > Streptophyta > Magnoliopsida > Piperales > Aristolochiaceae > Aristolochia > Aristolochia californica. Next base: position 11,502,257 of record NW_027181826.1, read on the forward strand.
CCCCTTAATTTTTGGATCATTATGCCACTTGCATCCTCAACATGCTTGTGGCATGCATATCCTCCACACTTAAAACATGTTAGGACCAGTTAGAGGTCTCTTTCCTATAAAATTCTACCAAGCTATTATTATTAGGGGGTTGTACTAGTGGAATTTCCCAAACATAGATTTTGGAGTTCATTTTAGTCCGTCAAATAATTTACTATTTATTATTATAGTTTTGAATTTTTTTTGCACACTTGAACTCTAAAATTTTCGTTTTGTTGCGATCTTATATCTTTTTTGTTTACGAGAAAAAATGGGAGACTGAAAATTCATGTTTGGATCTGAAAAAAAAAATTTTAACAAACAAAAAGGAAATGCACAAATGCAGAAAGAGATAATTCCAAAAGCATCTGTGATTTTTAAGGATAGGCAAAAAGTTGGTTGTTTGGCTTTGGTAAATATCGAACCACTTGGGAATTTAATTTTTTGTACTCCCCCTTATTTTTGGATCATTAGGCCACTTGCATTATCAACATGCTTGTGGCATGCATATCCACCGCACTTAAAACATGTTAGGATCAGTTAGAGGTCTCTTTCCTATAAAATTCCACCAAGCTATTATAAGGGGGTCGTACTAGTGGAATTTCCCAAACATGGATTTTGGAGTTCATTTTTAGTGCGTGAATTAATTTTCTATTTAATATTATAGTTTTCAAATATTTTTGCACACATGAACTCTAAAATTTTGATTTTGTTGCGATCTTATTTCTTTTTTTTTACTAGGAAAAAAGGGAGAGTGAAAACTCATGTTTGGATCTGAAAAAAAAATTTGAATATCCAAAATTGAAATGCACAAATGCGGAGAGAGATAATTCCAAAAAATGGGTTGTTTGGCTCTGGTAAATATCCAACCCACTTGAGAATTTAACTTTTTCTACTCCCCCTAATTTTTGGATCATTAGGCCACTTGCATCCTCAAAATGCTTGTGGCATGCATATCCAGCACACTTAAAACATGTTAGGATCAGTTAGAGGTCTCCTTCCTATAAAATTCCACCAAGCTATTATTAGGGGGTTGTACTAGTGGAATTTCCCAAACATGGATTTTCGAGTTCATTTTTAGTGCGTGAAATAATTTTCTAATTAATATTCTAGTTTAAAATTTTTTTTTGCACACAAGAACTCTAAAATTTTCATTTTGTTGCGATCTTATATCTTTTTTGTTTACGAGGAAAAATGGGAGAATGAAAACTCAAGTTTGGATCTGAAAAAAAAAATTAGAAATGCACAAATGCGGAGAGAGATAATTCCTAAAAGTATCTGTGATTTTTAAGGATAGGCAAAAAGTGGGTTGTTTGGCTCTGGTAAATATCCAAGCACCTGAGAATTTAACTTTTTCTAATCCCCGTATTTTTTGGATCATTAGGCCACTTGCATCCTCAACATGCTTGTGGCATGCATTATCCACGACACTTAAAACATGTTTGGATGAGTTAGAGGTCTCTTTCCGATAAAATTCCACCAGGCTATTATTAGGGGGTAGAACTAGTGGAATTTCCCAAACATGGATTTTGGAGTTCAATTTTAGTGAGTGAAATAATTTTTTATTTATTATTATACTTTTCTAATTTTTTGCACACATGAACTCTAAAATTTTACTTTTTTTGTGATCTTATATCTTTTTTGTTTACTAGGAAAAATGGGAGAGTGAAAACTAGGGTTTGGATCTGAAAAAAAAAACATTATAATGCACAAATGCTGAGAGAGAAAATTCCAAAAAGTATCTGAGATTTTTATGGATGGGCAAAAAGTAGGTTGTTTGGCCGTGGTAAATATCCACCCACTTGAGAATTTAACTTTTTCTACTCCCCCTAATTTTTGGATCGTTCGGCCACTTGCATCCTCAACATGCTTGTGCCATGCATATCCACCACACTTAAAACATGTTAGGATCAGTTTGACGTCTCTTTCCTATAAAATTCCACCAAGCTATTATTAGGGAGTTATACTAGTGGAATTTCCGAAACATGGATTTTGGAGTTCATTTTTAGTGCGTGAAATAATTTTCTATTTATTATTATAGTTTTCAAATTTTTTTGCACACATGAACTCTAAAATTTTCATTTTGTTGCGATCTTATATCTTTTTTTTTTTTTACGTGGAAAAATGGGAAAGTGAAAACTCAAGTTTGGATCTGAAAAAAAAATTTGAAATGCACAAATGCTGAGAGAGATAATTCCAAAAAATATCTGTGATTTTTAAGGATGGGCGAAAAGTGGGTAGTTTGGCTCTGGTAAATATCCATCCACTTGACATTTAACTTTTTCTACTCCCCCTAATTTTTGGATCATTAGGCCACTTGCATCCTCAACATGCCTGTGGCATGCATATCCACCACACTTAAAATGTGTTAGGATCAGTTAGAGGTCTCTTTCCTATAAAATTACACAGAGCAATTATTAGGGGGTTGTACTAGTGGAATTTTCCAAACATGGATTTTGGACTTCATTTTTAGTGCTTGAAGTAATTTTCTATTTATTATTATAGTTTTCAAATTTTTTTGCACACATGAACTCTAAAACTTTCATTTTGTTGCGTTCTTATATCTTTTTTGTTTACGAGGAAAAGTGGGAGAGTGAAAACTCAAGTTTGCATCCGAAAAAAAAAATTTTGAAATGCACAAATTCTGTGATAGATAATTCCAAAAAGTATCTGTGATTTTTAAGGATAGGAAAAAAGTGGGTTGTTTGGCTCTGGTCAATATCCAACCACTTGAGAATTTAACTTTTTCTACCCCCCCTAATTTTTGGATCATTAGGCCACTTGCATCCTCAACATGCTTGTGGCATGCATATCCACCACACTTAAAACATGTTAGGATCAGTTAGCGATCTCTTTCCGATAAAATGCCACCAAGCTATTATTAGGGGGTTGTACTAGTGGAATTTCCCAAACTAGGATTTTGGAGTTCATTTTTAGTGCGTGATATAATTTTCTATTTATTATTATAGTTTTCAAATTTTTTTGCACACATGAACTCTAAAACTTTCAGTTTGTTGCGATCTTATATCTTTTTTGTTTACGAGGAAAAATGAGAGAGTGAAAACTCAAGTGTGCATCTGAAAAAAAAAAAATTTGACATGCACAAATGCTGAGAGAGATAATTCCAAAAAGTATCTGTGATTTTTAAGGATGGGCAAAAAGTGGGTTGTTTGGCTCTGGTAAATATCCAACCACTTGAGAATTTAACTTTTTCTACTCCCCCCTAATTTTTGGATCTGAAGGCCACTTGCATCCTCAACATGCTTTTGTGGCATGCATATCCACAACACTTAAAACATGTGAGGATCTGTTAGAGGTCTCTTTCCTATAAAATTCCACCAAGCTATTATTAGGGGGTTGTACTAGTCGTATTTCCAGAACATGGATTTTGGAGTTCGTTTTTACTGCGTGAAATAATTTTCTATTTATTATTATAGTTTTCAAATTTTTTTGCACACATGAACTCTAAAACTTTCATTTTGTTGCGATCTTATATCTTTTTTGTTTACGAGGAAAAATGGGAGAGTGAAAACTCAAGTTTGGATCTGAAAAAAAAAAAATTTGAAATGCACATATGCTTAGAGAGATAATTGCAAAAAGTATCTGTGATTTTTATGGATGGGCAAAAAGTGGGTTGTTTGGCTCTGGTAAATATCCAACCACTTGAGAATTTCACTTTTTCTGCTCCCCCTAATTTTTGGATCATTAGGCCACTTGCATCCTCAACATGCTTGTGGCATGCATATCCACCACACTTAAAACATTTTAGGATCAGTTAGAGGTCTCTTTCCTATAAAATTCCACCAAGCTATTATTAGAGGGTTGTACTAGTGGAATTTCCCCAACATGGATTTTGGAGTTCATTTTTAGTGCATGAAATAATTTTCTATTTATTATTATAGTTTTCAAATTTTTTTGCACACATGAACTCTAAAACTTTCATTTTGTTGCGATCTTATATCTTTTTTGTTTACGAGGAAAAATGGGAGAGTGAAAACTCAAGTTTGGAACTGAAAAAAAAAATTTGAAATGCAAAAACGCTGAGAGAGATAATTCCAAAAAGTATCTGTGATTTTTAAGGATGGGCAAAAACTGGGTTGTTTGGCACTGGTAAATATCCAACCACTTGAGAATTTAACTTTTTCTACTCGCCCTAATTTTTGGATCATTAGGCCACTTGCATGGTCAACATGCTTGTGGCATGCATTTCCATCACACTTAAAACATGTTAGGATCAGTGAGAGGTCTCTTTCCTATAAAATTCCACCAAGCTATTATTAGGGGGTTGTACTAGTGGAATGTCCCAAACATGGATTTTGGAGTTCATTTTAGTGCGTGAAATAATTTTCTATTTATTATTATATTTTTCAAATTTTTTTGCTCACATAAACTCAAAAATTTTCATTTTGTTCCGATCTTTTTTCTTTTTTGTTTACGAGGAAAAATGGGAGAGTGAAAACTCAAGTTCGGATCTTAAAAAAAAAAAAATTTGAAATGCACAAATGCTGAGAGAGATAATTCCAAAAAGTATCTGTGATTTTTAAGGATAGGCAAAAAGTGGGTTGTTTGGCTCTGGTAAATATCCAACCACTTGAGAATTTAACTTTTCCTACTCCCCCTAATTTTTGGATCACTAGGCCACTTGGATCCTCAACATGCTTGTGGCGTATCCACCACACTTAAAACATGTTAGGATCAGTTAGTGGTCTCTTTCCTATTAAATTCCACCAAGCTATTATTAGGGGGCCGTACTAGTGGAATTTCCCAAACATGGATTTTGGAATTCATTTTTAGTCCTTGAAATAATTTTCTATTTATTATTATAGTTTTCAAATTTTTTGCACACATGAACCCTAAAATTTTCATTTTGTTGCGATCTTATATCTTTTTTGTTTACGAGGAAAAATGGGAGAGTGAAAACTCAAGTTTGGATCTGAAAAAAAAACATTTGAAATGCACAAATGCTGAGAGAGATAATTCCAAAAAGTATCTGTGATTTTTAAGAATAGGCAAAAAGTGGGTTGTTTGGGTCTAGTAAGTATCCAACCACTTGAGAATTTAATTTTTTCTACTCCCCCTATTTTTGGATCATTAGGCCACTTGCATCCTCAACATGCTTGTGGCATACATATCCACCACACTTAAAACATGTTAGGATCAGTTAGAGGTCTCTTTCCTATAAAATTTCACCAAGCTATTATTAGGGGGCAGTAATAGTGGAATTTCCCAAACATGGATTTTGGAGTGCATTTTTAGTGCGTGAAATAATTTTCTATTCATTATTATAGTTTTCAAATTTTTTTGCACACATAAGCTCTTAAATTTTCAATTTGTTGCGATCTTATATCTTTTTTGTTTACGGGGAAAAACGGGAGAGTGAAAACTCAAGTTTGGATCTGAAAAGAAAAAATTTGAACATCCAAAATGTAAATGCACAAATGCTTAGAGAGATAATTCCAAAAAGTATCTGAGATTTTTAAGGATAGGCAAAAAGTGGGTTGTTTGGCTCTGGTAAATATCCAACCACTTGAGAATTTAATTTTTTCTACGCCCCCTAATTTTTGGATCAATAGGTCCCTTGGATCCTCAACATGTTTGTGGCATGCATATCCACCACACTTAAAACATGTCAGGATCAGTTAGAAGTCTCTTTCCTATAAAATTCCACCACGCTATTATTCGGGGGTCGTACTAATGGAATTTCCCAAACATGGAGTGTGGAGTTCATTTTTAGTGCGTGTAATAATTTTCTATATATTATTATAGTTTTCAATTTTTTTTGCACACATGAACTCTAAAATTTTAATTTTATTGCGATCTTATATCTTTTTGTTTTACGAGAAAAAATGAGAGAGTGAAAACTTAAGTTTGGATTGGAAAAAAAAAATTAGAACATCCAAAACTGAAATGCACAAATGCTGAGAGAGATAATTCTAAAAAGTATCTGTAATTTTTAAGGATAGGAAAAAAGTGGGTTGTTTGGCTCTGGTAAATAACCAACCACTTGAGAATTTAATTTTTTCTACTCCCCCTAATTTTTTGAACATTAGGCCACTTGCATCCTCAACATGTTCGTGGCATGCATATCCACCACACTTAAAACATGTTAGGTTCAGTTAGAAGTCTCTTTCCTATAAAATTCCACCAAGCTATTATTAGGGGGTCGTACTAGTGGAATTTCCCAATCATGGATTATGGAGTTCAATTTTAGTGCGTCAAATAATTTTCTATTCATTATTATTGTTTTCAAATTTTTTTGCACACATGAACTCTAAAATTTCATTTTGTTGGGATCTTATATCTTTTTTGTTTACGAGGAAAAATGGGAGAGTGAAAACTCAAGTTTGGATCTGAAAAAAAAAAAAATTTGAAATGCACAAATGCTGAAAGAGATAATTCAAAAAAATATCTGTGATTTTTAAGGATAGGCAAAAAGTGGGTTGTTTGGCTCTGCTAAATATCCAACCACTTGAGAATTTAAATTTTTCTACTCCTCCTAATTTTTGGATCATTAGGCCGCTTGCATCTTCAACATGCTTGTGGCATGCATATGCACCACACTTAAAACATGTTAGGATCAGTTAGAGGTCTCTTTCCTATAAAATTTTACCAAGCTATTATTAGGGGGTTGTACTAGTGGAATTTCCCAAACATGGATTTTCAAGTTCATTTTTAGTGCGTGAAATAATTTTCTATTTATTATTATAGTTTTCAAATTTTTTTGCACACATGAGCTCTAAAATTTTCTTTTTGTTGCGATCTTATATCTTTTTTTGTTTACGAGTAAAAAAGGGAGGGTGAAAACTCAAGTTTGGATCTGAAAAAAACAAAAAATTTGAAATACACAAATGCTGCGAGAGATAATTCCAAAAAGTATCTGTGATTTATAAGGATAGGCAAAAAATGGGTTGTTTGGCTCTAGTAAATATCAGACCACTTGAGAATTTAACTTTTTCTTCTCCCCCTAATTTTTGGATCATTAGGCCACTTCCATCCAAAATATGCTTGTGGCATGCATATCCACCACAGTTAAAACATGTTAGGATCAGTTACAGGTCTCTTTCCTATAAAATTCCTCCAAGCTATTATTAGGGGGTTGTACTAGTGGAATTTCCCAAACATGGATTTTGCAGTTCATTTTTAGTGCGTGAAATAATTCTCTATTTATTACTATAGTTTTTAATTTTTTTTTGCACAAATGAACTCTAAACTTTCAGTTTGTTGCGATCTTATATCTTTTTTGTTTACGAGGAAAAATGGAAGAGTCAAAACTCAAGTTCGGAACTGAAAAAAAAAAAAATTTGAAATGCACAAATGCTGAGAGAGATAATTCCAAAAAGTATCTGTGATTTTTAAGGATGGGCAAAAAGTGGGTTGTTTGGCTCTGGTAAATATCCAACCACTTGAGAATTTAACTTTTTCTACTCCCCCTAATTTTTGGATCATTAGGCCACTTGCATCCTCAACATGCTTGTGGCATGCATTTCCACCACACTTAAAACATGTTAGGATCAGTTGGAGGTCTCTTTCTTATAAAATTCCACCAAGCTATTATTAGGTGGTTGTACTAGTGGAATTTCCCAAACATGGATTTTGGAGTTTATTTTTAGTGCGTGAAATAATTTTCTATTTATTATTATAGTTTTCAAATTTTTTTGCACACCTGAACTCCAAAACTTTCATTTTGTTGCGATCTTCTATCTTTTTTGTTTACGAGGAAAAATGGGTGAGTGAAAACTCAAGTTAGGATCTGAAAAAAAAAATTAGAAATGCACAAATGATGAGAGAGAAAATTCCAAAAAGTATTTGAGTTTTTTATGGATGGGCAAAAAGTGGGTTGTTTGGCTCTGGTAAATATCCAACCACTTGAGGATTTAACTTTTTCTACTCCCCCTAATTTTTGGATCTGAAGGCCACTTGCATCCTCAACATGCTTTTGTGGCATGCATATCCACAACACTTAAAACATGTGAGGATCTGTTAGAGGTCTCTTTCCTATAAAATTCCACCAAGCTATTATTAGGGGGTTGTACTAGTCGTATTTCCAGAACATGGATTTTGGAGTTCGTTTTTACTGCGTGAAATAATTTTCTATTTATTATTATAGTTTTCAAATTTTTTTGCACACATGAACTCTAAAACTTTCATTTTGTTGCGATCTTATATCTTTTTTGTTTACGTGGAAAAATGAGAGAGTGAAAACTCAAGTTTGGATCTGAAAAAAATAAAATTTAAACTCCACAAATGCTGAGAGAGATAATTCCAAAAAGTATCTGTGATTTTTAAGGATAGGCAAACAGTGGGTTGTTTGGCTCTGGTAAATATCCAACCACCTGAGAATTTAACTTTTTCTACTCCCCCTAATTTTTGGATCATTAGGCCAGTTGCATACTCAACATGCATGTGGCATGCATATCCACCACACTTAAAACATGTGAGGATCAGTTAGAGGTCTCTTTCCTATAAAATTTCACCAAGCTATTATTAGGGGGTTGTACTAGTGGAATTTCCCAACAAGGATTTTGGAGTTCATTTTTAGTGCGTGAAATAATTTTATATTTATTTTTATAGTTTTTAAATTTTTTTGAACACATGAACTCTAAAATTTTCATTTTGTTGCGATCTTATATCTTTTCTGTTTACGAGGAAAAATGGGAGAGTGAAAACTCAAGTTTGGATTTGACAAAAAAAACTTTAAAATGCACAAATGCTGAGAGAGATAATTCCAAAAAGTATCTGTTATTTTTAAGGATAGGCAAAAAGTGGGTTGTTTGTCTCTGGTAAATATCCAACCACTTGAGAATTTAACTTTTTCTACTCCCCCTAATTTTTGAAACATTAGGCCACTTGCATCCGCAACATGCTTGTGGCATGCATATCCACCACACTTAAAACATGTTAGGATCAGCTAAAGGTCTCTTTCCTATAAAATTCCACCAAGCTGTTATAAGGGGGCCGTACTAGTGGAATTTCAGAAACATGGATTTTGGAGTTCATTTTTAGTGCTTGAATTAATTTTCTATTTATTATTATAGTTTTCAAATTTTTTTGCACACATGAACTTTAAAATTTTCATTTTGTTGTGATCTTATATATTTTTTGTTTATGAGGAAAATTGGGAGAGTGAAAACTCAAGTTTGGATCTGAAAAAACAAAAAATTTGAAATGCACAAATGCTGAGAGAGATAATTCCAAAAAGTATCTGTGATTTTTAAGGATAGGCAAAAAGTGGGTTGTTTGGTTCTGGTAAATATCCAACCACTTGAGAATTTAACTTTTTCTACTCCCCCTAATTTTCTGATCATTAGGCCACTTGCATCCTCAACATGCTTGTGGCATGCATATCCACCACACTTAAAACATGTTAGGATCAGTTAGAGGTCTCTTTTCTATTAAATTCTACCAAGCTATTATTTGGGGGTTGCACTAGTGGAATTTCCCAAACAAGGATTTTGGAGTTCATTTTTAGTGCGTGAAATAATTTTCTATTTATTATTATAGGTTTCAAATTTTTTTGCACACATGAACTCTAAAACTTTTATTTTGTTGCGATCTTATATCTTTTTTGTTTTTGAGGAAAAATGGGAGAGTAAAAACTCATGTTCGGATCTGAAAAATAAAAAAAATTTGAAATGCACAAATACTGAGAGATAATTCCAAAAAGTATCTATAATTTTTAAGGATGGGTAAAAAGTGGGTTGTTTGGCTCTGGTAAATATCCAACCACTTGAGAATTTAACTTTTTCTACTCCTCTAATTTTTGGATTATTAGGCCACTTGCATCCTCAACATGCTTGTTGCATGCATATCCACCACACTTAAAACATGTTAGGATCAGTTAGAGGTCTCTTTCCTATAAAATTCCACCAAGCTATTATTATGGGGTTGTACTAGTGGAATTGCCAAACATGGATTTTGGAGTTTGTTTTTAGTGCGTGAAATAATTTTATATTTATTATTATAGTTTTCAAACTTTTTTGAACACATGAACTCTAAAATTTTCATTTTGTTGCGATCTTATATCATTTTTTTTTACGAGGAAAAATGGGAGAGTGAAAACTCAAGTTTTGATCTGACAAAAAAAAACTTTGAAATGCACAAATGCTGAGAGAGATAATTCCAAAAAGTATCTGTGATTTTTAAGGATAGGCAAAAAGTGGGTTGTTTGGTTTTGGTAAATATCTAACCACTTGAGAATTTAACTTTTTCTACTCCCCCTAATTTTTGGATCATTAGGCCACTTGGATCGTTAGGCCACTTGCATCCTCAACATGCTTGTGGCATGCTTATCCACCACACTTAAAACATGTTAGGATCAGTTAAAGGTCTCTTTCCTATAAAATTCCGCCAAGCTATTATTAGGGGGTTGTACTAGTGGAATTTCCCAAACATGGATTTTGGAGTTCATTTTTACTGCGTGAAATAATTTTCTATTTATTATTATATTTTTCAAATTTTTTTGCTCACATGAACTCTAAAATTTTCATTTTGGTTCTATCTTATATCTTTTTTGTTTACGAGGAAAAACGGGAGAGGGAAAACTCAAGTTTGGATCTAAAAAAAAATTTGAAATGCACAAATGCTGAGAGAGATAATTCCAAAAAGTATCTTTGATTTTTAAGGATAGGCAAAAAGTGGGTTGTTTGGTTCTGGTAAATTTCCAACCACTTGAGCATTTATCTTTTTCTACTCCCCCGAATTTCTATATCATTAGGCCACTTGGATCCTCAACATACTTGTGGCATGCATCTCCACCACACTTAAAACATGTTACGATCAGTTAGAGGTCTCTTTCCTATAAAATTCCACCAATCTATTATTAGGGGGTTGTACTAATGGAATTTCCCAAACATGGATTTTGGAGTTCATTTTTAGTGCGTGAAATAATTTTCTATTTATTATTATAGTTTTCAAATTTTTTTGCACACATGAACTTTAAAATTTTCATATTGTTGCGATGTTATATCTTTTTTGTTTACGAGGAAAAATTGGAGACAGAAAACTCAAGTTTGGATCTGAAAAAAACAAAAAATTTGAAATGCACAAATGCTGAGAGAGATAATTCCAAAAAGTATCTGTGATTTTTTAGTATAGGAAAAAAGTGGGTTGTTTGGCACTGGTAAATATCCAACCACTTAAGAATTTAAATTTTTCTATTCCCCCTAATTTTTGGATCATTAGGCCACCTGCATCCTCAACATGCTTGTGGCATGCATATCCACCACACTTAAAACATGTTAGGATCAGTTAGAGGTCTCTTTCCTATAAAATTCTACCAAGTTATTATTTGGAGGTTGTACTAGTGGAATTTCCCAAACATGGATTTTGGAGCTCATTTTTAGTGCGTGAAATAATTTTCTATTTGTTATTATGTTTACAAATTTTTTTGCACACATGAACTCTAAAATTTTCATTTTGTTGCGATCTTTTATCTTTTTTGTTGATGAGGAAAAATGGGAGAGTGAAAACTCTAGTTCGGATCTGAAAGAAAAAAATTTGAAATGCACAAATGCGCAGAGAGATAATTCGAAAAAGTATCTGTGATTTTTAAGGATAGGCAAAAAGTGGGTTGTTTGGCTCTAGTAAATATCCAACCACTTGAGAATTTATCTTTATCTACTCCCCCGAATTTTTGGATCATTAGGCCACTTGCATCCTTAACATGCTTGTAGCATCCATCTCCACCACACTTAAAACATGTTAGGATCAGTTAGAGGTCTCTTTCCCATAAAATTCCACCAATCTATTATTAGGGGGTTGTACTAATGGAATTTCCCAAACATGGATTTTGGAGTTCTCAAATTTTTTTGCACACATGAACTTTAAAATTTTCATTTTGTTGCGATGTTATATCTTTTTTGTTTACGAGGAAAAATTGGAGAATGAAAACTAAAGTTTGGATCTGAAAAAAAAAAAATTGAAATGCACAAATGCTGAGAGAGATAATTCCAAAAAGTATCTTTGATTTTAATGGATAGGCAAAAAGTGGGTTGTTTGTCTCTGGTAAGTATCCACCCACTTGAGAATTTATTTTTTTCTACTCCCCCTAATTTTAGGATCATTGGGCCACTTGCATACTCAACATGCTTGTGGCATGCATATCCACCACACTTAAAACATGTTAGGATCAGTTAGAAGTCTCTTTCCTATAAAATTCCACCAAGCTATTATTAGGGGGTTGTACTAGTGGAATTTCCCAAACATGGATTTTGGAGTTCATTTTTAGTGCTTGAAATAATTTTCTATTTATTATTATAGTTTTCAAATTTTTTTGCACACTTGAACTCTAAAGTTTTCATTTTGTTGCGATCTTAAATCTTTTTTGTTTACGAGGAAAAATGGGAGAGTGAAAAATCAAGTTTGGATCTGAAAAAAATAAAATTTAAAAAACACAAAAGCTGAGAGAGATATTTCCAAAAAGTATCTGTGATTTTTAAGGATAGGCAAAAAGTGGGTTGTTTGGCTCTGGTAAATATCCAACCACTTGAGAATTTAACTTTTCCTACTCCCCCTAATTTTTGGATCACTAGGCCACTTGGATCCTCAACATGCTTGTGGCGTATCCACCACACTTAAAACATGTTAGGATCAGTTAGTGGTCTCTTTCCTATTAAATTCCACCAAGCTATTATTAGGGGGCCGTACTAGTGGAATTTCCCAAACATGGATTTTGGAATTCATTTTTAGTCCTTGAAATAATTTTCTATTTATTATTATAGTTTTCAAATTTTTTGCACACATGAACCCTAAAATTTTCATTTTGTTGCGATCTTATATCTTTTTTGTTTACGAGGAAAAATGGGAGAGTGAAAACTCAAGTTTGGATCTGAAAAAAAAACATTTGAAATGCACAAATGTTGAGAGAGATAATTCCAAAAAGTATCTGTGATTTTTAAGGATAGGCAAAAAGTGGGTTGTTTGGCTCTGGTAAATATCCAACCACTTGAGAATTTATCTTTTTCTTCTCCCCCAAATTTGTGAATCATTACGCCACTTGCATTCTCACCATGCTTGTGGCATGCATATCCACCACACTTAAAACATGTTAGGATCTGTTAGAGGTGTCTTTCCTATAAAATTCCACCAAGCTATTATTAGGGGGTTGTACTAGTGCAATTTCCCAAACATGGATTTTGGAGTCTATTTTTAGTGCGTGAAATAATTTTCTATTTATTATTATAGTTTTCAAATTTTTTTGCACACATGAACTCTAAAATTTTCATTTTGTTGCGATCTTATATTTTGTTTGTATACAAGGAAAAATGGGACAGTGAAAACTCAAGTTTGGATCTGAAAAAAAAAAAAATTGAAATGCACAAATGTTGAGAGAGGTAATTCCAATAAGTATCTATGATTTTTAAGGATAGGCAAAAAGTGGGTTGTTTGGCTCTGGTAAATATCCAACCACTTGAGAATTTGACTTTTTCTACTCCCCCTAATTTTTGGATCTGAAGGCCACTTGCATCCTCAACATGCTTGTGGCATGCGTATCCACCACACTTAAAACATGTTAGAATCAGATAGAGGTCTCTTGCCTATTAAATTCCACCAAGCTATTATTAGGGGGTTGTACTAGTGGAATTTCCCGAACATGGATTTTGGAGTTCATTTTTAGTGCGTGAAATAATTTTCTATTTATTATTATATTTTTCAAATTTTTTTGCACACATCAACTCTAAAGTTTTCATTTTGTTGCGATCTTATATCTTTTTTGTTTACGAGGAAAAATGGGAGAGTGAAAACTCAAGTTTGGATATGAAAAAAAAACATTTGAAATGCACAAATGCTGAGAGAGATAATTCCAAAAAGTATCTGTGATTTTTAAGGATAGGCAAAAAGTGGGTTGTTTGGCTCTGGTAAATATCCAACCACTTTAGAATTTATCTTTTTCTACTCCCCCTAATTTGTGAATCATTACGCCACTTGCATTCTCACCATGCTTGTGGCATGCATATCCACCACACTTAAAACATGTTAAGATCAGTTAGAGGTCTCTTTCCTATCAAATTCCACCAAGCTATTATTAGGGGGTTGTACTAATGGAATTTCCCAAACATGGATTTTGGAGTTCATTTTTAGTGCGTGAAATAATTTTCTGTTTATTATTATAGTTTTCAATTTTTTTTGCACACATGAACTCTAAAATTTTCATTTTGTTGCGATCTTAAATCTTTTTTGTTTACGAGAAAAATGGGAGAGTGTAAACTCAAGTTTGGATCTGAAAAAAAAATTTTGAAAAGCACAAATGCTGAGAGAGATAATTCCAAAAAGTATCTGTGATTTTTAAGGATCGGCAAAAAGGGGGTTGTTTGGCTCTGGTAAATATCCAACCATTTTGGAATTTAACTTTTTCTTCTCCCCCGAATTTTTGGATCATTAGGCCACTTGCATCCTCAACATGCTTGTGGCATGCATATCCACCACACTTAAAACATGTTAGGATCAGTTAGAGGTCTCTTTCCTATAAAATTCCACCAAACTATTATTAGGGGGCTGTACTAGTGGAATTTCCCAAACATGGATTTTGGAGTTCATTTTTATTGCGTGAAATAATTTTCTATTTATTATTATAGTTTTCAATTTTTTTACACACATGAACTCTAAAATTTTCATTTTGCTGCGATCTCATATCTTTTTTGTTTATGAGGAAAAATGGGAGAGTGAAAAATCAAGTTTGGATCTGAAAAATAAAAAAATTTGAAATACTCAAATGCTGAGAGAGATAATTCCAAAAATTACCTGTGATTTTTTAGGACAGGCAAAAAGTGGGTTCTTTGGCTCTGGTAATTATCCAACCATTTTAGAATTTAACTTTTTCTTCTCCCCCTAATTTTTGGATCATTAGGCCACTTGCATCCTCAACAAGCTTGTGGCATGCATATGCCCCACACTTAAAACATGTTAGGATCAGTTAGAGGTCTCTTTCCTATAAAATTCCACCAAGCTATTATTAGGGGTTGTACTAGTGGAATTTCCCAAACATGGATTTTGGAGCTTATTTTTAGTGCGTGAAATAATTTTCTATTTATTATTATAGTTTTCAAATTATTTTGCACAAATGAACTCTAAAACTTTCATTTTGTTGCGATCTTATATCTTTTTTGTTTACGTGGAAAAATGAGAGAGTGAAAATTCAACTTTGGATCTGAAAAAAAAAATTTGAAATGCACAAATGCTGAGAGAGACAATTCCAAAAAGTATCTGTAATTTTTATGGATAGGCAAACAGTGGGTTGTTTGGCTCTGGTAAATATCCAGCCACCTGAGAATTTAACTTTTTCTACTGCCCCTAATTTCTGGATAATTTGGCCACTTGCATCCTCAACAGGCTTGTGGCATGTATATCCACCACACTTAAAACATGTTAGAATCAATTAGAGGTCTCTTTCCAATAAAATTCCATCAAGCTATTATTAGGGGGTTGTACTAGTGGAATTTCCCAAACATGGATTATGGAGTTCATTTTTAGTGCATGAAATAATTTTCTATTTATTATTATAGTATTAAAATTTTTTTCCACAAATGAACTCTAAAACTTTCAATTTGTTTACGTGGAACAATGAGAGAGTGAAAACTCAAGTTTGGATCTAAAAAAAAAAAAAAATTGAAATGCACAAATGCTGAGAGAGATAATTCAGAAAAGTATATGTGATTTTTAAGGATAGGCAAACAGTGGGTTGTTTGGCTCTCTTAAATATCCAACCACATGAGAATTTAACTTTTTCTACTGCCCCTAATTTTTGGATCATTAGGCCACTTGCATCCTCAACATGCTTGTGGCATGCATATCCACCACACTTAAAACATGTTAGGATCAGTTAGAGGTCACTTTCCTATAAAATTCCACCAAGCTATTATTAGGGGGTTGTACTAGTGGAATTTCCCAAACATGGATTTTGGAGTTCATTTTTAGTGCGTGAAATAATTTTATTTTTATTATTATAGTTTTCAAATTTTTTTAAACACATGAACTCTAAAATTTTCATTTTGTTGCGATATTATATTTTTTTCTTTACGAGGAAAAATAGGAGAGTGAAAACTCAAGTTTGGATCTGAAAAAAAAAACTTTGAAATGCACAAATGCTGAGAGAGATAATTCCAAAAAGTATCTGTGATTTTTAAGGATAGGCAAAAAGTGGGTTGTTTGGCTCTGGTAAATATCGAACCACTTGAGAATTTAACTTTTTCTACTCCCCCTAATTTTTGGATCATTTGGCCACTTGCATCCTCAACATGCTTGTGGCATGCATATCCACCACACTTAAAACATGTTAGGATCAGTTAGATGTCTCTTTCCTATAAAATTCCCCTAAGCTATTATTAGGGGGCTGTACTAGTGGAATTTCCCAAACATGGATTTTGGAGTTCATTTTTAGTGCGTGAAATAATTTTTCTATTTATTATTATAGTTTTCAAATTTTTTTGCACAAATGAACTCTAAAACTTTTATTTTGTTGCGATCTTATATCTTTTTTGTTTACGTGGAAAAATGAGAGAGTGAAAACTCAAGTGAGGATCTGAAAAAAAAAAAAATTTGATATGCACAAATCCCGAGAGAGAAAATTCCAAAAAGTATCTGTGATTTTAATGGATGGGCAAACAGTGGGTTGTTTTGCTCTGGCAAATATCCAACCACTTGAGAATTTAACTTTTTCTACTCCCCCTAATTTTTGGATCATTAGGCCACTTGCATCCTCAACATGATTGTGGCATGCATATCCACCACACTTAAAACATGTTAGGATCAGTTAGAGGTGTCATTCCTATAAAATTCCACCAAGCTATTATGAGGGTGTTGTACTAGTGGAATTTCACAAACATGGATTTTGGAGTTCATTTTTAGTTCGTGAAATAATTTTCTATTTATTATTATAGTTTTCAATTTTTTTTGCACACATGAACTCTAAAATTTTCATTTTGTTGTGATCTTTTATCTTTTTTGTTTATGAGGAAAAATGGGAGAGTGAAAACTCAAGTTTGGATCTGAAAAAAAAAAAAATTGAAATGCACAAATGCTGAGAGTGATAATTCCAAAAAGTATCTGTGATTTTTAAGGATTGGCAAAAAGTGGGTTGTTTGGCTCTGGTAAATATCCTGCCACTTTAGAATTTAACTTTTTCTACTCCCCCTAATTTTTGGATCATTAGGTCACTTGCATCCTCAACATGTTTGTGGCATGCATCTCCACCACACTTAAAACATGTAAGGATCAGTTACAGGTCTCTTTCCTATAAAATTCCACCAAGCTATTATTAGGGGGTTGTACTAGTGAAATTTCCCAAACATGGATTTTGGAGTTCATTTTTAGTGTGTGAAATAATTTTCTATTTATTATTATAGTTTTCAAATTTTATTACACACATGAACTCTAAAATTTTCATTTTGTTGCGATCTTATATCTTTTTTGTTTACGAGGAAAATTGGGAGAGTGAAAACTCAAGTTTGAATCTGAAAAAAATAAAATTTAAAAAGCACAAATGCTGAGAGAGATATTTCCAAAAAGTATCTGTGATTTTTAAGGATAGGCAAAAAGTGGGTTGTTTGGCTCTGGAAAATATCCAACCACTTGAGAATTTAACTTTTTCTACTCCCCCTAATTTTTGGATCATTAGGCCACTTGGATCATTAGGCCACTTGCATCCTCAACATGCTTGTGGCATGCATATCCACCACACTTAAAACATGTTAGGATCAGTTAGAGGTCTCTTTCCGATAAAATTCCACCAAGCTATTATTAGGGGGTTGTATTAGTGGAATTTCCCAAACATGGATTTTGGAGTTCATTTTTAGTGCATGAAATAATTTTCTATTTATTATTATAGTTTTCAAATTTTTTTGCACACATGAACTCTAATATTTTCATTTTGTTGCGATCTTATATCTTTTTTGTTTACGAGGAAATATGTGAGAGTGAAAACTTTGGTTTGGATCTGAAAAAAAAAAAACATTGAAATGCACAAATACTGAGAGAGATAATTCCAAAATGTATCTATTATTTTTAAGGATAGGCAAAAAGTGGGTTGTTTGGCTCTGGTAAATATCCAACCACTTGAGAATTTGACTTTTTCTACTACCCCTAATTTTTGGATCTGAAGGCCACTTGCATCCTCAACATGCTTGTGGCATGCATATCCACCACACTTAAAACAGGTTAGGATCAGTTAGAGGTCTCTTTCCTATAAAATTCCACCATGCTATTATCATTAGGGGGTTGTACTAGAGGAATTTCCAAAACATGGATTTTGGAGTTCATTTTTAGTGCGTGAAATAATTTTCTGTTTATTATTATAGTTTTCAAATTTTTTTGCACACATGAACTCTAAAATTTTCTTTTTGTTGCGATCTTATATCTTTCTTGTTTACGAGAAAAATGGGAGAGTGAAAACTCAATTTTGGATCTAAAAAAAAAGAAATTTGAAATGCACAAATGCTGAGAGAGATAATTCCAAAAAGTATCTGTGATTTTTAAGGATAGGCAAAAAGTGGGTTGTTTGGCTATGGTAAATATCCAACCACTTGTGAAATTAACTTTTTCTACTCCCCCTAATTTTTGGATCATTAGGCCACTTGCCACCTCAACATGCTTGAGGCATGCATATCCACCACACTTAAAACATGTTAGGATAATTTAGAGGTCTCTTTCCCATAAAATTCCTCCAAACTATTATTAGGGGGCTGTACTAGTGGAATTTCAAAAACATGGATTTTGGAGTTCATTTTTAGTGCGTGAAATAATTTTCTCTTTATTATTATAGTTTTCAAATTTTTTTGCACACATGACCTCTAAAATTTCATTTTGTTGCGATCTTATATCTTTTTTGTTTGTGAGGAAAAATGGCAGGGTGAAAACTCAATTTTGGACCTGAAAAAAAAGAAATTGAAATGCACAAATGTTGAGAGAGATAATTCTAAAAAGTATCTGTGATTTTTAAGGATAGGCAAAAAGTAGGTTGTTTGGCTCTGGTAAATATCCAACCACTTGAGAATTTAACTATTTCTACTCCCCCTAATTTTTGGATCATTAGGACACTTGCATCCTCAACATGCTTGTGGCATGCATATCCACCACACTTAAAACATGTTAGGATCTGTTAGAGGTCTCTTTCCTATAAAATTCCACCAAGCTATTATTAGGGGCCTGTACTAGTGGAATTTCAAAAACATGGATTTGGGAGTTCATTTTTAGTGCGTGAAATAGTTTTCTATTTATTATTATAGTTTTCAAATTTTTTGCACACATGAACTGTAAAATTTTCATTTTGTTGCGATCTGATATCTTTTTTGTTTACGAGGAAAAATCGGACAGTGAAAACTCAAGTTTGGAACTGAAAAAAAAAATTTGAAATGCACAAATGCTGAGAGAGATAATTCCAAAAAGTATCTGTGATTTTTAAGAATAGGATGAAAGTGGGTTGTTTGGCTCTGGTAAATATCCAACCAGTTGAAAATTTGACTTTTTCTACTCCCCCTAATTTTTTGATCTGAAGGCCACTTGCATCTTCAACATGCTTGTGGCGTATCCACCACACTTAAAACATGTTAGGATCAGTTAGTGGTTTCTTTCCTATTAAATTCCACCAAGCTATTATTAGGGGGTTGTACTAGTGGAATTTCCCACACATGGATTTTGGAATTCATTTTTAGTCCTTGAAATAATTTTCTATTTATTATTATAGTTTTCAAATTTTTTTGCACACATGAACTCTTAAATTTTCATTTTGTTACGATCTTATATCTTTTTTGTTTACGAGGAAAAATGGGAGAGTGAAAACTAAAGTTTGGATCTAAAAATAAAAGAAATTTGAAATGCAAAAAAGCTGAGAGAGATAATTCAAAATACAATCTATGATTTTTAAGGATGGGCAAAAAGTGGGTTGTTTTGCTCTGGTCAGTATGCAACCACTTGAGAATTTGACTTTTTCTACTCCCCCTAATTTTTGGATCTGTAGCGCACTTGCAGCCTCAACATGCTTGTGGAATGCATATCCACCACACTTAAAACATGTTAGGATCTGTTTGAGGTGTCTTTCCTATAAAATTCCACCAAGCTATTATTAGGGGGTTGTACTAGTGAAATTTCCCAAACATGGATTTTGGAGTCTATTTTTAGTGCGTGAAATAATTTTCTATTTATTATTATAGTTTTCAAATTTTTTTGCACACAAGAACTCTAAAATATTCATTTTGTTGCGATCTTATATCTTTTTTGTTTACGAGGAAAAATGGGAGAGTGAAAACTCAAGTTTGGATCTGAAAAAAAAAATTTGAAATGCACAAATGCTGAGAGAGATAATTCCGAAAAGTATCTGTGATTTTTAAGGAGAGGCAAAAAGTGGATTGTTTGGCCCTGGTAAATATCCAACCACTTGACAATTGTACGTTTTCTACTCCCCCCTAATTTTTGGATCTGAAGGCCACTTGCATCCTCAACATGCTTGTGGCATGCATATCCACCACACTTAAAACATGTGAGGATCAGTTCGAGGTCCCTTTCCTCTAAAATTCCACCAAGCTATTATTAGGGGGTTGTACTAGTGGAATTTCCCAAACATGGATTTTGGAGCTCATTTTTAGTGCGTGAAATAATTTTCAATTTATTATTATAGTTTTCAATTTTTTTTGCACACATGAACTCTAAAATTTTCATTTTGTTGTGATCTTATATCTTTTTTGTTTACGAGGAAAAATGGGAGAGTGAAAACTTAATTTTGGATCTAAAAAAAAAAATTTGAAATGCACAAATGCTGAGAGAGATAATTCCGAAAAGTATCTGTGATTTTTAAGGATAGGCAAAAAGTGGGTTGTTTGGCCCTAGTAAATATCCAACCACTTGAGAATTTGACTTTTTCTACTCCCCCTAATTTTTGGATCTGAAGGCCACTTGCATCCTCAACATGCTTGTGGCATGCGTATCCACCACACATAAAACATGTTAGGATCAGTTAGAGGTCTCTTGCCTATTAAATTCCACCAAGCTATTATAAGGGGGTTGTACTAGTGGAATTTCCCAAACATGGATTTTGGAGTTCATTTTTAGTGTGTGAAATAATTTTCTATTTATTATATAGTTTTCAAATTTTTTTGCCCACATGAACTCTAAAATTTTCATTTTGTTACGATCTTATATCTTTTTTGTTTACGAAGAAAAATGGGAGAGTGAAAACTCACGTTTGGATCTGAAAAAAAAAACATTTGAAATGCACAAATGCTGAGAGAGATAATTCCAAAAAGTATCTGTGATTTTTAAGGATAGGCAAAAAGTGGGTTGTTTGGCTCTGGTAAATATCCCACCACTTTAGAAGTTATATTTTTCTACTCCCCCAAATTTTTGAATCATTACGCCACTTGCATTCTCACCATGGTTGTGGCATGCATATCCACCACACTTAAAACATGTTAGGATCAGTTAGAGGTCTCATTCCTATAAAATTCCACCAAGCTATTATTAGGGGGTTGTACTAATGGAATTTCCCAAACATGGATTTTGGAGTTCATTTTTAGTGCGTGAAATAATTTTCTATTTATTATTATAGTTTTCAATTTTTTTCCACAAATGAACTCTAAAATTTTCATTTTGTTGCGATCTTATATCTTTTTTGTTTACGAGAAAAATGGGAGTGTAAACTCAAGTTTGGATCTGAAAACAAAAATTTGAAATGCACAAATGCTGAGAGAGATAATTCCAAAAAGTATCTGTGATTTTTAAGGATCGGCAAAAAGTGGGTTGTTTGGCTCTGGTAAATATCCAACCATTTTAGAATTTAGCTTTTTCTTCTCCCCCTAATTTTTGGATCATTAGGCCACTTGCATCCTCAACATGCTTGTCGCATGCATATCCACCACACTTAAAACATGTTAGGATCAGTTAGAGGTCTCTTTCCTATAAAATTCCACCAAGCTATTATTAGGGGTTGTACTAGTGGAATTTCCCAAACATAGATTTTGGAGTTCATTTTTAGTGCGTGAAATAATTTTTCTATATATTATTATAGTTTTCAAATTATTTTGCACAAATCAACTCTAAAACTTTCATTTTGTTGTGATCTTATATCTTCTTTGTTTACATGGAAAAATCAGAGAGTGAAAACTCAAGTTTGGATCTGAAAAAAAAAAAATTTGAAATGCACAAATGCTGAGAGAGATAATTCCAAAAAGTATCTGTAATTTTTATGGATAGGCAAACAATGGGTTGTTTGGCTCTGGTAAATATCCATCCACCTGAGAATTTAACTTTTTCTACTGCCCCTAATTTTTGGATCATTAGGCCACTTGCATCCTCAACATGCTTGTGGCATGTATATCCACCACACTTAAAACATGTTAGGATCAGTTAGGGGTCTCTTTCCGATAAAATTCCACCAAGCTATTATTAGGGGGTTGTACTAGTGGAATTTCCCAAACATGGATTATGGAGTTCATTTTTAGTACGTGAAATAATTTTCTATTTATTATTATAGTTTTCAAATTTTTTTCCACAAATAAACTCTAAAACTTTCATTTTGTTGCGATCTTATATATTTTTTGTTTACGTGGAACAATGAGAGAGTGAAAACTCAAGTTTGGATCTGAAAAAAAAAAAAAATTTGAAATGCACAAATGCTAAGAGAGATAATTCCAAAAAGTATATGTGATTTTTAAGGATAGGCAAATAGTGGGTTGTTTGGCTCTGGTAAATATCAAACCACCTGAGAATTTAACTTTTTCTACTGCCCCTAATTTTTGGATCATTAGGCCACTTGCATCCTCAACATGCTTGTGGCATGCATATCCACCACACTTAAAACATGTTAGGATCAGTTAGAGGTCACTTTCCTATAATATTCCACCAAGTTATTATTAGGGGGTTGTACTAGTGGAATTTCCCAAACATGGATTTTGGAGTTCATTTTTAGTGCGTGAAATAGTTTTATTTTTATTATTATAGTTTTCAAATTTTTTTGAACACATGAACTCTAAAATTTTCATTTTGTTGCGATATTATATTTTTTTTTTACGAGGAAAAATAGGAGAGTGAAAACTTTGGTTTGGATCTGAAAAAAAAAAACTTTGAAATGCACAAATGCTGAGAGAGATAATTCCAAAAAGTATCTGTGATTTTTAAGGATAGGCAAAAAGTGGGTTGTTTGGCTCTGGTAAATATCGAACCACTTGAGAATTTAACTTTTTCTACTCCCCCTAATTTTTGGATCATTAGGCCACTTGCATCCTCAACATGCTTGTGGCATACATATCCACTAAACTTAAAACATGTTAGGATCAGTTAGACGTCTCTTTCCTATAACATTCCCCTAAGCTATTATTAGGGGGCTGTACTAGTGTAATTTCCCATACATGGATTTTGGAGTTTATTTTTAGTGCGTGAAATAATTTTTCTATATATTATTATAGTTTTCAAATTTTTTTGCACAAATGAACTCTAAAACTTTCATTTTGTTGCGATCTTATATCTTTTTTGTTTACGTGGAAAAATGAGAGAGTGAAAACTCAACTTAGGATCTGAAAAAAAAAAAAAATTTGATATGCGCAGATGTTGAGAGAGATAATTCCAAAAAGTATATGTGATTTTAATGGATTGGCAAACAGTGGCTTGCTTGGCTCTGGTAAATATCCAACCTCCTGAGAATTTAACTTTTTCTACTCCCCCTAATTTTTGGATCATTAGGCCAGTTGCATCCTCAACATGCTTGTGGCATGCATATCCACCACATTTAAAACATGTTAGGATCAGTTAGAGTTCTCATTCCTATAAAATTCCACCAAGCTATTATTAGGGTGTTGTACTAGTGGAATTTCACAAACATGGATTTTGGAGTTCATTTTTATTCCGTGAAATAATTTTCTTTTTATTATTATAGTTTTCAAATTTTTTTGCACACATGAACTCTAAAATTTTCATTTTGTTGCGATCTTATATCTTTTTTGTTTATGAGGAAAAACGGGAGAGTGAAAAATCAAGTTTGGATCTGAAAGATAAAAAAATTTGAAATACACAAATGCTGAGAGAGATAATTCCAAAAATTATCTGTGATTTTTTAGGATAGGCAAAAAGTGGGTTGTTTGGCTCTGGTAAATATCCAACCATTATAGAATTTAACTTTTTTTTCTCCCCCTAATTTTTGGATCATTAGGCCACTTGCATCCTCAACAAGCTTGTGGCATGCATATGCCCCACACTTAAAACATGTTAGGATCAGTTAGAGGTCTCTTTCCTATAAAATTCCACCAAGCTATTATTAGGGGTTGTACTAGTGGAATTTCCCAAACATGGATTTTGGAGCTCATTTTTAGTGCGTGAAATAATTTTTTATTTATTATTATAGTTTTCAAATTATTTTGCACAAATGAACTCTAAAACTTTCATTTTGTTGCGATCTTATATCTTTTTTGTTTACGTGGAAAAATGAGAGAGTGAAAATTCAAGTTTGGATCTGAAAAAAAAAATTTGAAATGCACAAATGCTGAGAGAGATAATTCCAAAAAGTATCTGTAATTTTTATGGATAGGCAAACAGTGGGTTGTTTGGCTCTGTTAAAATATCCAGCCACCTGAGAATTTAACTTTTTCTACTGCCCCTAATTTCTGGATAATTAGGCCACTTGCATCCTCAACATGCTTGTGGCATGTATATCCACCACACTTAAAACATGTTAGGATCAGTTAGAGGTCTCTTTCCAATAAAATTCCACCAAGCTATTATTAGGGGGTTGTACTAGTGGAATTTCCCAATCATGGATTATGGAGTTCATTTTTAGTGCGTCAAATAATTTTCTATTTATTATTATAGTTTTAAAATTTTTTTCCACAAATGAACTCTAAAACTTTCATTTTGTTGCGATCTTATATCTTTTTTGTTTACGTGGAACAATGAGAGAGTGAAAACTCAAGTTTGGATCTAAAAAAAAAAAAAAATTTGAAATGTACAAATGCTGATAGAGATAATTCCAAAAAGTATATGTTATTTTTAAGGATAGGCAAACAGTGGGTTGTTTGGCTCTGTTAAATATCCAACCACCTGAGAATTTAACTTTTTCTATTGCCCCTATTTTGTGGATCATTAGGCCACTTGCATCCTCAACATGCTTGTGGCATGCTTATCCACCACACTTAAAACATGTTAGGATCAGTTAGACGTCTCTTTCCTATAAAATTCCCCTAAGCTATTATTAGGGGGCTGTACTAGTGGAATTTCCCAAACATGGATTTTGGAGTACATTTTTAGTGCGTGAAATAATTTTTCTATTTATTATTATAGTTTTCAAATTTTTTTGCAGAAATGAACTCCAAAACTTTCATTTTGTTGCGATCTTATATCTTTTTTGTTTACGTGGAAAAATGAGAGAGAGAAATCTCAAGTGAGGATCTGAAAAAAAAAAAAAAATTGATATGCACAAATGCTGAGAGAGATGATTCCAAAAAGTATCTGTGATTTTAATGGATAGGCAAACAGTGGGTTGTTTGGCTCTGTTAAATATCCAACCACCTGAGAATTTAACTTTTTCTATTGCCCCTAATTTTTGGATCATTAGGCCACTTGCATCCTCAACATGCTTGTCGCATGCATATCCACCACACTTAAAACATGTTAGGATCAGTTAGAGGTCACTTTCCTATAAATTCCACCAAGCTATTATTAGGGGGTTGTACTAATGGAATTTCCCAAACATGGATTTTGGAGTTCATTTTTAGTGCGTGAAATAGTTTTATTTTTATTATTATAGTTTTCAAATTTTTTTGAACACATGAACTCTAAAATTTTCATTTTGTTGCGATATTATATTTTTTTTTTACGAGGAAAAATAGGAGAGTGAAAACTTTGGTTTGGATCTGAAAAAAAAAAACTTTGAAATGCACAAATGCTGAGAGAGATAATTCCAAAAAGTATCTGTGATTTTTAAGGATAGGCAAAAAGTGGGTTGTTTGGCTCTGGTAAATATCGAACCACTTGAGAATTCAGCTTTTTCTACTCCCCCTAATTTTTGGATCATTAGGCCACTTGCATCCTCAACATGCTTGTGGCATACATATCCACTAAACTTAAAACATGTTAGGATCAGTTAGACGTCTCTTTCCTATAACATTCCCCTAAGCTATTATTAGGGGGCTGTATTAGTGTAATTTCCCATACATGGATTTTGGAGTTTATTTTTAGTGCGTGAAATAATTTTTCTATTTATTATTATAGTTTTCAATTTTTTTTGCACAAATGAACTCTAAAACTTTCATTTTGTTGCGATCTTATATCTTTTTTGTTTACGTGGAAAAATGAGAGAGTGAAAACTCAACTTAGGATCTGAAAAAAAAAAAAAATTTGATATGCGCAGATGTTGAGAGAGATAATTCCAAAAAGTATATGTGATTTTAATGGATTGGCAAACAGTGGCTTGCTTGGCTCTGGTAAATATCCAACCTCCTGAGAATTTAACTTTTTCTACTCCCCCTAATTTTTGGATCATTAGGCCAGTTGCATCCTCAACATGCTTGTGGCATGCATATCCACCACATTTAAAACATGTTAGGATCAGTTAGAGTTCTCATTCCTATAAAATTCCACCAAGCTATTATTAGGGTGTTGTACTAGTGGAATTTCACAAACATGGATTTTGGAGTTCATTTTTATTCCGTGAAATAATTTTCTTTTTATTATTATAGTTTTCAAATTTTTTTGCACACATGAACTCTAAAATTTTCATTTTGTTGCGATCTTATATCTTTTTTGTTTATGAGGAAAAACGGGAGAGTGAAAAATCAAGTTTGGATCTGAAAGATAAAAAAATTTGAAATACACAAATGCTGAGAGAGATAATTCCAAAAATTATCTGTGATTTTTTAGGATAGGCAAAAAGTGGGTTGTTTGGCTCTGGTAAATATCCAACCATTATAGAATTTAACTTTTTTTTCTCCCCCTAATTTTTGGATCATTAGGCCACTTGCATCCTCAACAAGCTTGTGGCATGCATATGCCCCACACTTAAAACATGTTAGGATCAGTTAGAGGTCTCTTTCCTATAAAATTCCACCAAGCTATTATTAGGGGTTGTACTAGTGGAATTTCCCAAACATGGATTTTGGAGCTCATTTTTAGTGCGTGAAATAATTTTTTATTTATTATTATAGTTTTCAAATTATTTTGCACAAATGAACTCTAAAACTTTCATTTTGTTGCGATCTTATATCTTTTTTGTTTACGTGGAAAAATGAGAGAGTGAAAATTCAAGTTTGGATCTGAAAAAAAAAATTTGAAATGCACAAATGCTGAGAGAGATAATTCCAAAAAGTATCTGTAATTTTTATGGATAGGCAAACAGTGGGTTGTTTGGCTCTGTTAAAATATCCAGCCACCTGAGAATTTAACTTTTTCTACTGCCCCTAATTTCTGGATAATTAGGCCACTTGCATCCTCAACATGCTTGTGGCATGTATATCCACCACACTTAAAACATGTTAGGATCAGTTAGAGGTCTCTTTCCAATAAAATTCCACCAAGCTATTATTAGGGGGTTGTACTAGTGGAATTTCCCAATCATGGATTATGGAGTTCATTTTTAGTGCGTCAAATAATTTTCTATTTATTATTATAGTTTTAAAATTTTTTTCCACAAATGAACTCTAAAACTTTCATTTTGTTGCGATCTTATATCTTTTTTGTTTACGTGGAACAATGAGAGA
Source organism: Aristolochia californica (assembly GCF_029961685.1). Taxonomy (NCBI): domain Eukaryota; kingdom Viridiplantae; phylum Streptophyta; class Magnoliopsida; order Piperales; family Aristolochiaceae; genus Aristolochia; species Aristolochia californica. The sequence continues at coordinate 11,529,949 of NW_027181826.1, forward strand.
GTGAAAACTCAAGTTTGGATCTAAAAAAAAAAAAAAATTTGAAATGTACAAATGCTGATAGAGATAATTCCAAAAAGTATATGTTATTTTTAAGGATAGGCAAACAGTGGGTTGTTTGGCTCTGTTAAATATCCAACCACCTGAGAATTTAACTTTTTCTATTGCCCCTATTTTGTGGATCATTAGGCCACTTGCATCCTCAACATGCTTGTGGCATGCTTATCCACCACACTTAAAACATGTTAGGATCAGTTAGACGTCTCTTTCCTATAAAATTCCCCTAAGCTATTATTAGGGGGCTGTACTAGTGGAATTTCCCAAACATGGATTTTGGAGTACATTTTTAGTGCGTGAAATAATTTTTCTATTTATTATTATAGTTTTCAAATTTTTTTGCAGAAATGAACTCCAAAACTTTCATTTTGTTGCGATCTTATATCTTTTTTGTTTACGTGGAAAAATGAGAGAGAGAAATCTCAAGTGAGGATCTGAAAAAAAAAAAAAAATTGATATGCACAAATGCTGAGAGAGATGATTCCAAAAAGTATCTGTGATTTTAATGGACAGGCAAACAGTGGGTTGTTTGGCTCTGTTAAATATCCAACCACCTGAGAATTTAACTTTTTCTATTGCCCCTAATTTTTGGATCATTAGGCCACTTGCATCCTCAACATGCTTGTCGCATGCATATCCACCACACTTAAAACATGTTAGGATCAGTTAGAGGTCACTTTCCTATAAATTCCACCAAGCTATTATTAGGGGGTTGTACTAATGGAATTTCCCAAACATGGATTTTGGAGTTCATTTTTAGTGCATGAAATAATTTTATTTTTATTATTATAGTTTTCAAAATTTTTTAAACACATTAACTCTAAAATTTTCATTTTGTTGCGATATTATATTTTTTTCTTTATGAGGAAAAATAGGAGAGTGAAAACTCAAGTTTGGATCTGAAAAAAAAAACTTTGAAATGCACAAATGCTGAGAGAGATAATTCCAAAAAGTATCTGTGATTTTTAAGGATAGGCAAAAAGTGGGTTGTTTGGCTCTGGTAAATATCGAGCCACTTGAGAATTCAACTTTTTCTACTCCCCCTAATTTTTGGATCATTAGGCCACTTGCATCCTCAACATGCTTGTGGCATGCATATCCACCACACTTAAAACATGTTAGGATCAGTTAGACGTCTCTTTCCTATAAAATTCCCCTAAGCTATTATTAGGGGGCAGTACTAGTGGAATTTCCCACACATGGAATTTGGAGTTCATTTTCAGTGCGTGAAATAATTTTTCTATTTATTATTATAGTTTTCAATTTTTTTTGCACAAATGAACTCTAAAACTTTCATTTTGTTGCGATCTTATATCTTTTTTGTTTACGTGGAAAAATGAGAGAGTGAAAACTCAACTTAGGATCTGAAAAAAAAAAAAAATTTGATATGCACAAATGCTGAGAGAGATAATTCCAAAAAGTATCTGTGATTTTAGTGGATAGGCAAACAGTGGGTTGTTTGGCTCTGGTAAATATCCAACCACCTGAGAATTTAACTTTTTCTACTCCCCCTAATTTTTGGATCATTAGGCCACTTACATCCTCAACATGCTTGTGGCATGCATATCCACCACACTTAAAACATGTTAGGATCAGTTAGAGGTCTCATTCCGATAAAATTCCACCAAGCTATTATGAGGGTGCTGTACTAGTGGAATTTCACAAACATGGATTTTGGAGTTCATTTTTAGTTCGTGAAATAATTTTCTATTTATTATTATAGTTTTCAAATTTTTTTGCACACATGAACTCTAAAATTTTCATTTTGTTGCGATCTTTTATCTTTTTTGTTTATGAGGAAAAATGGGAGAGTGAAAACTCAAGTTAGGATCTGAAAAAAAAAAATTGAAATGCACAAATGCTGAGAGTGATAATTCCAAAAAGTATCTGTGATTTTTAAGGATTGGCAAAAAGTGGGTTGTTTGGCTCTGGTAAATATCCTACCACTTTAGAATTTAACTTTCTCTACTCCCCTAATTTTTGGATCATTAGGTCACTTGCATCCTCAACATGCTTGTGGCATGCATATCCACCACTCTTAAAACATTTTAGGATCAGTTAGAGGTCGCTTTCCGATAAAATTCCACCAAGCTATTATTAGGGGGTTGTACGAGTGGAATTTCCCAAACATGGATTTTGGAGTTCATTTTTAGTGTGTGAAATAATTTTCTATTTATTATTATAGTTTTCAAATTATTTTGCACACATGAACTCTAATATTTTCATTTTCTTGTGATCTTATATCTTTTTTGTTTACGAGGAAATACGTGAAAACTTTGGTTTGGATCTAAAAAAAAAAACTTTGAAATGCACAAATACTGAGAGAGATAATTCCAAAATGTATCTGTTATTTTTAAGGATAGGCAAAAAGTGGGTTGTTTGGCTCTGGTAAATGTCCAACCACTTGAGAATTTGACTTTTTCTACTACCCCTAATTTTTGGATCTGAAGGCCACTTGCATCCTCAACATGCTTGTGGCATGCATATCCACCACACTTAAAACAGGTTAGGATCAGTTAGAGGTCTCTTTCCTAAAAAATTCCACCATGCTATTATCATTAGGGGGTTGTACTAGAGGAATTTCCAAAACATGGATTTTGGATTTCATTTTTAGTGCGTGAAATAATTTTCTGTTTATTATTATAGTTTTCAAATTTTTTTGCACACATGAACTCTAAAATTTTCTTTTTGTTGCGATCTTATATCTTTCTTGTTTACGAGAAAAATGGGAGAGTGAAAACTCAATTTTGGATCTAAAAAAAAAAGAAATTTGAAATGCACAAATGCTGAGAGAGATAATTTGAAAAAGTATCTGTGATTTTTAAGGATAGGCAAAAAGTGGGTTGTTTGGCTCTGGTAAATATCCAACCTCTTGAGAAATTAACTTTTTCTACTCCCCCTAATTTTTGGATCATTAGGCCACTTGCCACCTCAACATGCTTGTGGCATGCATATCCACCACACTTAAAACATGTTAGGATAAGTTAGAGGTCTCTTTCCCATAAAATTCCTCCAAGCTATTTTTAGGGGGCTGTACTAGTGGAATTTCAAAAACATGGATTTTGGAGTTCATTTTTAGTGCGTGAAATAATTTTCTCTTTATTATTATAGTTTTCAATTTTTTTTGCACACATGAACTCTGAAATTTTCATTTTGTTGCGATCTTATATCTTTTTTGTTTACGAGAAAAAATCGGACAGTGAAAACTCAAGTTTGGAACTGAAAAAAAAAAAATTTAAATGCACAAATACTGAGGGTGGTAATTCCAAAAAGTATCTGTGATTTTTAAGAATAGGCAAAAAATGAAAAGTGGGTTGTTTGGCTTTGGTAAATATCCACCCACCCACTTGAGAATTTATCTTTTTTGACTCCACCTAATTTTTGGATCATTAGGCCACTTGCATCCTCAACATGCTTGTGGCATGCATATCCACCACACTTAAAACATGTTAGGATCAGTTGGAGGTCTCTTTCCGATAAAATTCCACCAAGCTATTATTACGGGGTTGTACTAGTGGAATTTCCCAAACATGGATTTTGGAGTTCATTTTTAGTGCGTGAAATAATTTTCTATTTATTATTATAGTTTTCAAATTATTTTGCACACATGAACTCTAATATTTTCATTTTGTTGCGATCTTATATCTTTTTTGTTTACGAGGAAATACGTGAAAACTTTGGTTTGGATCTGAAAAAAAAAACTTTGAAATGCACAAATACTGAGAGAGATAATTCCAAAATGTATCTGTTATTTTTAAGGATAGGCAAAAAGTGGGTTTTTTGGCTCTGGTAAATATCCAACCACTTGAGAATTTGACTTTTTCTACTACCCCTAATTTTTGGATCTGAAGGCCACTTGCATCCTCAACATGCTTGTGGCATGCATATCCACCACACTTAAAACAGGTTAGGATCAGTTGGAGGTCTCTTTCCTATAAAATTCCACCAAGCTATTAATAGGGTGTTGTACTAATGGAATTTCCCAAACATGGATTTTGGAGTTCATTTTTAGTGCGTGAAATAATTTTCTATTTATTAATATAGTTTTCTAATTTTTTTGCACACATGAACTCTAAAATTTTCATTTTGTTGCGATCTTATATCTATTTTGTTTACGAGGAAAAAAGGAAGAGAGAAAACTCAAGTTTGGACCTGAAAAGAAAAAAAATTTCAAATGGACAAATGCTGAGAGAGATAATTCCAAAAAGTATCTGGGATTTTTAAGGGTAGGATAAAAGTGGCTTGTTTGGCTCTGGTAAATATCCAACCAGTTGAGAATTTGACTTTTTCTACTCCCCCTAATTTTTGGATCTGAAGGCCACTTGAATCCTCAACATGCTTGTGGCGTATCCACCACACTTAAAACATGTTAAGATCAGTTAGTGGTCTCTTTCCTATTAAATTCCACCAAGCTATTATTAGGGGGTTGTACTAGTGGAATTTCCCAAACATGAATTTTGGAATTCATTTTTAGTCCTTGAAATAATTTTCTATTTATTATTATAGTTTTCAAATTTTTTTGCACACATGAACTCTAAAATTTTCATTTTGTTGCGATCTTATATCTTTTTTGTTTACGAGGAAAAATGGGAGAGTGAAAACTCAAGTTTGGATCTGAAAATAAAAAAAATTTGACATGCAAAAAAGCTGAGAGAGATAATTCGAAAAACAATCTGTGATTTTTAAGGATGGGCAAAAAGTGGGTGGTTTTGCTCTGGGAAGTATGCAACCACTTGAGAATTTGACTTTTTCTACTCCCCCTAATTTTTGGATCTGTAGCGCACTTGCAGCCTCAACATGCTTGTGGCATGCATATCCACCACACTTAAAACATGTTGGGATCTGCTTGAGGTCTCTTTCCTATAAAATTCCACCAAGCTATTATTAGGCGGTTGTACTAGTGGAATTTCCCAAACATGGATTTTGGAGTCTATTTTTAGTGCGTGAAATAATTTTCTATTTATTATTATAGTTTTCAAATTTTTTTGCACACATGAACTCTAAATTTTTCATTTTGTTGCGATCTTATATCTTTTTTGTTTACGAGGAAAAATGGGAGAGTGAAAACTCAAGTTTGGATCTGAAAAAAAAAAAATTTGAAATGCACAAATGCTGAGAGAGATAATTCCGAAAAGTATCTGTGATTTTTAAGGTGAGGCAAAAAGTGGGTTGTTTGGCCCTGGTAAATATCCAACCACTTGAGAATTGTAAACTCACCCCTAATTTTTGGATCTGAAGGCCACTTGCATCCTCAACATGCTTGTGGCATGCATATCCACCACTCTTAAAACATGTGAGGATCAGTTAGAGGTCCCTTTCCTATAAAATTCCACCAAGCTATTATTAGGGGGTTGTACTAGTGGCATTTCCCAAACATGGATTTTGGAGCTCCTTTTTAGTGCGTGAAATAATTTTCTATTTATTATTATAGTTTTCAATTTTTTTTGCACACATGAACTCTAAAATTTTCATTTTGTTGTGATCTTATATCTTTTTTTGTTTACGAGGAAAAATGGGAGAGTGAAAACTCAATTTTGGATCTAAAAAAAAAAAATTTGAAATGCACAAATGCTGAGAGAGATAATTCCAAAAAGTATCTGTGATTTTTAAGGATAGGCAAAAAGTGGGTTGTTTGGCCTCGGTAAATATCCAACCACTTGAGAATTTGACTTTTTCTACTCCCCCTAATTTTTGGATCTGAAGGCCACTTGCATCCTCAACATGCTTGTGGCATGCGTATCCACCACACTTAAAACATGTTAGCATCAGTTAGAGGTCTCTTGCCTATTAAATTCCACCAAGCTATTATTAGGGGGTTGTACTAGTGGAATTTCCCAAACATGGATTTTGGAGTTCATTTTTAGTGCGTGAAATAATTTTCTATTTATTATTATAGTTTTCAAATTTTTTTGCACACATGAACTCTAAAATTTTCATTTTGTTGCGATCTTATATCTTTTTTGGTTACGAGGAAAAATGGGAGAGTGAAAAGTCAAGTTTGGATCTGAAAAAAAAAACATTCGAAATGCACAAATGCTGAGAGAGATAATTCCAAAAAGTATCTGTGATTTTTAAGGATAGGCAAAAAGTGGGTTGTTTGGCTTTGGTAAATATCCAACCACTTTAGAATTTTTCTTTTTCTACACCCCCTAATTTTTGAATCATTACGCCAGTTGCATTCTCACCATGCTTGTGGCATGCATATCCACAACACTTAAAACATGTTAGGATCAGTTAGAGGTCTCTTTCCTATAAAATTCCACCAAGCTATTATTAGGGGGTTGTACTAATGGAATTTCCAAAACATGAATTTTGGAGTTCATTTTTAGTGCGTGAAATAATTTTCCATTTATTATTATAGTTTTCAATTTTTTTCCACAAATGAACTCTAAAATTTTCATTTTGTTGCGATCTTATATCTTTTTTGTTTACGAGAAAAATGGGAAAGTGTAAACTCAAGTTTGGATCTGAAAAAAAATAATTTGAAATGCACAAATGCTGAGAGAGATAATTCCAAAAAGTATCTGTGATTTTTAAGGATCGGCAAAAAGTGGGTTGTTTGGCTCTGGTAAATATCCAACCATTTTAGAATTTAGCTTTTTCTTCTCCCCCTAATTTTTGGATCATTAGGCCACTTGCATCCTCAACATGCTTGTCGCATGCATATCCACCACACTTAAAACGTGTTAGGATCAGTTAGAGGTCTCTTTCCTATAAAATTCCACCGAGCTATTATTAGGGGTTGTACTAGTGGAATTTCCCAAACATAGATTTTGGAGTTCATTTTTAGTGCGTGAAATAATTTTCCATTTATTATTATAGTTTTCAAATTATTTTGCACAAATGAACTCTAAAACTTTCACTTTGTTGCGATCTTATATCTTGTTTGTTTACGTGGAAAAATGAGAGAGTGAAAACTCAAGTTTGGATCTGAAAAAAAAAAAAATTTGAAATGCACAAATGCTGAGAGAGATAATTCCAAAAAGTATCTGTAATTTTTATGGATGGGCAAACAGTGGTTTGTTTGGCTCTGGTAAATATCCAGCCACCTGAGAATTTAACTTTTTCTACTGCCCCTAATTTTTGGATCATTAGGCCACTTGCATCCTCAACATGCTTGTGGCATGTATATCCACCACACTTAAAACATGTTAGGATAAGTTAGAGGTCTCTTTCCGAGCTATTATTAGGGGGTTGTACTAGTGGAATTTCCCAGACATGGATTATGGAGTTCATTTTTAGTGCATGAAATAATTTTCTATTTATTATTATAGTTTTTAAATTTTTTTCCACAAATGAACTCTAAAACTTTCATTTTGTTGCGATCTTATATCTTTTTTGTTTACGTGGAACAATGAGAGAGTGAAAACTTAAGTTTGGATCTGAAAAAAAAAAAATT